>NC_091792.1:96242500-96842500 GCF_041296235.1 Equus asinus
GGCATTATCTGTCATTTTCGTTTACTCCTGGTTTCCTTCTGGTTTAGTCTTCATTTCTAAAATGGTATTTTTATTTCTAATTCTTTCCCGAATTCAGCCATTTATTCTGTTTCTTATTATGTTGTTCTGTCACATCCTCTATCATTTTCTTTTCAGTGTAACTAGTGTAAAATGTGCATTAAAGCTTTAAAAAAAAGCAGCCTATCATCTTCTTTTCAATTTAATTAGTGATTATCTTCCCTCCTCTGACATTCACTATCACTTTTTCTCTAATATTACATGAGAACAAGTTTTCAGCTATTTCCTCCTTTCTAGACACTTTAGCCCGTCACCCTCTTTATCACACCTCAATAAATGAGACTCAGAATGTTTTTGCTTCCACACTTTCCACCCTTTACTTCAAAAAAGTAAAACATCTTTATTTGCTCCCCCTCAACCCCCATCTAACTCCTAGGTTTCACTGAGATAGATTGGTACTTTGTTCCACTTGAGCAAGTATGTGGTTTGCCTTTGCAGTACGTCTCTTCTATTTTAGGAACCTTTAATTTATCACTTGGTTATTTCTAGTTACATTGTCATTATTCACTTACATTACTATATACATTCAAAGTAAATTTCTCAGCACAAATTCCCCTTCTCTTCATTTTCCCTCTCTTGATATAAGGACAACAGCCCGACCACTTATTTTTATATATAAATAAAGCTCTGACCAGTCATCTGTAGCAACAAGTCCAGGAAATCAATTCACTATCTGCAGCACCCATGCCAGGAAGCCAAACAACAGCTCCTGTAGCCATCAGCCACAAATGGCCAGTACTTGATCAATAACTGACAGCTTCCCTAGTTTTTGCCCCCACTTCTGACCAAGGATCCATCAGAGAAAACCAAATATGCTCCCCTAACCAATCACACAGGATACCCCACATCTAGATAGCCAGCCAATGGCTTCCCCATGCCAACAGCCTTCAATCAGGGCATACCTGAATTCCCTTTTCCCACTAGAAAGCATTCCCATTCCTCTGCCTGCCTTTGAGTCACTGTCAAACGCAAACCATGGTGGCCAGTTCCCTTGCTATAGCAAACTCGGAATAAATAGCCTTTGCTTGTTCTCATTTGGTTGGTCTTCGGTTATTTCCCCATCTTTCTTCTTCTCCTCACCATCCTCATCCTTGTTCTTCTTGTTTTTCTTCTTTTTGGAAATAACTTGTTCTTTCCACGTGGCAGTTTTTAAGTTCTGCTCTTTATAGGAATTTTCCTAGGATATGCCTAGGAGTATCTGTTCTCATTGATCCTGCCTGAAACTCAGTGATCCCTTTCGTATGCAGGCGCAAGTCTATCTTTAGGTCGGGAAAATTTTTTATTAGTATTTGTTTAATTATTACCTCTGTTTTTTTTCATCTGTTCCTATCTCTTCTTCTGGAACTCAGAATAGTCATATATCACGTCTCTTAGATTTATCTTCAAAGTGACTTGACTTTTTCATCATAATTTCTCTCTTTATATATATATATATATATTTAAGATTTTATTTTTCCTTTTTCTCTCCAAAGCCCCCTGGTACATAGTTGTATATTTTCAGTTGTGGGTCCTTCTGGTTGTGGCATGTGGGACACTGCCTCAGCATGGCTTGATGAGCGGCGCCATGTCCATGCCCAGGATCCCAACAAGTGAAACCCTGGGCCGCCAAATTGGAGCACTGGAACTTAACCACTCGGCTGCAGGGCAGGCCCCTCTCTTTATATTTTTTGCTCTGTTTTGAGATACCTTTTCTACTTTTCAGGCTACTTAGTAAGACTCAATCATTCTCCTTCAATATATATTCAATGTTATGTTTTAAAAATCATGATTTTCATATGTTTACTTGTGTAAAAATGTTATAGCTGCTTTATTTATAATAGCCCCAAGTGAGAACAACTCGAACATCCGTTGTCTTGAGAGTGAATAAGCAGTGTTGTATAGTCACTTAATAGAATACCACTCAGCATTAAAAAGGAAAAAAACCACAGATATACGCAACAACATGAATGAATCTCAAAAACATTATACTGAGCGGAAGAAGCCAGACATAAAAAACTACTTACAATAAGGTTCTATCCACATGAAGTTCTAAATCAAACAAAACTAATCCATGATGATAAAAAATCAGAAATTGCCCAGAGGGGAAATGAGGAAGGATGGGAATTTACTGGGAAGTAGCAGGAGGTGATGGAAATATTCTATATGTTGATAGGGTTGTGGGTTAAATGGGTGTATAGATTTATCAAAGTTCTTCAAACTGTACACTTAAGATCTGTGCATTTCACTGCATGTAAAATCTCAAAAAGGGAACAAAAGCATGCTTTTTGTTCCCTAGTCTTGTGTGTATGTATTGAATTTAGTCATCTCAAGTGCTTCTATTTGTGTATTTATGTATTTATTTATGGTTTAAGTTGTCTTCCATCTTCTCTAGTAATTCGAAGACTAGTACTCTTTCAGCCTCCAAGGAAGAGAAGTTTCAACACAACTGTTCGGCTTCCCCAAAGCTCCTTTGGGGTCAGGATTACCAGCAGGTCCCCTAAAGAACAGTGCCAGGGCAGGTCCTATCCTGCCACGTGGAGGCTACACTCTCTCCATTATCCAGTGTGTTCTAATCCTCTTCCCTTTCTCTCTATCCTCACTCTAACCTGAGGCCTCACTCATGCCATCTACTGCCCACTGTGCGTGTTTGCTGGTTCCCATATATTCGTGTTTCAAGTGGGGTCATGTAGTTGAATTGGAAGTGAGAGAGAAGGGGAAAAGAGATGTGATAGCCTGATTCATTTTGTAAACTACTTGGTATCCAGAACTGTGTGCCTTATGTTTAGTAAGTACTCAAAAAATATTTGTTAAATTGAGTGAAGAACACAGTTGAGTAATTAGGAGACCTAGAAAATCCCAGAATCGTTGAATGTAATACTGTTTCAGTCTCAATCTCTCTCTTGTAGGGGTGGCACTAAAATCAAGGATTATACAAATCCAAAGACTGAGTAGGAACTAACGTCAGTGAGCAGAGAAGATGGTGCAAATCTGCCACCAACTGTGGGAACAACCAGAAGCAGATAATGAAACTTGGGTTGTAAAGCAAGAGTTCTGGGAGCTAGAAAGTCAGGTAGGAAGGGGTAGGTTAAGAGAGTCAGTAGAAGGACTGTCCTGGGTATAAACTATGATGAGAATTGTGGTCCAACAATAGAGACCCTCAGACTCTGTTAATAAAATAAGTCCTGGAGGACGTCAGCTTCTGCCTAGGTCTATGAAGCTGGAAAGAGCATTTCTCTCACTGCAAAAACAATAAGCTAGTTTATCTACAAAATCGTAACTTTTATTGAGCCAGTAAGAGAGCTGAGGTCACAGGATAACCAACTAGCATGAAATCAAGAAAAGACAGGTGCTTCTAAACACAGATGAGATGCAAGCACTGGGTTATCTGTGGCAGAGCATGGGAAGGAAGATGGGGCAGCCATACAAGCAGGAAAGGAGAATTCTGCTAAATTTTTTAATAAATTGTGAAAGACTGAGTGTGGGCTGGCATGCTTGTAGAACCCTATGGGAGCCACAATCATAAGGGGAGTTCACATCCACTCCCAGACACCTCTCCAGGGACCTCCACTGGGCAGACAAGACAAAGACGGAGGACAGGGTGGCAGACAAGAGGAAGACTCCTGGGTGTTACAGGCCTAGAGGAGAGGAGTGGCTGTCATTTCAGGAAAGGGAGGAAGAAGCCCAGGCTCTTCCCCGCTAAGGAAAAAGAGACTTACATTGATGGAGAAAGGCAGCAAGCCTGTTCTCCCCAAGGGACAGGTAGAGACCCATTACAGCTGGAGAAATAGGAAAAGGAAAAACACCTCTAATCCTGCGGGAGGGACTGGAAACTGTCCTCGGCCTTCTATTACAAGTCATAATGCTGGGGGAGGGTCAGGATCACCGAGACCTAGGAACGCAGAACCTGCCTAAAAATGAAGTTGGAACAGGACCACAGAAAAGCTGTCTTCCTTCCCACCACCCCTACAACCAGTCTAGTAATAAGCAACAAGCAGTTTACTGCTTGGAGAAGGGCATGAGCTAGACTGACCCTCTCTGAGTGGTAGGAGCAGAGAAGGCCTAAAGCTGAAAGTAGGACAGCAGCATCGAGAAGGAAACTTTAGCAAAGCAGTCCTAACCATAGGCACAAAATAACTAGAGGAATTTGAAAATGATGATGCACTGAACATAACCATAGCAACAATAAAACCCAAGCCCAGCTCAACTCCTGACTAGACTAACTCAACCTCCTACAATAACAGCCTAGCAGAAAAAGATGCATGCCCATTTCTAAGCATAAATAATATCTATCTCAGCCTCTCCTGTCTACACACAAGGTCCGCATTCAATCAGCAATTATAGGAAACACATGCACCACTTTCAAGAGACAAAGCAATCTAGAGATGATGGAACTATCAGACAGGGAATGTAAAGTAATTATGATTAATGTGTTAAAGTCTCTAATATAAAATGTAGGCAACATGAATGAAAAGATGAGTTAAAACAGAGAGATGGAAACTACAAGAAAATATAAAAAGGAAATGCTAGAAATAAAAAAAACGTATCAATAGAGATAAAGAATGCCTTCAATGAGCTCGTGAGTAAACTCAACACAGCCCAAGGAAAGAATCAGGGAACTTGAAGACAGGTCAATAGAGAGGACCCAAAGTCAATGGAGAGGACCCAAACTAAGGACCAAAGTAAGAAAAAAGAATGTGAGGGTGAAGGAGTGGAAGGGGTGGATAGACCATCCAAGAGTTGTGGAACAAAATGATCCCAACATACGTATAATGGGAATCTAAGAAGGAGAAGAGAGAAAGAATAACGCAGGAAAAAAGATTCGAAGAGATCAGTAGAATTTCCCAAAGATTATGAAAGATATCAAACATATCATACCATACATCCAGGGAATCTCAGGTCCTCCCTAAAAGGATGAAACATACACACCCCTAGACACACAATATTCAAACTGCTGAAGACCAAAGATAAAGAGAGAATCTTAAAGGCAGCCAGGGGAAAAGAAAAGACACATTACATACAGAGGAATTGAAACAGACTTCTAGTCACAAATTCCGCAGTCCAGAAGACAAGGGAGTGACATGTTGGCAGTGGAAGGGAAGGTGTCAGCACCTTACATTCTCAGAGTTTTCCCTTGAGATGCACACTCCCTTTGTGGATCTTTCACTAAACGCTATTGTTCCCACAATACAGAAATGAATGGCCACTGCTCTCTCATAACATTCTGACACACCTGTGGACATTGACCTTTCCTTTAATTTACCTTAGCAGTGGTAAATAATGGGGCCATTCAGTAATGGTTAATAAGATTTTACTCAAGGGTTGGGGAAAGCAGAAGGAAATTACACATACGTGATGTGGTGTGCAGACAAGGTAGGCCTTTCTTCATCCCCTAAGGTGAATCGTGATTGTTCTAGGACAGGAGTCTGCAAACATTTTCTGTAAAGGGCCAAATAATGTTTTAGACTGTGTGAGCCACATGTGGTCTCTTTATTTCTTCCTCTTCCTCTTGTTCTTCTTCCCTTTAATAATGTAAAAAAATACGAAAAAATTCTTAGCTTGTAGGCTGAACAAAAACAGTCCATGAGCTGGATTTGGCCTGTGAACCTTAATTTGCTGACCCCTGCTGTAGGTCATTCATGGTAATTCCACTCCCTTTTGCTAATGAATGGTTTAAGACATATATGGTCCAGGTTTGACCAGTGCATCACGATGGGAAGTCTTCTTGGGTTTAACCTGCTGATAAAAAAAATGTGGTGCATGGGAAGAAATACTCTTCTCTGTGGCTGATTTTTGTGTGTTGTGTGTATTATGTCTATGTATGATGCTAGGTGACAACCATGAGAAGGCAAGCCTAAGACAAAGGCAAAACCTTGAGAATGGTAGCACGGAAAGGAGGTGTGAGCCACTGTCTTTGATGATGTCTTTTCTCTGCTGAATTATTGTAGAAAAGCCTATGTCTATACTATTTATTTTATAGATATAAAGGTAGTTATGAGCTATATAAGCTACTTTTACTGAGGTTTTCTCTGACTTACAGCTGAAAGCAGCCTATTTACTATAGATAGTAAGTTACAACTACGTAGCAGATAGCTTTGTGGGTACCTTTGTGTGTTCACAGGCCCCAGGCCAGTGCCAGCTCCAGAATTTTTACCTTGGAGGAACAAAGAACAGCACTTTGATTGGAATAAACAGGTTAATGCTCTGTAGGTATCGCAGTTTACAAAAGACTGAAGAGTCATTTATCTACGTCCAAAAAATGGGATGTTTTCATGAAGATTATAAGGTATTAAAGTGTTCCAACCTCCTACTATGCTACAACTGTTCAGGCCAATGTGCAAGGCATCATCATCGTTACCTCTTGTGGTAGTTTGGATCGTTGCTCCCAATTCTTCATTCCTTCTGTGTTCTAGAATTGTACATCTACACCCTTTGCAGGTACCTTTGCAGTACCTCTCACTAGAGTAGATAGAATATATTTTCTCCGTCTCATTGATGTTGAGCTTGACCATATGACCTGTTTTGGCCAATGAAACATTGGCAGAAATGACAGTGTGCCAGTTGGTTGAGGGTGAGGGGTAGCCTTAGAAAGGATATCATATTTCCAGTCATTCCTGTTGTGTTCCTGGGATCCACTAGAAGAAGAGCATGCCCCAGGTAGCTAATGCCTTATCAGTTTGGGCCCCAGAAGTAGGATATATGGAACCAAATGGGAACCCGACCATAAGCCTGCATTCCAACCTGGCCTAGCTGAGCCCAGCCTAGATCAGTGAGCCCAGCCAATTCATGAGAAAAATAAATGCTTGTGGTTATAAATCATGAAGAATTTTAAGATGTTTTAAAATTAAAAAAAAAAAACTCTATCTAGTTTCCCATCTCTCTAGAGGCAGACTTTTCTTCTATTAGGTAGAAAGATGGGTGTATTCCTTCAAACATATTAAACTCTATGTGTCCAGATCCAAATGAGCAAGGCTGAGAGAAACACTTCCCTTTCTTACTGTGGGCCTTCTTTCAAGTTCCCATATCCTGTCTCAAGATGTGCCTCTTCTGAGGATCACTAACATTGGCAATACCTACTTCCTTCATGGAGAAACCCCACTCCTGGCCACAGGGACAGTTATACCCCTAGCAGGGGTACAAGTACATCGGAACATTACAGAGGGTCTGCTACTTCTATCCTTTTAGTTAGAAAAACAAAAACAACTATTACACAGGAAAATAAATCTTATTGCCAGAGGAAAAGTAAATGAACTCTACTTGCCACCAACCAATAATTTTGGTGGTTAATTTTATTTTCTTAGATGGTTTGACATTATTAATCACAAAATGTACCATAAGTGAAAAAACCTAGGGTGAGTTCAAAGTGATGCTGATCTACATTTTCTCATTTCAAACCCCTGGGTACTAATGTGTTTTGGAATAGAGGATATTTTGGATTTTAGAAAAGAACACGCACAAACAATTTTTAAAACTCTCATTTTTTTCCTTAAAACCAATTTTAATGGAGTATAATTTACATGTAATAAAACATATCCATTTTAAGTGTATCTAATGAGATTAGGCCATTGTATACCCTTATGCTACCACCACCACAATCAAGGTTAAAAACATTCCCATCACCCAGAAAGTTCCTTCCAAACCCTCTGGCCTTAATCAAGCCCCATAACCAAATACACTCATATTTCTGCACTGACGTATATGGATATTCACACTGAATGTTGCAAAGAATATTAATATCTTATATCATAGCGTGCGAGATTTTCCTGCTAAATGCATTTGTCATAAGCTTCCAGAAACCTTTCAGTTTTTGAAACATTTTGGATTTTGAAATTGTTGACAAGGGATTATGGATCTGTTATAAAAGGAGTTATATAATAATGAAAAAGAAATAAAGGCGAGAATAACACTTACATAGATTTATACATGTTGGTTGCTTATACAGAGACATCCTGGACTTATGACAAATAGACTTATGAACAAAGGAACTTCTGAACAATCTTTTGGAAACTAACTTAAAGAAAATTTTATTAACTAGTGTATACTTTGTACCTAGTAGTATGCCTAGCATGTAATGGGTACCCAGGGACAGGTTTTGTTTTGACCCTTGATAATTCTACCCAACTCATACCTCTAGACCACCATCTTTTCATTTTTTGTACTGATATTTCCCTCAGAAACTTTATTTATTTAAAAAGCTTTAATTTTTTTCTACTTGTTTATTGTCTGTCACTTCCTCTAAAACTGTGCTGTCCAATACTGTGGTCATCAGCCACACGTGGCTATTTAAACTCAAATTAATGACACATAAAATGAAAATTTCCATTCCTTAGCCACATTTTATTTGCTTGATAGCCATATGTGACTAATGGCTACTGTACCAATGGCTACTGTACTGTATAGTGTGGATAAAGAGCAGTTCTGCCACTGTGGAAAGTTCCTTTGGATAGAGTTGCTCTGTCTTGTTCACCACTTTATTCCCAGGGCCTTACACAGTGCTTGGGATCCAGTAGATGATCAACAAATATTTGTTGAATAAATGTTTTTAGCTCATCTGGAAAAGCCATCATGTCAATGTAAAGCAAAGATTCTCTTTTGAAATACAGATGTTTTGAACAGCAATGGCTCTTAGAAGCTAAAATCCTTTCTTTGAAAAAGTAAAAAATTAGATTATATTTTAGACTGTATTGTAGCTTTGATTGTTAACGGTTTTCAGTCACTGAGTGCTTATCCCATACCAGGCGCTTTTCTAAATACTTTATACATATTACCTCATTAATTTTCACAACCACCTTATGATGTATACACTATTCCCTACTTACAGCTGAGGAAACTGAGATGCAAGAGGAAAGTAACTTGCCCAGGATTACACTTGCTATTAAGTGTAACAAGCTATTAAGTGCCAGGGCCAGAACTTGGGACCCAGCAGTCTGGCTCCAGAGCAATTAACCACAACACTGAGCTCTTTTGTGATTATTTTTAATAAGGACCATTTAGTCTCTTCTTTCCAGTATTTAAAACTCTTTTTACTTTTTTATTTTTTTCATTTAATTGCATTTAGCTGGGACACCCTAAAAAATGTTCAATAATAGCTGTTACAGCCCTGCGTCCTTGTTGGGTCCCAGACTTTAATGTGAATACTTCTGCCATTTGACTCTAATGTATGATGTTACTGCTGTTTTCTGATGATTATCTTGATCTAATTAAGGAAATGTTCTTTTATTTCTAGTTTACTAAGAATTTTTAACAGTTAGAAATGACTGTTGAATGTTACACAATGCATCCCTAGAGAATATCATTTGGCTTTTCTCATTTAACTTAATAAAGGAGATTTCTTAATGTTAAACCACCATTCTTGGAATAAACCATACTTTGTCACAGTGTGAATTCTTCTTACTACCACATTACTGGCTTTGATTTTTCTTTTCTTTTTTTTTTTGAGGAAGATTAGCCCTGAGCTAACATCTGCCAATCCTCCTCTTTTTTTTTTTCTGAGGAATACTGGCCTTGAGCTAACATCCATGCCCATCTTCCTCTACTTTATATGTGGGACGCCTACCACAGCATGGTGTGTCACACCAGTGCCATGTCCCCACCCAGGATCCGAACCAGCGAACCCTGGGCCGCCAAAGCGGAACCTGCGCACTTAACGGCTGCACCACCGGGGTTTGATATCTTAATACTCAGTTTTGTCTCCATAACAAAATCATCACAGTGAGAAAGAAGGAACCCCCCCTCCCAACCCCCAGGGGTCTTTTTTTTGGTACTGTTTACCTTGGGTTCTACTAACCTTGTAGAATAAACTGGGAATTTTTTTCCTTTTGGGGGGATTCTTCGCTTCCCAAAATCCAACCAGGTTTGAGTACCCCACCTCACTCCTTTCTTCCTTCCTGGGGTGCCCCACAGTACTATCAATCACTTAACCATGAGGATTTTTTCTCACACTAGCTCTCAAGACTCCTCATAAACTGGACTCACCTACGGATCCCCAACAAAGCCTGTGCATCATTCAGCTTTCTCACGCTCCTTGCACAGGCCACAGACCTTCCCACTTCCAAGCCTTTGCTAATTTCCTGCCGCTCGCCTTGCTAAATCCTAAGCATTGAGTTTGAGGAGGGAGATACGGGGTGGTGTTGACTATGGCAGAATAAAGTAGAACTAGCATGGCAGAATAAAGTAGAATTAACATTCGAGGCAGAGACTATGTAGCTGCTTGACACCCCTCACTTCACGTAACCCTCAGAATCCTGGGCTTTGTCATTTTTATTTCGTAGACGGGAAAATAAACTTGATAAATGTTAAACACTAATAAGTGGAGATGCCAGAGTTTAAAACCAGGACTGCTTGATTCCAAAGTGATTGTTGCTTCCCCTGCAACCTGTCTCACCTCCTCCATGGTGTTCTGGGGCTACAGTCTCTTACGTTGACCTGTACGTCCTCCGTGCCCCGTTAGTAATTATAGACTGTAGCACACCATTTTACATTACACTCTTGTATTTTCTATTGTTTTGTCTGTGTAGTTCTTGTCTCACACAGAAGTTATTAACTAAGTAATCCGTCAGTGCCTGTTTATCCGACTCCAAATTTGGGTATTTTTTCTTATCTCATAATAAAGGATAGCGAGAAAAATAAAAGAAGGAAAAGGTGGTAAATAGCAAGAATTTTGTGTCAGTCTTAGGTATATACTGAAAAAAGTCCCTTTCAAAAATAAGTTTAACTCTGCGTGGTCTTCCAGGGACTTTTTAGCAACCCCTGCAAAATTAGCGCCTAAAAAACGAAAAGTTTTGGCGTTTGCGAATATTGATCACCTCCCCACCCACGCACATCAAACAGCGACTGGACGCTGGCAATCGCACCTACAGCACGGACTTCCTAACAAGGAAAGCTAGAAGATGAGGCAGGCCCTCCCAACTGCGGGCGAGATCCCGCTCTTCCCCTCCCAGCCTCAGCCCGATGGAACATTCCGTGCGAAAGCTTTGACAGAGCGCCCACCCGGAGTCACGTGGAGCTGGAGCGTACCCGCGGCGCCTTGCGGGATGACGCGAGCTCGGGTTGCCAAGGGGAGGGGCAAAGCGCCGCGGAAGGGGCGGGGCGAAGGAAGCCGGCCGGGGAGGCGGGGCCGGCGGAGTGGAGGGGCGGGCGGAGAGGGGCGCGCGGGCGGGGAGGGCCCAGCGTATTATGGGATGCGGCGGTGGAATGGCGCTGGGCGCGTGATTTTGAACAAACCCGGGTCTGTGTCTCGGAGGCGCCGCCGCCGCCGCGGCTGCTGGGAGCCCAGGGAGCGCGGCGCGAGGAGGAGGCGGCGGCGCCGCCGGCTTTGGTGAGTGTCAGCCCCCCGGGAGGGGGCACCTGGGCGGGCGGGCGGGAACGGGGCGCCGGCCCCCGACGCGGGTGGTGGCGCGGGCGGAGGGCGCCGGACCGCCCCCTCCGGGAGCCCGGGCTGGTGGGTCGTGGCGGAGAGCGGGAACCTGCAGGCTGGGGGCCGCCGCGCCCCATCCCCGGGCCGCAGGGGGCGGGCGGATCCTCCGGGCTCGGCCCCTTCCCGCCGGCACCCGGGAGGGCGGCTGTCACCCGGCAGGGCCGGCGCTCGGCCGGCAGCCCGCCCTTCCCGGCAGTCTGGAGGAAGGGCTCCCGCGGCTGTTGACACGCACACTGCGTGGCCCGAGAAGCCGGCCGTGTCGGCTCCCGGTTTCTGGGAACCGGTTTTGCTGCTGTGTCATTTTGTACCAGCTCCTCCTTTTTCTGCTCCCCGCCGCCAGGTTCTCCCCATGCTCCTTTGTATGGTGTCGTCTTCGTGTATGTCCGTTTTCCTCGCGAAGCCCACCAGCCAAATGTCATAATGTTCCCGAGGTGCACGGGGAAAGGGAGCGGGCCGGCACTTACCTCGGCCAAGCAACGGTAAACAGCAAGCCGAGTGCGGGTGGACGGGGCTGGCGCTGGGAGGTAAAGTTTAAGGATGAAGACCCTGGGCGGACTCGATTGACACTCAGTCGCTAGCAGGCTGCATAGAGAAACGGCAGTTGGGCTGGGTGGTAAATAGCACTTGTTTAAGCCTGAATCTACCGACTCTTACATGGAGTTGTCATTCAAGCAAGGTAAGGAAATGAAATGGCTTTTTCAACTTCTACCTCACTCTTCTTAGGCTAACTTTAAAAAAAGACAGTGGAGTAGCCCTGTTCGCAACCTTGAAGTTCAATTTGCTCCTTTCGGATGGGTCTTTTAGAGCTTATGCTGTAGTTGAATGATAGGTATAGAATTCAGCTTTTGAATGGGTGATTATCAAATCTTTCTGAAATTGACAAAGGTAGCCAGTTTAGTTTTTTAAAAATCCTAGTCTTCTCAAAAGCCTTGCGGTTTATGTTTTCTTGCTGTTTCTTTGATGGTCAAAAAACACCTATGTTCTCTTTTAGTTATTTATTAAACTGCATGAGGAGCTGGTGGGGGTTGTGGATAACTCAGGGGTCTTCTTATTCTAAAGCAAACTGTTTATTGAACAAATATATCAGCAGCAGATTTTTTTTTTTAATTTGGGGACTTAGATCCTAAAAACACTTGGCAGAGAATTTTAGCTTAGGTATATTTTCTATATTTTAGAAATTGTTCATTCATGAATAGGATCAATACATTTTAAACCTAGTTGTGTTTTCACATCTTAAATCAATGACGAGCAATTTGGAAGTCACAATTTCATCTGATTATTTCTGTCCATGAACACTAAGCGGAGAGGAAAACAGTTCAGAACTTAAAAAAAAACCCTTGATGTTTTGACCACAGTATGTACGGGAGGATCAATGCCTGTAATTTACAAATGTGTCCGAGAGGTAGACGTGCATATGGAAATAGCTCATTCTGTCAAAATAGTGCGGCTGGTGGTGGAGGAAAATGTCAGGGTTGGTGCCTGACATTAAGGGCTTGATCATGTTTTTGGTATGTGAGAGGCACACAGTGAATAAAACGCATTCCATCATCTCTCTCAAGTTGCTTTTCTGAAAATCAAAGAGTTTGGGGTGTTTATTGTCCTTATGTCGTCTTCCGCATGTCTTGTGCTCTTCAAAACAAAAATATGCCGGACCTGGGACCCCGCAGGTAGCGCGACTTCCTTTCGCGTGGCTGCCGGGCCCGCAGGAGCACCATTTTTCGTTGCGGGGTGAAAGGTCTCGGCGTGGGCTGTGTGTGCGTGTGCACCTCGCTGTGTGTTTGAAGGTTGGCGGGGCCGGCGGGAGGTTTCCCCGGATATGTGGGTGTGCGCCTCTCGGGAGGGGAGGGCCGAGGAGGGGAGGAGGAGGAAGGGGGAGGTTACTGGCGGCGGCGGCGGCGGCGGCGGCCCGGGCTCGGGCTGTCGGGGAAGCTGCTGAGCTGTGATGGTGATGACGAGGTGAAAATGGCGGATCTTTCGAAATACAATCCCGGCCCCTGACATACCAGAGGCGGCGGCGGCGGCGGCGTCGCCACCCGGGCTCCCTCCTCGGCCCTCCGGTCCCCTGTAGCGCTCCAGTTCGGGCAAACTGGGAAAGGAAGCGGCTGGCCAGAGCTACCGTGCACTGGCAAAACAAGCACCGCCCGGGCTCGGAATTGCCCGGGACCTTCTGGAGCCCCCACCTCGGAGCCAGAGGGAGGAGAAAGCGACAGCCGCTGGAGGTAGAGGAGAAGGGGGTACCCGAGGGCTTCTTGTCTTGAGATCTCCTTATTTCGGGGGGTGGTGGGTGGGGGAAGAATTGCGTTGTAGATCAAGGAATGACTAGTCCGGAGTGCAAAGAATCAGTAGCCTCGTAATGACATCAACATTATTCTTTGAGTGTTAAGAGGGCTCGAGTTTGCTCTTTTACCTAAGGCTGCTGCTGAGGCCTAGAGGAACCGCTATCACTTATCATGATTTCCTGATTTAATATTTAAAATATTCACGGTGGCGATGTTGGTTTGATGATGTTCAGCAGTTTATGGGGTTGTATGTTTCTTTAGGGAGGCAGAGCGTTGGCATTTTATTCTGCATTTAAGCTCTGTGTCAGATCATAGTCTATAACTTGTTGGGGTATGGATGCTCACATTTTTTGAGCCATATGGACCAGTTTTGTAACAATTAAAAATTTTGTCCTTTCCTTTTTTGGCTCTGTCATCCAAAGAGTGACCCCTTTGCTCCTGCCACTTGGCAAATAACAATTGAGATGCTGTCAGTCATATTTCGTATCCGTGTGTCCCTCTTCATCCATTTCATGAATTCAGGAGTAAAGTTACCGAAGATTTTGCAGGAGATTTTATAATCCAAATGAAATACAGCTCTGGGAGCTCTATTTTGGTTCACAAGTTTTACCTTCATTGTTAAGAAGGAAGTTATGATGATTTTATGCATGCACTTGATGTGAGTACGTTAAGTTGGTACAGATGAATTGAGACCTCTGTTTTATTCTGAATACTGGACTTGTTAGCCCTTTGTTTAAAGAGCTGGAGAATTGGATTGATTGACTTTATGACAGCCATAGTTTAAGATCCATGTATGTTTTAGATTGTGCTGTAGATCCCTAAGGAGTCTGTCTCCTTGCACACAACAGTAGTGTTACTGAAAAGTTACAAGTGAATCAAATTTTTATACATCAATTGGGCGCCCTCTGTTTTTTTTTCCAGCTTTTGTAGTGGAAGGTGGGTCGGTGACACTGAGTACATGAGCGTGAATAGAGAGGTGAATATTTACGAAACGCCCACTGGTAATGTTTATGATTAGCAGTAATTTTTCTTATCCAAGTTTCCTACAAAGAGATGATGTCATCCTATGTTATACATTATCATACATTATGTATTTTATTCAGAGAGGAAATATTGTGTGTGTGTGTCTGTGTGTAGCTTGGACATTTGGCTTTGCACTCTCTAAAAGAATAAGAGACCCCCCAAAATTTTAGGGGAAATAACTGAGAGGTACTCAGAAGGTTTAGTTAATGAATTTTTTAAAAGCATTCGTCTGATGTTCTTGTATTATCCAGTAGAGATTTTCTTTTTTTTTTTTCTCATAGCTTTTATGTTGCAATTATTTGGTCCATGTCAACCCAGCTGCTAAGTTAGTAGTAAGGCTAAGAATTTAAAAAATAATTAAAATAAAGGGGAAGTTAAAATCCTTTTTCATTGGCTTTCTTTTTCTTCTAATCGCAGAGGGCTATTGTAGGTTGGAGGAGATGGGGGTAAAAATACCATAGTAAGTTCTACGCTTTGGAGATTTAGAAATTCTTGGTTACAGTGGGAAGGAGACATTGTGAAGGTGCAATCTGCATGATGGACGACAGATTAATAGTTCTATGGAGAGACAGCAAAGATGACAGATTTTTTTTTTTTTTGAGGAAGATTAGCCCTGAGCTAACTGCTGCCAATCCTCCTCTTTTTGCTGAGGAAGACTGGCCCTGAGCTAACATCCATGCCCATCTTCCTCTACTTTATATGTGGGATGCCTACCACAGCATGGCTTGCCAAGCGGTGCCATGTCCGTACCCGAGATCCGAACCGGTAAACCCTGGGCCACTAAAGCAGAATGTGTGCACTTAACCGCTGCGCCACTGGGTCGGCCCAAGATGACAGATCTTAGACCCTGCTGTTTGATAGAATATTGAAAGCCATAAAAAAAAAAAGAGAAATCAGGAGAAGCTAATTTAGATAGAGAAAGAGGAAAAGGATTTTCATTTGCATTACACTATACCGTGTAACTGTCATCACAGTAACCCTGCAAGTAAACTGAGGCTGAGAGAGATTATTGCTTAGGGTTACATGTTAAACAACTAGGAGAGCCAAGATTTGGAAATGTTTTTCTGATTTGAATCCCCATGTTTTCTCCACCATGTTAGTCTTTAGCATGAATAATATACCACCCACCTTAAAAGGCAAAAAAAAAATATTGTGGATCCCCAGTATTCGCCTAAATTATTTTACTTTATTAAAACATTTTATTTTAGATGTATATAAATACAGATTCCTTATGCTTATTGCTTTTATGCAAGTATAAAACAAAAGTAAATTTATAAATGAAATATAAACAAAACTATAAAATCAGTAAAACAAATCTAGGGTGGTGGGTGATGTTTTGCTGAAAGAAAACCTTTCTTTGCCTAGTGAATGCCTTGGCAAGGTGGGCAGTTTTCTGTGTGTTGTATATCCTGTGATAACGCAGTTCCTACAGCACTTGTCTGTTTGAATGCTGCAGAACTTTCCTCCTTCGGTCAGAGGTTACATGGTTTGGCTTTCACTTGGCATAAACACATCATTTACCTTATAAGAACCTTCCGTGCCTTTTTCTTTAGCCCATCCTAATTCTGGTACCATTTTTTGTGGATATGAGGTGGTTATCCAGATGACCTAGAATATGCTTTTTTATATATTATTGAAATGAAAATACAGACTTTTCAAATCTTCCCCAGAGAAGATTTATGGCTTACAGTCCACTGTTCTCAGTTTAGTTTGAGAAATGTACTTTGGTACCTAGTTTTTGAGTTTGTTGATGTTTGATTTTAGAAATCGAAGCTAACATCCAAATGGTATAGTTAGCCAGTTAGTGCTGGTGGTAAGCTCTAGGTACAAAAGTATAGTCCTTAAACACCCAGATATTTCTCTCTAAACATCTTACAAATTGCTCACTCGTCTGTAATATGGTGATAGGTCACCACTTCATATTGTTATGTGCAAGCTGTTCACCCAAGTTGTCCTCCACCTGTAGCTAAGAAAACAGTGTTTCAGCACTGGTAATATTCCGAAAGAAACCCTTTAAAAAATGTAAGAGCATAGAACATTTGTCATTTCTGTCTCGTTATTTTTAATTTTATATTTAATTTATTTCTGTTAATCATCACTATCTTACATCAGACCTTCCAGTTTTCTCCATCTTGAACTAATTACTATAATAACCTTCTAACTGGTCTCCTTGCCTCCAGTCCAATAAAATACTGAGAGGAAGTTAATCCTCCCAAAGTACAGCTGTGATCGTGCCATTCTTCTGTTGATTTCTAAGCTCTGTCAGGGCAAGGTCTTTGGTTAAGTTCTCATAGTCCTCCACAAAGTGGGAAGCCATAAGTATTTGTTAATTAAATGACTTATAAAAATCATAAGCTAGTTAAAAACTAAGAGAAACTTATATATTTTAAGATGGAATGTAATTGCAGAGGATATTGATTAAAGCTAAATCTTTTAAAATCTTATTTGAAAAGGAGTTTCTCAGTTTGTTTAGTATGCCTTATGATGATGTGAGTTGGTTGTTTTATTTGAAGTGTTGTGAAGTCTCAGGGCATTATGTAAACCTATTCTACTCAAATAGACAAACCAAAGTTATCTTTCAGAGCCCAGTGTAAATATGCTGGAGTTTTAGGTGACACTCCTTCTCCATGATAATTTATTCGTTCTTCGGGTTTGTACTGTGAGGTTATGATTTGCCAGCTCTGTTCTAGGCACTGGGGATAAGGGATACTGTGGTGATGAAGATGGACAAGTCCCTATCCTCGTGGAGCTTGCATTTTAATGAAGTTGGGGAGAGAGAATCAGACTCTATGAACAAATTCTGATTGTGATGGATGCTAGGATTATAATACCAGGGTAATGTGATAGAATGCCTAAGGCAGTAGAGACGAGAGTGGAGGTTCTATTTTAGAAAGATCTTATAAACGTAATACAATTGAGACAAATTTAGAAATCATTAGGCTTTTCTGAAATGAGTGAATCTTTACCTCTCTTTAGACTGAAACCATTCAACCGTGTTCAACTGCAGGGGGAAGAAACTCAATGTGTTGGCTTCCAGAATCATACTTTGCCTTTAGAACTTTGTTTTATGAGCAGAAAATATTGGAAGCATGGGGAATGTGTTGTATTCTTTTCCTGCCGCACCTTGACAGGTAACCCCTCGTACAGATGAGGTGAGCTAAGCCTCCTAAGTCCTGTTGACTTGCGAAGATCTTTTCTTTTCTTGAAGTGGTCCTCAAAACAGTGATGATGAGGTTGCATGTGCTAGTACATATCTTTCATTCCTAAGGGATAAAATTAGAGTGATGATTCATGTAACTAGATGACCAAACCCTTTCCTACCATGCCCACAAGCTCCTTTTGAGAGTTTCTTTTAGCATAGGCCACCATGCCCTGCATGTGACCCTGATTGAGACAGTTATGGAGGTCTAATCATAAAACAGTTATCGTAGTCTGCTCAGTGGCTTATGAGGTGTGCTGGCTCCAGGCCTCTCCACAGCCCCAGACTACATAGAGGCTGGCCAAACCAATCAGACCTTTTCTTGTTAGAAGTTTGAACTTTACTCCTAGTTTAAAGGGAGACTCCTAGTCCTATAACTCTAGTCTCTTTTAATAGGACAAATAAAAGACATGTTCTTCCTAATAATAGAGCTTCAAAATATATGAAGCAGAAATGCTCAGAAGAGGAGAAATAGATCCACAATTATATTTGGGGATTTTAACAGCCTTTCTCAGTATTGTAATTGATAGAAGAGGAAAAAGTAAGAATTTAGAGGATCTGAACAACACTATCAACCAACTTGACCTAATTGACATTTATAGAACACTACCCTCAGCAACTACAGAATGCACATTCTTTTCAGGGGCACGTGCAGTGTTCACCAAGGTCGACCATATACTGAGCCATGAAACAAGTCTCTAATTTCAAATGATGACAATGGTATAGAGTATTACATTCTCTGACAATAATAGGAGTAAGTTAGAAATCAAAATAATAGGATAGAAAGTCCCTAAATATTTGGGAATTAAATAGCGCACTTCTTTATTTTCCATGTGTCAAAGATGAAATCACAAGGAATATTAGGAAACATTTAAAGTGAGTGGTAATAGAAAATGAAATTAGTAGATTGCAGCTAAAGCAGCATTGGAGGGGCAGTTATAATGTTAAGTGCTTATTTTTAGAAAAGAAGAAGGGTTTAAAATCAACGATCTAAACCAAGGATTGACAAACTTTTTCTTTAAAAGGCCACATAGCAAATATTTTATGCTTTGCAGGCCATGTAAATTTGTCATATGTATATATATATTTTTTCACCCCAACTGTTTAAAAATGTAAAAGCCATTCTTAGTTAGCAATACACAAACAGACCATGGGCCTGATTTGGTCTATGGGTTATAATTGCTGAACCCTGATCTGTGCTTCCATCTTAAGCTTCTAGAAAGAGAACAAATTAAACCTAAAGTAAGCAGAGGAAGGAGATAAAGATAATAGTCAATTAAATAAAAAATGGACGAACAATTAAAAAAAATCAATGAAGCCAAGATGCTTCTTTGAAAAGATCAATAAAATTGATAAATCTCCATCCAGACTGATCAGGAAAAAAAGGAGAAATGACAGAAATTACCAAAATGAGGAATGAAGAGTCAACATTTCTACGGACATTAAAATGAAAGAATATTCTGTATAACATTGTGCTGGTAAATTTGGCAACTTAGAGGAAATAGACAATTTCCTTGAAGGATACAAACTATCAAATTCAAACTCCACTCGGGAAGAAAGAGATAACCTGAGTAACCCTACGTCTGTTAAAGAAATTGAATTTGTGGTTAAAACCTTCCCACAAGAACGCTTTATGGCTTGATGGGTTCACTGGTGAGAGTTCTAGCAAGCATTTCAGGAAGAAGTAGTAAGAATCCTATGCAGACTTTTCCTGAAAATTGAAGAGAAGATAACACGTCCCAACTCATTTTATTAGGCTAGGATTATCCCCAGACAGCCACTGCAAGAAAAAAAACTACAGACCAGTATCCCTTATGAGTATAGATAAAAATGCTTAGAAAGGGCTGGCCCCGTGGCTGAGTGGTTAAGTTCCTGTGCTCTGCTTTGGTGGTCCAGGGTTCACTGGTTTGGATCCTGGGCGTGGACCTACACACTGCTCGTCAAGCCATGCTGTGGCAGCATCTCACAGAGAAGAACTAGAATGACCTACAACTAGGATATACAACTAGACTGGGGCTTCGGGGAGAAAAAAAAAATGCTTAACAAAATATTAGCAAATAGAATTCAGCAATATATACAAAGTATAATACAGTGTGACTGATTAAAAAAATCAGTCAATATAATTTACAGACTAAAAGAGAAAAGCAATTTGATTATCTCAAAAGTTGCAGAGGCTGGCCCCGTGGCCAAGTGGTTAAGTTTGCACGCTCCGATTTGGTGGCCCAGGGTCTTGCCGGTTCAGATCCTGGGCACGGACATGGCACCGCTCATCAGGCCATGCTGAGGTGGCGTCCCAGAACACTACACATAGTACAACAGAAGGACCTACAACTAGAATGCACAACTATGTACTGGGGCACTTTGGGGAGAAAAAGAAGGAAAAAACATATGACAGTTAAACATCTGTTTATGATTTTAAAAAAACAACCTTGCAAACTGGAAATATAAGTAAGCTTCCTCAGCCTGATAAAGGGAATTCACAAAAAATGTACAGCTAACAGGTAAGATTGGCAACAAGGCCAACACGTCTGCTCTCGCCACTTTTATTTGAGCCTTTTACTGGAGGTCCTAGCCAGTGTAGTAAGTGGGGGACGGTAAATGAAAGATGTGCAGATGGGGAGGAAGAAGCACAGACGTTATTCTCAGACCACATGGATTGTCCTTGTAGAAAACCCCGAGGAGTCCAGATCGAAGAGACACGAGGATTAATAAGTGAGTTTAGTTAGGCTGTAGGTGCGTGGACAATATAAAAAAATCATTTGTATTTCTATATGCTAGCAACAACAACTGGAAAATGGAAAAAAGGCCATTTACAATGCATCAAAAAACATGAAACACTTAGGGATAAATTTAACAAACTATGTGTGAGACTCATACACTTAGACTTGAAGTACAGAATGTTGCTGAGATCAATAGAGAGATTTATCTCTAAATAAACGGGAAGCACTTCTCCGTGGGCCTTTACATTTCTGCGCCTCTTGCAAGTGAGGCAGTGACAGCCCTTTTAAACTATCTTTTCCAGCTTATTTGTAAAGCATACAGTCTTGGATGAGAGTTAGTGACGCCTGTTGTAGAAAAGTGCAGATTCACTTATTGTCCAGTAAAATAAAGATAACTTCTCTCTTTGGACCAAGGGCAGGTATGCCTCAGCCCATTATAAATGATTCAGGGATCCTCAGTTGTGCTGCAGACCCACTGCCTGCACAGCATCTACTTGGGCCTCTCTATGTCTGCCCTGTGGGACTTGGGAGCAATGGGGAAACTGATACACACATGAAGCTCGTATTCCTTGTTGTGCTGTGAATAATAAGTCCTGTGACTCTGGCCTAGGACTGCTGTGTCATCTGTCAGTGGCCATGAAACAGTAACAGGCTACTTTGTTAGCTTGCGAGAAGGGTCTAAATTTTCAGACCCCTCACAGTTCTTGACTGTTTTGACCATGAGGATGGAGTGCTGACAGAGACATGGCTTTCTGAAAGATGAAGAATGAAGGCCTTGAGGGCTGGGTTAGGGGATATGAAAAGATTCTCTGGCATCTGGTAGCAAATTCTCTTACCCCAGTGGTGGGCCAGGATGGCAGGGGATGAGTTCTCCAGTGTTGTACCTCTTAATGACTAGTTAGGGTCTGAGCCGAGAGGTAGCCTGAACGGCGCGTTTGTTGTTGTACACTCAACTCCATGTCCCCAGCTGAAATTCAATGTGGCTGTAGCTGCTGAGTCAAGGAGTCCTCAAAGCTGAGAAAGTAGTGTCAGAAATGAGGATATAGAGCTTTGGCTGGATTGAAAACATTAGATGTTTGTTTAGTTGAGCTGCAAGTGTGGGTGCTTGAAACTGAAAGTAAATGCACTGGCAGAACTCTGTCTTCCTCAAGGCCTGACCTCTCCCTCCTCCTACACCTTGACTTCAGGTGCTTTAAGGAGAAAGATGAATGGGGCTTGGGCCGAGGTCTCCGTGTCCTTAAAGGGGACCAAAGGCCATACCCATGTGTCTAAATATGCTGGGAGAAGTTGAGGGGGAGGGTGGAGTCAAACTTTATGACTGTTGGAAACTGGCACCCGAGTCATCATCCAGCGTTGTTCTACAAGGGTTGGAGTGTTCAGATTCAACTGATGGGCCTTGCGCAAGGTTTGCAGTAGGGAAGGGAAGCCAGTGTGGCATTGTGGGTGGGGCCCTTTGTTGTTGTGGCTTCCATTGCTGAAGATACAATTGGTGTCAATGTTTTTACAGGCCTGTACTGTGAATGTCTGTGAGGGCCAGAGGGGATTCTCCTGATCAGGAAGAGCTGCATGTAGAGAAGTGCTACTGCTTTGGGGTCCCAAATCTAGTGATTCCTTTGAGCTAGAAGTGTTGTGACTAATGATTTTGCGGTTTATATAAAGAACTCATCCAATTCAATAAGAAGACAAAAAAATCCAGTATTTAAAAAAAATGGCACAAGACTTCAACAGGCACTTTTCAAAAGAAGATATACAAATAGACAATACACTTATGAAAACATGCTCAACATCATTAGTCATCTGGAAATTGCAATTTAAAACCACAATGAGATATCACTTCACACCCACTAGAATGGCTAAAATTAAAAAGACCGACACCACCACTGATTGGTGAGGATATGGAGCAGCTGGAACTCTCGTGCATTGCCAGTGGATGTACAAAATGGTACAGCCAAGTTGGGAAATAGTTTGGCAGTTTCGTGCAAAGTTAAAAACAAACTTACCTTGTGACCCAACAAGTCCATTTCTAGGTATTTATTCAGAAGAAATGAAAATATGTATCCATAAAAAAACTTGAACTTGAATATTCATAGCATTGCTGTTCATAATAGTCCCAAACTGGAAACAATTCAAGTGTCCATCCACAGGTGAATGGATAAACAAATTGTGGTAGACTCATACAATGAACTGTTACTCAGCAATAAAAAGGAATAGAACTACTACTAAGTGCAAGAATAGAGATAAATCTCAAAAAACATGCTGAAGGAGAAAGCTCATACTGTATATACCTTTATGTCGTGAGTACATAATATATGGTTCCATTTATATGAAGTTCTAGACTGGGCAAAAAGGCAAAACTAATCTATAGTGATAGAGCAGATCAGTGGTTGTGTAGGGTTGGCTTTTGGGCTAGGGGATTGACTGTAAAGGAGTAGACTTACTTTTTCTTCATTTTAAAATACCAGTGATAAAAATTTAAGGCAGTATAATTGTGATTAAAATTATGAACTTTGGTGTTGTAAAACGTATGCTGAGTTTGGATTCTGGCTCTGCCATGTACTAGTTATGTGACCTTGGGCAAATTATTTAATCTTTCTAAGTTTCCTCCTCTGTAAAATGGGGGTGATAATGATACCATCTCAGAGTTGCTGTCAGGATAAATTAAACTAAACCATCACTGGTAGGTAGTAAGCACTCAATAATGACGATTTTGGCAGCATTAGTATTTGTCAATGCTAATAATTATAGTTTGCTACTCATATCTTACTCTCAATCTTGGAATGGATATTGCATTTTTACATTTTAAAAAAGGGAAGAAAAGAGAATTGCTGATTATATTCCTATGGATCTTTGATGTTTTCTGGGCAAATAACTTACTGCTATTTAGTCAGTCATAAGCATAATGTTCTCTCTTTACTATGGGAAGATGATACTGACTCCTTTATTAGAAGTTCTGCATGACATTTGGCTGAAAGCATTGCAGTTCTGATTTGTTCATAATCTGCTTTATTATTATTACTTTTTTTTCTTTATGGGGACTGGCTGTACACTTCTTAAATGGTTTTCCTTTTTGACATTGTAAATGGCTGAGGAGGATTTGAGAATCTTCTTTCCAAATAAAGATTTCTTTGGTATGAAGCTAATTGATCAAACTTGGGCCAAATAAGCCATTTGATCTGCAATTGCTGATCAAATGCTTACTCTGGAAATTCCTTTAACATTAATTTGAGTATTTAATGGATTTTTATAAATGGTGTAGTACCCTCATTTTAGGACCTAGCTCACTGGAGATTTGAAGATACTTTCCAATATCTGTTTATATTTAAATCTTTATTTCCTTGTGTGCATCAGCAGTTTTCAAGTCTGTCCACAGGAAAAAAAGAAAACATAACTGGGAAGAAATAAGGTGATCAGTCATGTCAAGGATTAGAAAGTTTTATGAGCTGGCGTTGGAAAGGAGTTTCCTGTAATTATGTGACTTAGTGTTGCCTGAATGCAGTATACTTTTGGGTTGAGACATGGCGAATGAAAATGTTTGCTTCTAGTTTTTGTGTCCCATGTGACTTATATTTCAGGTTCTTGAAACTTGAGGAGATGTTAAAATGCTTTAACCCAAATATGCATCAGGAATATCCTTCATTCAGTTATACATCAATAAAAAATTATTTTGTCATTTGCATTTTTCTTGAATAATTCTTTTCTTCTCTTAAATTTGTTTTGAAACTTAATAATTCATTCATTTTTCCACTTCTGTTGCAGCACCTGATCAACTTTCTAGCAGGAGAACGATCATGGAGGTGGTGCCAGCTGAGGTGAATAGTTTGCTTCCAGAGGAGATAATGGACACTGGTATAACTTTAGTGGATGATGATAGTATTGAGGCTGTTATTGTTTCATCCCCAATTCCCATGGAGACAGAACTGGAAGAAATTGTCAACATAAATTCTACTGGTGACTCTACAGCCACGCCCATTTCCACGGAACCAATCACAGTGTACAGTAACCACACTAACCAAGTTGCAGTGAACACCACAATTACTAAAGCAGATTCTAATACCACAGTGAAACCAGCTTTTCCAAGTGGCCTTCAAAAACTTGGTGCTCAGACTCCTGTGACTATATCAGCCAATCAGATTATTTTAAACAAAGTATCACAGACATCTGATCTTAAACTTGGCAATCAGACCCTTAAACCAGATGGACAGAAGTTAATTTTAACAACTTTGGGCAAGTCTGGTTCACCAATTGTTTTAGCACTACCCCATAGCCAACTACCCCAGGCTCAGAAAGTTACAACTCAGGCCCAGTCAGGAGATGCTAAGTTACCACCGCAGCAAATTAAAGTAGTTACCATTGGAGGGAGGCCAGAGGTGAAACCTGTCATTGGTGTCTCAGCATTGACCCCAGGAAGTCAACTGATTAATACTACAACTCAGCCCTCTGTGTTACAGACCCAACAGTTAAAAACAGTACAGGTAAAAAAAAAAAGGGGGCTTATTAATTAAAATGCATGTTAAAAATTAAACTGATTCCTAGTTGTGTTTGTAGGGTGATTAAATGCATAGTTGTTACTGAATTCTTTTGAATGTTGCTTTTAGTATATTGTGTGGTTTTTTGTAAAGTTCGATATGTCTAATGCTTTTGAAAATTTTTGCCAGAGAACTTAGAACTTAATTTTGGTTAAATTCCAATTAGTGTATTTATAGCTTTTTATTCATTTTTAAATGCATTTTATTCTTAGTAGTAGTTTGATTACAAGGATGTTTTGCTGGCATAAAGATGCCAGAATTGCTGCTGGGCTGTCAATCATTGAGACATGATTTTTTCAGTTAACAGGTGGCCAAAGTCTAGGAAAACTTGCTGCTCTGAGAAATTCTTGGAGCCAGCAGTAGTACATACTGGGCAGTGTGTACCTCTTCTTTGGAGTTTACTGTTCGTTGCCGTCACTCGTGTTTGCAGTGTGGAAAAGGCAGTGCCGTGTGATGGAGGGTAACGGATAGGCTTTAGGGTTGGACCAGCTGAATTTGAGTTGCCTCTGTGCTATCCTCCCAGCTGTGGATTGCTTATCTTCTCTGAGTTTTTGACATTAACTGTAAGATGGCTATTTGATCATGATGAAACACATAGGAAAAGATAAGTACATACTGGGTATAGTTCTCAAAACATAGAGGATCTTCAAAATGGTGCCCATTATTAGTATGAATAGGACCCTAAGATCTAGAAGGTTACTGGAACATACGTCAAATGGTCCCCAGTTTTTCATGCCCAAATAGCCCTTTCTAGGTCACCACTACTCTTAGAAATACAATGATCCCTTAAGATCAGGGAACAAACACACATGCCCTGTTTGAAAGCGTCGCTTTTTAGAGAAAAAGGGAAGACATGACTTGGAGAACAAAAACACATATATAAGGAAGTTGAAGGTTTGGGAAACTATCCATTCTCAGCTGATATTAGAAATAATATTTTGGTTATTATGTTGGCAAAATAATTAGAAACTTATTTTTCATGGGCTTGTTATGTAAGAACTTTGTAACATTTCTTAAACCTTGTAATTTGCCCATGTCCCTTCTGCCACTATTAAACATTTAGTGTTCTTTTCTCTCTTGTTAATTATCATCTCTCAGTTATCTCTGACTGCCTTTTACTTCTTTTGATGAGGATCTCTTGAATGGTATACCTATTACCGTCAGGCATCTTGTCCTCAGCTTGTTTTTTTGATCAGTTTTGAAACTTCTTTTTATTGGTTTACCAGAATTTATCTGGCTTTAGGGGTGTGGATCCTAACCATGTCCGTGAGAAACTGACAATGTAAATCAGAATGTCATCTTTTCATTTACAAGAGCAGTGTATACACACTGTTTCAAAGACCAGTTTACTTGTATCCACTAGTTTTCTACTTAATCCCATTAAGTACTGACAATAAAAACATTGAAGACTGGGCTATAATTCTTCTAACTTCTTTTACTATTGTTACTTTTCTAAAACCTGATTCTATTTATTCAAAAAAGAACTTCTATTAAAAAAACAAAACAAAACAAAAGAAACCCCATTTAGAATATTGTTCTACTTGTCCAGTTATTTTTAGGCAACTCAAATCTTTCCAACTCAAAAGTAACCTACAAAGTTGTGAAGCACAGAAAAAACAAATAAAAAGCTACACATCTACGTTTCCTTTTTAGGCACCAGAATATTTGGTTTAGTATTACACGGTGTATATGGTTCTCTGGGTTTTTTTCTAGACAGTCCTCAGCATTGTCTTAAGTTTAATCAGAGTATTGAAACTGTTAGGGTATGAACAGCAGGTAAGAGTGGAAGGAGGAGACCCATTTTGAAAAATGAAAGGAAGAGGTGACAGTTGAGGCCAGAGGCAGTACCAAAGAGGTATAGTTACACTTGATTACAGATATATAAACATTTTCCCATGTTTCTTGTGCATAGCATATAAGAGCAATAAATAAATAGCGGTCTGGAACAACGTAACTCCTTCCTAGTTCCTGAATCTGTACAACACGGTGCCAAAAATTACTTGCATGTATTATTTGATCACGTATTTGGCTGTCTTATTCATAAATTTCCTTTCTTGATTCAGTCATTTTTTCTTATCTGCTGATTTGATAAATTTGTTAAAAATGGTCCTTTATGCTTTGTTTTACTTAATAAAGTAAGTTTGTTCTAGGGTAGTTTAGAATTCATAATGCAAAAATCATGCTTCCTTAATGGAATTGGGAATGGTTGTTTTCAGCAGTGCTCCACCAAAGAAACATAACCGCAAGGGCAAGTTGAGATTGTTCATTTGAATAATGTGTGTGCTTTTGGTTGTATTGTTTACATTTTTTTCCTGATTGGCAAGTATTCATATAGTCATATGATTATGAAAATCAGTAAAAATCGGAAAATACTTTAAGCTCCTAATCTTTACTTTATATTTAAGATTACTTATTGCGAGACATGGATTTCCAAGAACATCAATACTTCTGCAGAACTCTTGGGATTATTAATACCAAATCAATAGACGACATATTCTAACTTACTTCAGAATTTTAGGCCTGTAAACACACTTGGGAAATATGTTCCCTTTATGTCTCCCAAATTGCATCAGTTTTTTAAGGTATAATTATGGATTTATTTGAGTGTATCAGAATTTTGCAAGCTGGGTATTTTTTAATATAGTAATGGATCTACTTGTTTTGCTTTTTTAAGAAAGTGATTTGTATTTCATTTACATTTTGTTTTGTCAGTAATGTGTTCTGAGTGTAAGAAAGTAATATATTCTATAGTGTAAGAAAATGTGTTATTCAGTTTAATTTCTAATTTGAGTACAAAGCTGATATTTATCCGGTTCTGTGATCTATTTTAGCTTCTGGTATATTTCTGTCATTCAAGTTGGTCATGTTTATTCATTTTTGAACCATTATTTCCAATAATAAATTGTACTTTCAGGGCCTCAATTTCATATCCGCCAAAAGATAAAATTAATATTTCATGTCCTTCGTAACTCTAAAAGTCTATGATTTTTATCATAGCTAAAATTCTGCTTCCAACTTTTAGAAAAGCTATATCTTTGCATACATTGATAATTTCAATATGAAAAATTGGTAACTCTACCTTCCTTGATTTGTGAAGAATTTTAGCTCAGGTCTACAGTGTGCCAATATATAACTTAAGAACAGAGATGAATAAAATATAGACCCTCCCTTCAAGGAATGTATGGTCTCGTAAACAGTATTTTAGTAAATAATATTTCAGAGGCTTTGCCTTTAGTATAGTCTTTGTTTTGCCAAACTTTTCTGTGTCTTAGGGCATTAACTTGTTCCCTTCTTTGTTTATCTACCCCTGATATATAGATCTAAAGCTGAAGATCTAATTCTAGTCCTATCTTTAATATGTATTTACATTTTGCTTCCAAGAGCCAATGTAATTATATTTGCAGGGGGTTCATTATTTGCACTATGCTTTCTTAACTTACTCTATCTTTTTATTATTGATTAATTTGTTATTTTGAGAAGGAATATTTCTGTGCCATAGTGTTTATTATTATTGTTAAATGTTTATTATTAAATAAGCATTATTATTAAAGATTAAACATTATCATAAAATATTAATTTGGTTTTCTTCATATGCATATATCCCAGAGACTACAATAAGAATTTGCGATAAAATGCAAAGGTATTACCATATATTGGCTTAAGGATGTGATCATATTAATATTTTGATGAATGGCTGCATTTTAAATGTTTTTAACATTAAGACTTAGATATAGTTTGCTATGAGCTGGTTTCACATGTACTTCTGTATATCGATCTTTTGTATAATTTTGATTGAATAGGTGTTTTATAGAAACAAGTGGTCTTCATAGTTATTTATATATTTCAGATTGCTAAGAAGCCTCGAACACCAACTTCTGGTCCAGTAATCACGAAGCTGATCTTTGCAAAACCAATTAATAGTAAAGCAGTTACAGGACAGACAACTCAAGTGTCACCACCAGTCGTTGCAGGTTATATTTCTTTATAGTTTATTAAGCTATATATTTACTTCCCTTTTAGGTTTAAAGAAGGCTGTTCTGCCACCTTGAAATATTTTAGTGCAACAAGTATAGCTCATTATTATAAACCAAATTAGTTAAGAAATGTTACACTTATTAAATGTGTGCTTTAAGCAAAATGCCTCATCTCAAAATCAGTCCACTACTTTAGTCTCCTTAGTTTTTGATAGAATTTTACCATGAAAGTAGCAAAGTCTTGAACTCCAATAATGCTGGCTGACACTTATATAGTGTATACTGCGTGGCCCTCACTGTTCTTAGCTCTCTGCGTGCAGTGACTTATATAATCCTCTGGCAGTCCTGGGAGGTAGGTACTAGTAACAGCCCTGCTTTGCCCGTGTGGAAACAGGCACTCAGCTAGTAAATGGCCGAGCTGGGATTTGAACCCAGGCAGGTTGTTGCTAGAGCACACGTGCTAAGTCTAATAAGTTTAAATACACAGGAGAGTATAGTATTTCATGGTTTCTGTTTGAATTTTTGGTTTCAGTATGTTAATACGCTCTATATGCAGTTCTCTGTGAACAAAAAATTGTCACAATGATAGTGATTACTTAAGGGATAACAGAATTTTAACTATATTACTTTTACCACCGAATTCCTTAGTGTGGCCCAATTCTCTTTTATTATATACTTTAAAATTTGTCACCACCAATAATTATAACATCTCAGAAATCTTGCCTTTGAGTATTTCATTCTCATTATTGTTCTAGCTTATCTGCCTTTGTACTCCCAATCTAGCAATTATTTGACTTTGAAATCTCTGATCTGTTAACCCTTCCACTTTCTCGTTAAGAATCACCCTCTTTCTGTCTTCAAATTCTTCCTTACTCAACATGGAGTCCATAACCCATCATTATTGCTCCCCTGCAAACACCATTGATTCTCTTTCTTCTGTCTCTGTGATGGCCTGGTTAAGGCCAGCTCTCTTCTTACTCCCTGTCTGGCACGCAGCTCAATACTTTTAGAGAAAAGCATACAGCCATGCTGACTGGACTTTAATTCAGAGCTATCCTGACATTACTCTTTTCACCAATTAGGAGGTCATTTCTGATTTCCATTGTGCTGAGGGCTTATGGAAGCACCTCTGGATGGAAGACTTTGCCTAGGGACTTTTAAACGCTAAATACCCATTTCTGGAATGTGTATTCTTGATGAAGGTACTTCACATGTTAACTAACCATCCCTAGGATATATATTAAAACCACGTACTACTGTCTTTGATAAATTTATGGATTGTACAACAGTAGGCAGCTCTGGAGTTAATGGCAGTGACTTATCTTTTACCTGAGGCTTTGAATGTATGTAGCAAGGCTTCTCATTTCAGCTAGTGAAAGGAGTCATGGAAAGATTGTAGTGTGAGGACATGTCGGATGAATGGATATTCTCTTTCTCTTCTGGCCCTCAGGAAAGGTTTGTGATGGTACAGGAGGCTGGTGTCTTGAGGGCTCTGTGGAAGGCAGCTATGGCCCCAGAGGAAAGATTGGACAGGGTTTGGATTTGAAGCTGGTTCAGGACCTGGGGCTTCAGGTGGCTCAAAGTGAGTAGGGCTTAGATGTATTGATGAAAAAGGGACCGCCAGTCCCCTGGGAGGTTTTGACTAGGTGGAGGGGGTTGACTAGGAAAAATGTCTCAGTGCAATGTTCTTTACTGTTTTTGAGTCTGAGAGAGTCCCTTAAAATTTTTAGTTATGGGGGGAAATTGTATGCTGAACAATTGTGGTGCTTGCAGAAGCGTCTGAATGAGTTTTTGGTTAATGTCAGATTTCACTTCTCTTACGTTTGACTCTAATGGATGTCGTTGCTGGATCTTTGGGTCATTTATAATGTGTTGCACACTAATCATAGCTTCACCTTTTAATTACAGATTTATTAGCCCTACTGAAATGCACACTGGCTTTTTAAAGTTTCTGTTAGTCATGCTGTATTATAACGCTTGGTTTTCTTGTCTGTCTCCTCTACTAAATAATTTTTCTTAACGGTAATTTTTTTTGGTTTTCTTTGCCATCTAGTTTTTTAAATTAATTTTTTAAAAATTGTAAAATATACATAACAAAATTGACCATTTTATCCATTTTTCAGCAGACTCTTCAGTGGCATTGAGTGCATTCACATTGTTGTGCAGTTATCACCACCATCCATTTCCAGAAGTTTTTTTATCTTGCAAAACTGTATTTCTGTACCCATTAAATAACTCCCCATTCCTCCCTCCCCCACCTCTATAATTGTCTCTATCAGTTTGACTACTCTACATATCTCATGTAAGTGGAATCATGCAGTATTTGTCCTTTCATGACTGGCTTATTTCACTCAGCATGATGTCCTCCTGGTTCATCTCTGTTATAACATGTGGACGAATTCCTTCCTTTTTAAGGCCGTATTTGTATATGTATGTATAATGTATAATGTATATGTATATGTATAATGTATAATATGTATACATTATACATATGTACCACACTGATAGTAGTTCTTTTATCTTGTTTGTCTCCATCTCTTCAATACCTACCGCAGTTTCTGCATCTGGATGTGGCTCCGTGGATGTGTGTTGTTGAATGAATGTGGCTGTCCTGGGAGCAGTGTAGTGGTATGGGAGGAGCCATTGGGAGACTTGCATTTTAGTCATGGCTCTTCCACTGATTTTCTCTGTGATCTTGGGTAAATATATTATCTGTTCATCTTACTTATTTCCGTAAAATGTTGATACCAACCACTTCACGAGACTTTTGAGATGTTAAATGAGATAACAAGGTCCTCATTAGCAGAGTTCCCAAGGTACAAGTTTGCTATAGTGGAGCAAACTTCATCAATGTGAAGACATTCACTAATGAATTAATCTCTTATGGAATTAGTCCTCACTCAGATATGCTGCCCCCAGCCTCTCTCATCTGTCGTCTTTGGATTATGTCTCTTGATTCTTGGAGAACACCTGACAGAACAGTGTAAATGTCTTGCACATTGATTTCAAGGTGCAATTGTGTAACTTGCATTCTTGCTTAAATCTGTCTGCGGAGCTAAGGATAAATAGGGATTTGGAGCTTGGATTAATCAGGAGAAATGCTATCTGGATAAAAAACAAGGAGGCCCCTTAAAAAGAATAACTTGAATTTTAAAGGATATAGAGGGTTCTTTTAAAAATGAATTCACTTTAAGTAACCCTTGGTATCAGTTATCCTCAGGAATTGAGGATTTTTCTATATGAATGTTTTCTGAAATGTATATAATGCTTAACAAATAAGAAATTATATTAAAAATCATAAATGAGGTGCCGGCCCGGTGGTGCAGCCGTTAAGTTTGCATGTTCCACTTCTCAGTGGCCCGGGGTTCGCTGGTTCAGATCCCAGGTGTGGACATGGCACTGCTTGGCAAAAGCCATGCTGTGGTAGGTGTCCCATGTATAAAGTAGAGGAAGATGGGCACAGATGTTAGTTCAGGGCCAGTCTTCCTCAGTAAAAAGAGGAGGATTGGCAGTAGTTAGCTCAGGGCTAATCTTACTCAAAAAAAAAAAAATCAGAAATGAGCATTTATGAAATTGTGTCTTTATTGGTAATTTGTTTTCTTAACATAATGGTTCTTGGGGCTTCAGGCTTACCACACAGGAATAAGTTTTGGAAATGAGAGCAGGCAAACATGTTACTTCAGGCAGGCTTATCACTTTAGGGGAGCTTTCTAAAAATATTTGATGTAGATTAATTTAGCTTATATAGAATTGACTTATTTAGTTATTAGGTAGTTCAAATTTTAAAAAAAACCCACCAGAACTCTCAACTGAAATTCCTTAATTAAGAAATATGTCAGTAAAATTAAATGTAACCATGTACTACAAAGAAATTGAAAAAATTCTATTAAAATATTTTTAAAATTCATAAATGTCAGATAAAACTTGTTTGACTTTTAAAAAAGAAACTTTGTATACTGTGGCATTCTTATCAGAAAAAACAGCCCAGAAGCTCTTACATGCTGGGTCTCTATTTTTGTCTAAAGAGAAATTTCCTTCTTTTTTCTCTTTTTCCCTTTCTCTTTCCCTCTCTCTCTCTTTCATCTCTACGTGTATTTATAAGTTAAATCATAGCATCTAAAGGTTAGAGGGGATTTTAGAGATGATGTAGTTAACTACCTTCTCTGCTTCTTGGGTGCCTGAATTCCCTGTTAGCCAGTTGATTTAATTCTCCATCATCTGCTGGGAATACCTTCAGTGAGTAGAAACTCACTCATGTTGAAACAGTCATTTCAACTGAATATTTTTGTTAGAAGTGCTTTCTTAGTGCTGAACTGAAAAATTTCTGTTTCTGTGCATTAGTGTAGTGCATCTGATGTGATATAGATTGTTCTAATCCTTCACTTTCACAGCCTCTATCGGTCAGGATAATCTTGGCTGTTCTGCCATAATAAACAATCTCCAAATCTCGGAAATTTAAAAAAAACACAAATTTTATTTGTTATTTGTACTTCATGATTATCTTCATGTCCATTGGGGGTTAGAAAGGGGCTCTTCTCATCATAGTCACTCAGGGCCCCAGGCTGACGGAGGAGCTACCGTCTCAGATGTGGCCGAGGAAAAGAGAGCTTTGGAAGGTCGTGCATAGGCAGTGAATGTTCTGGCCCGGAAATGACATACATCACTTCTACTCGTAGTTCATTGGCCAGAACTAGTCATATGTCCCTAACCTGGCACAGAGTGAGGAGGGTAGGAAGTGCAGTTCTACCACGTGCCCGGAGCGGGAGCGAACCAGAATACTTGGTGAGTGGCACTGATGACTCTCAGAGTCTTTCAAGAATTTGGAGATGTGTCGTGTCTTTGTAGTCCTCTCTTGGCTAGGATAAAAATTCCTCCTATTTCAACTCGTTGTGTGATTTCTAATTCCTTAAGCCACCCAGACACACTATAATTTTTCTGTGTTGTTCCTGAAGGATATTGTCCAGAAGGGAACACAGTATTCCTGTTGGAATCTGGCCAGGACCATTTTTTTTCTTTTTGGCAGCCTAAAATCAGACAGTATTAAAGTAGACAGTGTTCAAGTTAGTCCAATACTTATGGGTTTTATAGATGTGGATTTAAGTTGTATCCTGAATAGTTTAGGTTCAAAGAGGAAGACAGCTGTAGTATAGTAGAGAACAGAGATTGGAGTTTTAAGACTTGGATTCAAGTCCTGACTTTGAGGAGCTGTGTTACACAGGGCATGTTGCTTAGTTGTCCTGAGCCTGGCTTCTGGAAGATATAACTTAACAGTATTGATGAGAATGTGAGCAGATGTGTTTTCCTGGACTTGATGTAAAGTGTTATTAAGATACTATGTGTTACTAAGCATTGTTTTGCATCCTTCTGCCTAGGTTCACCATAGTTCATTAGGGACTCAGATGTTTAAGTTCATACGTGGATACATATGAAATAGTGAACTTAGATCCTACAGTCCTTGTCGGTGTAAATCATCATCACATACATTTTTATACTATTATTGAAAAAGTCAAACTGATTGCTGCCTCTCATTGCAGGTAGGGTTCTTTCACAGTCTACTCCCGGGACTCCATCAAAGACCATAACAATATCTGAAAGTGGTGTTATTGGATCGACTTTAAATTCTACAACACAGACACCAAATAAAATAGCCATCTCACCTTTGAAATCGCCAAATAAGGTAAAAAAAAAAAAATTCGCCACAAATGCCAAGTTTTATGGTTAATGCTTTTATTTTCTTACTGGTCACTTCAGATACTTCAGTTTTAATACGTCTCCAAGCAAGTTAGAGGCACTCATGAATACTGGATTATTTAGTAATGAAGGATATATAACAAATAAAAACTTACTCTAAACACCTAGTAACATAGTAAACATTTTGCATGCTAAGATGATTTCCGTGGCCCATATGAATGTGGATACAACAGAAATCTTTTGGATGAGGTATGTTATGTGTTTAATTCCTCTTCAGTCACTATCTGTGCAAAATTATTGTCTTTGGGTAAGTCACATATATAGCAACTATGTAAATTAAAAATGTTAAGTATAACTTTTTTTATTTTAATAGAATACTCCATGTCTTCTGTTTAAGCTATCCTGGACTCTATGGAGGCCTGAGCTTTTGCTGTGTAACAGAGTATCCAGAGTACTAGAAATTGCCATCAAATGCCTGTAACCATATTATCAGAGTTTTTTAAGCTTAAGTACAATTCATTCAAAGCATGTGAAAGTTTTTCATAATTGTTTTCATTTTAAGGTGGCAGAGTACCTGTCATTTGACTTTTAGGTCAAGTAAGTTGTCTTAGCTCACTTTCCTAAAACATACAGATGTCATTATACCAGCGTAACACTTGTGAAAAAGTTGTTTTAAAGGACATATTCAGGTGGAGACCCAAACGTCATTATTATGTAAGGTGCCACCTTGTGATTCTAAAAATATACTGCCCTTTGTGCCCAGTTTTTTTCTTTAATTTGTTACCGTCATAAATATAACAAATGTTAAATGTTTGCCTTACATTTTTTAAAAATTCTAGCTACTGGTTTCTCTTTTAATGAGACTTGAATTTAATGTATAAATATGTCTCTTACAGTGGGATTCTGCCTACGTAATAATGTAGATAATTATTTACTTAAATGGAATGAATTCAGCAGATGTTTGAGTGCTTACTATGTGCTGTGCACAGTGATAGGCACTGGGGATAAAAGCATGAATATGTTTTTAATTTCAAGCAGTTCAATAGGAAAGATAGACTTATGCATTAAGAATTGCCATACAAAACCCTAACAGTCACAGGTGCATTGGTGAGCTCTGCTGTGTGTGTCAGGCAAAGTTTATACCAAGGAGGCTATTCTTGAAAAGTCTTGACCTTAAAGTAGTTTGAGTCTTAGCTGTGGGGGAGCAGAGGTGGCTTTGTGGGTTGAGGTAACGAAAGCGTAGCTTTCAGGGAAGCTGTATTGCTTTGGTAGTGTGAGAGCTGAGGGTGCTGAGGTTAGATGGAAGGTCTCATTACCTTCAGGGGAGTTTAGATTTTATTGTTCTAGACTTTTGTAGCTTCCCATGGCTTCTAGGACATGGTTCTCAGTCTTCTCTGCAGACTGGAATCACCTGGGGAGCTTTAATAACTACCACTGCCTGCTCTTATCCCCAGAGACTCTGTTTTAATTGGTCTGCAGTTTGGCCTGGTATCAGGATTTTTAGAAGCTCTCTAAGTGATTCTAATGGGTAGCCTAGATTGAAAACTGCTGCTCTAGGATAATAGGAGACTCCCATTTTAAAAACGATGACTCTTGTGGTATTATGAAAAATAGTTTGGGAGAAGGTAAGCCTGGATCCTGGAGAGACCACTTAGGTTAGTGATTCTCAACCTTGGCTTCACTTTAGAAGCACCTGGGACTTCTTGAAAGAACTAATGGCTGGGCCCTAGCTGACCCCATTTAGATCAGTCTGTAGGCTGGGGCCTAGGCATTAGATCTAATACTTTAAAATTCTGAAGTGTAGGCCAGGGTAGAGAATCACCAAGTTAGACTGTTATTGCACTTCAGTTTTGAGCTAGACTAGTAGTTAAGGGGATAGGGAGGAAGAAATGTATTGAAAGAGTTTAAGACATAATGACTGGATGCCAGGGTCATAGGGGGCCAGAATCTAGGATGACTCTCAGATTCCTGACTTGGATAACAGAGTAGGTGGTGGCACCGTGGACTAGTATGACTGATTTATGGGCTATATGCCTGATGGCATACAATAAGAGCCAGCTTTATATTCTCTCAGCCTGGACTTTAGCCATGCCATATTGGATCTTCCCTCTCTGCTTCTTGACAAGAGGTCATTTTTAACTATAAGAACAAGCCTTATTTTGGTGATTAAATTCACAAGTATAAAAAGTCTAGTCAAAAGCTTACATCCAGTTGAGAGCTTCTCCCCTCAACTCAGACCTAATCATGCCTCAGGGACCAGGTATTGGAGAAGAGGAATGTAATCTGTTTCTTCACTCCTCTACCTCCTCCCCCTTTCTGTTTTTGGTTTCTGATTGGAAGGAAGACTAGAAGAGAAAGGACAAAGTTTTATATGACTGGGACTATTGTAATTCAACTGCTGGTGCCGCACCTCTGTGTGGCAGGTGTCCAGGTGTGGACTTGCAGAGCTGTGCATTCAGGATGGTTTTTGGAGCCCCCTGTGGGTGCATCCGCATTGCCTGGTTCCCTGTCATGGGTCTGGTGCACACTTCAGCTACCTTTGACGGTCTCCTCTTAGCTCTCTCTTGGTTCTTATAGTCCACCCTACAGCCTGTTACAGCTGAGTGCCCTTACTCCAGAAGGCACATGTCTTTGGCCCATGAAGATGCTTTAGCCCTTCTGCAGCATCTACTTGACTAATGGGAACCTATTAGAACCTAGTGATAAAAGTGCAGCTTGTCTATCTGCTGTCCTCTGTGTCATTGCTGTGCCATTTTGACAGCTCCATGCTTTCAGAACTTCTTGCTTTCAGAATTCTCCAGACTGGTACCAGTTTCTGTGTTCATGTGTGCCCTAAACTCCTGGCGATATGTGTCAGGTTCTCCCAAGAACTCTCTCACTGCGTTCAATTCTGTTGGCTAGACCAAGCTGGGCTCAAGGGTTTCTTTATCTCAGTATGTTGCCAGCCAAAGATTCAAATGTCAGTTTTCCCTTCTTACAGCTATCACCCAGTCTATCCCAGAGGTTTTCTTGGAGAACTCCTGCCTTTGTTCTCGCTGAGGTGTAAAGCCCCAGCATTCTCTGTGTTTATGAATTCACTTCTAATTCAAGTCTGTTTTGTTTCATTTTCAGTAAGCAGGAGGTGGATGATAGGGATGCTGTCTTTTAGTAAGGGTGGCATAGATGTCTTTTTTATGCTGGGGGAAGTTTATCATTTGTAGTTCTCAGTTTTGGGGGCCTTATTTCAGCCAAATTTTGAGAGAATAGAAAACATATATACTAGAGAAGGAATATAGAAGGAGTTTGGGCAAAGAGATGTTGTTTAGTTCTTGGAGATGTTTGTCATTGAAATACCCAGTGATTATCTAAAGGAGGGTATCTTTAGAAGGCTGAAATAGACAGTGGCTAAAACTATGCATATAGATAAAATCAACCAGAGAGCATGAGGTTTTGTGTAGATTGAAAAAAAAGCAGGACTGGATCACAGAATGTTGAGTTGGTAGGAGAAAAAGGAGCCAATGGAAGAGAAGGAATGGTAAGAGAGGTAGTAGGAGAAACTAAGAAACGTGGAAGGAGAGACTTCAGGAATGATATTGGGCTACAATTTCAAAGGTCATAGAAGAGTCAATTAAGAAAAAGACTAGAAAGTAAGGATTTGCTGGAAATCTTGCTCTCATTGATCGAAAGTGGTCAAAAGGAAACCCCTGGGCACTCACCATTTCCTACCTGCCAGCATTCATAATCTGACCATCTGCCTTGAATCTTCCAGGACTTCTCTCGTTATTTATCCCTGTTTATATTGGGTACCACCAGAAAGCCCAAACTTCTAGATCACTTTCATCTCCCACACCTAGTCTCCCTCAGGCTGTCAGTATTTTCTGTCCCCTCTCTCACCCATCCCCACCTCTTGAAATCTTTCCAGCGTGTCCTATCTGGAGTTCATAATCAAAATAATCCCCTAAATCCTCAACCTCTTCACTGAATATTCCTTTTATCTTTTTCCTCGAATGGATACCTGGCTCTCCCTGAGGATACTGCTTCCCCTGCAGACTTCTTAAGTGATGGCTGTTTCTCTGCTTCAGCTCTTGTACCACTGAGCCTAGAAGGGGGGATGTGGGGGACAAGCATCTTCCTTGCTTCTTATTACAGTTTGCAGACCATTCTCCCTCTCTTCTCCATCTTTTAAACTAACGTTGCCAGGTTTGTTGTGGGAAGTTGGGCATGTCTAATGTCTTCTTAATTTACTGATATTATAGTTATCTCTTATTGTAGGACAAATTTCTTCCATTGTATTTATTTTCTAAAGTAACCCTCAGTTTTCTTAAGAACTTATTAGACATGCAAATAAGCATTAAACAAATGAAAATGTGATTCTGCATGGCTTTCTTTTTGCTTTAGATTTTAGCAGTGCTGTTATCCTCTACTTTCTGACTTTCAGTGTGTCTTTCGTCCTGTAATCTTACTCTTCCCTTTTAGTATTGTTTTTTTCTTGGCATATTTTGGTTTATTTCAGAAATGCAATGTGGTTTAACATTAAAAATCTATCCGTTGAATTTACAACATTAATAAGACAAAGGAAAATAATTATATGAATGTATACATCTTAACACGGGCAAAAAAGCCTGATAGTAGCCAGCCTCCATTTTGCTGCAAAATACTTGAAACAATAAAAATAGAAGGATAATTTCATAATTTGAAAAGGGAGAAAATACATCAAACTTTGTGTAACGGTGCGATATTGAACAAGGATACCCACTTTCAGTACTTGTTCAATTCTACTGCAGTCTGAGTTATGTAGTAAGGCAAGAACAAGAAATAAATGGTATCAGGCTTCAAAACAAAATAAAAAATTGTCACAGTTTACATATTACATTATTCATATTATTACGTTATTTGTATTATAGACATTATTCATATTCATGTAAAATTTAAGAATCTGCCGTTGAATATTAGAATTAATGTATAAATTTAGCAAGATGATTAGATAAATAGTCAATATAAAAAATCAGTATTTATAGACCATTTGTGTTTAATCTAATTGTTGATATGATTGGATTTAAATCTTGCATCTTACTAGTTATTTTCTCCTTATCCCATCTGTTCTTTTTCTTTTTTTAGCTTTTTCTGCCTTTTAGGCAAATTGAATATTTTTTATGATTCTATTTTATCTCTACTATGGCTTGTTATAGTTAAATTTTTTTTTAATTTATCGATTACTCTAGAGTCAAATATACGTTGCTGACTTGCCACAGTCTAACTTCACATTTGCATCACTTCTTGTAGGGTAAGAACAGCACGGTGCTTCCACTTCCTCTCTCTGATCCTTTGTGCAGTCATTGTGAAGCATTTTACTTTTGTGAATTTACATCTTATAAACGCCATAGTACATTTTACTATTTTTGCTTTACATAAAATTATCTTTTATAAAGCGATTAAAAATAAGAAAAAAAGTCCTTGATTTCTTTTCATTTTAACCATATCCTACACACTTCCTTTCTTTGTGAAGGCCCCAGTGTCAGTCTCATATCAAACTCCTTCTTAAAGATCTTTCTTTAATATTTCTTTAAGGAAAATCTCCTGATGAGAGATTCTCTCGCCTTTTGTTTGCCTGAAAAAGTCTATTTTGCCATTATTTTTGAAAGATATTTTCATTGGGTAAAAATTCTGGGTTGACAGTTTTCCCCTAGTACTTTACAAATGTCACTCCATTGACTTCTAGATTGCACAGTTACTGGCGAAAAGTAATCTGTAATTTTTGTCTTTTTTTCCTTTGTGTGTAATGTGTCTTTTTCTTTTTTTTCTAGCTGCCTTCAAGATTTTTTCTTTATATTTGGATTTCTGTGGTTTGACTATTATGTATCCACATATATGTTGTGTTGTTTTCTTTTTTAGACATATATTTATCTTGATTTTAAAGTTCCTATGATCTATGATTTATTTTCTTTTATTTTGGGGAAACTTTTGGGCATTTTCTCTTGAAAAATTTCTTCTGCCTTATTCTTTCTTTTCATTCTAGAACTCCAATTTCAAAGATGTTAGACTGATAAACTTCCACAGCTCTTGGAGACTCTATTCTTGCTTCTCCTCTCCCACTTTTTTCTTTGTCTTTCAGTTTGGATACTTTCTGTTGACATATCTTCAAATTAGTTGATTCTTTCCTCAGTTGTGTGGAGCCTCTTAATGAACCCATTGAAGAACTTCTTTATCTCTGCTAATAGTATTTGTTTTATTTCTGGCCTTTCCATTTGACTCTTTCATATAGTTTCCATCTCTCTGCTGCAGTTCCCCTCTGTTCCTTGCCTGTTGCCTTCCTTTCCCACCAAATCTGTTAACGTGTTAATCATAGTTATTTAAAAGTTTTTATCTGGTGGTTGCAACATCTAGGTCATCTCTGAGTCTGGCTCTAATTTCATTACTGGAACAGCCATCAGAATTTGTTTTGTTTTGTTTTGGATATTTAAGCTTATATATCTTGGGTGGGAACCATATTCTCTTAAAGGTGGGTGACTTAGCATGCAGAGTGAAGCCGGGCTGTGGATTCATGTCAAATCTGTTCAGAGAGACTTCAGGGTAGTTGAACTTTTGGATACCTGAAGTTCAAGAAAGCTTTGCAGAGCTTGGGTTCTGGAAAATTGGATCAAAGAAATGAGAGTTAGAAACCTCGAAATCCTTTCTTTCCAACTAATTTGGTCTTACAGTAAGTAAAATTCCTAACATGTGAGGCCTGGTCACACTTCATATAATGTTGATGGATTCTTTTCTTTCTCTTAATGTCTCTGTGGTCAACATGAATACGTCTTCAAAATATCTTTCTCTTTACTTCTAAGTCTATGCAAATGCTCCGGGACGTCCTTGAACCCATCGTACGTATGCTGCTTGTCAGTTTTGCTCTCCTACCCAGGGGAGTGCTCTTCTGTCTTGGCCTTTATTTGGGCAAACAGATCTTTCCTGTTTGCCCTGCCTCTGGTAAGTAATTGAACCAGCACATTGCCATTTAGAATGCAGAATGTGCTTGACTCCCCTGTGAGGGATTTCAGAGCATAAGCTTTGTACAAATGGTTTAGTAGAAGTTTCTTACTTCTGTGATGTCTCTGCCCAGTATAACTTCTTGCATTCTTCTGCTTCTAGGTCTTCTAGCTTGGGTAGAATTCTATGAAGCTTCTATGATTAAATTCTAGATTCATTATTTTACTGTAGTTGCTTTATTATTTATCTATCCCTCCATCCATTAATCATCTTATTTTTTAAATGCATTTCAAAGTAAGTTGCACATATCCAGTATACTTCTCCCCATATATTTCATCAAGCATACCATTAACTAGAATTCACTGTTTTTTTAGAGGATTTTTTTCCTTTAAGGTAAAATTTATGTATACTGAAATGCTCAGATTTTAAAGATCCCGTTGGATGCATTTAGATCAAATGCATACCTCTGTGCAGCCCAAACCTCTGTCAAGATAAAGACCATTGTTCTCACCTTGGGAAGTTCACAGTTAAAGTAATTTTCCTAACTGTTTCTGAATGTATCAGGATGAAACAAGGTACCTACATTTGATAGGTTTTGGTAAAAAGCCTTTTTGAAATATTTCCTAGAAATTAAGAAGCAAACGACTGCAGATTATTAAAAATTCTTTTGCATCTAGTTTAGATAGGTTCTAATTTTTTTCTTTCTACTAAATTGAAGGAGGACTTAAGTTGGTTTTCAGATCATTAAAAATAATTTTTGATGGTAGAATATAATGTGATTTTGGTATAAACTCAAAATTAAAAATATTAATGTGTATTATTACAATAAATATCCTTTGTTCATATATTCTTATTTGTGAAAGCAGTGTTGTTCACTGTTTATATTTATGAAAAAATACAGATAGAATTGGTGCTGAATCTCACTCTGGAAATATGTAATATTCATCTATGGATATAGGAATTAGTCTTTAAAAATGAGTCCTGTCCATCTTATTGAGAGATGTTTCCAATAAAATCTTTTGTGTTGTAATAATCACAATTTGTGATATATTTATGTTGCTTTGATTAATTGTATATAATAATTATATTATTAACTCAATCCAAACAAAATTATTTAATATTTAGAGCTTTACCTAGGAGGAATAGGAAATAATGCTTTTAAAATTTCAATTTATAGTCATGCATTGCATAATAATGTTTCAGTCAACAACGGACTGAATATTGGATGGTGTTCCCATAAGATTAGTACTGTATATTCTAGGTGAGTACCATATAGCCTAGGTGTGTAGTAGGCTAGACCATCTATGCTTGTGTAAGTGTACTCACTGTATGATGTTCGCACACAGACAGAATCACTTAGTAATGTGTTTCTCAGAACGTATCCCTGTCATTAAGCGACTCATGGCTGTATATACATCGTTTTGTTTCAGAGAATTATAATAAAAGTATTTCAAATATAAAAATGTTACATTAGAATAAAATTTTTTAGGGGATATTGAATTCAAATACAAATTCACAGAGGAAAAGGAATAATGTAAATTTCTGACTGCTAAAGAATGATTTATTTATATTCTTTAAAATATAAATACTAGTGAGTATCAAATCAATTTGTTGCTTTGATTCTTTTGAATACATTTTAAAAAGTGATGTGAGAATTTTATTTTTAAATGCTAATATTTTTAATAGGCTGGAAATTACAATAAACTGAGTGATGTTCTCCATCTCCCTAAAGATTGTCTGCGTTCCAGCCAGCTGGAAGGGAAAAGACGTGGAGAAGCACACGTGGGAGGCTTTGATGGGCCATACCTGGAAGGATGCGTATTGCATGCATTCACTTCACTAGCTAAAACTCATTCACATAGCCTTACCTGACTGCAAGGACGGCTTGGAAATAATCTGGCTATATGCGTAGGAGGCAGAAGAGAATATAGATTTTGGTTAGCAGCAAGAAGTCTGTAGCATAATCGTCCATATATAGCAAATAGTGCTACATTAACACAGGTAATTGGCATTAGGTAGGCAGGAAACTGGGAGCCTGAATAAGAATGAAGATTTTCTGTTATAAAGAGCCACTCTTCCCATTCTGTTTATCAGTGGTTATCAAGTATTTATTTGAGGTCTGTGTGTGCCATGTGCTGAGACTGTGTGAAATACAGAAGAGTTACAGTGGTTGGGCAGACAAAATTGAATGCAAGTAAAACAATAGTGAATAATGAAATTGTGTGGTGTAGACTGGGTATAAGAGGAAGGAGAAAGAGATAAGTCCTAGTATTTCCTTGATTCACCATTCAGCAGATACTTACTGAATGCCTACAGTGTGTTAGGGGCTGTGTTCTTTGGGGAAATAATAGAGAGCAAAATAGACATTCGAACCTGAAGTCTTTGGAGTTGGGGGAGGGAGTGTGAAGGAATGAATCAAATAATTATACAAACATATATAATTGCAAAACCAAGAAAAGACACATGACATGTGGGATGGTTAGAGAAGGCGTCCCTGAGCTTGGGATAGGAATTAGAGACGTCAGCTATGAGAGTGAAGGACTGGAAGTGAAATAGGTACGTACACATGGAAAAGTGAGACAGCTACTCTGATTGGAATAAGTAAAGCTTTGGAGGGAGTGGAGAGCATATAAACATAGGGTTAGATTATAGATAATTTTTAACATGAAGCAAATTTAGGCTTAAATTTGTCATTAAAAGGAGACTTATGGAATACTTCTGAGCAGCAAGGGATATAATAAAAGTATGAAAATGAAGTTTGCAAAAAGTTAGGCAATGTCTGTATGGTGGATTCAAGGCAGGCAGAGACTGATTATAAAGCTGATTTTGGGGCTGGCCCCGTGGCTGAGTGGTTAAGTTCCCCTACTCCACTTCGGAGGCCCAGGGTTTCGCCGGTTTGGATCCTGGGTGCAGACATGGCACCACTCATCGGGCCATGCTGAGATGGCGTCCCACATAGCATGACCAGATACACAATTACCATATACAACTATGTACCGGGGGGCTTTGGGGGAGAAGAAAAAAAAAGGATTGGCAACAGATGTTAGCTCGGGTGCCAATCTAAAAAAAATAAAAGAAAGCTGATTTTGAGTTGTTTTGCAAATATCCAGGCAGGAAGTGATATGAGCAATGACAGTATTGAAAAATTGAGAGAACAGTTTTGAGACAGAGGTTTCAGAAGTTAATAGCTTTTGCTGTGAAGCTCTTTCATGTTTGGCTTGGGGGTGGTCGTGGTGGTAATGAGTACAATTTGAAGTGAAGGGATTCTGTTTTCCTGATAAACTTTGACGTAGATTTTTCTAAGATTAAAAAGAGTTGGAGGTGAGGTGACTACAGGCTCTAGGCTTCATTGATTCTGTTGCCTGAATTTTTATTTTATATATAGCTTCCTCATACCAGGACCCATTAGCCAGAATAAAGGAGCAGAAGGAATAAATGACTGAGAATTTATTCTCTTTTCTATGTTACAGTACTGATTTTGTTTTATACTTTTATAATTATGTTGACTGAATACCTGTGGTGTCCTGTTGCCATATTTTTTTAACTTTTTTTTTTTTTTTTCGGTGAGGAAGATTCGCCTTAAGCTAATATCCTAATATCTGTTGCCAAGCCTCCTCTTTTTTTTTTTTGGCTTGAGGGAGATTAGCCCTGTGGTAACATCTGTGCCAGTCTTCCTCTACTTTGTATGTGGGATGCCTCCACAGCATGGCTGATGAGTGAAGTAGGTCCACACCTGGGGTGTGAACCTGCAAACCTGGGCTGCTGAAGCAGAGCGTGCGCAACTTAAACCACTTGGCCATGGGGCCAGCCCCCTAAAAACTTTTTTACTGTAGAAATTTAAAATATATTAAAAAGTTAAAATAGTGTAATTAACCCCATGTACCCTTTATCCAACTTTAGAATTAGTGGTTTGCATTGCTTTCATCTATGACCTTCCCCTAACTTTGGTTTTTTAAAAAATAAATCATGTCATTTCATCTGTAGATTTTTTTACACGTATATATAAAAAATAGGGACATTGTTTTTAACTTACCCATGTTCCTTTAATGCTATTAAATATCTAGTTAGTTCACATTTCCCTGATCATTTTATTTATTTTTACACTATGTTTGAATTTGGGATTCAGAAAAGTTTGTGAATGATTGATATTTCTTTTAGTTTCTTCATCTCTTTTTCTTTTCCTCATCTTTTTTTTTTTTTTTTTTTAGAGAAAAGCAGGTTGTTATATTCTACAGTTTTTCAGTCTGGATCTTGCTGGTTGCATCCCTATGGTACTGTTTATTGTCGAGAATTCCTGAAACCCCCATGGCTCCTATATCTTTACACCTTACCATATGTTTTTGTCAATGTTTTCTCCCAGTCTATGATTTACCTTTTTATTCTCTTAACAGTGCCTTTTGCAGAGCAGAAGTTTTTAATTTTAATAAAGTTTGACTTACCAATTTTTTCTTTCATGAAATGTGCTTTTGATGTTGTATCTAAAAAGTTATCACCAAACTCAGGATAACCTAAATTTTCTCCTTATATTACCTTCTAGGAGTTTTATAGTTTTAGGTCCATAATCCACCTGTGAGAGGTGTAAGATCTGTGTTGGGATTCATGTTTTTGCATGTGGATGTTCTGTTGTTCCATTTGTTGAAAAAACTATCCTTTCTCCATTGAATTTGCCTTTGCTTCTTTGTAAGAGATCAATTGACTGTATTTGTCTGGGTCTGCTTCTGTGCTCTCCCGTCATTCATTTTTAGTCTTTGCCAATCTACCTGATTAAAATATCTCACTCTTGATATTTTAAAAAATTATTCAAATCTTTGTGTCTTCTGGACTTCTGTGGACTCTGATGCCCATTGGGTGGTTTGTCTTTTTTCCCTTTCATATTGAATTACTCCTTTGTTATTAATGTGGTTACAGACATTTTTCCCAGTTGGCTTTTTTTTTCTTGCAGAAATTTCGCACATTAAATTAGTCAGACTACTGTAGTGTCTTCATGAACGAGTTTTGAGTTTTTGAGTCATGCTTAGACAAATCTTCCTTACTCCAGTATTTTAAAATATTCATCTGTTTTTAAAAATTATTATTTGGTTTTATTTGTTTTACATATAGTATTCTTTTATTACAAATTAAGTACAAGAACCAGATAGATTTATTCTTATTTTTAAATTTTATGAAATGATTAAGTTCATATTAGCTTTTATATCATTTTGGTCCTGACTGATTTTCATAACCCACTTTGCAAGGTGGATATCTTATTTTTTTTATTGTGGTAAAATACACACAGCATAAAATTTGCTATCTTAACCATTTTCAAGTATACAATCTAATGGTGGTAAGTGCATTCATATTGTTGTGCAACCATCTCCACCATCCATCTCCAGAGCTCTTTCCATCTTGGAAAACTGAAACTCTGTACCTGTTGCATAGTAACTCCTCATTTTTCTCTTCCCCCAGCCCTTGGTGACCACCATTCTATTTTATTTGTATGACTTTGGCTACTCTAAGTACCTCACATAAGTGGAATCATACAGTTTTTGTCCTTTTGAGACTGACTGACTTCGCTTCGCCTAATGTCCTCAAGGTTCACCAGTGGTATAACATATATCAGAATTTCCTTCGTTTTTAAGGCTGGATAATATTCCATCATATGTATATTCGTCTGTTGATGGACACTTGGGTTGCTTCCACATTTGAGCTGTTGTGAATAATGCTACTATGAACGTGGGTGTCCAAATATCTCTTTGAGACCCTGCTTTCAATTCAAACAGGCCCCCACTGTTGGTTTTCTCGATAGTAGCCATCCTAATGGGTGTGAGGTGGTATCTCACTGTAGTTTTGAGTGGCATTTCACTAATGATTAGTGATGTTCAAGTATCTTTTCATGTGTTTATTGGCCATTGTATGTCTTCTTTGGAGAAATATATTTTCAAGTCCTTTGCCCATTTTTGAATCGGTTTGTTTGAGTTTTCGAAGTTCTCTATACATTCTGAATTTTAATCACTTATCAGATATATGATATGCAAATATTTCCTCCCATTCTGTGAATTGCTCTTGTACTCTGTTGACAGTGTCTTTTGAGGCACAAAACTTTTTCATTTTCCTGAAGTTCAATTCTTATTTTTTTCTTTTATTGCCTGTGCCTTTGGTGTCATATGCAAGAAATCATTGCCAAATTCAGTGTTAGGAAGCTTCTGCCCTGTGTTTTCTTCTAAGAGTTTTCTGGTTTTAGATCTTACATTTAGGTCGCAAGTCCCTTTTGAATTAATGTTTGTATATGATGTTAAGGGTCCAATTTCATTCTTTTGCATGTGGATATCCAGTTTTCCCAGCACCATTTGTTGAAAAGACTGTCTTTTCCACATTCAATAGTCTTGGCTTGTTGAAAATCATTTGACTACATATGCACAGGTTTATTTCTGGGCTCTATTCTATTCCATTGGTTTATGGATCTGGCTTTATGCCGATGTTGTTTTATTTTTTAGGTTAAATCTTTGGAGTAATAGGGATCCTACTTTTTTCTTCTGACCAAATGGCTAATCTGTATCATTTATTGAATAGTTCATCATTCTCCATTGATCTGAAATGCCAACTTTCATCATGAACTTTTCTATATATGGGTTATTTTATCTATTCTTTTGATATTTGGCACTCTGTTCCTAGGCCAGTCTCATACTGTTTTATTTACCCTATGTTGATATGTTTTAATCTTTAGTAGGGCTGGTTTCTGATTTTTATCAGTCTGATGCCTTATAAAGCAGATTGTCTAATTTTACCTGATATGGTCATTGGACCCTTTTCTTGAATGCTCCCGTGGATACTAATACATCCCATTTAAATTACTCATCCTTGTCACTACAATTCATAACTATTAGTAAAACATAAGTTGGGTTAATATCAATGAAAAAATAGCAAATGGATTTCTTACACCTGTTTCATAATATTTCACCAGTCAATAAATTAGTGCTGAAAGTTCTGGTGTCTGTCTCAAGGTTTGGCTCTGTCGTTAGTCATATAATACATATAATATTTATCTCTTCTCATTTACTCATTTGTCTCTTTTAGCTTGAAAGCATTTTAAAGCTTGCAAATTTGCTTCTTGGTAGGTTTATTTTAATAACCCCAAATTTGGGAATTAGAGTAATGTAAACATAGTTTTTACATGATGATAAGCTCTATAAACATTGTCACAAATTTTAGAAAAGCATATTAATGTGGAACCCTACAAGTTCCTGATTTCAAACTATATTACAAAGCCATAGTAATCAAAACGGTATGGTACTGGCATAAACACAAATACACAGATCACTGGAGCAGAATAGAGAGCCTAGAAATAAACTCACACGTGTATAATCAATTAATTTATGACAAAGGAGCCAAGAATATATGATGAGGAAAGAAAAGTCTCTTCGATAAATGGTGTTGGGGAAACTGGACAGCCACATGCAGAAGCATGAATCTGGACCACTCTCTTACACGATACCCAGAATCAACTCAAAATGAATTAAAGAGTGAGTGTAAGACCTGAAACCATAAAACTCCTAGAAGAAAATGGGGTAAGCTTCTTGATATTGGTCTTGGCAATGATTTTTTGGATTTGACACCAAAAGCAAAGGCAACAAAAGCAAAAATAAACAATCGGGACTGCATCAAACCAAAAAGCTTCTGTGCAGCAAAGTAAACCATCAACAAAATGAAAAGGCAGCCTGCGGAATGGGAGAAGATATTTGCCAGTCATATATCTGATAAGGGATTAATATTCAAAATATATAAAGAACTCATGTAACTCAATTAAGAAAAGGCAAGCGATCCGATTAAAAAGTGGGCAGAGACTCTGAATACACATTTTTCTGAAGAAGACATACAGATACAGATGGTCAACAGGCACATGAAATGGGGCTCAGCATCACTAATCGTGGAAATGCAAATCAAAACCACAATGAGATACCACCTCACACCTGTCAGAATGGCTATTATCAAAAAGACAAGAAATCACTAGTATTGGCAAGGATGTGGAGAAGAGGGAACCCTTGGGCACTGTTCGTGGGAATATAAAGTGGTGCAGCCACTATGGAAAACAGTGTGAAGGTTCCCCAAAAAACTAAAAATAGAACTGCCATATAATCCAGCGCTTCCATTTCTGGGTATTTATCCAAGGGAAATGAAATCACCATCTTGAAAAGATATCTGCACCCCCATTTTCATTGCAGCATAATTTACAATTGCCAAGACATGCAAACAACCTAAGTGTCCATAAGTGAATGGATAAAAGATGAGATATATATATACACACACACAGATAGATATATCTATATATGTAGATATATATATAGATATATCTATGTATACACACACACACACACACACAAGGAAGTGTCATTCAGCCATAAAAAAAAGAAATCCTACCATTTGCAACAACAGGGATGGGCCTTGAGGGCATTATGCTAAGTGAAATAAGTCAGAGAAAGACATATACCATATGATCTCACTTACATGTGGAATCTTAAAAAAATGAACTTACAGATACAGAGAAAAGATTGGTGGTTGCCTGGGGCAGGGGGTATGGGCGCAATGAGTGAAGGTGGTCAAAAGGGACAGACTTCCAGTTGTAAGATAATTAAGTCCTGGGGGTGTAATGTATAGAATGGTCACTATGGTTAATAATAGTATATTGTATATTTGAAAGTTGCTAAGAGTAAGTCTTAAAAGTTCTCATCAAGAGAAGAAAATGATTTGTAACTATGTGCAGGCTGAATGTTAACTAAATTTATTGTGGTAATCAATTCACAATATATACATATATCAAATCATTATGTTGTATACCTAAAACGAATACAATGTTATACACCAATTATATTTCAGTAAAAAAAGAAAAAAACATAAACTCTTTCCTCTTAGAAAGTTATACCAAAATTAGCTGCCAATTACCTAAATCCAAAACTGAATCTTGTCATTTTCTATGTAGAAATGCCTGTGAATCGCTACTTTGAGAGATTTCACAAATATGGCTTATGGTGCAGGTTGCTTGAGATTCATTATCTGTTCTGTCATATACCATCACTATTCTTTTTTACAACTTCTGTGGAAAACTGTTTCTTGTAGGATGTCTTGACATGATACTGTCTGTCCTTCTTTTGGCACCCAGTATATTATATATAAATTTTAAAAAAAGAAAAAGTTTCCCACCCCAAAATGCTATTGCTAAATAGGTTTGGGAACACCCTACAGTCATGCATCACTTAACAACAAGGCTACGTTCTGAGAAGTGTATTGTTAGGTGATTTTGTCACTGTGCAAACATCATAAAGTGCACTTGCACAAACCTAGATGGGATAGTCTATTACACACCTAGGCTATATGGTACTAATCTTATAGGGCCACCATCGTATACACAATTTGTCATTGACCAAAATGTTGTTACATGGTGCATGACTATATATCATACCTGTCTAGGAGATTCATAATATGTATTAGCATATTATAGGCTCTGAGAAGTCCCATTGCAGAGGCCTTTGTTTACTTTACCTTAGGATTCCATAAATTAATCTGACAAAAGTGGGCCATTTCATGTAACATCTAATCCTGAAGAGCTGATGTTTAATGAAGCAAATGCATTTTGGTAAACACTACCCAGTCAGCATTAAAGAAAGTATTATTCTGATTTTCCAATAGATTAAATGCCATCTTAATATCTGTTTGAAACAGCGCAGTTTGTACAGGTGTCCCAAAGCGCTATACAAATTTCATGTAGTGGTAATGTTCTCCCTGTGCAAATAGAGAGACAAAGGTCTACAGAAACAGTAGGTTGCTTCTCTGAATACACACGAGACTGAGACAAACCGGAACCAAAGCCCATGTTTCCAAACAGTGGTTTCTAAGCCATGTTTACAAATAGAACCAAAGTGCAAATTTTAAAAAAAAGAAGCATATTAATATGGAACCCTACAAATTTAGTGTTTTTGAACATTGGTTGAGCCATCTCTCTGTTTATGTGTCTGTCTGTCTCCAACGTCACCAAATAAAATCAGAATCCTCAGTTACAGAACAAGAAGAGTGTTTTATTCTTCCTTTTCTTTTAGGTAAATCTTCAATTAAGCAAAGACTTTTGGCATTTGCTAATTGGAAAGTAATGATCAAAGAAATTTATCTTAAATATATAATTATGATATTAATCTGTAAATAGAAAGGGCTTAGGAAATAGTACAGATAAAAGGAATCTTTAAGTCCATGTTTTTTTAGGGCTGCCACTAATACATGTTAAATGCAGTTATTTTGAATTTAAATTGAGATCTTTGCTTTTTAACTCAAGCTGTCAAGGATGTTAATCAGGAAATAGCAATAACTGAAGATTTTTGTTGAATGCACATGAACTTTTTCTGGCAATGAGGCATTCAAATGGAGTTTCTTGGGCCACTGTACTTCAGGGAGGAGACCGAATTGTGAATTCTCAAAGCAATTAAGTGTATTCAAATGTTTTTGTCTTTTGCAAAAGCAGTAACTTTTATATGTTACCTAGTATTTTAGGTGTTAAAACAATGCAGTTTAATCAGTGGTTGCCAAGAGTTGGGATTGGGGGAGAGTGTGAATATAAAGGGTACTAGAAGAGTTTCTTTGTGGTGATGGAACAATTTTGTATCTTGATGGTGATGTTGATTCCATGCATCTACAGTCTTTAGTATACATCAAAAAAAAAAAGTGTATGGACGCTGGTGAAATCTGAATTGGACTTTTCTGTAGTTTAGTTGATAATATTGTACCAAATGTCAATTTCCTGGTGTTAGTAATGTTCTTTGGTTATGTAAGATGTTGTTCTATTGGGGAAAGGGTACATGGAAACTGTATTAGTTTTGCAACTTCTTGTGAGTCTAAAATTATGTTAAAATAAAGAAGTTTTTGGGGCCAGCCCGGTGGTACAGTGGTTAAGTTCGCACACTCTGCTTTGGTGGCCAGGGGTTCGCCGTTTCAGAACCTGGGTGTGGACCTATGCGCTGTGTGTCAAGCCATGCTGTGGCAGGCATCCCACATATAAAGTAGAGAAAGATGGGCATGGATGTTAGCTCAGGGCCAGTCTTCCTCAGCAACAAAGAAGAGGAGGATTGGTGGCAGATGTTAGCTCAGGGTTAATCTTCCTCAAAAATAAATAAATAAATAAATAAATGAATACAAAGTTTTAAAAAATGCTACTTTTACTTCCATTCAGTATACTAACTGATTAAAAAATGCTTTCATGTTTCTTAGAGGCAGGGTGCAACATTAGTTCTTAGAGTTCTTGACAACTGGATGCTACTTACTTTTGTTTAGTCAGTTAATAACTATTCATTGGGGCCAGCCCAGTGACATAGTGGTTAAGTTCATGCACTCTGCTTTGGTGGCCTGGGGTTCATGGGTTCAGATCCCAGGTGCAGACCTAGCACCACTCATCAAGCCATGTTGTGGCAGCATCCCACATAAAATAGAGGAGGATTAGCACAGATGTTAGCTCAGCAACAGTCTTCCTCAAGCAAAAGGAGGAAGATTGGCAATGGATGTTATCTCAGGGCCAATGTCCTTCACAAAAGAAAAACAAAATCTATTCATTAAGCATCTATAGCAGGAGGCATTATCATGGCTTGGTTAAGAGAAAATGGGCTTTGGAGTTTGATCTGGTTCAAATCCTGCCTCTGCTACTCCTTCTGTGTGACCTTGGGGAAGTTCCTTAATCTCTCTGAGCTTCAGTTTCTCCATCTCTAAAGGGCATAATAATGATGATAGAAATGGCAGCTTACATTTATTGAGCATTATACTATGGGATGAGTTGTTATTTGCACTTTATATAATTTAACTCATTTAATCCTCAACAATCCTATGTGAAAGGTACCATTTTCATGTTTTCAGATGAAGAAACTTAGGCACTTAGAGAAGTTTAATTGCCTGTACAAGGTCACACAACAAGGAAATGTTGGAGCCTAGATTAAAACCCAGGCAGTCTAGATTTTCTGTTTTTCGCTATATAGAACTAGCTTGTTGCAGACCAACCATTCCACCAAGAATGGCTATAAAGGAGAATAAAAAATATTTTAAAAATCTGTTTGAAGGCATTGGAGACCTACCAAGGGAGCCTGGACTTCAGAGGCCACCATCATGAAGTAAAGGGAAACCTAGAGATGTCATCCTACTGTTCTATGAGACACTTCCCCTTAGGGCATTTCCTGATTTGTAGGTTGTGACTGAGAAGGTGAGCAGAAAGTGGCTACAGAAAGATTGAAGAGCTGAGCAGATCTGTCAGTCTTATAGCTCTCATGGACAGAAGTTTGGGTTCAGGCCCCAGCAAGGAGGAGGAGCTCTGGTAAACACCCAGGTCCTGTGTGGGGCCAGTGACATATTACATGGAGGAACATGTTACGTGCTAGACAAGGCCTCCCAGAGACTGAAGCTCAGCTCCCAGTCAGCTCGGGTCATGGTTGGGTTAGGACAGTCTGCCCCTTCTCTTGACTGCCTACCAGAAGCCAAGGTGAATTCTCTCTGGAAGAATATGGCATCATTCAGAGCCTCAAATGATCTCCTTAATTTTTCATAAGCCGTGTCTGGCATTTAGTCAGAAATCATCAGGTATACCAGGCAACCAGACCAAGTTATTTGAAACCAAGAGATATAATAGGTGATGGAGTTATCAGACTCAGACTTTTAAAATAACTAAGATTAAAATATTTAGGGGGCCAGCCCAGTGGTGTAGTGGTTAATTTCGCGTGCTGTGCTTCAGTGGCCTGGGGTTTGCAGGTTCAGATCCCAGGTGTGGACCTACACACTGCTCATCAAGCCACACTGGCAGCATCCCACACACAAAATAGAGAAAGACTAGCACGGATGTTAGCTCAGAGACAACCTTCCTCAAGCAAAAAGAGGGAGATTGGCAATAGATGTTAGCTCAGGGCCAATCTTCCTCACCAAAAGAAATATATATATATATATATTTAGGGTATTTATTTAAGTAAATGAAGAATTTCAGCAGAGAACAGGAAACTATAAAAAGGAATCAGATGAATATTTTCAAACTGAAAACTTAAAACTGAAATTAAGAGTTCAATAGATGAGTTTATCAGCAAATTAGATAATAGATAAGGAAGGATTGGACATTTTTTGAGAAATAAATTGGAGAGACTTTCTCATCAGCAGACCTGCACTTAAGAAGATCCTAAAGTGAGTTCTTTAGGCAGAAGGAAAATGATCCCAAGTGGAAGCATGGAGATGTAGGAAGTATAGAAAGGGTAATTTTGTGGGTATATGTAAATGAATGTCTTATGGAGTTTAAATTATATGTAGAGTTAATGTACTTAAGAGCACGAAGATGGGGCAAGAGTAAATGGTGTTAATGTTCTATGGTTCTTTTGTTGTGTGAGTGATGTGTAAAGTATGAATTTAATTCCTATATCATATATTGTAATCTCTAAGGTAACCACTAAAAGTAATATTGTGATGTATAAAAACAAGCTAATAGAGGGGGGAAATGAAATAATAAAATATTTAACCCAAGAGAAGGCAAAAAAAGGAGAGAAAAAGGAGCAGAAGAGGATGAGTGGTTCATATAAGAAAACAGTCCAATGGTAGATTTAACTACATTAGATGTAGACAGACAATACTGATAAAAAAGAGAGTCAGGTCTGATTTTTTTTTTTAAGATTTTTATTTTTTTCCTTTTCCTCCCCCAAAACCCCCCGGTACATAGTTGTGTATTTTTAGTTGTGGGTCCTTCTAGTTGTGGCATGTGGGACGCCACCTCAGTGTGGCTTGATGAGCGGTGCCATGTCCATGCCCAGGATCTGAACCGGTGAAACCGTGGGCTGGCGAAGCAGAGCACACAAACTTAACCACTCGGCCACGGGGCCGGCCCCTGATTTTTTTTAAGACCCAATCATATACAGCTTGTAAGAGTTGTAGTTTGAAGTTTAGCGTGCAGAAAGGTTGAAAGTAAAGATATCGAAAAAGATATAGTATGCAGACTGAACTAAAACCAGCTTGGTTTAGTTGGTCCATGCTTTTGCCTAGCGCATAATGTGGCTGCTAGATTTAGATCACATCATCTTAGCGTTTTTAAAAGCACTGTCCTCTGTGCACAGTAAGTAGCAATAAACTTAACTGTTATGTTTGAGGCACCTTGTTTCTTAAGATAGTATTTTTTTTTCCATTTTGAGCTGCTGTAGCAAGGGCTGTGTCTTTTGCACCATTGTACATATTTGTCTCATAGGTTGCTTGATTTTTCAGGAGCTTCCATATGTACACATTTTATCCCTTTTCTTAAGCTTTATATTTTTATTTAACTCACTGACTGCTATGACTGTTATCTCTTATCTTTATTTTAAATCTGCTTTGTGGTGTCTGTGCCTAACGATAATATGTGAATTATTTTATATTGAAGTGATCTCCTTTGACTATTACCTGTAAAATTTCCAAACTAAATTGTCATTTTTCTGATTTTTTTCCCCTGGGCTTTTATGAAAATGTTCAAATTCTTCAGAATTATTCTTTCATAAACTATTATCCATGTAATGAATATAGATTTGTTCCATCTAGTCACTTGTCCTTTAGCATGAGGGCTTTTTGAAGAATAGGTGGGGAGGTACTTCTTTATAACACAATACTATAGAAGTAGTTAGAGAATGTTCTGTGGACCTTTGCTTTGAATGACAGTCTGTTGTACATTGATTAAACACCCACTGGAGACATCTTAAAAGACTTTTGTGCTGTTCTGCCTCTGGTGTTTATTTTGGCTTTTTGAGAAGTCACATTGCTTTTTGTAGGACTGAAGGAAAGGATTAAAAATTACTAAAATGATTATATTGACTCAGATCTAAATCATCCAAAACTAGTTTCTCTAGACCACCAAAATTGGGGTAATGTGGACTGAATCTGGCTTCCTACCCCATTATTAGTGGATACATTGTATCTGTGGAGTATTATAAGCCTTTCAGAATTGACTAGACTTATGAGGGTATAAGATGGGCTTTTCTTGTGGGTTTCTTTCTCCTTCAGAACATGTGAAAATGAAATTTATCATAGGTATTTTGGTGGACAGCAAGAAAGCCAAATATCTGTATATTCTTTTCTCTGTGTTGAATATGAGATTTAACTCTGGGAGTTTTAAAATAATCGTTTTCTTATAAATTTTACCTGATATTACCAAAACTGTGTAAGTTCTTTGATTTGAGGAATAATTTCTTCATGGCAAGTCATCTGACCTGGACTGTCAAGGAAGTTAATTACTAGAGATGGAAGGTAGAACTCATTAATTTTGGTTTCACTCCTGTATTCATTACTGTTCTTTTCATTTCTCTTTGAACAGGTTGTTCCTTTCAACAGCTTTTGATGAAATACAGGAACATACTTTTTCGCTTGTGCGATTGTCATGAGTTAAAGGAGTAGCAAAGTTCAATCCCAGATTAATGATAGCCATGTTGTATTGTTTAATAGGCAGTGAAATCAGCTGTGCAGACCATCACTGTCGGAGGCGTGAGCACATCACAATTTAAGACAATTATTCCTCTGGCCACTGCTCCCAATGTCCAGCAGATTCAAGTGCCTGGAAGCAAGTTTCATTATGTCCGACTTGTTACTGCCACAACAGCCAGTAGCTCAACCCAGCCAGTTAGTCAGAATCCCAGTACAAACACTCAGCCTCTTCAGCAAGGTTAGTAACTATTTTTTAAAAACAGTAATTAATGCTTTGAACATTATTAATGAACATCAGTCCTTTTCTTGCTGAAATCCTGATTAAGTATGGCATTTCAGCTAAGAGTTTGAATTAGCAGCTGTTACAGAAGGCAGTGAAATAGATTTATAGTTGTATATAACTGTGGTATTTCATTCTGCTAGATATTGGTACACGGTGTGCTATAATACCAGAGAATTATAATTGTTCATCAGTTTGTGAGTAGCCATTTTATTGCTGGTTTAAAAACTTACCATTTATGCCAGTGGGATAGATTTAGATGGAACTAAATTATTTTATTCTCTAATCTACGAAGCCTCTTGATAGGGTCAGTGGAAATGATCAGGAGGCAAGGTATAAATGAGAAGTAAGACCTTTATATCACTTTCCTCCTTTACTTATTTTGAATCTGTAATTGCTAGTAAAAAGCAATTAAAATTGTGTTATTTGCTCAGTTGTACTTTTCCCAGAGGGTGTTCCTGTTTGTAGTCCTTCCATTGTCTGTGTGTTTAACCTTCCTACCACCTGATACACAGACACACATACAACCTTTCTCCATATTTATCTACTTGTTGAAAAATTGAATAGTGTGAAAGGATCAGGACAGTTTATAGGTTAGGGTCTAATTTTTTCCTTGGAAGCCTGCTGCATATGCCATTCGTGTCAAAAAGCGGTTGATGCAAGTGAATGATTGATTGTTCGCTGGATGGAAACAGAAGAAATAAAGACCACTTGTTGACTCTTTCATTTTTATTAAGGGGTCAAGAGTTGGTGCTATCGCTGATAGCTAGTTCACCTAGGGGAATCTGTGGAAGAAAAAAACGTACTTATTTTTAAAATTATTGTTGAGAGAAAATGGAGGATACATGAGGGAAACTGTATTTTAGTGTGTATTCTATTAAAATTAGACATCAAGTAATTATGTTTTCTAATCCCTCTTTAAACTGATTTTGGAAGAAAATCTTTTATTAATAGTGTTCTTAATGTGAGAAAAAATGAAACTTGCATATTGCTGACTAAGGGAGTCACGTATTAGATTCTCTCAATACTTTGGGTAGTAAGAGAAGTTCTACGAGTCCAATTTACTTAGATATTATGATGTAAAGCAGTCATTAGACACAGTTGGTTGTATTTTGTGTGTGTTTATGTATATACAATATGCTGAGTATCCATTTCCAGTGTGACGTTAACACTGATTTACTCATTATCAAGAATGTCTTTGGAATAAGTAGAAAAGGGAGCGGAAGATCCAGGAAGAGTGGAGAAAAGGGCCAAATGGACATTTCATAATTCTAGTGTATTTACTGGTGCCTTCTTTTCCCCCTTTATGTCTGCCTTTCTCTGTTCTCTTGGCCTCTCAGAAACTGCTCGCTGCTGCGTCTGCTTCCCTGTGTCTTCCTTTTTTGCTTTCCATCTTTAGCTTTCCCTCTCTGCTCTCCCCTCTGTCTCTCTGGCTCTTTCACTTCTCTCTCTACATACACATCTTCCTTCCCCCACTTGCATACACATACCACTCATGCAATTTCCCTTAGATCCACCCGTGTTTTTCTCCTTTTGTCTTTCTCTCCTATCCCATAATAGATCTGGGTATATGTAAGATATATAATACATACTATTTCACAGGAATAACCGGTGAAATTTACAATTTTTACTTAGAGATACACTAGTTGCTGTAGTTCATCAAATATATTAATGTGTCTGGGAATTGGGCTCATCTTGTACATTTTCCCGCCAAAGCCGTACAAAAACCGGTATTCAAAGGCTCCACCATGCTAATTGCTGGCCGGATGGCAGGCCGCAGAGTAGAAAGACCCCAAAGAGTGCTTGGCTAACCTCTTGAGAGTATAATCTCCTACCGTCTTGGTGAGGGAGGAGATCAGTTTAAGAGATTAAGGCCTCAAGCACTTGCAGGTATGGTGTCTGAGGTTTGGAAGGAGGCTCTTCTAAACAGACTGTTTGGAATTCCTGTTAAAGACTAAAAAATAAAAGCTTATGCCAGCTTCAATGAAAACTGCAGTAGTGTTAATGTGAGACCGTGCTCCAAAGGAGGATGAGAAATACAGACTGTTGGCTTAGTTATATAACCTCAATATGACCCCTTTCCCCAGGTAATTTATAGCGTTCTGTTTTCTTACCACTTCACTTTATATCTTCTTCATTCCTCGGGTTTTCATTAAAACCCAACATTCAGATGCCAAACTAACGTGAACCTAAAGTACCGAATTTTCCAGCTGTGTGTATGTGTGTTACACGCGTGGGGACGGTTACTTTTTCTTTATCATCCAAATAGTCGTCCGAGTCTCCCATTTGATGTGACTGAGGGCAGCCCACACGCCCCTCCCTGTTCTTTCAGACCCAGAAGTTCTTACAGCCCTCTGGAGGTTGCACTTGCTTCAGCTCTCTGTTCTCTGTGCTCATGGAACGATGACCAGCATCTCTCCAAGGAGCAAGTGGTGTGGGGAGTCCACTGTCCATGTCCCAAGCCAGAGTTCAGGCTTTTAATTCCTTTAGTATTGCTGGGGCCAGTCTGCAGTGGTTCTTATAACTTTACTAAAGTAACTGAGGAGAACCAAAACAACGGAAAACAATTTCAAATTGGGTATCAGATGTCACTGCTCCTACAATTCATGGTCGTGCTCTTTTTGTGTAGCAACCTTATTGAGGTATAATTCATATCTACCATAAAAACCACCCTTTTTAAACATGCAGTTGAGTGGTTTTTAGTATATTCAGAGAGGTGCATTCGTCACCACTAATACACTTCCTGGAGGTCTCCCACCTCCCCCGCTCCTCCCTAGTTTGTCACCTTGCTGCAGGGAGCTGCTCCCTTTGAGGTCAGAGTTCCTTCCCTCTCTTGTGTTCTTCCACAACTCTCAACTGTTTCTCTTCAGCCATCAGCCCTCCCATCCCCACCAAAAATTAAAAATCTGGTAACATTAACAGCCTTTCTGTTCTTCTCCTGTATTGTTCAGGGCAGTTTAGATCCCATTTTCTCATTGCTCTCTTTCGTACCAGGCTCTAGGCCTTTTGCATAAATGAGACCTGAAGAGATGTCCGTTCTGTCTTCTTAATTCCTTTTTTAGACTGGAAATGGCAGTAGGCAGTATTAAAAATTGGTTTTGGTTCAAACATGTAGGTCTCGTGTCAGCGTTGCTCATCAATTTGTCTATGTCAGGTTTCATCTTCCCTTCAAATCAGCTCGTCCTTGAATTTTTAGTTCTAGTAGTTGTCGTTTTCCTGGTTACTTGAAAGCTTCGCAGTTACTTACTATTTCTTCCTTTATAATTCCTGCCATCCAGCTGGTTGATAATTCTTGTTCTTTTTACCTCTACCATGTCTCTCTCTTCTTTCCATACCCTGTGCTGTCACCCCAGATTAGACCCTCATTTTTTACACTCTTCTAAGTTTTCCTTATTTCTTGCAACTCCATTCTGTTGTACACACTGCTGCCAAATACAATTTCTTTTTGTGCTATTCCAATTATATTTCTGTACTTCAGAATCCTCAGAAATGTCTCATTGCCTACTGAATTAAAAGTATAGATTAAAAATACAGATTTCTATCCTAACACTGAAGGACTTCAACAAAAAGGCCACAATCTGCCTTTCTGCCTGTCCTTGCCTACACTAACCCTGGGTTCCAACCAAACTGGTGTGTTCACCGGCTTTTGTGAAATGCTTTGCCGCTTCCCAGCATCAAGCCTCCACGTCTGTGCTTCTGCCTCTGCATGGAATGTCCTCCTGCACTCTGTGTGCCCTCTCTGCAGCCGGGGCATTGATCAGGACCTGTCTCAGACGCTGCTGTGTCCTCCCCGCGTTCTTTCTGTATTCCCATCCTCTGCCAATCAGATGTATGTTCTGTCTCCTTTGGGCTCCTACAGCACTTTTTCTTTTTTAACAGTGTAATTTTATTTGTGTACTTGTCTGATCTTGCTCTACTTGAATGTAATCTCTTTGAGCAGGTGTCTTGAGTTTCCTTGGAACATGGTCCACAATGCCATTTAGTATATGCTAATAATGGTTGTAATAGTAACAACACCCATAACAATAATGGCAACTAACATTGAGCACTTACTATTTCTTGGGCACTGTTCTAATACATTTTCTTGAATTAACATATTTAAGCCTCATACCCGATAAGGGAGATACTGTCTCCATGTTGCAGGTGAGGATACAGGCAAAGAGAGTTGAAGTAGTTAGAAAGGAGCAGAATTGGGCTCTCAGCCCCCAGGGTCTTGTTACAGTTTAAGAGCCGTGTTCTTAACCTTTGTGCTGTGCTGCCTTTTAGTGGGGACTCTGTGAATAATAAATTATACAAGAATGGTATTTTCTCTGGTTTGAATACAAACACAGCAATTAGAAATAGTGTGGAACAGCATCATTACTCAAGGTTTGGAAGGGCAGTTTTTAAATTTAATTTTTAAGTTCCCTGGTAGTTGTGTTAAGGAATTTTGAAAGATAACTATCCTAGTTAAAGATCGCTCCAAATAGGAAACAAATGGAATTCTTTAAGCTCTTTCATGAGACTATCTTGAGAAAACCAGATATCTTAAATGTTTTAAATACTATTTTCTGTAAATAAATTGTCCTTTTCTCCCCCCTTTTTAAAAAAGCAAAACCAGTGGTGGTTAATACCACTGCATTGCGGACGTCCGTTCCCCTTGTCTCGGCGCAGGCTGTCAAACAAGTAAGTGTCACCTGACTTATTTTCTCAGTCTCTCCCGAACAGTTTACTTTTAAAATTGAAAGTTAAGATTTAAGTACGAGAGATTTATACTGAATTGAGAAGCTGTAAATTTATTTTTATAATCCTTGATAGACTTCGTTTCTTTTTAGGTTGTTCCAAAACCTATCAATCCAACTTCACAAATAGTTACTACCAGCCAGCCACAGCAGCGACTCATCATGCCTGCCACACCACTGCCGCAGATCCAGCCAAACCTCACAAACCTGCCACCAGGCACCGTGCTGGCACCGGCTCCAGGCACAGGGAATGTCGGTTACGCAGTGCTTCCAGCTCAGTATGTTACTCAGGTAGGAGGAGGAAACGAAGCCATCGCATTTCACAAAGAAAGATTGGTCTGAGATGTCTAGTGCTATCACAGCCTGAGACTGCTCAGAAACATCCAAGTCAGTACTAAAATGGCTCTTTCGAAAAATCTTCAAATGTTAACGAAAACTTTTGAGTTTACTTTCACGTGTCTTTACCATTTAGAAACATACAGCACAAGTCACATGCACAGATTAGGCAATTTGGAGCTGAGAGCAGTTTGGTGAGAGGGCAAGATCATGTAGTTAGAAGAGAAAATAAGTTGACGTTAAAATCAGCAGAGTCCAAATGAATTTAGAAAGGACTGTGACTATAATAAAGCTCTCCCCCACAGATGAATATGATGCCACTGACTTTTTCTTGGAAAATAGACTGCAAGATGCATTTCCAGGGGGTGTTTCTTTAATGATCTGTGCGCACACTCTCATCTGGTCATCTTTAGAATCAGAGCCACACGTTATGCAGTTGGCTGGCTTGGGTTAGGAGCATTGCTTCTAGAAAGCAGGTAGAAGTTTTGTTTTTCATGTAAGAATCAAGCAAATTAACACCATGTTGTAAGCTGTTGAATTGATCTACAGTCACGCGCCACATGACAACGTTTAGGTCAACAATAGACCACATATACGATGGTGGCCCCATAAGATCAGTACCATACAGCCTAGGTAATAGTAGGCTATCCCATCTAGGTTTGTGTACGTACACTTTATGATGTTTGCTCAGTGACAAAATTGCTTGATGACACCTTCTCAGAAGGTGTCCCTATCATTAAGGGACGCATGACTGTACTCAGATCATAAGAGAGAAACAGAAACTTATCTGTGTACTTTAATGAAATGTACTTTGGAATATGTTATGTACCTACTGATTAAAAGATTAATGTTCAGTATTTTTATCATTATCTCATGTTTAGAAATCAGTGTAAAATAGAAACTTAATTATCGTGCATATAACTTCTCGTTCTCTGTGTAACTTGTGATGAATGATCAATATAGTACCTGTTTTGTTTACAAGTAGACACATTGCATTTTTCTAGCCGATACAAGTTACTGCAGTACTTTCAGGGCATTCATCTAGAATTTCCTACTTCTAATATACTTACTCCTCTGTGAAAAAAATGTTTATATTTGTACCTTTGGCCTTTAAAATGTTCACATTGTTTTCACCTCTAGTATTAGTTTGGGTCTTTAGATGAGCTCCATGAGGTAGTGTGTTTGTATGAAATTGTCCATTCTATTTTCGCTATTTTAGTTGATGAATTTGTGTTTCTTACTGAGCATTATATCTGAGAGTATTGTCCATTTTTATAAATATGATCTAAAGTTACCTTTTTTTACATATAGCTTCAGCAGTCTTCATATGTGTCTATAGCAAGCAACTCTAACTTTACCGGAACACCTGGTATCCAGACTCAGGCAAGGCTTCCATTCAACGGGTGAGTATTTTGAAAATATGTAAGTTAGGTTGTTGGATCAGATTAAATGCAGTATAAAATATATATATTTCAAAATACATTTATTTGATTTTTTTCTCTCAAAGCCACGTGACCATGCCACTTCAGTACTTTTTATTTTGAAATACTTGAAACAGAAGTTTAAAAGTTACAAGAATAGCCAAGAAACCCCCAAATATCTTTTACTTGGATTCACCAATTTTGCCATGTTATATTATTCTCTGTCTCTTTTCTCTCTCATCCTGAATGTAGTTTTAAAATGATATTAACTGGTTTTTAAATTGTTATGTTAGGTCCTTGCTTTTTTCATTTGTCTGTTTTTTTTTTTTAATTAAGATTATGATAGTTAACAACCTTGTGAAATTACAGTTGTACCTTATTATTAGTCATGTTGTAGGTACACCACTTCACCCCTAGTGCCCTCCCCCCACCCCCCTTTCCCCTGGTAACCACCGATCAGTTCTCTTTGTCTATATGTTAACTACCACCTATGAGTGGAGTCACACCGAGTTCGTCTTTCTCTGTCTGGCTTATTTCACTCAACATAATACCCTCAAGGTCTATCCATGTTGTTGTGAATGGGACGACTTTGTCCTTTTTTATGGCTGAGTAGTATTCCGTTGTGTATATATACCATATCTTCTTTATCCAATCATCAGTTGCTGGGCAGTTAGGTTGGTTCCATGACTTGGCTATTGTTAATAATGCTGCGGTGAACATAGGGGTGCATGGGACTTTTGGAATTGCTGATTTCTGGTTCTTAGGATAGATAGCCAGTAGTGGGATGGCTGGGTCATAAGGTATTTCTATTTTTAACTTTTTGAGAAATCTCCATACTGTTTTCCATAGTGGCTGCACCAGTTTGCATTCCCACCAACAGTGTATGAGGGTTCCTTTTTCTCCACAGCCTCTCCAACATTTGTCGCTCTTGGTTTTGGATATTTTTGCCATTCTAACAGGTGTAAGGTGATATCTTAGTGTAGTTTTGATTTGCATTTCCCTGATGATTAGTGTTGATGAGCATCTTTTCATGTGTCTATTGGCCATCCGTATATCTTCTTTGGAGAAATGTCTGTTCATGTCCCCTGCCCATTTTGTGATTGGGTTGTTTGATTTTTTGTTGTTGAGCTGTGTGAGTTCTTTATATATTATGGAGATTAACCCTTTGTTGGATAAGTAACTTGTAAGTATTTTTTCCCAATTAGTGGGCTGTTTTTTTTGTTTCAATCCTATTTTCCCTTTAGTCTGATGAAGTCCCATTTGTTTATTCTTTCTATTGTTTCCCTCGTCTGAGGGGTTATGGTGTCCGAAAAGATTCTTTTGAAGCTGATGTCAAAGAGTGTACTGCCTATATTCTCTCCTGGAAGACTTATTGTTTCAGGCCTAATCTTTAGGTCTTTGATCCATTTTGAGTTTATTTTAGTGAATGGTGAAAAAGAATGGTCAATTTTCAATCTTTTGCATGTGGCTGTCCAGTTTTCCCAGCACCATTTGTTGAAGAGACTTTGTTTTCTCCATTGTAGGCCCTCAGCTCCTTTGTCGAAGATTAGCTGTCCATAGATGTGTGGTTTTATTTCTGGGCTTTCAATTCTGTTCCATTGATCTGTGCACCTGTTTTTGTACTAGTACCATCCTGTTTTGATTACTGTAGCTTTGTAGTATGTTTTGAAGTCAGGGATTGTGATGCCTCTAGCCATTTGTCTGTTTTTTAATCTGTTAATTGCTGCCCTTCCTGTATTGGTTTAGAAGCCATGTTTAGTTAATTACATGGACCCAGTCCACCTCTCTCCCTCCCAGATTCCAACCCCACACAGCCCTTTTCTACTTATCTTTTATAATTGAATCCCAAGTTTTGAGGAGATTGTAAGTTTAGTTCTTTCAGGAGTAAGAGTATTTTTTGTGGAGTGTTCTTTAGAAGCTATTGATGACTTCCTCTTTTTTTTTAATCCATACCTTGGCTCTCTACATATCTTTTCACATTATAACTTTGTTTTGAACTTAATGTCAGTGGACCAACATGGCAAACTTTTATTAGAGATGGATACATTTTTAAAGCTTTATTTTAGGAAGAATTGACAGATTGGAGACTTTTCTAACTTTAAATAATTATCATTAATTGATTAAAATGTGTGTCTTTTTTGTGTGTCTGTATAGCATAATCCCATCAGAGTCTGCCAGCCGGCCCAGAAAGCCCTGTAATTGTACAAAATCGCTGTGCTTGAAATTGTAAGTCTTTTCGTTCTTGTTTCCTCATTTATATAACTGAAAATGCTTTTAAAAAGAAGTGGCGTTAACTAAAAATTCTTAACAGACCAATTTCATAAGTCTAAGTAATTTAAATAAACATTTAAGTGAATGTTCAAGCACATATGATAATTTAAAAATACTCTTTCATTCAAAAAGAAAGAAATAATTTTAGAGTTTTTACCATACATGAGGTGCTGGAGTTGGAGTTAGGGGCACAGCAGCATGAGACAAACATAGTCTCTGTCATTAATAATAATAAATTTCATCTTACTTATGACCTTTATATTTGGTCTCCTAAATGAAGTGATACTCTGAGTAGTTTTAAAAATTGTTGGATGATTAATTTACTTATTAGTACCAAACTGAGAGATTTTACATGAAACAGTTAAATGAAAAGCGTTGGTCTTACGGGGGTTTAGAATCCGAAGAAGCATGACAGTAGTTCAGGTGAGTAGGTTTCACTAATCCAATAGCCTGTTTTTCCTTTTTCATGGTTTTGAGAAAACTTATTTTGGGGGCACGTAAAATCACAAAGCTCTTGTGTTGACAGTTGTTACTACTAGAACTAAGCTTCTCAACCAGAATTCTAGGAGCTGGTGACTTTAATTTTGAGCCTTATGTGGTTGACAATCAATATTGTGGCTAGGTGGCTCTGAGTCCATTTCTGAAATGCTTTGCTGCGTATATAATGCTATTAAACCAGATAAATTCTAATTTTGTTTGTTTTAACAATGACCTATTTATATGATTTACACTGATTTTTATTTTCCAGATATTGTGATTGCTTTGCAAATGGTGAATTTTGCAACAACTGCAATTGTACTAATTGTTATAATAATTTGGAACATGAAAATGAAAGGCAAAAAGCAATAAAGGTGATTATTTTTTATTTCATTTAACTGACAAAAATTTCCAATTTCACCTGTTTTTTGGATGTCTCAATTGTTTTACAAAGAAAATCTCCTGTGACGTAACTTCAGTTGATGTTTGATCTGTTTTGATAGGCATGCCTCGACAGAAATCCAGAAGCTTTTAAGCCTAAAATAGGGAAAGGAAAGGAGGGAGAATCAGATCGACGTCACAGCAAAGGATGTAATTGCAAACGATCAGGATGTCTTAAAAACTATTGTGAATGCTATGAGGTGAGATGCTGGCTGGGGAGAATAATCTAATCATCTTTTGAAAATAACTTAGAAAGGGTTTACTGTAAAAATTTACCTGAAAATTGGGAAACTGCTTTGCGCTTGCACTTTGAAAATATGGACAGTCAGCCCGAGGGCCTTCATTTGAGAAAGACCGTTTGGCCCCCCACACAGGGCTTCAGAGGAACAGGGCCTTGGTTTTGTTATTACAGCTTGGGGTCTCATTAGCTGATTACCAGTCCCTAACTTCTTGGTCATTATTCCTGGAAGTATGCAAATCAGAGTACCAGTTTATTGGTTTTCAATAAAAGTAATAACATTAAAGTGGATTAGAAACTCTGCAGCCATGGTTTTCAACTGAGGGGCAGTACCACGCCCTGTCTCCCTCACGGGCTTTTTGGAAATATATGTATGGATACAAAATGCCTGCATTCCAGGCTGCAGTCCTGAAAGTAAAGATTTATCTTGCTCAAAATGTCAGTAGTGCCCTCTTGAAGAACACTTCTCTGTGGGAAACTAAATTACATTAAGTTTGCTTTGTGAGCATAAAAATAGGAAAGGAGAAATATGGAATATTGCTGGATGAGGTTACTGGTCGTTGTGAGGTGGTTGCATCCATTTTTACCATTTCACCATCCCACTCAACTGGCTGTTTTTATTTATGGATCAGACATCTTTTCTGGAGAATGTAGTTGAAACTCTGCTTTGACAGATGCCATGGAAATCATCCCCTCCTTCCTTCAAACAAAGTACTCTTAGTTTATTATTTTTATTTCCAAAGCTTAAATATAACAACCTAGTCCTGCCCGAGATTAACCCTAGATTACTGTAATTGGTTTCTTGGTGTGCCTGAAGCTCTTTACAGTCTTTGGGTTGAGTTATTGCTATAGTTCGCTCTTCTCATCTGTTATATTTTCATTCTTTCAAATTTCATAATCAGAGGGGGACCTTATTTTTAGTTTTGGCAGAAGGCCGAGCCTTGCACTTGGTGAGGTAATACCACCAAGGACTGCTCTCTCCCTGGGGAGGTTTGCTCTGCCCCAGGAGCACGTGCCTGCGTTTCAGGGCCCCCTCCATACACACGTGTCATGGTAAAGACTTTGCGTACTGTATTGTCTGTGTAATGAATTCTTAGTTTACGTATTCGGAAGGTCAAATACTCCTCTCAAGAAGTAACATCTTGATATTCCTGAAGTCAATATTGAAAATTGCATATGATCAAGATTATTTTTGAAAGTCTCTTAAATAACAAGACAGTTTTTCATCCGGTGTTGGAAAAGTTGGGCTCTTGTTTGAACACCTGATGAAATAGGTGACTTCTGTCCATAAAGCATATCATACAAAAATTGTTATAAATGTTGTAAAAATGTAAGCTATAAATCAAGTTCACAATTGATGGAAATTGATGTAACATGGGGTCAGAAGGGCAAAGAAACCTTTTCATGAATATGGCATTGAACAGTCAGTACATCCTAAGCATATGAAATTCAAACATAAGTGAACTAACGATTTAATTGGACTGGTTAACAAATGTGTGAATTAGTAGAAGTAGAAAGGCAGTGGACTGGTTAGAATATGTTATAAGAGAGAAAGCTGCCCTATCTATTATAATAAAATCCTTGACATTCAGGACATACACAATGTCTAATAACTAATTCATCATTCTAAAAGACCAAGAAATGGAAAAACATGGACTAGACTAAACTATGACTAGCAGTGGCCATTTGGCTCACTATGAATTAGCTGTGATGTTGTCATTTTTTAATTTTGTTTTCTTAAAGATTTTATTTTTCCTTTTTCTCCCAAAGCCCCCTGGTACATAGTTATGTATTTTTAGTTCGGGGTCCTTCTAGTTGTGGCACGTGGGATGCCGCCTCAGCATGGACTGATGATTGGTGCCATGTCGGCGCCCAGGATCCAAACTGGCGAAACCCTGGGCTGCCAACACGGAGCGCGCGAACTTAAGCACTCAGCCACAGGGCCGGCCGCTGTGATATTGTCTTGACAGTTGGTGTTGAATTGTTGGTCCACTGAATTGGATTGGCTTTTTTTGGTTCGTCTACACCTGGATAGCACATTCATGTTCCTTTCACATGCCTTTCACGGTTGTTGATTGGATGAGTGACTGTCCACTTTATTTAAATGGTTGTGCCTTTTCTTGTGACCTTTTTTTTTCCGGGCCACAAGGGAAGTTAACTTAGCAAAGCTAAATAGATGCCTTGTCATTCTAATTTATCCCTCCTGAATTAGACATTATTAGTCCCTTGCTTATGGTTCTTAAAACTTAATCCAAATTATCATTACTGGTATGTCTTTTCCCCCTTGAGGTCGGGGATTTTATCTCTGCATCATTAGATACTTAAGTGTTGCTTTAGTTAGATTCCCAGACTGGTTCATAGTAACCCAATAAATGCAAAATGTATATCCATTTCTTTCCCTTGGTAAATGTAGTGTATTATAAGAAAGGAGCAGGGTAAATGTGTTCATAATATGATCCGTTTATCTCACTATGTGCTGTAGAGAGAAAGGACAGTAAGTTTGTTTATTTAAATTGACATGGTGCTTCACTGAAGAAAATGCAGCCAACAAAAGATAAACTTACTAGGAGTCTGGGAAATGTAAAGTACAGTGAGATCTCACTTCATCTCTTTCCTCCAATCAGATTGATCAATATTGAAAGAGCTGTGATAAACATTGTTGGAGGGAATGTGGAAAAGGCTTCCTTTATACATTGCTGATGAGATGTGAGGTGTTACAGCCTTTTGAGAAAACAGTCTGGCCACAACTAGCAAAATTAAAATGCATGGCCCCTTTGGCCAGTGAGCCCAGTTCTAGAAATCTAGCTCATAGAAATAAAAGCATAATAGATACAAAAATTTTTTGTGCATTGTTTGTGGTATCAAGAACTGGAAACAAAATAAATGCCTATCAATAGGGGAGTGAATGCCCAAATGCCAGGGATTAATACTCAGCCATTAAATAGAATGAATTCAGCCTCTGCCAGATGACTTGGAGGGAGGGATTCCGTGAGGTGTCATGCGTGAAAAGGAAGATGAAGAAAGTGGGTATGATTTTGTAAAACAAACTAAAAAAGGAAAAACTTCTATATTTGTGAGTTAATATATGTGTGTGTACATAAAGTCTGTTTTTCATAAATATACATATATTTTACATATTTTTACATGAAAGGACACACTGGTTTAATGTAGACTATCAAAGGGTTTGGGAATCTGGAGAGGGCACTCAGGGAGGGAGGTACCCATAATAAAAATAGCATCTATGAAATCCTTTCAATGTGTGTGCGTTTGCGTGAGAAGTCACCAACATGTTAATGGTGATTTGGTTGAGGTGGTTGGATTCTGGATGACCCTTATTTTTTAATATTGTAATGTATCATTTATATTCTTTATAAAAACATGTTGTTCATATCAGGAGGAGCATGTATAGTAGGGGAAGTTGACGTGGTCGGGGTCAAGTCCACACACTGCATAGCTCCTCTCAGACTGCAGACTACCTGCCCCACTCGTGTGTGGTGAGCCTGTTCAGAGTTTGTCGGCAGATGTTTCCATTTTACCTTATGTCAATTGACTAGTTGATTCTGTTAATTTGATCATGGAGTCTACGTACTGTCATGTTTTTTAGTTTTGATTTGGAAGCTTTTCTTTTGTAAATCTTTTAGGCAAAAATAATGTGTTCCTCAATATGCAAATGTATTGGCTGTAAGAATTTTGAAGAAAGCCCAGAAAGAAAGACATTGATGCACTTGGCAGATGCAGCTGAAGTAAGGGTACAGCAACAGACAGCAGCAAAGACTAAGTTGTCCTCTCAGATTTCGGACTTGCTCACTAGACCAACACCAACTTTGAATAGCGGAGGAGGAAAGTAAGTCAATATTGTAATCTCTTTTTATAGTATGACATGAATATTCATTTTCTTTTAAGTTTCTTGTTTTGGGCAAAATTGAGTTCATACTTGTGGTTGTTGCAAACCTGATTTTTGCAGTTTCTTTCTATCTTTTGTTACTTGTAAAGGATTTTAAAGGGAACAGAAAAACCACTGTCAGATATATTGCACAATTCTAAATTGCACATAAGGCTTTAGTTCACTGTGCTTAATTGGATTTCTTCCTCCTAAGATGAGGTAATTATGTAATTTGACCAACCCCTAAGAAAAACAAATTGTTTATACCTCTACTGGTAGTGTCATTATTCCTCTTTTTGCACGTTCTTACCGTCTCTTGCTTTTCCGTGCCCTTGAACCCTTTCCCATCCTTCTGGCGCACCCACGCACACTGTATTGGTGTAGCTTCTTACTTCGCTGGACTGCAGAGCTCTGGCGTAGGAAAGCTGGGGCTGTAAAGTCAGGCTGCCCTGAGTTTAAACACTGTCTGCTCTGCAGTAGTGTGTGAGTTCGACAAGCTCTTCATCTCTGAGCCTCAGTTTCCTTATTCTTCAAATCACCCTCATTGATCAGGAGCCGTGAGGGGTGAGGCATCTCCCAGCCTTTAGGGGGCCTGATGCAGCATAGCTTGCTGACTTGGACTTGTGTTAGAGATTAACTGAGGAATTATTAAACGGAATGAGCCTTGCAAATGGCATATTATTTAAAATGCCTAAGTTTGAAATAAGATCCAATGCTTATAAAAATACTTGTTTTGTACAAAAATTTCAGGTATTAGTTCTAAGGAGCTCTTATAACTGGGTATAATCAGTAAATGGTTCTTGACTGAATGAAGTGGAAATGGGCAGACACCTTCATGAGGGCTGTCACAAGGAATCCTTCTCATCCGCTTTCAGTAATCCTTTAGATTATTAAATCTAATCTCCACATGGAGATCAAAGATAGAGTAAAATATTTACAATTAATTTTCAACTTGGGAAAATGTTCATGATATTATGAAGTATAAAAGAATACAAAATTATACATTGTAATCAAAACTGTAAAAAAACTATAAATAATGTTATACAAGCATGTTAATAAGCTTTTCTTTGAGGAGCAAAAATTTAAATTTTTTTCCTTTCTTTTACTTTTCTATAGTTTCCAAATACAGTATTACTAATTATACTATTGCAATATTAACATTATTGTAGTATTACAATGTTATAATTCTTGCAATATTTAACATTATTGTAGTATTACAATATTATAATTTTTTTAATTTAAAGTGCATTTTTGTATTTGAAAGATTTCTATACAACTGTCTAGCAGCCTGAATCCTCAGTCAACCTCTCTTGTCATAGTGGGCTTGAATTTCCGACTTCATGTATCTTATTTTGCAGTTTCCTTCTATCAGTGACTGCTTACTAACAGGTTATTGAGTTAGTGGTTAGATTAGGTTGCCTGATTTTGTCTCTTGATGACTTTAAGATTTAACTTGGCTACAATACCAAGCCTCAGGATGGAGTGCTCTAATTTAATATTCAGTAGTTCAGGTCTTTATGAATGAATGAAACTCCATGTATACAACAGTGTTGGGTTTCCCCATTGTTTTGTTTGTTGCCATGGAATAACGCAAAATTTTGGTGTGCTTGTTTTTTACAAACAATATATGGGACTGTGGGAAAGTGCTTTATTTTCAGTGTTATCCGGGAGATAGTGCTCTCAATGCCCATGTTATTCATTCACTGAATATTCACGGAGTGTCTGTGTGTGTCAGGCACTGTCCTAGGCAGTGAAGAAATAGCAATATAAATGTAAAGCAAAGACTGCACTCATGGGCTGTACCTTCATGAATTGGGAGGACTTTTGTTATAGACACAGTCGGTCAACATGTAGAATGACACCTTTTAGTTAACCAGATAACTGTGTCTAGGTAGTAAGACGTATATTTTATATAAAATGTTACATTTTCTGAACAATATTTTTAAAATAAGCTCAGTAATAAAACAGGTCTATCTTTTTAAAGCTCTTTAGGGTGTGCTTGTGCGCATGGCACACACTGTGGCGCTCCGCGTGCTGGTGAATCATGACAGTGTCGGCAGGGACTCCCAGGTGAAAGAATGTTGTCCGCTTTTGTTGTAATTCAACACCATCATCATCTCTCTTTCTTTCTTTCTCAAAAATCCTTTCAGATTGCCATTTACATTTGTAACTAAAGAAGTAGCTGAAGCCACGTGTAATTGCCTTCTTGCCCAGGCAGAGCAGGCAGACAAGAAGGGGAAATCAAAGGCAGCGGCTGAACGGATGATCCTTGAGGAATTCGGACGATGTCTGATGAGCGTCATCAACTCTGCAGGAAAAGCAAAAAGTGACCCTTGTGCCATGAATTGCTAACTCTTGCACAAAAGACTGATAAATGGAACTGTACAGAAGATTGAAGGTGCAAGGACACTTGATTTTCTGGAAGATAGTTTAACAATTATTGTATTGTTAATTCAGTCCTGTGAGACCTGCAATTATAATATTGAAAAAGAAGAAATTTTAAATGAGGAAGTTAGTACATTTTAATTCTTAGTTAAATCTGCTTATGCCCCTTCTAAATTGAATTTTTCTTTATTGTATTATATAGATTTTAAATTTGCTTGGGTTTCTTAAGAATTAGATGTTCTATCCTTCTGATTCTAGTGACAAAGAACATTTATAAATTACTATATTTATAAGGTATGGCGTTGTATGACTTTGTTCCAGTAGGAAAAAGCCAAAGCAGCATTGGTATTACCCAGTCATTCTTTGGTACAAGACCTAGAATATAAGCAGACGGAATGTCTACATAAACAAATTCTTATGAAACATTCAAATAGCATTTTGTGTTTAGAAAAGTACTATCTTTTAAGAGAAATCAACTTTTTAGGGCAGATTCTGGTATAATATCCTATTGTCACTTTGGGAATGTCAGAAGGGGAAGTAATCCATAGGCACACTTTTAAAATAAAAAAGTTTTGTTTTTTTAAAAAAACAAAGTATTATGAGACAGTAGGTAATTCTTAAAGGATGGGCAATGTGTTTCCATAATAAGGAGTGACTGAGAAATGCCCTGGGATGTTTCCATTTTCTTTCAAGGAGGTGGTATGTATTTGAAATGATAATAAATTGTCAAAGTGATTACTGGGTACTATTAAAACGAAAGGTGCATATGAATAGAAGTAAACATATTATTATTCTGTAGTGATAATATAGAACCTTACATAATTATCAGGTATAAAATTTGGCTTGGGTAGAGAAATAAAGAATATTGAAGCTCTAAGAGATGAATTTAGGGAAGGACTTTTCATCTGTACAAACAGTTCTCTTTATATGCTTTTGAACTAAGAGGTTTCAAACCAGTATATGACTATTACTTGATTTACTGAAATGGGCCTCCTAACAAAGCTTTCAAAATTGTAGTGAGATTTCTTTTTATAAGAGAAGCTTAATATGGCATTATTTTTAGCCAGTGATTTGGTAAGCTGAAGCTATGTTTTCATATAATTATTAAAATAACCTAAATCATTTTCAGTAATTCAAAATTCAAAAGCTTTATGAATTTAAGAGCCTGTTATAATAGGACTCTGGATTTTATGACAAGAAAAAACCATGTTGGAATTCAGGCATTTTGTTAGGTACCTTAATCCTCAGTAATTATTAGTATATGATTATTACATTTCCTACAAGGAATCGATAGTTGTATGTATTAAGTGTGTATATATGTTCATATGAACACGTAAGATACAGGCAATAGAAATTCAGTAATCCAAAAGAAGATTCCGTTATTCATTAAAGTATCTTCCTTTTGAAATTTGGATTTATAAAATTATAGTGCAGTAACTTTAAATGTAGATAGTGCAAACATTCTTTAGCACCTCAATCTAGTATGTTTAATTAAAATTTGTATAAATGTAAATTAGTGTAAGAGGATAAAATAATATCTAATCAAGTTATTTTTCAAAGGATTACAGTACCTTTTTGGTCTAAACCTAAACTTTGTTCATTTTGTACATACTTTGTGTTTAATTCTAATTGCACCTTTGTGATGTGTATTTATATACAGTGTGCAGAAAATGTTTGTGAAATTTGGATTACAATTGTAGATTATGTATGATGGCATTGCTTGAGAATGTTTTGCTTGTAAAAATTTGAAGGTGCAATCAAATGCTACTAGTTTTTCTGATTTTCAAGAAGCTATCTGAAGTATTAAGCCTCTTCCTTCCTGTGTAGTCCTTACTAAACAACTTTTTGTATTTAGGTGTTTGCATCAGATTGCTGAACAAGATTAATATCCACATTAATTCAACAATTTTAAAAGACTATTTGGGGAGGGATGGGTATATAATTTTTTAGCTCTATTTACATCCCAAAGTAGAAAGAATAAATTTATATTTACTAGAGCTATTCAAAGAATACACTTTTCTATATTGTAAAAACAGGACAGCAAAGTAAATCATACAGAAAATAAACATTTATACTATTCTGTAAAACAAGGTTTTGCATTTTTTCTTTAATACCACCACTTTTAGCTATTTAACATGCAAGAAACCTTTTAAAATCTCATTTTGAGTAAATTTGACATTACTTTTGAAAGCACACAACTAAAAATTAATCTAGCATTTTGCTCAATTATCAACAACACATTGCTTTGAAACAGGAATATGTCTTCTCTTTTTTCCACTGTTTAAGGGCAGAAACCCCATCTCCTCTTTCCTGTCTTGTAATGTTCGATGGTCTTATGGGGAGCACCTGTCTTGCTTTCCTTTTCTCTCAAGAACTAACAGCAACCTGCAGGCCTTATCTCTGGACGGACTCCGGGAAACAAGCTTAACATGACAGGTAATAAAAGCAGGAGAGCAGGAACTGGGGAGAGACGCCTGCTTTCACTTCCCCCTTCTTTCACAAGGACAGCTGACATTTTCTCAGTCTTATGTAAAATGTGAATAAAAGTACCTTTAGAAAAGTTTTCTATTTTTATTGTTCTGTAACACAGATAGCTAAGAAAATGAGTACTTGTTATGTAAATTCAGCTTCAAACCAGGACCTCCCGCCCTACCTGTGATCAGATTCTTCCCTTAAAGGGTTCTTATAGGAATTCTGGAACAGCAGCCCAAAGGAGAGGGAAGCAAATCAGCTAGAAAGCCTTTACTGCTGGAGTTATTTTCTAATATGTAAATTACTTAGGGCTTTATTTTTCCTTGTTAGGGTTTCTTTAATGCATGGTTTGTCAGTATCTAAAAACCAAATGTCTTGATCATGATCCAAGTGATTTTATAAAATGAAAGATATAAAGACTTTTCTAAATTAAAAATTAGCTTTTAAATAGATTTATGAAAGCATTTAAGGCATTTTTAGTTTTTACTCAAAAGCGATAAGAAAATAAGTACATACAGGGTAACGTGTATTATAAGGCCACAGACTTGACTATAACTCTGAAATTTATTAGCAAATGAAATCTGGCAATTCATAAAAAGAATACATCATGATCAGGTTGGGTTTATCCCAGGAATAAAAGTTTGATGCAACATTCAAAAACATCAATATAAGTCACTATCAAAATACAAAAGAAGAAAAATTATATGGTCATTTCAAAAGTTGCAGAAAACAATCTTTTGAATATACTAAAAACTGAATTGTATGCTTTAAAAGTGTGATTACAGTATGTAAATTATATCTCAAAATTATTTTTCAAAAAAAAGGTACAGAAAAATAAAATTAATTTACGATTTAAAAAAAAAATTTCTTCAGCAAACTAGGAATAGAAGGGATACTCAACCTGATAAAAAGTATTTACCAAAAAGCCTACAGCTAACATAAGTGGTGAAGACGGAATGTTTTCCCCCTAAGACTGGGAACAAGGAACTCCTCAACATTGTGTTGGAGGTCACTGTACCATAGGGTGCGAAGGGAAAGGCCACTGATTGGAAATGAATAAATAAGACAAAAACATCTATTTGAGAATGATTTGATTGTGTATATAGAACTCAAAGGATCTTAAAAAGCTGCTAGAGAGTTTAGCAAGGTCAGTATACAAAAGTGTATTTCTGCATGGTAGCAATGAATATTTAGAAACAAATTTTAGAATGACCATTGATGGTAGCACCACAAAACATGATATGTGATAAAAATATCTACAAGATCTGTATGTGAAATATAGAAAACACTGATAAAAGAGAAAAAGACGACCTTAAAAAAGGGATACAGCACGTTCATGGATTGGAACATTCGATATTAAGATGTCATTTCTCCCTGAATTGATCCACAGGTTCAACATCACTCCAGTCAAATCCCAGCAGGAATAGTTGTCAAAGGCAACAGGCCGATTATACAATTTGTAAGGAAAGGTACAACTAGAATCGCCAAACATTTTTGAAAAAAGTTGGAGGACTCCCACTTGACTTCAAGACATACAAAGCTGATGAAGATAAGGTGGTACTGGTGAAAGACCCATGGATCAATGGAACAGAATAGAGAGCTCAGAAATAGACTCAGATATATGTGGTCAATTTTTTTTACAAAGGTTCAAAGGTGAAGTGTCACTGGAGAAAGAATAGTCTTTTTAACAAACAGTGCTGGGATATCCATATGTAAAAATATCAACCTCAACTTATACCACACAGGAACATTAAGTGAAAATGGGTCATAACCTAAATGCAAAACCCAAAACTACAAACTACCTGTAAGAAAACATAAGAAGAAAAATCCCTGTAGCCTTGGGTTAGGTAAAGATTTCTTAGATAGGAAAATAGGTATGATCCCGAAAAGAGAAAAATTGATAAATTGGACTTATTAAAATTAATAATGTCTGCTCTTCAAAACACAAGAAAATGAAAAGCCACAGCCTAGGAGAAAATATTTGCAAAACACATCTGATAATGCACTTATATCCAGAACATATAACTAACGCTCAATCTTAAAACAACCAATCTTCCAAAATGTGGGCAAAAGACTTGAACAGACATTTCACCAAAGAGGATTATGTGGATGGCAAATAAGCCTACGAAAATGCTCAGCATCATAGCCATTAAGAAAATGGAAATAAAAGCTACAGTGAAATATCACTGCATACCTATCAGAATGGCTAATTCAAAACAAATACCAAGGACCTGGAAGGAAGCAGAGCAACTGGAACTTTCTTACATTTCTGGTTGGAACACAGAGTGATAAGAGTCACTTCCCAAAAAGTCCTGGCTGTTTGTTACAAAGTAAAACACTTACTATACAACCCATTGTATGGATACAGCACATTATTTATTTATACATTCATCAGTTGGACATTTAGGCTTTTTCACTTTTTAGCTATTAGAATGCTGCTATGAAATTTGTGTACAAGTTTTTACATGGTCATGTTTTCATTTCTCTTGGGCATACATGTCTGTCAGTGGAACTGCTGGGTCATTTGGTAACTCTACGTTTAATCTTTTGAAGAACTGCCACTGTTTTTTCCCAAAGCATCTGCATCCCCACCCAACAGGGTATGAGGGCTTCAATTTCTCCACGTTCTTGCCGACACTTGTTATTATCTACCTTTTTTATTATAGCCATCCTAGTGGGTGTGAAGTGATACCTCATTGTGATTTTGATTTGCATTTCCCGGATGGCTAATGATGTTGAGCATATTTTCATGTTTATAGGCCATTTGTATATCTTCTTTGAAGAATGTATATTCATATTCTTTACTTATTTTTAAAATTGGGTTATTTGTCCTTTATTACTGACTTAAAGGAATTCTTTGTATATTCTAAATACAAGTCCTTATCAGATCTATGATTTGCAAAAATTTTCTCATCCTGTGGGTTGTCTTTTCACTTTCTTGATAGTGTCCTTTGAAGCACAAATTTTTAATTTTGGTGAAGTCCAATTTATTTTTCATTGCTTGTGCTTTTGGTGTTATAACTAAGAAACTATCACCTAATCCAAGTCTCAAAGATTTACTCTATTTTCTTCTCAGAGTTTTATAGTTTTATTTCTTACATTTAGGTCTTTCATCTACTTAGAGTTAATACTTTTGCATGTGGATATCCAGTTGTTCCAGTAATATTTGTTGAAAAGTAGGAAGGATAAATTTCTGAAGGTAATGTTTGTTTTCTCCGAAGAAAAAAAGGACAAAGGTGTTGAGTAGAAATTATAAACTAAACTACCCTAATCAAATAAGGTGAGTATTTAAAAAATTTCACTGTAGGGGCTGGCCCGGTGGTGCAGCAGTTAAGTGCGCATGTTCTGCTTTGGTGGCCTGGGGTTCACTGGTTCAGATCCTGGGTGTGGACACGGCACCACTTGTCAAGCCATGCTGTGGCAGGTGTCCCACATAGAAAGTAGAGGAAGATGGGCATGAATGTTAGCTCAGGGCCAGTCTTCCTCAGCAAAAAGAGGAGGATTGGCAGCAGATGTTAGCTCAGGGCTAATCTTCCTCAAACAAAACAAAACACAAAACATTTCACTGTAAAGCATATATCAAGTAAATCTGATATCAGACTTGGAACCCTTTGACTAGGGCAAGAGCAATTAACTGTCCTAAAGGTAGCAACAGAAATTTTCTTATCTTCAATGTTTGTCCAATTTATCCAGTACTTAAAATAACGCAAAACACTAATTTCTTACCATACAGAATATATTAGTACATTAGTCAAATGTAACAGTAAAGAGCGTAAGATACTACAGATAGGAACCCAGTTCTAAATAAAATCAGGCACAAAACTTGGATTTATATAAGCAAAAGTTAAAGGTGGTGATTCACAAAGAGGCTTCCTTTAAATAAGATTTATCTTGGTGCATCTAAACTCATTCTATTGCAAACAAAACTAAACCCCCAATATTCAGACTTCTCAGCAAAAGCTCTTGTATAAACTGTAGTACAATTCTGGTTACATTTCAAAACTTAAGCCTTTGTTTGAGGTAGAACAAACAAATACATCAAAATATACTATTTAGGGCAATTTCAATTAATCAAACTCAACTTTTACCTAGTCATTAAACTCTTGCAATTTTAAGTTTTCACATTAACTGTACTTTGTGAACACTCACTCAATGACAAAAAGAGATGTTGCACATACACAGGTGATAATGTACCTGTTGCTTCTTTATCCAGTAATATACTCCTATTTGTGAAAATACATATACCTATATGTTTTTCTGTTTATCTTTTCAAATCTTGGTGTGAGAGAATGGGGAAAACTGTCCTTAGTATGTTTCCATCTTCAGAATATTTAAGCTTCTCCTAAATTCCTGAAACAATTCATAATTAAGACAAACACTTTCATACCCGTTGTCTCAATCGACCATCTTTTTCCAATTTATTATGTGCTATGAAATTCCATTATTCATTCAACACTGAAAATGTTTCATTATTTTAGCCTTAAACACAAGTAGACTTCAGAAGTTGAAATAAAGGCTTCTCATTCTCTGATGAGCATTGGGCTCTTCCAATAAGAATCAAGTAAACATCCACTCTATTATTCAAAAGTAATATTTTGAAGTCCAGGGACAATGGATTGTGAAAATGATACCACCGACATACTTGCCAGATTACATTCCCCAGCTTGGTTGCTGCACAAGGAACCATCTCATGGCTCATGTGTTTACCTTCTGCCTGCTAAAGCCTAAGTATTAGCATTTTAGGGTACCTGGGTAAAGGGATTTTTGTGGTATGTGATCTTTTATTTTAACCTAATTTTCAAACCCATCTTAATTTTCATATGTAAGCAAAAACTATATTCAAGGTTTTTTAGGTGTTCTGTCAACATTTTTTTTTAGGAAGATTAGCTCTGAGATAACATCTGCTGCCAATCTTCCTCTTTTTTCTTTTTGCTGAGGAAGACTGGCCCCAAGCTAACATCCATGCCCATCCTCCTCTATTTTATATGTGGGACGCCTCCCACAGCACGGCTCGACAAGCAGTAAGTAGGTCCGTGCCTGGGAATTGAACCAGTAAAACCTTTGCCACTCAAGTGGAGTGTGTGAACTCAACTGCTGCGCCACCGGGCAGGCCCTGTCAACATTCTCATGAGCTGTAAACCAAAGCTCTTTTAGGGAATGTAGTCTGTTTATAAAAGGAGTCAAGGTTTTGATGACTCTTAGTTGTCTTTATTCTCTCGTTTTTAAAGCAGACTGAACAATTAAAAGTTCTGTCGGGTCACATTACTCAGTCTTACAGTACTAAATTCAAAGGCAGCACCTGTTGGCTAGTCTGCTCCTACTGACTTATTGCTTTCTCCATTTTGGGTAACTCTGAAATGCTGCAGGGCACACCAGAGTATGAGCAGATTTTATAAAATGCATTATTAGAAATTCTTGTAAGTCAGAACTGCACACTTGTCCACTGTGCAGAATAGTCAATTTATAAAATATGGTAAGTTGAACTTTAAAATAAATGTTGACCAATTATTAATAAAATAAAAATTTTAATATATTTTAGGTCCCTCATTTGAATGGATAGCCGTCATTACTTAGCAAATGCCTGAATTTACTGATATTAGCAAAACGTGAAATTCTGTAATCCTGTAAAGATGACCAGTGTTTTCTTAAAAAAGTTTTCATTTCAGTTCTTTCTGAATGGTGTTTCAAAGGATACTGAGCTACATCTTTAGCTCTGATCTTTAAGAAACAGACTATTATATCCTTTAGTAACTTGATAAAGTGATTGATGGCACACACTTCGCCATCAAAGAGATGCTCATCTAAATCTACAAAAAGATAAATATGCCCAGAAAGCTCACAGAATATTTTCTGTTGAAGATACAATTCCTTCTGTTTAGGAAGTAATTCACAAACTGACATTCTTGAGTGGGTTCTTACAACTCGCTCACAAATATTTATGACTCGACATAGACTTTCTGAAGGGAAATGCAAACCATTCTTCTTTTTAATACACAAGAGTGACCCAATTTTAGAAGCTCGGAGATCCGACGCATACAGGGCACTGATGCAGTCCTCGCAGGTTAAAAGAGCCGATAACTTATTTGCAACATAACCAGCACAACAGGTGAGATTTCGCCTATGCTCTGACAGGTCTACGAGTGCCTCACTTAGTGAACAATCAGACCAGTCTTGGCAAATATCCTCTTTGTGAAAAGGAGTCTTTGTAACGCTGACACCATACTGATGCTGAATGGTCCAAAGGGCCAAATCTGTCCTTTGAGCAAGTGAAATGTCAAGGATGCTTACTTCACTTAGAAAAACTTCATCTTGCGATCTGTATCTGGTTTCCAAATTATGGTAAGCTTTCTGGAATGCCATGCAGGTAGGGTGAGAACTGGTCACTAATAGCTTTCTGAGCATCTTTAGAAATAACTCCAAATGATCTTGACTGAATTTGTAAGTCAGAAGATATGGAAAAGGCATGACCTTTGGGAAAACATAATTTTGGTAGAGCCATTGTAAGCTCTCAGCGTTAAGCAAAAATCCCAGGAATCCTAGTTTCCGCTTACCTTTAATTATTTGATTATTGCTAGTGTCAGACAATGTAACAAAAATAGTCTTGGCTTCAATTAACACATGATTAATTTTACTATAAGTTTCAGGCCAAAGAGGACCTTTAAGTCCCTTTCCATAACAGTTCCTACTATTAAAAATGTCAAACAGATTGTTAACTAAGCGTACAAAATGGATGGTACCAATACAGTTTTGAAAACGAGGCAGGCCTAACGACAGCAGGCATTCTAACGCACTGGCCACACTCTCACTGAAGAGCTGGGCGGCACAATTCATTTTCAGTACATGGTTTTTCAAATTTGCAAGTTTTCCTGGGATTCTTTCCATATTTGATAATTCCTGTTCTTCTAGTGCTACTAACTCCACAAGGTGCTGCCAATGTGCCGTGCCATTAATAAACTGAATGCTTTGAAAATTCTGAAAGGCATTTCTTATTAATCTGAGCAAGTGGCAAGAATCAAAGAAGTATGCAATCTGTTGACTAGAAGATGAAGGATGCTGAAACGTACACTTCATGTTGTCTCCATCAATAAGTATCCCCAATGCTTTTGCCATCTGAACACTATGGGCTGTAACATCAGACGTAACAGCCAGAACTGTGATCCCTATGTCACTCAGTTTGCCAATAGTCAGACGAAGCAGCTGAGCTTGCAAATATCCAGAGGCCTTGTTTACAAAAAAATAACCAAGAGGTGTTCTCCAATGACCAGAAATACCCACTGCCATTAACAAAATGGTTTCTGAGGCGAGTGGCGTTTCATCAGCATCAAGTTTGCCGAGACCAAAGTCCATAAACCCTTGCAAATGGTGACTGCTGGGGTCCCACTGAAGTTGTTGTTTGAGAGATATACCTTTTATTATCAGCGAACAATATTGATAGAGCTGGTCTCCATTCTCTACTCTTTGTTGAAGAAAAGAAAAAACGTTGCTGTTGAAACCTGGACTGGGTTTGCATTTGGATAACCATCTAAAAAATATAAAAAATGAAATATATAAAATTCAAAAGACAAAATAAAAAAGAGAAAATGCCTTCAATGGTACTAAAGTAGTGTCAAATCCCCATAGAAATAAAGCCCAAATATAAGTAGCTAAATTCTACATTTTCAAGCATGTATTCACATAGTAACCATAAAATAGTAAGACAATAGAGAGACTTAGAAACACATAGTATATTAAGGTATGAACATACCACAAAATAATTTTTAATTTCTCATTTACTTCTTTAAAAAGTATACAAATCAATTACCCAGTCTCGTCTAGTTGCTGTGTTTATAATTTAGATCATAAACCAGTCTTACCTGTAAATTCAATGAAAGGAGAAAACTGTTGAAGGGCAAGGAAACTTTGAGAAGATCTGGTACATCCACCTCATTTTATAGATTAGGAAACTGGGAGAGAGGGAGAAGTTAACCACTTTGCCCTTATTGTGCTGCTAGTTATGCAGAAATGTGAAACCCAGCACCCCCGCTGTCCTGGTAGGTGCCTTCCTCACTGCCCCTTGCGGCCTCAAAATCCTGCCCTAGGGTCAATTCATGCGTCTGCGTCTGTTTGCCCCTATACACAGTGCCTACACTCCTACCTTAGGTGCTCCCTCATAGTACCCCTGCCCTTCCCGGACTGCTGACTGTTCTTTCCTATTACTGTTAGTGTCTCTCTGCAGAATCCTCTTCACTCAGTTCTAACTCTAATTGTTGTAGATCAGGAAAGGAAACAGCCAAGTTTAATAATTGTCTAAAACAAGACTGAATTTAGGATTTTGAGGTAGAGACTGAGGTGTTCATCATAACTGAAGTTTACTTTTGTAACTCAAATGACTTTTTAGGGGTTAAAATTCTGATTTAGGGGCTATATTCTACACTGCCAAGGTTTCTTCCTGGACAAGTGACCTATTTAATTAAGATTTTTAATGTACTTCCCTAAGTATTTCAGGACAGGGCTATCCAAATATTTTGCTGCACCTAGAAGTTTCATAAACAGAATTTACCCTTAATACATGCCACACACTTTTATATGTACACACACACACACACACACACGTATGTGTATATACAGTCATGTATCCGCTGATGGGGATACATTCTGAGAAACACATCATTAGGCAATTTCGTCATCATGCAAACATCACAGAGTTTACTTACACAAACCCAGATGGTACAAGCCTACTACACACTTAGGCTATATGGTACCAACCTTATGGGACCACTGTCATACATGCAGTCCATCCTTGACCAAAACGTCGTTATGCAGTGCATTACCATATATAATTTAATGCCAACTATCACCCACTAAATTGATTTCAAGATTCACTAATGGGTTTGCAATTACAGCATGCAAAAGACAAATTGTGACTATAAGTAGCTTATAATCTATTTAGGAGACAAAAGTATTAATCAGTTTATATTTTAAAATAGGACAAAATAGTAAGAAAATGAGAAAACAGTATAGTGGCTCTCCACCAGGGTGCTACGGCCTACGAGTATGTTGAAAATTCTTTGCAAATGTGTTACCAAATTTTAATTAATTGTTTAAAATTTATTCTTTTACATTAGGATTCTCAAGTGAACACCAAAGATGCTAACTGTATTGCACATGCATTAAGCATGCAATGAAGTTACTTAACACCTCTAAGATGTAAAAATTTTATTATAAATAGGTTAGAAAAACTTATGTTCTGGTGAGCTTGATTTTTAAATGGAAATCTAAATCGTATCTTAATGTCCAGAGCTACTAGAATGATGTCTTGAACATCAGGGAGAAAAATATGTAGACTTGTTGGTTTATTTTTTTAAGTTTTTGTAACTGACAATAGAAATACCCAAACCAAGTCTGTGAGTTAGAACTGTAGGGAAGTGATTGATTTCTGTCTTAAACCTTTTACCACTTCAAAATGAAAAAAATTTTTTTCTGATTGTAAAAAAACAACACATTCTTTTTTTTTAAGTGAAACAATACAGAAAAGTTCAAAAAAGGAAGTAAAAATCACTGTGAATATCTCAGGGACATTCTTCCAGATATCTTTATGTATATATACCTAGATATAATTTTCAAAAATTATACTGAATCTGGTTTTTTTACTTAATAGTAATGTTAAAGACATATTTTTACACGTCCCTAACTATTGACCTACAAATATTTTGTGTGTGTGTGTGAGAAAGATTGGCCCTGAGCTAACATCTTGCTAATCTTCCTTTTTTCACTTGAGGAAGATTGTTGCTGAGCTAAATCTGTGCCAATCATCCTCAATTTTATGTGGGATGCCACCGCAGCATGGCTTGATGAGTGGTGGGTAGGTCTGCGCCTGGGATCCAAACCTGTGAACCCTGGGCCACCAAAGCAGAGCACATGAACTTAACCACTACACCAACAGGCCAGCTGGAGACCTACAACATTTTAAATACATAGTATACCACAGTATCATTAAACCATAAATAATTTAACCAATCTGAATTGAAAGACATTTGGGGCATTTCCATTTTTTAGACAATATAAACAGCACCACGACATAGGTCCATATACATATTTATGTCATTTATGCAATTCCTAGGAGTAGGATGCAGAGAAGAATTTATGTATGCATGTATTGGAATAAATGGACTCAACATTCATAAGAAATTAATTATATAATATACATTCTCATCAACATGATATTTTAAATTAAAGAACAGCTTAGTTAAGGGAATGATTATATGGAGTCAGCTGGGTGGCTTGAAACTGCCTGGGAAGAATACAGCGCTTAAGAGCCATCATGCCGATGGCTCTGTCATTGTCTGTGTCCCTCCATCATCCTGGAGAGAAAAAAAAAATATTCACATTTTCTCCTTTCTCCCCAAACTGCTAATGACTCTCCTTCCCTACCTCTCAGCCCTTAACTTTATATCACTGAGAAAACAGAAGCAATCACATAAAAACTCATTTTCCTATCCCCAAATCTGTTAACCTATGGAATCTGTATCTCTGCCTTTCTTCCTGTTTCAATGAATGAACTGTCCCTGCTCTTAATTAAGGCCAGACCTCTCTCCACAGCGGTGCTAGATGATAACCTCCTGCAATTATCCTTTCTCTTGTGCATCAGCAATTTTCTGCTCTCTACTACATCATTCCCATGAGCATGCAAACATGCTGGGACATCTGCCATCGCAACAAACACTGCCCCCTCCATCTATGTTCCCGTCTACATTCACACCTATTTTTCTGCTCTCTTCAGAGCAAAACTCCTTGAACGAGTCCATAATCACTGTCTCTACTTCCTTGCCTTCCAGTCTCTCTTAATCCCACTTCAGCCAGGCTTACTTCTCCACTACTGCACTGCAACTGCTTCTGTCAAGTTTGTCAATGACCTCCATCTTGCAAAAGTCCAATGTCCTCATCTTTCTTGATCTCCCAGCAGCATCTGACATAGTGAACTAATATCTCCTTGAAATACTTTCTACACTTGGCTTCCAAGCCTCATAGTCTCCCGGTTTTCCTCCTGCCTCACTGGCTACTCCTGATCAATAAATATTTATTGAATAAGTGAATATTAAATATAATAATGTAGAGATCCAAACTTAAGCAGAGATGTACTAAAAATAAATATAACATTTTAAATGGGAAAATTAATGGAAATGTAATCAAATACAAATATCTTTGACGGTTAGGACTTTTTAGGATAAAATCCAGGTACTTACAATATATTGGAATAACAGATGGCCATTAAAACAAAATTTTGTTGATAAATAGATTTTTTTTTAAAGTCTGGGAGAATAGATATCTAACTGCTAACAGTGGTTATTTTGTGAGATTAGGGGAACCGAAGTATAAATATTTCTCACTTTCGGTATTTATATACTTACATATTGTTTGAATGTTTTATAACAAGCATGCATTACTATCACAGTAAATAGGTACCTTAGTTTCAGATGAAGTACCCAAAGAAACAACTTTTTGAGTACTAAGATTGTATATCTAAATAGATAATGTCATAGCAAAGGTTACAAGATGCAAAATGACACAAAGAGAGAAAAGATCAGTGTGAGCTGGAAGTGTCAGGGACGATTTAATCCAGGAGTTGATGCAGAACTATAGGAAATGAAGAAAACCATGAAAAAAAAGAAACAGATGAGAAGTCATATGAAATGTCTCATAAACCACAGTGTAAAACAAGTAAGTAATGCTTTAAAACCAGTGCAGAGGAGAAAACTTGACTAAAACAGGTGTAGGAGGAAATAACTGTCTACAAAAATGTCTCTTAGCAGAAAGTAGACATTTATAACTAAGTATAATATCTAGTCTAAATGGTTAAGTCACATCAGAGCAAATAAGCCTATAGACAAATGTTCCTCTCAATATATGAAATAGCAGTTACAACTAAAAATAGAAACAATAGAAATGTCTAATAGTTGGAGAATGTCCAAGTGAAGTAGGGTATGACTACCTGATATTATCCAGCTAGTAAAGATCATGACTATGTAAAAAACTAGTAAATCTAAGCACAGAAAAAAGACTGGAAGGAAATTCCATAAATATTAATAAAAATTATTTACACATAACGTAGAGGAACAATTAATGAATTTTCCTTCCTTTTCTCTCATTTCTAAATTTTTCATTAGTAGTATTATTTTAATAGCGTGTGTGGAGGAAAATTCTCATTCATTTTTTTAAAAAGGGGATGTAATGTGCAGTACAGTGACTATACTTAACAATACCATATTGCATATTTGAAAGTTGCAAGAGAGTTGATCTTAAAAGTTCTAATCACAAGAAAAAGGGAATTATAACTGTGTGTGTGATGGATGTTAACTAGATTTATTGTGGTGATCATACTGCAATATATACAAAAAAAAATTTTGTTGCACACCTGAAACTAATATAATGTTATATGTCAACTACATCTCAATTTAAACAAAAAAAAGATGTTTCCCACAAAATGGAAAAAAACAATGTCATGATAATTGAGGTCCTTCCTCCCACCAGGCCTCAATTTCACTTTTTTTAAATGAGGGAGTTGGAGTACTTGATCTCTAAGAGTTTCTTCAGCTTAGCGAGCCCCTATGAGTCTATTTTAAAGTTGAGGCAATAAGAAACCAAGAGTCACCCTCTAGGAGAGAAGGCTCCTGCCATTCCTGGCTCGTCTCTGCCCCATCCACAGTGAATTAAATGGAGTGCTGCTCTTTCTACAGCGACTTGAGGTCCACCACTCAGGCATTCTCTCATTCACAAATATTTATCAAGGGACCACTGTGTTCCAGGCACCACAGCAGGGGGTGGTGCTATAACAAAGAAGTAGATGCAGACCTCATGTTGGGCAGCTCACAGTTCAGTGGGGAAGACACTGTTAAGTATACTAAGATTCAGTTCTGTATTGTGTGTCTGAAAGGGGCACCTAATCCAGAACTGGTGGAAGAACAGCAGGCCAGGCTTCTGAAACAACGTGCTACTAATTTGAGCCTGAAGAGTGAGGACTAATCACCAGGACTGACAGACAGACAGGGAGAACGGGCATTTCAGACAGAAGGGATAGTAAGTCCCTAAGGTGAGAAGAAGCAAGGAATGCCTTACAACTGGAGCAGGGAATACAAGAGGGCAGGGAAGGAGGCAAGGGATGAGCTGGAGAGCCCAGCAGAAGCCACATCACAGGAAGCGCAGTAAGCCACAGAGAGGAGTTGGCCTTTAGTGTGATGGTAACTGGGAGGCTTATGCAGCAGGAAAGTGACTTGTATGGGTTTAATTTTGTCCATCAAAAAAGATACATTACAGTCCTAATCCTCAATACCACCGAATGTGACCTTATTTGGAGATAGGGCTTTACAGAGGTAATCAAGTTAAAACGAGGTCATTAGGGTGAATCCTAATCCTCCATGACTGTGGTCATAAAAAGAGGAAATTTGGACACAGAAACACACATGCATAATGGAAGATGATGTAAAGAGACACTGGAAGGAGAACCACCATTTACAAGCCAAGGAGTGAGGCATGGAACAGACCATTTCCTCAGAACCCTCAAAGGAACTAACCTTGATTTTGGACTTCCAGCCTCCAGAACTGTGACACAATAAATTTCTGTTGTTTAAGCAAATAAATAAATAAAAACGAAAAGCAGTATGTAAAACCAGAGATAAAAAACAGTAAAACTGCCAAGCTGTGATGTCAACATCATGGAGGAATGAGTTGTTCCTTAGTCTCTCCTTGCTAAGTTACAACCAAACGGACATGTGTTAACCAACAGAAGATTCCTTACAAAGCACAACAGCACATCTGAAAGATCCACACAGCCATACATCTCAAGGTGGGGGTATGGATCCCTGGGAAGCAGTGGAAGAAGGTGAGTGGATCCCCTCCCCCTCCCCAGTGGCAGTGATCTAGGTCACAGGTCTTCACAGAGTAGCTGCACATGACTTTAAAAGGAGGTGTGGGGCTGGCAGGACTGTGCACAAATGCTTTTGGAGTTGCAGCCAGAGTGCAGGAATGCTCCACACTGAGTGGCTTGGCTTAGCCACCAGGTGGGTGCCTCCACCAAGCAGAGCAGCCCAGATAACTGCCATGTACACAAAGCGGGCCTGTACATGAAAAAGAAAGCGCCCCTCCCTTCCTGCCTACTGCACCAGATCAGCTGTTGCCTGGCCTAGGCAGTGGTTCCACAGCAGAGCACCTGCATGTGTGTGTGTGACATGCCAAGCAGCTGCAGCCAGCAGGCAAAAGTAGACGAGCGCTACTGAGACAACTTCCACCAGACGTGGCAGGCTCAGAAAACACAGCTCTTGCCCACCCTCCAAGAGGCAGCGACCTGATACTACTACCACGACCTGGCAAAGGATCAGTTCATCAAACACCATGAAAAATGACAGTAACACTTCAGAGCAGGAGGAAAATGACAAGTCTCCAGAAACCAACCTGGAAGTCACAGAAATTTACAATCTAAATGACAGAGAATTCAAAATAGTTGTCATAAAGAAACTCAACAAGTTACAAGAAAACTCAGAAAGACAGTTCAATGAGCTCAGAAATAAAATTAATGAGCATAAGGACTACTTCACCAAAGAGACTGAAACTCTAAAAAAAACAAAAACAACAATAAATTCTGAAGATAAAGAACACATGAATGAGATAAAAAACAATTTAGAAATGAAAAGAAAAACAGAGCTGATATTATGGAGGACAGAGTTAGTGATTTAGAGGACAGAAATATAGAAATATTTCAGATAGAGTAGGAGAGAAAACTAGGACTTAAAAAAAAATGAAGAAATTCTATGAGAAATAATCAACTCAACTGGGAAATGCAACATAAGGATTATATTTATCCCAGAGGGAGAAAGGAGCAGAGAGTTTGTTCAAAGAAATAACAGCTGAGAACTTCCCAAAGTTGGTGAAGGAACTGGACTTAAAAGTATATGACGCTAATAAAACTTCTAATTACACCAATGCAAAAATACCTTCTCCAAGGCATATAATAATAAAACTGGCAAAAATCAATGACAAAGAAAAAATACTAAGGGCAGCAAGGCAGAAGAGAGTAATCTACAAGGGAACCCCTATCAGGCTTTCAGCAGAGTTCTCAGAGGAGACCTTACAGGCTAGGAGAGATTGGAAAGATATATTCAAAATACTGAAAGACAGAAACTTTCAGCCAAGAATATTCTATCCAGCAAAATTATCCTTCAAATACAATGGAGAAATAAAAGCTTTCTCAGATAAAAAAAGCTGAGAGAGTTCATCATCACTAGACCTCCCTTACAAGAAATGATTAAGGATGCCCTCATACCTGAAACAAAAAGGCAAAGGTTTGCCAAGCCTTCAGCAAGGAGATAAATAGACAAAATCAGAAAATGGCAGCTCTCTATCAGAACAGGTTAGCAAACACTTAATTATAACATAAAAGATAAATGGAAGGAAAGCATCAAAAATAACTATAAACACTTCAATCTAGTCACAACCTCACAACACAAAACAGAATAATTTGTGACAATAATAACTAACTTAGAATGGGAGGAGGAAAGGGAAAGAACCTGCTTAGGCTAATAGAGATAAGAGGCTATCAGAAAACAGACTCTCATCCACAAGATCTTTTTCTTTTTGCTGAGGTTACTTGTGAGCTAACATCTGTTGCCAATCTCCTCTACTGCCTTGAGGAAGATTAGCCCTAAGCTAACATATGCGCCAATCTTCCTATATTTTATATGTGGGATGCCACCACAGCATGGCTTGATGAGTGGTGTGTAGGTCTGTGCTGGGATCCGAACCCAGGAACCCCAGGCTGCCGAAGCAGAGGGCACAAACTTACCCACTATGCCACTAGGCTGGCCCCCTTCCTCCACATTTTATATGTGGGTCACTGCCACAGCATGGCTAATGAGTGGTATAGGTCCACGCCAAGGATCCAAATCCATTAACCTGGGCCACCAAAGAAGAGCATACCAATCTTAACCATTATGCCATGGGCCAGTCCCAATGCTAGACCTCTTATGCAAACCTCATGGTAACCACTAAACAAAAGATCAGAGCAGAGACACATTTCATAAATAAAGAAAAAAACATTACAGAAAACCACCAAACTGAAATGGCAGTCAGAAATACAACGGAAAAGAAACATTGGAAATACAGAACAACCAGAAAACAAGTGATAAATCGGTAGTATTAAGCCCTCATATATCAATAATCACTCTAAATGTAAATGGATTGAATTCTCCAATCAAAAGACACAGAGTGGCAGGATGGATTAAAAATCAAGACGCAACACTATGCTGTCTCCAGGAAACACATCCCAGCTCTAAAGACAAACACAGGCTCAGAGTGAAAGGATGGAACATGATACTCCAAGCTAATGGCAAACAAAAGAAAGCAGGTGTTGCTAGACTTAGCGCAGACAAAAAAGGCAATGAGACACAAAGAGGGGAAGTACATAATGATAAAAGGGACATTCCACTAAGGGACATAACACTTATGAAAATATATGCACCTAGGGGCTGGCCCGGTGGCGCAGCAGTTAAGTGCGCATGTTCCGCTTCTCGGCAGTCTGGGGTTCGCCGGTTCAGATCCTGGGTGCAGACATGGCACCACTTGGCACGCCATGCTGTGGTAGGCGTCCTACATATAAAGTAGAGGAAGATGGGCACGGATGTCAGCTCAGGGCCAGTCTTCCTCGGCAAAAAGAGGAGGACTGGCAGTAGTTAGCTCAGGGCTAATCTTCCTCAAAAAAAAAAAAAAGAAAAGAAAATATATGCACCTAACACAGGAGCACCAAAGTATATAAAACAATTATTAACAGACCTAAAAGGAGAAATTAACAGCAACAGAATAATCGTGGAGGACCTCAACACCCCACTTACATTAATGGACAGATCACCCAGACAGAAAATCAATATGGAAATAGTGGACTTAAATGAAAAACAAGACCAGATGGACTTAACAGATATGTATAGAACACTCCATCTAAAAAGAGCAGAATATGCTTTCTTTTCAAGTGCACATGGAACATTCTCAAGGATAGACCATATGCTGGGAAACAAGGCAAGCCTCAATAAATTTAAGAAGATTGCAATTGTATCAAGCAGCTTTTGTGAGCACAATGTTATGAAACTAGAAATCAACTACAAGAAAAAAGCTAGAAAAGTCACAAATATGTGGAGAGTAAACAACCACTGGATTACTGAAGAACAAATAATAAAAGAGGAGAAATTACAATGGATAGCACAAAAATACTCAGGATTATAAGAGAATACTATGAAAAACTATATTCCAACAAATTGGATAACCTAGAAGAAAGAGATCAATTCTCAGACTCATACATCCTCCCAAAAGTGAATAATCAAAAAGAAATAGAGAACCTGAATAGATCAATCACAAGAGACTGAAAGAGTAAGCAAAAACATCCCCAAAAGAAAAGTCCAGGACCAGATGGCTTCTCTGGAGAATTCTACTACACATTCAAAGAAGATTTAATACCTACCTATCCTTCTCAAACTATTCCAAAAAATTGAAGAAGACAGAATGCTTTCTAACTCATTCTATGAGGCCAATGTCATTCTGATGCCAAAACCAGACAAGGACACCAGGAAGAAGGAAAATTATAGGCCAATATTGCTGGTGAGCATAGAGGCAAAAATTCTCAACAAAATATTGGCAAACCAAATACAGCAACACATTAAAAGGATCATACACTATGACCAAGTGGGAATTATATCAGGGAGGCAGGGTTGGTTCAACATCTGCAAATCAATCAATGTGTTACACTACACTAACAAAATGAAGAATAAAAATCACATAATCATCTGGATAGATGCAGAGAAAGCATTTGACAAGATCCAAATCCATTTATGATAAAAACTCTCAATAAAATGGGTATAGAAGGAAAGTACTTCAACATAATAAAGGCCATATATGACAAATCCAAAGCCAACATCATATTCAACAGTGAAAAACTGAGAGCCATCCCTCTGAGAAAAGGAATAAGACAAGGGTGCCCACTCTCACCACTCCTATTCAACATAGTACTGGAGGTTTTGGCCAGAGTAATTAGGCAAGAAAAAGAAATAAAAGGTATCCAAATTGGAAAGGAAGAAGTAAAACTTGCTGTTTGCAGATGACACGATCCTATACATAGAAAACCCTAAAAAAATCCATTGGAAAACTATTAGAAATAACCAACAACTACAGCAAAGTTGCAGGGTACAAAATAAACATACAAAGTACAGTTGCATTTCTGTTCTCTCATTTTGAACTAACAGAAAGAGAACTCAAGAATACAATCCCATTTAGACTCGCAACAGAAAGAATAAAATATCTAGGAATAAATTTAACCAAGGAGGTGAAAGACCTATACAATGAAAACTATAAAACATTGTTGAAAGAAATCAAAAATGACATAAAGAAATGGAAAGATATTCCATCCTCACGGATTGGAAGAATAAACATAGTTAAAATGTCTATACTACCCAAAGCAATCTCCAGATTCAAAGCAATCCCAATCTCAATGACATTCTTCATGGAAATAGAACAAAGAAGCCTAAAATTTATATGAAACAACAAAAGACCCTAAATAGCTAACGCACTCCTGAGAAAAAAGAACAAAGCTGGAGCCATCACAATCCTTGACTTCAAAATATACTACAAAGCTATAGTAATCAAAACAGAATGGTACTCACACAAAAACAGGCACACAGATCAATGGAACAGAATTGAAAGCAAGAAATAAAACCACAAATGTACAAATTGCTAATCTTCGCCAAAGGAGCTAAGAACACATGATGTAAAAAGGAAAGTCTTTTCAATAAATGGTGTTGGGAAAACTGGACAGTCATATGCCAAAGAATGAAAGTAGACCGTTATCTTACACCATACACAAAAATTAACTCAAAATGAATTAAAGACTTGAAGGTAAGACCTGAAACCATAAAAGTCCTAGAAGAAAATATAGGCAGTACACTCTTTGACATGAGTCTTGCAAGCATCTTTTCAAATACCATCTTTACTCAGGCATGGGAAACAAAAGAAAAAATAAACAAATGAGACTACATCAGACTAAAGAGCTTCTGCAAGGCAAAGGAAACCATGAACAAAACGAAAATACAACCAACTTGGAGAAAATATTTGCATACCACATATCCGAGAAGGTGTTAATCTCCAAAATATATAAAGAACTCATGCATCTCAACAAGAACAAAACAAACAACCTGATCAAAAAATGGGTAGAGGATATGAACTGCCATTTCTCCAAAGAAGATATACAGATGGCCAATAGGCACATGAAAAGATGTTCAACATCACTAATTATCTGGGAAATGCAAATCAAAGCTACAATAAGATATCATCTTACATCCATCAGAATGGCTATAATTACCAAGACAAAAAACAACAAATGTTGGAGAGGATGTAGAGAAAAGGAAAGCTTTATGCACTGCTGGAGGGAGTGCAAACTGGTGCAGCCATTATGGAAAACAGTATGGAAATTTCTCAAAAAATTAAAAATAGAAATATGACATGATCCAGCTATCCCACTACTGGGTATTTATCCAAAGAACTCGAAATCAACAATTCAAAGAGACTTACGCACCCCCATGTTCACTGCAGCACTATTCACAATAGCTAAGATGTGGAAGCAACCCAAGTGCCCACTGACTGATGAGTGGATAAAGAAGATGTGATGTGTGTATATATGTACAATGAAATACTACTCGGCCATAAAAAAGACAAAATCGTCCCACTTGCAATAACATGGATGGCCCTTAAGGGTATTATGTTAAGTGAAATAAGCCAGACAGAGAAAGACAAACACTGCATGATTTCACTCATATGTGGAAGATAAACAGACACATGGATAAAGAGAAGAGATTAGTGGTTAAAGAGGGGAAGGGGTTAGGCAGTGGGTGAAAGGGTCACATATAAATGGTGATGGATAAAAATTACACTATTGGTAGACAGCACGATGCAGTCTATACAGAAACTGATAAATAATATTTGCCTGAAAGTACATGTTATAAACCATTATGACCTCAACAAAATAAGTGAAAAAGAAAACTGGTCCCTGAACAACCTGCATTGGCATCAACTACAGTGCTTCCGGAACACGCAGATTTTTGTGCTTTGCCTCAACCCAATGGTATCAATCTATAACTCTTCTAGATTTTCTAGGATAGTCAGATACTAAAACTAATGAAGTGTACTAGAAATTCAAATATTTCAAGATTTTAATTTCATCATCCAGAGTGTCTCCACCATCTAGAAGATGAAAAAAATTTATCAGACTATACATCTTCATTTTTTTTGGTGAAAATATCACTGTTGTGATAATATGCAAATACAAGGTAGAAGTTTTTAAAAAAGAGAAAATGGACAATTAAATAAGATGAATACTAATGGCCTTAATGTATAAAATGCAATAAAAGAACAAAATATTTGTTTTATTTAACCTCTAAAAAGTAACTCACTTACGTTCTGAGGATGGAAGAATGAGGGAGCTTAAGAATCTTCCTTACATAATCATAGACTTTGCTACTGCACAAGTAGAGTGTACACGCAAATTGTTTCATTTCTGTGGAGTACTCAGCTGTTTCTCTCCAGTTATACAACTCCCACTTAAAATCTGTGAAAACAAATTTATTTATTCTCTGTGATGAAGAATGTGTACAGTAATATTTTCAGGTACAGATTATAGCATTCGGATATAAAATTCACTGGGCATCAAAATTCAAATATAAATACAATCACATTTTAACTGAGTTTGCTCAGAGGTCAATATCCAATCTTAGGGCCTCTTGACCAATTTATCTTGTTCACCTTGAATCATTTCATCAGAAAGAGGGAAGAAGAAAGTTTCTACTTGAACCACTATTTACTGGCAGCCTGAGTGGAGATTTTTAGAGACATAGGAAAGAAAATGAAATAACTGGACAAAATTAAGTCTCTGGATTATGAGGACATTCATTTGTTTTATTTTGTTCCCTGGTTACCATTTATCTGAGGATGACAATTAGACACAAGCAACATTTCTGGGAATAGGGTGTTATTCAGATTGAACAGACTGCCTACCATTGAGAGAAAAAAATATCCTCTGTTCCTGGTGGGGACTCCTATTTACCACCTCTATGCCCGTCGTGGAAAAACAAAATATTCTCCTCCTTTGGAGATACCTACTCTTTTCTAGAAACAGGACCTAATTCTTTTCACCAGAATGTAAATCCAAAATCTCTGCTCCTTTCATCAAAGAGTAAGTTGGCAATTCTTATTTTGCCCCTCTTCAAATATCCTGGTTCACAAGGAAGACTAAGTAGTCTTTCAATGAAATATATATATATACCCTATAGAATATTTTAGAAAAAGATTTGGAGACCCAATTTTCAAGCTCAAAGGGATTTTGCAAATTATCTAATTCAACTCCACTGCGAAAAGACTTTAGTGATCAATTATGTAGCAGTTACAATTGTTTATAAAGAATTTGCAGTAAAATGGGTGCTATTATAAAAAACAAAAAGTACAGTACATGGTATATACCACATGATCTTATCTCTGGGTAGTAGGATTATGTGTTATTTTCATCATTTATATATTTCTTTGCTTTTTCTATAATGAATATATTACTTTTAAAATTATAAAATCATAAAAGGATTTTGGCAATTACTTTTCATTCTTCTTGCTGACACTGAGACTTTTCACTTGTCAGCTAAAAGCACATTTTCATAGGCAATAGCAGAGTAAATACTTAGAAATATTCAGAAAAATTGAGCTATTTTGTAACTATTACAGGTCATTGGGGAACAAACCTGAAAACTGTGCTCGTAGCAGACATTCTGTTTCTTCAGAAAGTAGTTTCTCTTCTACAAGGGCATCAATTAATCGTAAACCCTTTCTCTTCTTGATCATCCTGTAGTTTTTTACAGAAACAAGTCTTTTTTTGGACATCTGTAGCATCTGTTGCACCTCAGCCAGTTTCTCTGCACCCACTGTCAAAGGCCTCTTTAAACTGTAGTTGTGGTCCTCAGTAGCAACCTCTTGAGAATTATCAGGAAGTGGCTGTTTTAGGATTTTCTGTCTTGCTTTACCTTTAAGGTGTACCCCTTGAAGAACCTATGATAGAAATATAAAACTAGGGTTATTTTAGAAATTATCACACAGAAACTTATCTATAAAAATACCACTGAAAGCAAAGCACTCACCTGGTTGATGTGGAGAGTTAGTTATAAAAAAAAAAGGTCATAACCTTTGAGCTTTTTCAAATGTATAGTCCACAAGACAATGTAAACAGGATTTTTTTTGCATCTCTACAGAAATCGTAACATGATGCTAAAAATTTCTGAAATTAACTAGAGAAAGGTGGTAATTGGCGAAGGCTTTATGGAAGTGAGTTTTGAGTAGTTCTTTGAAACAGCAGCAACGTGGTTTAATGGAGGGGACAGGGAAGTTATTCATGCAAAAAGGAAGGCATAGTGGACAGAGCATGGGCTTTGGAATTAAGACTGACCAGGGTTCGAATCCCGGCTCCCTCACTTGTTAGCTGTCACTTAACCTCTACAATCCGTCATCTCCTCATTTGTAAAATGTGGATAATAATACAGAGTTATTTTGAGGTACAATAAGTTAATTTATGTAAATCTCCTACTACAATGCCAGGACCATTGTAGGCCTCAATAAACAATAACTATTATTGATTTTACACAAAAACATGAGAGCAAGTCAATTTATCACATAAACAGTGGTTTTAAGTATATGTGGTTCAAAAAGAGAATTCAGAGCAGTTAGAAATGCACAAATCAATTAACGGAAAGCTCTTGGAATTCATGAATTTGGATTTGACACTAACATATTCTTCTCAATAAAGGGATGAGATAAAACAATACCAAGAGAGGGAGACTCCAATGAGTGAGGAAGGGTAGTGTCAGCATAGAACAGTTAGACGCCTATCACAGACTGCGCAGACAGCGATTAGCCATGTACAAGAGTGTGGCTAAGGCGGAAAAGGATAAAATAAAAACAATCAAAAGAAACATAAGAGTGTAACACCAATACTGGTGACTGACTCACAGAAAATTTTCTATTTTCTGTATATATGTCTTTCTACATCAATGCTAATGATTAGGTACATTTTTGGTCAAAGATCAGTAACATTGTTGGGAAGAGCCAAAAAAGGGTTGATAATTTCTCACTACATATTATGAAAACTGTCTCATACTTAAACAAAAATCTGAATTCTAAGGCTGTTTACATCCACAAGTTGATTTTTGTGATCAGTTTAGTAACCTTTATTTATGTCTAGACATGATTTGCATTTATACCCTTATTTTTAAAAAAGCTCCAAAGCAGAATTACTATTATTACATATAGATTTTAAAAAGACAAAAACTAATTTTCTAAGCACTTAAAATCCATTATTGGATTTATTTTAGTCCTAAGGTTGTTGTTCTTTTTTTTAAATCTCTGTAAATTCTAGCCATGTGAGCTATCTTGATTTTTAAAGGCTTGGTAAAATTTAGTTTTGTTTACACCTGGATTTAAGTACCTTGTATAGAGAAACAGAAGGCACAGCTCCTTTTTTCAGCTTTCTTCTTATGCCATATGACTCAAAGTCACTTTCTTGAAAATGTTTGGAACATAGTATAGCACCTGGTCCTGGGATCCAAATCTTTTTGCTTCTGGGGTCCACACGATTAACAGCCCTGATCCATTTTGAGCGCTGTATGGTATCAGTTGGAAATCTATAGCAATCATATTAAAGTTCCATTAACATGAAAATATTTTATTAATACTACAGTAGTATTTATTACATGAATCCATTTATTATTTAACTGCTTCATATAAACATTAAGTCCAGTTAAAGTTTAATTTACTTAATGTGATTTTATTTCTCAGAGTTCTTTGATCTTTTTGAATCCAAAAGTTCAGTTTCTAAGTGATTTTGTTCTTTGCAATTTGTATGGTGGCAATTCTCATATTAAATATCCCACATTTTGTCTTCACTGCCTACGCTTAACAGAATCTGGTCAAATTTAAAAGGTGTTTCTTTTCCTTCCCTGTGACAATTTTAAACTATGCCCACAAATTCTTTGGTACTTCTCATTTCAAGGTGTGGAACCTAATTTCCTTCCACTTGAGTGTGGGCTGGAGTTAGTGATTTGCCTGCAGAATATAAACAAAGCAGAAGTGACAGTGGGCAATGAAACTAGATCATAAAAGGCACTGAGGCTTCCTCCTTGCTCTCTCTCAGGAGTGATTTTTCTCTGGGGGAAGTTAGCTGCCTGTCATAAGCAGCCCTATGGAGACGTCCACCTGGCAAGAAACTGAGGCCTCCAGCCAAAGGCCATGTGAGCCTTTTTGAAAGTAGATTTTTCAGCCTCAGTCAAGCCTTCAGATGACCACAGTCTTGGCTAACATTTTGACTGCATTCTTACGAAACATCCTGTAACACCCTGCTACTCCACCCTTGAATTCCTGACCCTTAGAAATTACATGAGATAATAAATGTTTTCACCCAATTTTGAGGAAACTTGTTACTCAGCAGCAGAAAACAAGTACACTTCCTATACTCCATTTTCCTATTTTGCTTTGAAAGGCACCACTTTTTCCTAGCCTTGAATGTATGTTGTATACGGGGTCTGTCATTGACTGAAACATTCTTGCACAGTGCATGACTGTACACAATGGAGAACTGGTTTATGCTGTAATACAGAATTCATTTTCTTTCTCCTGTTGACTATGCCTTTTTACACTACCGACAGAAATTTACCTTTGGCTCCCTGAATATAAAATACTTTCCATAGAATTAGCTAACAAAACCCCTTCGTCAGTGGTTACCTGAAGAAAAGGGACAGAAAGGACTGAAGGGTAAGGCTTTAACTATACCTATAACTTAATTCTCTTCTAAAGAAAACAAAAATCTGAAACAAGGCAAAATGTTAACATCTGCTTAATCCTAGTGATAGGTACACAGGTGTTTGTTATATGTATAATTTTTTGCCTGCTAGTGTGTTTGAAATGTTTCATAATTAAAAGTTTAAAAATAGAAAATATTACAACAATTCGGGCAAAAACTCTTCCAAATTATCATACATATATTTCTTTGGTTATGAAATAAACTGTTTCTTACTCCCCTTACACCAACAAAAAGAGAACGCATCAAGGGGTCACTTTAATTTTTCTTGCCAGTCCCACTTCGAATTTAGCCATTTATGTGTTTGACAGAGCACCAATATTCTTGTAATAAAAGTTTCCACAATTTTGAGTCATTTTGACTCAGGCTTTTCAGTTAGAGCCCCTTGCCTGTGTCCTTACAACTTCTTCCACAGCTCTGGTGATGGTGCTGGGGGATGTTGAGGAGGCCTTCAGAGGAGATAATATCGGAGCTCAAGTTGAAGAGTTTGCCACGCAGACAGTGGCCCCTCCAAACAGATACAAAAACACAGAGATATAAAATAACTAGTGGGATCTTAGCGGCTGATAAAGCATTGAAAAATAAGTTAATTTCAGAGCTTGAGAGGGTTGAGAGCGGAGTGATTACAGAGGGGCTGGAGAGGTAGCTAGATGCCAGATCACAGAGTCTTGTATGCTAGTAAGTTTTGGATCCATTCTTTAGGTTAGCGGCCAGCACAGGAGTCTGTACTCATTTATTGAGATCTGACGAAAATACTAGAATTTATTCTTATAATTTTTTTGCTCCATCCTTTAATTTTTGTATTTGATAATAAGTACTAGTGCATCACTTCATATATGTAATCTATACATCACTATGCATATTTCAGGGGCACGTACTCAACTTTTTTACGGACAGAGCTCCATGATTAAAAAGTTTGAAGATGGCAGCTTTATACAATGGCAAACTGACGAATTCTCTCCTTCCCACATTACCTTTTTGCTGAGCCGTTACTTCAGATGGATACTACCTTGTTGCTAGGACTAACACCATGGTATTCTAACTCCTTTTCCTGTCTCTATTCTCTCCTGCTTTTCTTACAACTCTCTACATGCCAGGAAGACAAAAATGATTCCTTCCCATTCATACATAGATATGTGTTTGTTTAATTCAGCACACATGTACAATAATAGAAATACAGAGGGAACGGAATTCAGGTGGAAGACAGGTGGATGACGAAAGGCTTCACAGCGGAGCTTGGCATTAAGAGCCCAAGGGATCAAAATCCTGCCTGCAGGGAACCAGCATGACAACATTTGCATTTTTAGAAAAACAATTTCCCAGAATCTGGAAAATGGAATGAAGGAGGAAGAAATCAGGCTGGAAGAATCACAGGAGACTACTGTAATAACTGCATCACTTTTTTTTTCTTTTAAATTAAGCAAGTCTTACTTTGGTCCTCAATATATAAAACAAAAGCAACAAATAAGTTCTTTCCTATTTAAGAAAACTAGGAAGAAAACACAGGAAAAGCAGGGCAGCAAAAAACTGCGGAAGAAATTAGAGAAAAGGGAGAGAACTAGTGAGAGAATGTGTCCATAAAGCCAAGGGAGGTGAGAGTTTCGAGGAGTGGTTAATATGATTAAAAGTTAAAAACAGGTGAAGAGGACTTCGAAGTGCTCATTTAGATTTGGCAAGATTACTGGTGACCCTTGCTCATGCTTTTTTTTGAGCAGTGGTGACAGGTATCCGGCTACAGCAGATTGAGAAGTCAACGCGGATTTAGGGAAGTAGGTGTATGCTCCCGGTTTGAGGAGCCTGGTTACGGAGGGAAGGAGAGTAGTAGTGTAGCGGTGCACAGAGGCTCGAGTTTTTGCGTGTGTTTAAAAATGGAAGTAATATGAGCATGCTCACTGAATTTAGGGAAGTAATCAGTAGAGACAGCAATTCAAAACAACAAGAACAGGAACTAATTGCCAGGAAAAAATCCCCGAGGAGAAAGAAAGGATACAATGATAACAGCTTAGGTGGAGGAACCAGCCCTATTTAAAAAACAAAACGCCTACCAGACATAGATCAAATTCCTTAACCTGACATTTTTTAAAATAATTTGTCTCTAAGCTGCTTTTCCCACTCCTCTACATTATACCTGCACTTTCCATCCCTTTACGTTTTCCCATGCTATCCTCCTCCCACCTGCTTTCCACAATCTAGGTGAGGTTCAAGGCCCAATTCAAATACCACCTGTCCCACAAGGCTGTTTTTGATCTCATAAAAGGGCTTTGTCAGTGGGTTAAATCTACGTCTCATATTACCTTAATGGGCTATGTCTTTCTGACGTACATTTCTTTTAGTCTGTGAGGGTCTGTTTTACCCACTTTTCTACTTCCCATTGTGCCTTGGACATTAATTTGAATGACCTATTTACCAGTCTAGATCATAGACGTGAGTTCAAATTAGATTAGTTTGAAAATCTGCCTCACTCTTGAGCCAAATGAAACTTCCTTGCCATGACCAGATCCAGCCAGAATCGGACTGGCCTTGCAGGGCACGGCTAACACCACTGAACAACTTGCAATGACAGGCAGTACTCGTGAAAACTGATCTGTACCCATGCTCACAAGCCACAGACCCTAATGGAAATGCACGCCGTCCGCAGTTCTCCTGAACTGCCCTCCCTTGCCGTCTCCTCACGCTAAATAATAAAAAGGCCCAAAGGAAGCAGGACTCCTTCCGAGTAACTCGCTAAAAGCCATTAGGCAAGCGGGACGCCAGGAGAAACAACCAGCAACTTGGAGCTAAACACTGATCAGGAACAGCATTGACTCTCAAACTTCCCCGGTCCCCTTCCCCCGCCCACGCTACGCACGTCACGCCACGTCACGTCGACGGCACGACGCCCGACCCCGCCCGGCCCTGGCCTACTGCCCGCCTGGCCGTGCTGGGAGTTAAGAGAGCTCGGAGGCTGCTCTCACGCACTGGTGGAAGGAGAGGCCGCGCTCCCGGCTCAGCACGGTGTCCCGGGTGCTGCAGCCCACTGCCGAGCAACTTCGGGTCATCTTCTTGCTACGTGGGGCTCCACTTTCGGTGTCCCCGCGACAGCATGAATCACGATAAATTTAGCTCCGCCCGGTGAGTCGTCGGCGGCGACCTTTATTTGTCGGGAAAGGCGGGCTCTTAAAGCGCGGAGCGCCCACCCTTCCTCTCCGTGGGCGCTGCGCCTGACGCCGTGACCAATCACAGGCCACGTCGTGTCGCAGCAGCCAATCGTAAAGGCCGGGGGCCTTAAGACGAGCACTTGACCGCCCCTCCCTCTCTCTTCGAGGGTGGTTGGTAGATTTTGCTGTCTTGGGTTCCCATTCCTTCTGTTTTCGCCCGACCTGGTTAAATCCGGTGCCATCGCGCTTCGTGCGAGGCCGAGCCTGAGAATGCGAAACGGAGAGGCAGGATCACAGTTGAGGCGAATCCAGGGGTTTGCCGATAGGTCTCCTGGTGTGAGCTGTGAAAGTGACTGGAGGGTGTGACGCGAGGAAGGGATAGGAGGGAGAGGGATAAACGCGGTGCCTTAGAAAAATAGGAGACAAAATTGGGCCAAAAATAAATTATTTGCTGAGAGGCATGTCATTTCCTTGCGTTTTATTTGCTAGTTCCCTGACGTGGAGATAATGTAGGAGCTGTTATGGTTGGCGGTTAACGTGTGTGACCGCAGAGGAGCTTGAATGAGTCTAATATGAGGATACGTCGATTTTTAATTCAACGAACCGTTTTCTGCAAGACTTTTTGCCACAATGGGGAAATTAAAATAAGGTAAGGCCCTTGGGGCTGTTGGGGCAGCTCGCGGTCTAGTGGAGACTCGTCATTGGGAGTGCTAGGAGGGGCAGTGGAATTGTTTTGGTTGCGATGTGGGGCATCATGGATAGCTTTCAGGAATGAGATGGTATTGGAAGCTGTTTGTGTTTGCGATATGAAATTTCAGTTTTCAAAGAAGAAAGAAAATGGGGCCAACGTAGCGCACAGTTTCTATTTTGTATCTTTTGAAGAAATCCTTACCATGATAATTAGTTTCTTTCCGTCCTGCTTAACGTTGGAGGCCCATTGTAGAAAACAGAAATGTTTGTAACTTTTCATTTCCTTCTCTAGCTCGCAAGAATGATTCCGACATTTCCAAACAAGATTGCCTCTTTTACCCCTTTTTGTTTACTTTGTCCGGATTCCAGCCAAAAAGACTCATCTCAAGGTATTACTTATTCACACCTACTTTCCATTGTAATATGTTTATATCTTATTTGAATGAAATTAACAGAGCTTTGCTTATGTCGTTTTCTTAAAAGTCACATGGCTTAAGGGTAGTCCATGAATTTGAGGAAAATCACTCCTTGGGGTATGTGCTTGCTTGGTTGTAAGATGTGCAAAGGGTGGGACCTGAATTTAAATCACCGTCAGTTGGTTAGACTTTTAGAAACTTTTCTAGTACTCAACCAATTAAGACCTGCATGAGGCTAAATAGAAATAAATTACAATTTTCAGTTTTCTTTAAGGAAAACATTGGTTGCCTTATTTTTTTGGTAACAGTTTTATTGAGATGTAACTCATATACCATACAATTAAACCATGTAAAGTGTACAAGACAGTGGTTTTTAGTACATTCATGAGTTGTGCAACTATCACCACGATCAATTTTAGAACATTTTCATCACCCACTGCCCTCCCCCCAAAAAACCCATTCTCATTAGCACTTAGACCTTATATCTTACCCCCAGCCCCTGGAAACCACTAATCTTTTTGTCTGTGTGGATTTGCCTACTCTGGATACTTCATATAAATGGAATCAGAAAATAATATATGGCCTTTTGTGACTGGCTTCTTTCACTTAGGATGTTTTTAAGGTTCGTCCATGTTGTAACATGTATCAGTACTTCATTTCTTTTTGTTGCCAAGATATATTCCATTGTATGGATATACCACATTTTATTTATCCATTCATTAGTTGGTGGACATTTGGGTTGTTTGCATTTGGGGGGGCTGTTATGAATAATGCTGCTGTGAACATAAGTTGACAAATTTGTGTGTGGACGTATGGTTTCACTTCTGTTGAGTATATGTAGACTTGCTGGGTCGTATATTTTTATGTTTAACCTCTTGAGGAAATGCCAGACACTTTTCCAAGGTGGTCAAATTCCCACTAGCAATGGCTGAGGGTTCCAATTTCTCCACATTCTCATGGGTAAGAAGTGATATCTCATTGTGGTGGTTGCCCTATTTTTAAGGATTTAAAGTTTGTAAGGAGCCTGCCAGAGGATGCTCCTTGAGTGCAGGGACAATGTCTAAAGTGAATTTGTGTTTTGAGTCCCTAGCACACGAATAGATCCATGTGTTTCTGCTATAATGCCATATGTGTTCCTGAAAAAAACTTAATGTTTAGCAAAATTGTGCATTGGAAAGAAGCAGGGCGGGGCTTATGGGAAAAATAGGGTTAGGGTTGACTACTCAAAACATGCAATTTTATAATCTCTAAAATAATCAGCAGTTAGTGCCTGGGAAGTATTCTTGTGCCCTCCCACCCCATTAAAGGTAACTTGAAATGGAGATTGCTATAGGGTTCTTAAAAGAGCAAGGCTGAGGGGTGCTAGACATCACAGATGGAAGTGAAGCTCTGGGCTAACAGGCTGCTGTCAAAATGGGTTCAGAGGTTGTGTAACCTGCTGAGAGCCTGCAGAGGGGTGGGTGCTGTTGGGGAGGGAACCCCAGGTGCAGCACTCATTTTTCATTTTCTTTTCAAAGATTGGCCCTGAGCTAACTAACATCTGTTGCCAATTTTCCTCTTTTTGCTTGAGGAAGATTTGCTCTGAGCTAACATGTGTGCCAATCTTCCTCTATTTTGTATGTAGGGTGCTGCCACAGCATGGCTAGATGAGCAGTGTATAGGTCCATGCCCAGGATCCAAACTCACGAACCTGGGCTGCCTAAGCTCCCACCACTAGGCCGGCCCCATTCATTTTCTTCAGATAGAGATGAAAGTATTCCTGCCAGTCCAGCATCAGAGTACAGAGAAAAAGAGGGCTTTTTTCTTTTCTGCTTTATTGGCTTCCAGATACTGTGGCTGTCCTAGGAAAGATGAAACAGTGTGGCTCTCACATTATTTTGACAGCATTCTTCTAATTATTAATTATAAATGAGTTGCTGAAAATTGCTGCTCTGCAGAACAGATTTACTGAAATGTTGTAGACTGGTTAAATGAAAATAACCAACTCACTTTACAGAAGCCACAAGGCTTACTGTCCTAGGCATTCTTAGTGTACTTCTGGATAGGGAAGTATGCAATCCCTTATAAATGGAATCTTTCTTTTCTTTTTTAAGTTGTGTTTATGTATCTTTACGTTGTTTGTAACTTTTACATGCTTTTTTGTTATTTTTACTGTTTTGCTTGTGACATTAAGGTTCTCAATTTGATTATGTCTTTGCTTCCTCCAATAACTTCATATCCAATGATTAAACCTTTTCACTGCTGTTCACATAATGAACTGTTGTGATTATTAAGTCTGTAAATGAGGATATGTGAGCTATCTTAAAGATGTTATTTGCAAAAGGCATGGACCATTACAGAAAGTAATTTAAAAGAAAATGTCTTTTCAGGAATTACATTCTTGGAAATGTCAGAAAAAGATTCCTGGGTCTTAGAAGATAATTACTTGAAATATACAAGAGAGGTAGTATATCTTTCTTTTTAAATGTATTAAGTGTTCCTGGAACAACAGCAGTGAGTTGGAAATGGAGTATTGTCCAACTAAAAAACAGGTTTCCAAAGGTTTTCGTGAAATCTAATTGCCTGTTTTATGGCATAGAAACTCATTAATTGGTCACTTCGGAAAAAATAATAACAGCTAATGCTTATTGAACGGTTACATGCCAGGCAGGGATTGTGCTAAGCAGTTTATATATATATATACACAACACACACGCACAGTTTTTTTTTAAACAATGTTTGTTTCTCACAACAACCCTATGAAAGCAAATATACTTTTTGCTTTTTATGACTGGTTATCTTCCTTGTTGAATACATACCCTTTTGTCAGATTCTTAGCTAATTCTACTGGAACCATTATTTGTTGCTGTGATGTAATGAAATATATTTTCTAGTAACTGACATTTTCATGCTGAATTTTTCAGCCTTTTAGTTCTATGGGTTTTTTTTACTTCAGAAAGCCTTAGAGTTTTCAAATATTTGTGACCAAATACGGTTCTGAATTTGATCCTTTCCCAAGAATTTCAGACCTTTTCAGCTCCTTCATAAGTTGTACATTTTACTTTTTGGACATGGATTGTGACCCCCTGTATTAGTTATTTATTGCTATGTAACAAATTAGCCAAAACTTAGTGGTTTAAAACAACAAACACTTATCTTATGGTGAGGGGAAAGAGAGAGACATCAGCTTCCAGACTCTCTCACTTGGCAAGCCTCAGTTCCTTGATGGCTGTTGGCATAGCCAGTTTGGTAATGTATTAACGTTTGGTTGTCCTTTCCATTTCAGGCTTGATGTTGAGAAGAAGACACCTCCAAGCTAGCATAAGGTAATCTGTGCAAAGTTGATAACTGATATACTTGAAATTATCTTTGTTATGAGTTTTTTCCTAATTGTAGTAAGATTGGAGGTCGTATCTGTTCTATATGAGAGAATTGGAATGTGTAGAAATGTGCATTTATTATGTATTTTTAAAAAAGGACTAAGCAATGAAAACCTTATAACTAGAGCATAAGTTGAAAATAAGAAGAAAGTATAAATGTCCAATGATTAAACTTTTTCCACTGCTGTTCACATCATGATTTGTTGTGATTAATGTATGTGGATGAGGACATAATGGAAAAAGAAAAGCATGAGGCTTACAGATATGATGTAGCTTTTGTACATTGATTTGCCTATAAATGTTTTTCCTTTCAGGAATAAAACGGAAGGGTGTTTTTCTTAGAGGACATCATTTGTTGGATTTATCTGGTCAAGAATTAACAGATTTATATAATAAGGTAAGAGCTTTATAAATTTACTAGTTTTGACAAAAGAACACAGAAAACGTTAGATTTGAGAATGATGTGGATATTGTAATCACAGTTCTTTCCTATTCTTTCAGCTTTCAGAGATAGCATACATACGATTGCAAAAATAATATAATTTTCCGAATCAGTAGATTAATTCAGGATAGGCATTTGGGTGGGTGGGGGCAGGACTTTTAACCTTGGTAGTCATCTTTTCTTTTCTTTTTTTTTTATAAGAATCACTGGCTTTCCTTTCATTAGTTTTAACCTTTAATCTTTTAAAGTTGTAATCAATCAGAAGACAAGGGTGTAAGGGAATGATTTTCCAACACTTCCCTTATAAACTCAGATTTTAGATTCTTCCTTGTAGTAAAACAGGCTCTTCACTCTTTACAGTTATTTCTGAGTTGCAAAAATTCTCCCCATGTTTTTTCCCTGTATTCCCCCATTCAATCTTGGCTGCCACAATCAGACAGACAGAAAGTACAAGGATACTTTCTTCTTGGATCTGTAGTGGAAAGCTGAGCAGCAGACAGTAACTGCTCCAGGTCTGTCAGGTAGTCATCTTTTCGTAAAAATAATGACGTAATCCTTTCAGCCCCTGAAATTCTTAGAGAGCATATGTTGTGGGGTTTAAATTTGCTGACCCTATTGTATATTCTGTAAATGACTCTTTGAAATGCCAGTGGGTGACCATCCTATAACTTAAGCTTTGTTCAAGAACAGTAGACAGGCAGGTGGTTGGAAGCCAGGAATCTCAAATCTAATAGAGATTAATCTGTCATTAACTAGGCATGTTATCTTGAGGTGTTTCTCAAACTTGAGGAATATAAAGGGGAAAAATTCTTGTGAATTCTCAAGGTTGATTTAATTTCCTATTTCTTAAATTTCTACAAACATAAAAGTTGATATAAACTTTGTTTATGGCCCTTAATGAAAAGATTTACAAAATAAATGCATTCAAAACCAAAACTAAAAAATCACTTGGGTGGATGCTCCTGTTTTGCAGCAGTAAAGATGGTACTGGCTGCTGTGGCATAAGTTAGAAACACGTAGTCTTGTGCCTTGTGATGATTGTAGTTTTACAATCGGCACAACAGTAGAGTTGTCTGGACATTTACTCTTTTGCAGACCTCAAGATGATTGAAATGAGGGGAGGGGGCCTAAATTTTTAAAAGGATGTCTCTGGACTGTCTGCAAATCCTAATTTGAATAATTCTGTATTGCATTACCTCCAAACTTTCTTCTAACTCCAGTGAGTAATTCAGAGTCTTGGAACTAGCATTCCTTTGAGAAAAGCTTCAGTTCTTATTTGGTCTAGGATTAGGCTTGGCTAATAATTAACTAAATTGGATTAAAAGTTGACTATTTTTTGAACTAATACAAGTTTTTCCTTTCAGATACAGGTGGTTCTTTGCACCATTCCAACATGCATGATTATCACTTTTCAGACGTTAGTTAAATAACACCAGTCCCCCAACAACACAGTTGAAATTTCAGTTACCACAGTATTAACTGTGAATTGTTGCATAAACTTTGCTGCTAGCTCTTTATTCCACAAGTCATTGTGCAAATAAAAGACGTGCATCAAGTTCCGTAACCAGTTGCATCATTTCTTCCAAAGTCTTGCTGATTGGTCACTGAACATCTGTCAGTTCACATACCGACAGTAAAGCATGTGGTTTTGTTGCCTCTTTGTCTCCCAGCGATAAACTCGTGATGTTTTACAAAAATGGATAATCAAAAGAGAGGATTGGTCAACAAAGATGAGAGGCAGCAAAGAAATGAAAAGTGGTAACACTGAAAGTGAAATTGGACATGCTCAGATTTGAAAATGGTGACAGCAAAGCAAAGATAGGACGAGATGCTGCTTATGGTTGAAATGGAGCATTTACTTCTCCTTTGGATCGTGGACTGTAATCAAAAACAATTCCCACTAGGTTTGGCTAGCATTCAGGCCAAAGCGTTGAAGTTAGTTGCTGCATTGAAGGAAAATGGTAATTACAAAGAGACTGAAAAAGAACATTTTTATTGCCAGGCAAGGCTGGTTTCATCGTTTCAGAAGTTGATCTGAACTGATTAATGTTACCTGGTGAAGCTGCAAGCTCAGATAAGGATGGTACTGTGAAATTTGCACCCAGGTCCAAGAATTACAGGCAGGAATGTAATTCTTAGGTGGAATGTAAATGGAGTTACAGAAGATAGAAATGACCATGGGAATGTTGACACTGCCTGCCACTCAAGGATCACTTGTAGATATGCAGCGAGAGGAACTTAGTGAAGGCGAGCGAACATACAGATATAAATGAGGAAAGCTGTTGTGTCATAAAGGACGAACTCGTCTCATAGGAAGTGATGCCAGTGGAAAAGCTTCACGATAGTTTTTTTGTAAAGAAATAAAACTTTAATTTTCAGTGTTTCTAATGTTTTAAATATTCGTTTTACTATTTTTTTTTACATTTATAACTAACATCAAGACGGTTTTTAATGTTTGGACCAATTTTAAGGTCACAATTTGGATTTTTAATCCCATAGGTTAAAATTGCTTTGCACAGTTTTAGCTTACATAGTCAAAGTGAGAACTGCCTGCATTTAAAACAAGCTAGGGAGTCTTTACGTTTTACCACATATAAATACCTAGAAACAGTTATCGTTTATTTTTAGCCTTAGGACAACTAGTCATAAATTATACTTGACATTTTTCATGATGCCTTTGTGTGCTACTATATCAAGGCTTGGAAATAAAAATTTATAATATTGAATGTCTTGTATTTAGACTTTGAATATTAATCAATTTGTGGGCAAAATCCTGTCTAGCAATAGGAGTTAGTAAAGTTTCCCTGTAAACGGGCATATAGTAAACATTTTAGGCTTTGCGGTCCATATGGTCTCCGTAGCAACCACTCAGCTTTGTCCTTGTAGCACTAAAATAGCCATAGACGATGCATAAACCATTGAGCCATAGCTGTGTTTCAATAAAACTATGGACACTGAGATTTGAATTTCATGTAATTTTCTCCTGTCATGAAATATTTTTCTTTTCCCATTCTTAGTTCACAGAGCCTACAAAAGCAGGTGAGGGACAGGGAGGTTTGTAGTTTGACTTATGCAGTAGGAACGTGTAGTTGTACTGTATGATTGTATTAAATGATACCAAGGGATGTAACCACTGCTCGACTTGTTCTAAGGAAGCGTTTTCCATAGCAGTGCCCACTTCTACATAGTTGGGGGTCTTTGGGGAACAGGGCAGTAGGGAGTTCAGTGTTTTCTGTTGGCTAAAGTGATGATCCCACTTACAAGTTTAGGGATTTTTAAGATTTTATTTTTCCTTTTTCTCCCCAAAGCCCCACGGTACCCAGCTGTGTATATTTTAGTTGTGGGTCCTCTAGTTGTGGCATGTGGGATGCCGCCTCAGCATGGCCTGATGAGCGGTGCCGTGTCCGCGCCCAGGATCCAAACCAGCGAAACCCTGGCCCGCAGAAGCGGAGCGCACAACCGCTGCCCCACCAGCAGACCCTAAGTTACGGACTTTTATTGGCACTTCTTTAGATCAACTAGTCCTTACAGCTATAAATAAAAATGAAAGGCTTTTTAGAACACTAGAAATCAGCTACTGTAGCCTAAGTAATCCACTTGAGCTGGTCTAGTTCAGCCCAGAAATGAACTTGCTTTTTAAATTGAACAAGTACAAGACACATACCTAGGGTACTGACTGGAAAACCTTATCCGCTATGCCTCTTTGGAATAACGACTATGTCCACAACACCGTTTGAGCATGACCAGATCGTTTGGCTTTAAAGCAGTTCTCAAAACGCAATACTGAAGAACCAAGTGAGCAATTTTGAACCCAGTCACAAATTAGAGTTCCTGCGCTCAGGCCCCTGCAGCCGGATCTTCACGTGGCTCGTGTGGTGTTGGCAGCAGCGCGGGGCTGCTGACGTCTCAGGGCTAGCGCTACGTGGCGTTCCTGCGGGCCGCGGCCGGCCCTCCTCCCGACAGCTACACGCGGGAAGACTTCCACCTTTCCCATAGGCCTGGCCGCCGCGTCCGCGCCCTGCGCGCGCCCCCCTTCAGAACGGGTCCCTGGCCTCACAGGCGCGCGCGAAGCGAAAGAGCGAGTCCCCAGGCGGCCGCGCCGCGCGCTCCGCCCCGGGCCTGCCACGGCTCCCGGAAGTGCCCTGGCGGGTCGCGCGCCGGGGTGGGCGGGGCGAGGCGTCGCTCCCGGAAGCGTCGGCCGGCCGGCTGGCTGGGCGGGGCTGCGGCTGCCACGTTGGAGCGGAACGTGGAGGTGGCCTGGGCGGGGAGGAGGGGCGGTGGCGAACGCTGGGAGAGTCTGACGGGCGCGGTGCTAACGCAGGAACCGGTCGCCGAGGGTCCCCGCCAGGTGCGTCCGCGTATTCCCTCCTGTCCTCTTCGCCGGCCCGCGGGCCGTGAGGTAGAGCCCAGGCCAAAGCTGGGACCCCGGCCTCGGTCTCCGCTGGTCCCCGCCAGCCTGCGGCCCGGTCTCTGGTGGCAGCGCGCCCCTGGTATTCGTTTCGGGCCCGGCGGGGCGTCGCCTGGCGTCAAGGCTGCTCGGGCATCGGGACGGCCCGCATCGGCGACGTTCCTCTGAGGCTGGCGACAGGGTGTCGTGCGGGGCCGGTAGTTGGGTCTGAGGTTAGGAGACCTTCAGACCCTTGTGCACAAAGAGGTGCGCCCCAAGGGCGAGGGAAGGAAACGAACCTCAGGATTACTTTGGTTGACTTTAGTTTGGTTGGGATTTTTTGTTTATGTTTCAACTGATGCCAGATTTAAAGGTTCTTAAATTTTAACTGAAAGCTATTGTGATTTAACCTGGACTGGGTTATTTTAAGGGCAGTAGTCGCCGATCGCAGCCTGTACCTCGAAGGAAGTCTCATTAGGTGTTGTATGTTTTTGCTAATAAGTTACTATAATAAGAGGTTAAATTACAGGGCAGATGTAAAATAAATGAAAATATTGCCTAAGCTTGTGGGCATTATAAATTTTTTCTGTGAGTTCAAGGAACTAATTTGACGTAGGTCTTTCTGAAGTTGCGGTGATGGTCTGTGACAAGTCCTTTCTCCTAAACTGCCTTTTCTAACTACGGAAAACTGAAATTTGCTTGTCTTTGTCGGCAGATGTAACTGTATTTAATCGATAGTTAGAGCCTCGTCCTTGTATCATGCTGTCCTACGTTTTCTGTACATATCGATTCTTTTAGTGTTGGCTAAATGTACTCACCTTTTCTTAGTGGTTCTGTGCTCCTTGATTCTCATTGTCCCCCTTACAGCTCTGGGAGCGATTTGTAGACTGTAAGAACTTTCAGATAACTTGAAGTGTTTTTGTAGTCGTGAATTTATGTTACACACATCTAAGGTTATTTGGGAAATGTGAGATTTGGAATGCATTTAGAATTATACTGCTTAATTTTATATAAGCAAGTTCTTTTCTGAAACTAACAGCATAAGAATAGAAATTTGTAAACTGTAGAGAACAGTGATTCTTAACCTTTTGGAATTTCACTCCCTTTTGAGGATCTGATGAAAGCATTGGATCATTTTCCTAGAAAAATGCACTTAGACGAATAGAATTTTCTATATAATTTCATGAGGTTTACGAGTCTCAAGTTAAAAATTCTTGTAAGGTAATATTATTGAGTTGATTTTTACATTGTTTTTAGAAATGTCATTCTTAAGTTAATTTCAGCTCAAAAAGTTTTATTAGATTGCAGGTAAGTATGACAACATTTAGTTCAGTAACCAATGCACAGTTGATTCTTTGATTTGCTTGGGTGAGATGAGCCTAGAACATTGATAACACTGAATAAATCCCCTAGAACAAATGTGCCCATCCATAATGAGATATTTTGCCCACTTAAGATGGGTTTTTACTAAAGGCAGTGTCAGCTAGGGATTGTGTTCCTGGTTTGGGAGTCAAAATTTCCAATTCTGTTACCTCTTTCACTTTTTACTTTCTGAGGTATAGGTCAGCTCTCTATATGTGAGTGTAAGGTTGGTATTTTTTAGAGAATAGTACTGTTGGGTTTTAGTATTGCTTCACAAAATTAGCATTTAGAAAATCAGAAAAAAAGTTTCCACTTAACTGCATACAATGATTGTGGAGAAAAACTTGGATGAAAAAATAAAAGTTCTAGTTTGGAACAAAAATTTTCTTCGCTAGATATGTTCTTGAACACTTATTGGGATAAACATTTTAAATTGTGACTTTTGTGACAGCTGACATTTACAAACACTTATTTACTATGTGTCAGGCACTGTTCTAAGCACTCTACAAATTCTTACAACAGATTTGTGGTACGGATCCTTTTATTATACAAATCTGCCTCAACTTCTGATGGGGTTACGTCCTGATAAACCCATTGTAAGTTGAAAATATATAAATGGAAAATGCATTTAATACACCTAACCTAGCTTAGCCCAGTCTATATTAAATGTGCTTGGAACACTTACATTAGCCTACAGTTGGACAAATCATCTAACACAAAGCCTATTTTATAATAAAGTGTTGAGTATCTCATGTAACTTATTGAACACTGTTACTGAAAGTGAAAAACAGAACGGTTGTATAGGTACAGAATGGTTGTGAGTGTATCGGTTGTTTACCCGTGTGATCGAGTGGCTGACTGGGAGCTGTCACTCACTGCCGCTGCCCAGCATCACAAGTATCATCCCGCATAGTGCCAGCCCAGGAAAAGATCAAAATTTGAAGTACGATTTCTACTGAATGCATATTGCTTTCACACCATTGTAAAGTTAAAAAATTGTAAGTGGAGCTGTTGTAAGTCAGGGGCCGCCTGTACTTATTTCACCAAGTGGGTAGCCAAGACACACATAGGTAAACTTACATACCTGAAGTCCGAGCCGGACGCAGTAGAGCTCAGGTTTAACCTGAGGCTGTCGGCTCCGGACTCCGGACTCTTAGCTGCTGTGCTATAGGTATTGTTTTATAGATGACATATGTGAACATACCACTGTCCTCACAGTTTTCTTTTAATATTTTCAGAATTATTATGTTCTGTGGAAAGTTGTCTTGAATGAAACAAATCTGCATAGTGTGAATTCTAATCACATATAATGTTGAAAAAAATTACACAAAGCGTTTAAAGCAAGTCTCACTTGGGAAGTACATGGTTGAATCTAAGCCTTCTTCCTTCATATTTTCCAGAAAATTAGCTACAACGAAATGAATGACCATTTCTAATAGAAGGAAATACACGTGCATCCACATGAGGCTGTCTTTCCATAGCATCCTTAGTAGTTTTGAGAATGGTTGCAATAGATAGATTATGGTACTCTTGTTTAATTAAATTTAGACCACATAATGTAGTTCCAGGCAATTGTGGTAGTATAGTGATTTTTTTTTTAATCAGATGGTATTGAAGCCTTGTGTTCAGTTTAATAAGTGGACTCGCTTCTGGTGGAACATTGAGTACTAAGGCCAAGAAATAGATTTTTATAAATGCTTTGAATTCCCACTTAACCATTTTCTGTTCTTGTGAATTTGTCTTTCTTTCAGTAAATGTTACACATTAACTAAGTGTTCACCAATTAGGTAACCCTTGTTGTACCTTTGCTCTTAGACTGTAATTCTATTCAGTTGGGGTTTTCACTTTTAGAAATTATTCTAAAGGCATTTTATAAAACCTCTTTTTCCGTAACAATACTTACCCCTATTTTTAAATAAGAAAAGATCCGTTAAACAGTTAAGAATTTAAAAGTTAAATATTTTACCTGAAATTGGTCTTTCTAGCTCATTAGTCTATTTGTATTCCTCTAAATATAAACATTCAAAATCAGTCAAGCAATACTTTGTGTACCCCACCCCATGCTAAGCAATTTTGAGTCCAAAAGGGGTAAAAGTTGTAAGACTTAATTGAAAAAAGGATATTATTTATCCAGTTAGTGAGACAAGATGACATATAAAAAACACTTGGCAAAAAAGGCAATGGGAAAGTATGTAAACAATATGTACCAATAGAATGTTATAAAATTTTGTTAAGATACACTAAGACACTTTAGAATTACAAGATGCTTAGAGTGTGGTACAGACAGATATAAGTGGTTAAGAGATTATTTAGATCACTGTGGATTGGATCATTAGGGCGGTTTTCATGAAGGAGCTGGGATTTGAAATAAAGACGGTTGGCTGAGAGGAAGAAGAGGGCATTTCGTATAAAGAAGGAGGGCCTCTTTTTCACTTCTTATAAAATTGAGGTTTTCATTTTTTTAGAATAATCTTAGGAAACTAGATGTGTAGTTTTCTTGATTAATCTCGAATAGTAATAATTTTTAAAAGTAGTTAGCATGTTGAAGCACTTATTAACCTGTGTGCTAGACACTGTGTTTGGCCCTCTATAAAATATATTATCTAATTTAAACCCCACAATAGCCTATGAGGTAGTCACTCTTATCCTCATTTTACAAATGTAGAAACTGAGGCTCAGAGAAATTAAATAATGTGTGTAAGGTATTGTAAGTAGCAAAGCCAGTATTTATTTGTTATTATTTGTTTATTTTTTGCTGAGAAAGATTAGTCCTGAGCTAACATCTCTTTCCAGTCTTCTTCTTTTTTTTGCTTGAGGAAGGTTAGCCCTGAGCTAACATCTCTGCCAGTCTTCCTCCACTTTATATGTGGGTCACTGCCACAGCATGGCTGATGAGAGGTGTAGGTCTGTGCCTGGAATCCAAACTCGTGAACCTGGGCCGCCAAGCCACTGAAGCAGAGGGCACCGAACTTAACCACTATGCCACGGGGCTGGCCTGCAGAGCCAATATTTAAATTGAGGATTGACTACAGAGGCCTTGCTTTTGACTATGTGATTCAACCCTCCTAATCCACTTTTGCCTATCCTGGCAGTTTCTGAAATACATTTTTTTGTTCTTCATTTCATTGTGCATTCCTTTGCCATTAATTATTTCTTCTAAATGTTAATATTTCTTCTATAATTAAAATTGAATACCTGAACTTAGGAAAGTAATGGGTAAGAGCTTGGACTCTGGAGCTAAACTTCTAAGTTCAGATATTGGCTCTGCCTCTTACTGGCATGTACAGATTATTTAATCTTTCTGTGCCTTAATCTCTAAAATGTTCTTCAAGTATAAATAATTTGAACATATAAGACTATCGGGGGCTGGCTCCAGTGGCCTAGTGATTGAGTTCAGCATGCTCCTCCACTTCAGCGGCTTGGGGTTCAGTTCCCAGGCATGGAGCTACACCACTGTGTTAGTGGCCATGCTGTGCTGGCAGCCCACAAACTAAAAAATAGAGGAAGATGGGCACAGGTGTTAGCTCAGAGCAAATCTTCCTTAGACAAAAAAAAAAAAAAAAAAATCACAGCATGTTGTTAATCTAAGACCTTTTAAAGAAACTATTAGAGGATAAACATCCTCTAGAGATGACTAAGAAAACTAGCAAGAGTACTGTTGGAGAGCATAAAGTTTATTTAACTATAGACCTGAGACTAAAGCAAAAGTGAGGATGAGGAAGAACATAAAATATACATGTTAAATATCTGATAATATAGGAATTGGTTATAAAACAAAAAAATTAAGTGAACTGGAAAGTAGGAAGAAAATTGGAAGGAGAATAAGTGTGTGGATTGCCTCATCTGTCATGGCTGGGAGTCAAAGGACTTCATTTAATGCTGACAAATCAGTTAGCAGGAGAATAAGCATATTTCACAGTACAAAGGTAAACATTGAGAAAGATAATGCTATTGACCATAACTGTAGTGCATGAGGGGCGGTAAGATTATACAAGCTAGTGTTCGTAGTAGTTATTGTGTAAGGAAATAGAGGATTAATGGTATTAAATACAACTATTTAAAATTATACTTATAAAGATAGAACCAGAAATACATATTAGAACAAAAATATAAATCATCCTAAGTATCAGAAAAATTAAAAATACACAAAAAGAAAGCAGACAACAGTGAAAGACTTGTTTTAAAATTATAAAAACAAACACAGCAAAATATGTTAGAAATTAGAGCAACCATATCTGTCATATCAGTAAATTTTAAATGACCTTATTAGCTAAGATTTTGAAATGATTTTCAGTTGGATCACTGAGCAAAATCTGATTTTTGTTTTTTGATGTGTTTAATGTGGCCAGTGAAAACAAAAAGGTTCAAAAGTTGGAAAGGGCGAAAGAATACATATAAAGGCAAATAAAAAGAAAGCTAGGATATAGATCTTAATATGAGACAAAGTAGAATTCAGGCCAAAAGGCATTATTTAAGATGAAGAAGAATACTTTTAACAGTGAAGGTTTAAGATTCTAAATATCTCTCTACCAAATAACTACATATTAGATAACAAAGTAACTTTCGTGAAGCAAGTTTCTGGAGATACCAGGGAAAATGGGCACAAATGCATTAGTAGTAGGAGACTTTTAATTCACTGTCCTCGGTCCAGAACAGATCAAGTGGGGAAAAAATATGGGTATAGAAGACCTAAACAATTAAGTCAGTAGGGTAGATTTGATTAATATATATTGAACTCAACCCTGAAACAGAACACCTCTTCTTTTTAGGTCTCATGGAATGTTCACAAAAACTCTTATATAGGCCCCAAAGAAAACTTGAGTAAATTTCATAAAGGAGAAATAGTACAGGAAAATCACAAGGCAGTAAAAATAAAGGCCCTTCTGCTTAAATATTAAATTCAAACAACTCTTGAATCAATGGAGAATACAAATGGAAATTGTAGGATGTATAGATGATCATAGTAATGAAAACATTAGGACTGTGTGGGATCTAGCTGACACAGTGCTCAGAGAAAATTTGAAGCCTTAAATACATTAGCAACAAAGAAATAATAAAAATGAGTCAGTTAAACATTTAACTCAAAAAGTTAGTAAAAGAACTAAGTAAAACAACAGAAAATAGAGAAAGGAATTAATAAAAATAAAAGCAGAAATTAATTAAAAAACAAAAAGAGTGGAATTAATAAATGCAAATGTTGGCTCTTTGAAAGTACTCAGTAAACAGACCAAGTAACTTGCTAAGCTGATCAATTTTTTCTTCTTTCTTTTTTTTGAGGAAGATTAGCCCTGAGCTAACATCTACTGCCAATCCTCCTCTTTTTGCTGAGGAAGACTGGCCCTGAGCTAACATCCATTCCCATCTTCCACTACTTTATATGTGGGACGCCTGTCACAGCATGGCATGCCAAGTGGTGCATAGTTCTGCACCCAGGATCCAAACCGGCGAACCCGGGGCCACCGAAGCAGAACATGCAAACTTAACCACTGCACCACCAGGCCAGCCCCTAAGCTGATCAGTTTTTAAAAGGAGAGTATGGGGCAATAACACAAATATACCTAATAAATAAGGACTAATAAGTAAACATAAACAGCAAAAATTGAAAGAATCATAAGTCTGTTATTCAAGTCTAAGGAAATAAATTAGAAAATCTGTAAAATAAATAAATAAAGGGTTATCATAGGAAAATACAATTTCCCAAATATGACCTTGAATAAAGAAAATTCAAGTAGATCAGTTTCCCTAGAAGAAAAAGAGAAAATTGCCAAAGGGACAACTCCCGCAAAAAAGCATCAGGCCCAGATGTTTCACAGGAGACTTCTACTAAATCCTTAAAGAACCAGTAACTCCAGTGCTGCTATGAAAACTGTTCCAGAGCATGAAAAAGAAGGAAAGCTCCCACATTTTTTATAAGGCAAGGATAACATTGATATCAAAATCTGACAAAGACTGCACAGAAGCAAACTATAGACTCAATCTCACTTATGGCTCTAGAAGCAAAACTCTTTTAAACAAATGGAATCCAACAGCATATTAGTAGAATAATACATCATGATCAAGAGAAGTTCATTCAAGATATGAAAAGATGGTTAACTATTACAAAATCTATTAATATATTTTTTTATATTGATAGACCTAAGGAGAAAAATCATATGGTCATCTCCAGTTACCTAATGAAAAGCATTTGACAAAATTCAATACCCAATCTTTATAGGTACTATTTAATAAAACGGTGATCAATGGCCATTTCCTTAGATTATATACATTTATATCTATATGGATATATGTATATATATCTCAAATCCCAAAATCATGCTCAATAATGATACAGTAGGCTTTCCCATTGAGAAAGGAGCTACTGTTTACAATGGTACTATAAATACTAGCCCACTTGGACAAGAGAAAGAAATTGGACAAATATCAATTTGAAGCAAGGAAGTAGCTGTCACTTTTGGCACATGATATGAATGTGTGTGTGGAAAACCCAACACAGTTTACTGGAAAACTACTCCAAAAAGAGAACTCAATGAGAGCGCAGGATACAAAATTAATAGAAATCATTAGCTTTTATGTAACAATAGCAAGAAGATAGACAATATATACATATAATGGAAGGAAAAAAAAAGCCACATTTAGAAACAAACCAAAAGATTAAAAGCTTAGGAATAAGCAAATGCAATATGTCAAAAGATTTAAAACAATACCTAAAGATAAAAAAGAAGCCGTATGGGCCAGTCTCAGTGACCTAGTGGTTAAGTTCAACATGCTTCGCTTCGATGGCCCGTGTTTTTTCCCAGATGCAGACCTATACCACTTGTCTGTCAGTGGCCATGCTGTCACAGTGGCTCACATACAAAACTAGGAAGATTGGCAATAGATGTTAGCTCAGGGTGAATCTTCCTCAGCCCCCCCCCCGCAAAAAAAAGCCATAAGTCAAGACAACATGTTCTCCATAGGAGGACTCAACATTGTGTCAATTCTCCATAAATTAATTTATTAATTTGATACAGATTCAATAAAAACACTAACATTCTCTTTTTTCTAAAATTAGACAAAAAGTATTCTAAAGTTTGTATAGTAAAATAAACAGTAAAAGCAAGGAAAATGGAGGGAATGGGAAGCAATGCATAGGGGTTATTGAAATCATACTCATATAAAGGCTCAGTATTTAAAACAATGGAGTACCTAGCTTGTAAATAAACAAAGCGGACATAAGGAATGGAAATCCAGAAATACACCTAAATATATACAGGAGTGTAAATCCTAACCTACATTCTAATAGATAACAGGAATATAAAAATCTAAATAGTAAATCCAGAAATAAAACTAAATACAGGAAGTTAGTACATGATAAAGATGGTATCTGAAGTTAGTAGGAAAAAGACTTTTCAATAAATGGTTTTGGAGTAATAAGAAAAAATAAACCTTGAACATACATTATATACCAGGATATACTCCGGGTCAGTCAAAATTTAAATGTAAAGAATAAACCATAAATGAATTTGCTAGAAGAAAAATATGGATGAGTTTCTTCATAACCTTGGCGTGCAGAAGGTCTTTCTAACTAAATAAAATTAAGAAAGCATTTTTTAAAAAGTGGTAAATTTGGATATAAAATAATAGAAATCATGACACAGCCATACAATGGACTGTTTTTCAGCCTTAGAAAGAAATGAGCTATCAAGTTATAAAAAGATGTGGAGGAACCTTAAATGCCTATTACTAAGTGAAAAAAGCTAGTCTGAAAAGGCTACATACTGTATGATTATAAGTAAATGGCACTTTGGAAAAAGCAGAACTATGGAGAGAGTAAAACTGTCAGTGGCTGCCAGAAGGGAGGGAGGGGGGACAGAGGAGGAGAGAGATGAATAGGTGGAGCACAGAAAAGTTTCAGGACAGGGAAACTTCTGGGTGAGACTATGATGGTGGATACATGTTATTAAACATTGTCAAAACCCAGAGAATGTACACCACCAAGAGGGAACCCTAATGTAAACTATGGACTTGGGTTGCTAATGGTGTGTCAGTGTGGGTTCATCACTTGTAACAAATGTACCACCACTGCCATGCAGGATTTGAGCAGCTGTGGGGTGAGGTATGTGGAAACCCTCTATATTTTTCACTCCATTTTTTTGTGAAACTAAAACTGCTCTAGTAAATAAAATCTATTTTAAAAAAATCAAAATCTTGTGAAAGGTAAAAAATATATCATAAGCAAAATCAACAAAGTCTGACAACCTAATAGAAAAATGGGCAAATGATATAGACAAGAATAAACAGAAAAGGGATAGAAAAGGAAATATGGATAACTCATAACCATATGCAAGAGATACTCGACATTGTTTATAGTATGAGAAATACAAATTATAACTATACAGAACTAACATTTTTCACTTAGGTTGGTAAAAATCTTAAAGTGTTACAGAAACAAAGTATTAACTCTGCTAAGACTCTAGGGCAGAAGCTACTCATATATTACTCTTGAGAGTGTAAAAGGTACAGTGGCCGTGGAGGGCAACTTGGCAATATCAGTCAAAATTAAAATTGCATTTATCCTTTGACCTAACAGTTTTACTTCTGGAAATTTATAGCTAATCTTGCCCATGAATGAAATAACAGGTCCATATGGCCATTTATTTCAGCTTTGTCTGTGAAAATGGCAAAAGATTAGAAACTACTCAGTGTTCATCAGTAACAGACTGAGTAATTAAATTATGGTACATGTTACAGTGTAATACTGTGCCATGTGAATGCATTGATGTAAAATAAGAGATTTTTTAAAGGTATAGCACATACCTCCTGAGTTTTTCTACTAAAGTAACTTTAACGGAAAGAATATATAAACTAGTGGTATATGGCGTTGCAGCTTGGAATGACCACTTTTTTAAACGTTTCTGTTTTATCTTTAAAATCTGTGGGCTTACAGTAGGGTTCTCTGTAGTTAGTCTGTTTTAATTTAAAATTAGTTTTTACAACTGCTCTTATCATTGAGTAATCCTGCACTTTGTTTATTATGTGCCTTCTGTTACCCCGATACACTGCCACCCATCCTTGTCTGAGAAGCATATTGTGTAGCAGAGTTAATTCCTCAGATACTACCCTGTATTGTTTTTGCAAATTTTTTCCAAATTGACTTTTCAGCTAAAGGACTGTAATCTGTAAACAATTAGAATAGCCCTATATCTACCTCAAAATAATTTAACAAGTTTCTCTTCTTTCTCATATTGAGTATTCCCAACAAATGATATCTAAAGCGATTTGATTTGTTGGCATTCTGCATTATTAATGATGTAGTAGTTTGTCCAGTATATTTCTATGTAAAAAAGTGTTTCTATGTTACATGTTCAAAATATTTCTATGTAGAAATACATGTTTAAAATATTTCTATGTAAAATATTCTCTTTAGCAGGATGAAGTTAAAGGAAGTAGATCGTACAGCCATGCAGGCATGGAGCCCTGCCCAGAATCATCCCATTTACCTAGCTACAGGTAAGTTCAACAGAGACAAGATGGAAGGAATCATCTAATTTCTTCTCTTCCACATCTGACTTATTCGTACTTGTCCTTTAAGATTCAGTTCAAGCTTCATCTCCTCTAGAATGCCTCTTCTTTCCTGTCAGTGTACCTCTATCCTCCCTATAAGCTGAGTTCAATGACCTTCCTGTGTTCCCATAGCACCTTGCACATCATAACAGTATTCATGATATATTACATTTGTAGTGTCTTCCCCACTTCATAAGAATTGTGTTATATCTTTATTCTTCCAGTTTTAATCACCATAGATAACATGTAAAAAAGTTAGTAAATGTCACTTTGAATGAACGAAGAACAATTTTGATGCTAGCATTTGTATGTAAAAGGAGTTAGAGTTATATCATTTGTGACTATAAGTGGATAACAGTAAATCACAGGACTGTTTATACAGAGAGCTTTTGAAATATCTACAGGCTTAAAAATTTAAAATTTTGGGGGCCAGCCTGGTGGTGCAGCAGTTAAGTTCGCACGTTCTGCTTTGGTGGCCCGGAGTTTGCCGGTTCGGATCCCGGGTGCAGACCTACGCACTGTGTGTCAAGCCATGCTGTGGCAGGCGTCCCACATATAAAGTAGAGGATGATGGGCACAGATGGTAGCTCAGAGCCAGTCTTCCTCAGCAAAAAGAGGAGGATTGGCAGCAAATGTTAGCTCAGGGCTAATCTTCAAAGTAATAAAAAATTAAAATTATCTAGCCATTCTAGCAAACATCATCTGCAAGCCTTGTGTCAGAATCGCATTTCTATAGTAATTTAAGCATCAACTCAGTGGCATATGTGCTGAGATTTCAGCCACTAATGCAGCATTCGTGAGTGAGATAATTGAAAAACATACATTTAATTTCTATTTTGTATGGTTTTCTCTGAGTCTTTTATTTTTGCGTGTGTGGTTACCATAAATGTATTTTCTACAGGAACATCTGCTCAGCAGTTGGATGCAACATTTAGTACCAATGCTTCCCTTGAGATATTTGAATTAGACCTTTCTGATCCATCCTTGGATATGAAATCTTGTGCCACTTTCTCTTCTTCTCACAGGTATGAGATTCAACCTTAAATTTACATGATTATTCACCTATATGTTGTGGTTGATGCCTAGTTTGTCTATAAATATGCCATTATAAGAAACTGCAAGAAGTACATACCATCAGTGTCATGAAGTATTTTGTGAAAAAATCTTTGAGTGAATTACTATGGAAGTAAAAGAAGTGTCTATTCTGTTGACTTTTTTATTGCTGACTGTTCTGTGTAGGATAGGAAGGAGAAGCTCTAGTTTCTAGTATTTTATTTCCTTGTGGTATAGTAGAGTTACTTTCTTTTTTCTCCTTCCTCTTACCTGTTTACAAAAAAGGTAGGTATGCCTAGAAAAAGGGGTAGTTGGATGAATAGTAAGATGTTAATAGTGATTATCTCTGAATAGTAGGTTGTTTTTCTTTTTTTCCTTGGACTTATCTATATTTAAAAATATATTTCACAGAGAATTTTGTTGACGTAATATCTGATGCAGTATGTATTTGGATCACCTTTCCAAGTAGTTGCGCCCTATTGTAATGCAGAGAAAGGACACTTTTATTTGAGTGGTAAAATATGCTTTATTGCCTCAATAGTATGGCAGATTTTGGTGAAGAGATTATACCTCAGCTAACAGAATATGACTCAAATCATGGAGTGTCATGGACCTGTCATTCTTCGGAGCCCTCCCGCTGTGATGGGAACCCCAGACCCCTTTTGTCTAGCTGCACCATTTGTCTTGTCGTATACCTCCACACCACGTTCGTAGTTTATCTCCATGCCAACCCATAATCTTTTTTTCTCCACCAGTAGGGGTACTTGTCATGATAGACAGAATTTTGATGTCACTTTTCTACTGTCAGAATACATTGTTTTTCTTAGAAAATTTCAATGACTCCCTTAGCAACCTTTACTTTTTAATAGGCCACTGGTCATTGAGTACTTCTCTAGTCACGTAGAATCAAGTGACGTGGTTGATTAGCTCTATTTTACAGATGAACCAAAGGCAGTTTAGGGAGATTAAGTAACTTGCTAGGGTCTCACAGTTTCTAAATGTTAAAAACATTCTTATGCCCGTATCTTTTGACACACAAATCAAGTATACTTTGTCACACTATATCATCTCTACAAATGAGTTTTTTTTATTTAAGATTACAAAATCAAATATGCACATGTGAATGTAAATAAAAACTAAAATGCCATTTCATCGAGTCATGCACAGTTACCAGGAATAGAGGAGAAGCAATGTTTTTTGGAGTATTTATGAAAGCATAAAGAATTAAATGTATAATTTCAAATTCTTTTCTATATTTATTTGACTTCAAAAATGAGTTATTTTCTTCATTTTCTCTTGAAGGTACCACAAGTTGATTTGGGGGCCTCATAAGATGGATTCCAAAGGAAGTGTCTCGGGAGTTCTGATTGCAGGTGGTGAAAATGGAAATATTATTCTTTATGATCCTTCTAAAATTATAGCTGGAGACAAGGAAGTTGTGATTGCTCAGAATGACAAACATACTGGCCCAGTGAGAGCCTTGGATGTGAACATTTTCCAGGTTAGACTTTTGATGTTTATTCATAACTCTTGAGCTATGTGCTGGTTATTTGAAATAAGTGTATGAATCTACTATGCCTCACTCTTGGAACTGAAAGCTAAAAATGTGTGCCTGTACAGGTTGATGAATGAGTGTATTTGTTTGAAGAATGGATGGCTCAGAGTTGGGTTTAGAGCGAATAGTCCTGACTCCATGGAGGGGATCAGGCTGATGGGTTTACCTCTTGAAGTCTGGAGATGTCATGCCTTCTGATTGGAAATTTTTAAAAATGAGGAGCCCCAAAGGTTAGAATCCTTGCCTTTTAAAAGTTTGTGCGAGTTCAGCATGGGCTGGTGCTTGGTGTCTGGGCTAATCCACTGTTTTATTAATTGAGAAATTTTATCTTTATGACAAAGAGACTACTATATGAAATAATTAGAAATCTACACAAATAGGGGCTGACCCGGTGGCGCAGCGGTTAAGAGAAGAATTTATGAAAGTACACAGTAAAGGGCAAAGGTCAATATGTGAAACTCATTCTCTTCCTATACTTCATATCACAGTTTTAGGGTCTTTTGACCTAAAGTCTACGACAGAGATAACCCAGGAATATTACCACCTGAAACAAGATTGAGTGTAAACTAGAAATACGTGAGGATTTACAGGTGCCTTTACTAGCCCTATCTTGGTCTGGGTCCTGAAGCTGGCTTTGAGGTATCCCGGGATAGATGCCATTATTTTAGGATTCAGTTATTTGTCTGAAAGCAATAATTGGTGACCTATTTTTGTCTCCCATAATCAGATCCTCTTCCAAAGATGCAAAACCACAACTGATAATCCCCATCTGATTACATGATTGTTTAAGAATTTGTCCATGTAATTATTTTTTTAATGTCTTGTATTAAAATGTCAGTAGACATATTACCTTTTTAGTTAGAGTTTTATAGTATGTGTCTCTAAAAACCTACTTAAATTTCAAATTGTTCTGCATAGTATTTAGAAATTCTTGTGTTTTGCTTTTTTTATTAAATAGAAAAATTGTGTGCCCTAAAACTGATAGATCTTTCCAGCTCTGAACTGAATTATTCTGAGTTCTCTTAATTATTCATAAGTGCTATTTAGTTATTAATTATTTTCTATTGCAGACTAATTTGGTAGCCTCTGGTGCTAATGAATCTGAAATCTATATTTGGGATCTAAACAATTTTGCAACTCCAATGACACCAGGAGCCAAAACACAGGTATTACATTGCTTTCAAGGTAATCAAAAGAGCCAAAATCAGTTTTTCTACACTTCATTTTTTTCACATAAAATGTGTTGGTTTAAAATCAATGTTTAGATGTCATTGATTTTACTTCTGTGCAGTAAAGTATTAATAAATATGTCTCTTCAAAGTATCAGTGAATCCTTCAATAGCAAATATTTATTCAGTGCCTACCACCCGCCAGCCACTATTAAATGTACTAGACACACAGTAGTGAGTGAGATAGACAAGTCTACAATAATTTTTTTAGATATAGTGTTTTATATAGCATAGTATTTTATATCATATAATGTTTTAACAATATCCAACCTTAGAATAAAAATCATAGACTAGAAACGAAACATCTTTAAAAAAAGCCTTATCCCCTTTCCTATGTGTTTCTGGTAAGTTAAGGAAGAACAGTCCTCCTTTGAGTTTCTTTGTGTTATATAGACTACTCAGTTTGAGTAGCCATTATAATGGACCCTAACATTTTGGCAATCTGAGAGGTCGCATAATAACCGCATCTGATCTGCCATTTATAAAGATATTTTTCTAATGGTCTAGGCTGTAACTTTTGCTCTGCCTAATTGTTCATCATATTGACCAACATCTACTTTGTGGTCCGTTATCTGTCTTGTGGCAGTTGCAAAATAAAGAAATGTGCTTAATTTATAACAGGAGCTTAATAAATGCCTGGTGAATGAGACAGTATCAAACAAGGCAAAATACATGAATTGGCATACACTTGTGCTTTAAATTGTCTTGAATATACTGAGAATTTAGAAATATAAAGCAAACTCATGGAACGAATAGATCAGATTTTTAAGTAATCCATTTTTTAAAAGGTCAGATTTTGTAGTTAAATTTGATTATAAGTGAAAAAATGGTTTTTAATAGCTTATTTCTTATAGCCCCCAGAAGATATTAGCTGCATTGCATGGAACAGACAAGTTCAGCATATTTTAGCATCAGCCAGTCCCAGTGGCCGGGCCACTGTATGGGATCTTAGGAAAAATGAACCTATAATCAAAGTCAGTGATCATAGTAACAGGGTAAGTATATGATTGATTTGTGACAAATGTGTTGTTTTTCTGCTGTAGGTATTCCTATGTTGTTTGTCAGAGTTGGTAAAAAATCAAATTTCTAGAAAGTTAAATCCTGTCTTTTCATGGACCAGTCATGTGGGAATGAGAGCTTTTTTTCCTTGGAGAAAATAATAAAATTCTCAATAAACCATGTTTGATATTATTAATGAGGAAGAAAGGGATTGGTTAATCAACAAGCTTATTCCATGGTAAACTGGTTGTTTTGCTTTGCCAGCTGTTTCAAAGCATCACGGCAACTTCTTCTTTTTCTTTTTTAAAGATTTTATTTTTCCTTTTTCTCCCCAAAGACCCCCAGTACATAGTTGCATATTTTTAGTTGTGGGTCCTTCTAGTTGTGGCATGTGGGATGCCGCCTCAGCATGGCTTGATGAGCGCACCGAGGATCTGAACCGGCGAAACCCTGGGCCGCTGAAGCAGAGTGCGCAAACTTAACCACTCGGCCACGGGGGGGCCGGCACCACAGCAACTTCTTAATTCACGTTTAGCTTTCTCTAGAATGTACAAATTTTTCTGCTAGTAATTTTATGACTGAACTTGTAGTTTCCCAACTCCTGGCTTCATCTCTTCTGATTAGTTACTGCTAAAGTGAGCTAATCTTCTTCCCCTACTTGCCCAATAGACGCTGCTGTGTAACACTTTAAATTTTCCACCTTACAAATTCCTAATATTATGTCATCATAATATTATGTGCTGTAAAATAATTTAGGCACAATTTAGGGCCTTGTTTTATTAGTTGGTTTTTAATTACATTTTTTAGTTTGACATTTTCAGAAATGAGCTTGCCTAAATCAAAGAATATATACATAATTTTAAAACAACAACAATTACAAGAAAAAATTGTTTAGAAGAATATTTCTTCATGGTACTGTTTTTCAATGAATCAAGAGTTTTAAAACAAATCTTAATGGAATAAAGCATACAATAAGCATTTCAGTCATCTTCTAGAATACTTAATAGGATCTGAACTTGCAGATAATTCTCAATAATAATGTTAACTTATCACATGAGAAAATTTAAATGGTAGTTGTTGCTTTAGACATTTTATCTTGATTTTTCTGATAAAATAGAGGAAAGGTGTGGATTATTTTTGTAACTAAAATCTTTTATCTCTTTATTTTCATTTTTACGAAAGTAGTAAATTTTAAGTTTTTGTAAGACTTTTCCCTTGTTAAAATTTCGACTTTTAGAATTTTTGGTATAGAATTATTCTAGTCCAGAATGGTTTTGTGTATCAAATAGCTGGATGAATTAAAACATTTAAACTTTTTACTTTTAAGACTGCTGTTTAATACTCTTTAATAAAATTTGATAGTTTCAGGTTTTGTGTTTTTTTTAAATAAACTAAGCCTGAGCGCGTGCTTTCTACTGTTTGTTTCAACAAAGGCATATTCCTCAAGTTCATTTTGGCTTTTCATCAAGTAATATGATTGATAAAATGTGAGCCTTAACTATCTGCAGATGCATTGCTCTGGGTTGGCCTGGCATCCTGATGTTGCTACTCAGATGGTTCTTGCCTCTGAGGATGATAGGTTACCAGTGGTCCAGATGTGGGATCTTCGCTTCGCCACCTCTCCACTCCGTGTCCTCGAAAACCATGCCAGGTATGGTGCTCCTCTCCCAAGGAACTTAATTTATTTATTTTTAAAAACATGTTTACTTACTACTGTGAATTCTCAGATAATTTTTATTAAATTTGGCAATCTACTTTGTCTCTATCTTGTAAAAGTTAGTATGGATGTCTTTTGTTTTACGCAATAGTCATCTCCTTTTCTATACCAAAAAATGGTAGCCAAATAATTTCATAACAACACAAAAATGTGTCAAAGGATTTTCTACTACTTATTTCAAGTAATAATTAATAGATCAAAATTCCAGTGTATCACAACACTTTGGGACAACTCTTGGCATTATACACTTTGATCTTTATTAAGGACATCATACTATGAAGAGTCTTCTGTAACATTCAATTTCAAGCAACAATTGAAAAGTTTGTTTTATTTCTAAGTTTTTTAATTTAAAATCAAACATTTTTGAGAAATTAGGTGGTTCATTCTGCTTTCAGTAAATTTAATAAATGTATGGATGCTCTAAAAAGATACAAGAATTGTCTCATGTTAGTTTCAGTACCATTAAATTAATTAATAATTTGGCAAATTTCCTGTCATTGATATTCAGGTACCCAGGGAGTTTATGCATATTTGTTCAATGTTTTTAGACAAGAAAGAAATCTCTTTTAAAGATTTTATTTTTCCTTTTTCTCTCCAAAGCCCCCTGGTACACAGTTGTATATTTTTAGTTGTGGGTCCTTCTAGTTGTGGCATGTGAGACGCTACCTCAGCATGGCTTGATGAGCCGTGCCATGTCCACACCCAGGATCCAAACTGGCGAAACCGTGGGCTGCCGAAGCAGAGAGCACAAACTTAGCCCTTGGCTGTGGAGCTGGCCCCACAAATCTCTTTTAATGTTATAGTGTTTTCTAAGTACTTTTGGGCTTTTTTCTTCTTTCCTACTTAGGGATATATAGACTAAAGCTTTAAATCCCTTTTCCCCCCTGCATTTGCACACTAAGAAGCCTTAAAGTTTGTGACCTCTGTGAGCTTCTTACAAAGGATGAAAGAGTCCAGTCAAAATGTAATCCTATTTAGATGTTATACTTTAGTCAGCTTTTTGACTAAAGCTGGGATGATTCTGAGAAGCTTTAATATTTTCCTCATGTTAGATAAGGTTTTATTCATTCATTCATCACATACTTATTGAACATATATGTAGTCTGTGCCAAGCACTGTACTAGGGTTCAGTAATATAACAGACAAAAATCCCTTGCCCTCAGGGAGCTTACATTGTAGTGGGAGGATAACTAACACTTAGGTAACATGTAAAGTGCTTAAAGTGCACTTTAAATGTTAGGTTGATTAATCCTCATAGCAGACCTATGGTGTAGATGCTATTGTCCCATTTTACAGGTTGGAAATTGAAGCTCGGCAAGGTTAAACTTGGCCTGAGTCACAAAACTAGTCAGGTGCTGACTTGCAACCCAAACATTCAGATCCCAGAGTCCATGCTCTTAACACTACGTTCTACCGCCAATTTTAGGAGTGGTCATAATTTAGCAAGACAGAAAATCATGCTGGGTGGCAGGAGCAAATCAACCTCTCTAATACTCTATTTTCTCCCTCTAAGAAAAGCAAGAGTTGCATTATCTGATCATTAAGGCCCCTTTCAGCTCTACAATTCTGAGATTTTTTTTTTAATACTTAGAACCTAAATGTCTTTAAAATGTGATATTAAATATGAGACTAAAAATCCCCTATACTGCACTATCCAGATAAAAACAGAACTAACAGTTTGTCTTTTCTATATCCATGCCTTTGTTGTTTAGAGATAGAAGAAAGAAAGTTAACATTACCATACCATGGGGAAAAATACTAGAAACTAGAATTTAAATACTAGATACTAAGAAATACTAGAAATACTACTAGAAAATACCAGACACAAAAATATACTAAAAATTAGAATTATATTTGCATATTTCTTAAGATAAAAACATACAAATTAATATCCTTCAATCCTCCTGAAAACATTACAGTGTTCTAAAATGCATAGTTTTGAAAAAAATCCAAAATAAAGATAAGCCTCACTGTCAGTGTGTATATTTAGTGGTGGTGTTCTTTCCGCCAAAACTTGTTTTTTAATTTGATGATATTTCTTACAATCTAAGTCCTCTCATAATCAGGTAAATATAGTGTAGGGAAAGGACCCAAATTGTTTAAGAATGTATTTTGTTTCCAACCTTTTATTTTTAAAAAGAACTATAAAATTGTATCTTTGGTACTTAGATGTATAACACTTCTTTGTGAAATATATTTTAAATTTTTTCTTTTAATTAAAAAAACTTCATGTGATAGGAAAACTTCTCTGAAAGCAAAAGCTAGAAAATGTAAAGAAAAAGTGGAAAATTTGAAATATTTATGTTTCCAACCCATCCATAGGTAAAAAATTTTATTGTGCTTATCTTTATTTATTAATATAGACAAAACCTTATTTATGCACATAGTTAAACCTTCTTCATTAATTGTGGGCATTGTATTTTTTTTTTTCAAGACAGATTAGCTTTGAACTAACATACACTGCCAATCCTCTTCTTTTTGCTGAGGAAGACTGGCCCTGAACTAACATCTGTGCCATCTTCCTCTATTTTATATGTGGGGTGCCTGCTACAGCATGGCTTGATAAGCAATACGTAGGTCCATGCCCAGGATCCAGACTGGTGAGCCCTGGGCCACCAAAGCAGAGTGCACACACTTAACCTCTACACCACTGGGCCGACCCCTCTACAACAATTTTTAAGTGCACATTTTCACATTAAAAGATTATCTGTAATTTATTGTTACATGGTCCATGTTGGGCATTTGTTTTCGTTTTTTGCTATCGTATACTACAGGCTATATTGAATGTCTTAGTAATGAACAAAGAGCATACACCTTCCTAAATTGCTTCCCAGAAAGATGATATGGAATTATACTTCTGTTAGCAGTGTATGTCTCCAAAGCCTGGACATAAATAATTTGGAGATTTGGTTTTCTGAAGATTAAAAATTTCTTCATCTCTGTGGTTTTCTTTTTGTGTTTTTTTATTTTAATTTTATTGAGGCCATCATAGTTTCTAAAATTGTGAAACTTCAGTTGTACGTTATTATTTGTCAGTGACCATATAAATGTGCCCCTTTACTCCTTGTGCCCACCCCCCACCCCCCTTCCCCTCTGGTAACCATTAAACCGTTCTTTGTCCATGTGTTAGTTTACCTTCCACATGTGAGGGAAATCACATGGTGTTTGTCTTTCTCTGTCTGGCTTATTTTGCTTAACATAATACCCTCAAGGTCCATCCATGTGGTTGCAAAAGGGGTGACTTTGTCTTTTTCTTTATGGCTGAGTCGTATTCCATTCTGTGTGTGTGTGTATATATATATGTATATGTATATATATATATACTACATCTTCTTTATCCATTCATCAGTCAGTGGGCAGTTGGGTTGCATCCACTTCTTAGCTACTGTGAATAATGCTACAAGGAACATAGGGGTGCATAAGTCTATTTGAATTCTTGACTTCAAGTTTGGATAAATACCCAGTAATGGGAAAGCTGGGTTGTATGGTATTTCTATTTTTAATTTTTTGAGAAATCTCCATACTATTTTCCATAGTGGCTGCACCAGTTTGCATTCCCACAGCACTGTGTGAGGGTTCCCTTTTCTCCACGTCCTCCCCAACATTTATTATTTTTTGTCTTGGTGATTATAGCCATTCTAACGGGTCTAAGGTGATGTTTTAGTGTAGTTTTGATTTGCATTTCCCTGATGATTAGTGATGTTGAACATCTTTTCATGTGCTTATTGGCCATCTGTATATCTTCTTTGGAAAAATGTCTGTTCATATCCTCGGCCCATTTTTGACCAGGTTTGTTTTTTTGTTGTTGAGTTGTATGAGTTCTTTATAGATTTTGGAGATTAACCCCTTGTTGGGTTTATGATTTGAAAATATTTTCTCCCAGTTGGTGGGTTGTCTTTTCATTTAATTCATGGTTTCCTTTGCCGTGCAGAAGCTGTTTAGTCTGATGAAGTCTCACTTGTTTATTTCTTTTGATCCCCTTGTCCAAGTAGATATGGTATTTAAAAAGGTCCTTCTAAGACTGAAGTCAGAGAGTGTACTGCCTATATTTTCTTCTAGAACTTTTATGGTTTCAGGACTTACCTTCAAGTCTGATCCATTTTGAATTAATTTTTGTGTATAGTGAAAGATAATGATCTATTTTCATCCTTTTGCATGTGGCTGTCCAGTTTTCCTAACACCATTTGTTGAAGAGACTTTCCTTTCTCTATTGTATGTTCTTAATTCCTTTGGTGAAGATTAGCTGTCCATAGATGTGGGGTTTTGTTTCTGGGCTTTTAATTCTGTTCCATTGATCTGTGTGTCTGTTTTTGTACCAGTACCATGCTTTTTTGATTTCTGTAGCTTTGTAGTGTATATTGAAGTCATGGATCGTGGTGCTTCCAGCTTCATTGTTTTTTCTCAGGAGTGCTTTTGCTATTCAGGGTCTTTTTTTGCCCCATGTGAATTTTAGGATTTTTTGTTCTATTTCTCTGAAGAATGTCATTGGGATTCTGATTAGGATTGTGTTGAATCTGTAGATTGCTTTAGGTATAATGGACATTTTAACTGTGTTTGTTCTTCCAATCCATGTGCATGGCATATCTTTCCATTTCTTTTTGTCACCATTAATTTCTTTCAATAGTATCTTATAGTTTTCATTGTATAAGTTTTTCACCTCCTTGATTGAGTTTATTCCCAGATATTTTATTCTTTTGTTGCGATTATAAATGGGATTGTATTCTTGAGTTCTGTTTCTGCTATTTTGTTATTAGAATATAGAAATGCAACTGATATTTGTAAGTTGATTTTGTGCCCTGCAACTTTGGTGTAGTTGTTGATTATTTCTAATAGTTTTCTGTTGGATTCTTTAGGGTTTTCTACATGTAGAATAATGTCATCTGCAAACAACGAGAGTTTCACGACTTCATTGCCTATTTGGATTCCTTTTATTTCTTTTCCTTGTGTAATTGCTCTGGCCAAAATCTCCAGTACTATGTTGAGTAAGAGTGGCAAGAGTGGGCACACTTGTCTTGTTCCTGTTTTCCGAGGGATGGCTTTCAGTTTTCCCCTGTTGAGTATGATGTTGGCTGTGGGTTGGTCATATATGGCCTTTATTATGTTGAGGCACTTTCCTTCTATACCCATTTTATTGAGAGTTTTTATCATAAATGGCTGTTGGATCTTGTCAAATGCTTTCTCTGCATCTGTGGAGATGATCATGTGGTTTTTATTCCTCATTTTGTTAATGTGGTGTGTCACATGGTTTGATTTGCAGATGTTGAATCATCCCTGTGTCCCTGATCATGGTGTATGATCCTTTTAATGTATTGCTGTATTCGGCTTGCCGATATTTTGTTGAGGATTTTTGCATCTATGTTCATCAGCGATATTGGCCTGTGATTTTCCTTCTTTGTGTTGTCCTTGTCTGGCTTTAGGATCAGGGTGACGTTGGCTTCGTAAAATACGTTAGGAAGTATTCCATCTTCCTCGACTTTTTGGAATAGTTTGAGAAGGATAGTTATTAAATCTTCTTTAAATGTTTGGTAGAATTCTCCAGAGAAGCCATCTGGCCCTGGACTTTTATTTTTGGGGAGGTTTTTGCGTACTGTTTCAATCTCATAACTTGTGATTGGTCTATTCACATTCTCTGTTTCTTCTTGATTCAGTTCTGGGAAGTGGTATGAGTATTAAGAATTGATCCATTTCTTCTGTATTGTCCAATTTGTTAACATATTTTTCATAGTATTCCCTTATAGTCCTTTGTAGCTCTGTGGTATCTCTTGTCATTTCTCCTGTTTCATTTCTAATTTTATTTATTTGAGGCCTGTCTCTTTTTTTCTTAGTCTGGCTAAGGGTTTGTCAATTTTGTTTGTCTTCTCAAAGAACCAGCTCTTTGTTTCATTGATCCTTGATACTGTTTTTTTGTTTGTTTCAATTTCATTTATTTCTGCTCTCATTTTTATTATTTTCCTCCTTCTGCTGACCATGGGCTGTGTTTGTTCTTTTTCTAATTCTGTTAGCTGTAGTTTAGGCTGCTTATTTGAGCTTTTCTTGTTTGTTAAGATGGGCCTGTATTGCTATGAATTTCCCTCTTAGGACTGCTTTTCCTGCATCACATATGAATTGGAATGGTGTATTTTCATTTTCATTTGTCTACAGATTTTTTTTTTTTTTAGGAAGATTAGCCCTGAGCTAACTGCTGCCAATCCTCCTCTTTTTGCTGAGGAAGACTGGCCCTGAGCTAAATTCATGCTCATCTTCCTCTACTTTATATGTGGGACGCCTACCACAGCATGGCTTGCCAAGTGGTACCATGTCCGCACCCGGGATCCGAACCGGTGAACCCCGGGCCGCAGAAGCAGAACGTGCAAACTTAACTGCTGTGCCACTGGGCCGGCCCCTCCAGATATGTTTTTATTTCTCGTTTGATTTCTTCAGTGATCCGTTGGTTGTTCGTAGCATGTTCTTAGTGTCCACATGTTTGTCACTTTCCCAACTTTTTTCTTATAGTTGTTTTCTAGTTTCATAGCATTATGGTTAGAAAAGGTGCTTGTTATGATTTCAATCTTCTTAAATTTATTGAGGCTTGCCTTGTATCCCAACATACGATGTATCCTGTTTTTCTTTTTTCTTTGAGGATGGTTAGCCCTGAGCTAACATCTGCTTTCAATCCTCCTCTTTATGCTGAGGAAGATTGGCCCAGAGCTAACATCTGTGCCCATCTTCCTCCTGGAAGGACGCCTGTCACAGCATTGCTTGATAAGTGGTGTATAGGTCCATGCCTGGGATCCAAACCGGTGAACCCCTGGCCGTCTAAGTGGAGTGCACAAACTGGTACACTACACTACCAGGCCAGTCCCTGGTCTATCCTTGAGAATGTTCCATGTGCACTTTAGAAGAATATGTGTTTTGCTGTTTTTGCATGGGGTGTTCTATATGTATCTATTAAGTCCATCTGGTCTAGTTTTTCCTTTAAATCCATTGTTTCCGGGGCCGGCCCTGTGGCCAAGTGGTTGGGTTCACGTGCTCTGCTTTGGCAGCCCGGGGTTTCGCCGGTTCAAATCCTGGGCGTGGACATGGCACTGCTCATCAGGCCATGCTGAGGTGGCGTCCCACATGCCACTGCTGGAAGGACCCACAACTGAAAATACACAACTATGTACTGGGGGGCTTAGGGAGAAAAAGGAAAAATAAAATCTTTACCAAAAAAATCCATTATTTCCTTGTTGACTTTCTGTCTGGATGATCTATCCATTGATGTAAGTGGGGTGTTAAGGTCCCCTACTATTATTGTGTTGTTGTTAATATCTCCTTTTAGGTTTGTTAATAGTTGCTGTATGTACTTTGGTGCTCATGTGTTGGGTGCATATATATTTATGTTTTATGTTTTCTTGGTGGAATGTCCCTTTTATTGTTATATACTGCTCCTCTTTGTCTCTCATTGCCTGTTTTATCTTGAAGTCTACTTTTTCTGATATAAGTATGGCAACACCAGCTTTCTTTTGTTTGCTATTAGCATGGAGTATTGTCTTCCATCCCTTCACTCTGAGCCTGTCTTTGTCTTTAGAACTGAGATGTGTTGCCTTGAGACAGCATATTGTTGGGTATTGTTTTTTAATCCATCCTACCACTCTGTGTCTTTTGATTGGAGAATTCAATCCATTTACATTTAGAGTGATTATTTATACATGAGGGCTTAAAGCTGCCATTTTATCTCTTGTTTTCCATTTGTTCTGTATTTCACCTGTCTCTCGTCCCATCTATTTCAGACTTCCACTTCAGTTTGGTAGTTCTCTATGATGGTTTTTTCAGTTTTCTCTTTATTTATCATTTGTGTCTCTGTTCTGATTATTTGTTTAGTGGTTACCATGAGGATTATATAAAACATCTCGTAGATGAGATAGTCTGTTTTCTGATAGCCTCTTATTTCCTTAGTCTAAGTCAATTCCATCCCTTTCCCTTTCCCCTTCTAGGTTGTTGTTGTCACAACTTATTCCATCTTGTGTTGTGAATATGTGGTTACAATGACGAGATTATATTTATTTTTGATGTTTTCCTTCCCTTTATCTTTAATGTTATAATTGTTTGCTAACCTCCTCTAATGGAGAGCTGCAGTTTTCTGATTTTGTCTGCCTATTTATCTCGTTGCTCAAGGCTTTGGAAACCCTTTCTTATTTTTTTCAGGTATGACAGCCTTCTTGATCGTTTCTTGTATGGGGGATCTTGTGGTGATGAACTCCCTCAGCTTTTGTTTATCTGGGAAAGTTTTTATTTCTCCATCATATTTGAAGGATATTTTTGCAGGATAGAATATTCTTGGCTGAAAGGTTTTGTCTTTCAGAATTTTGAATACATCATTCCAATCTTTCCTAGCCTATAAGGTTTCTGCTGAGAAATCTGCTGAAAGCCTGCTATGAGTTCCTTTGTAAATTATTTTCTTCTGCCAATACTTTTTCCTTGTCACTGACTTTTGCCAGCTTTACTACTACCTGCCTTGGAGAAGGTCTTTTTACATTGATATGATTAGGAGTTGTATTAGCTTCTTTAACTTGTTTTTCCCTCCCTTTCACCAGGTTGGGGAAGTTCTCAGCTATGATTTCTTTGAGCAAGGTTTTTGCTCCATTCCTCCTCTCATCCGCCTCTGGAATATCTACAACCCTTATGTTGTATTTCATAATTGAGTCAGATATTTCTTGGAGAGTTTCTTCCTTTTAGCCTTAGTTCTCCCTCCTCCTCCATCTGACACGTTTCTATATTTGTCTTCTAGGCTGCTAATTCTGTCCTCTATACTATCAGCTGTTATTCAGGGAGTCCAGATTTTTCTTTATCTCGTTCATTGTGGTTTTCATCTCCAGCAGTTCTGATTGGTTCTTCTTTGTAGTTTCCATTTCTTTTGTGAAGAATTCCCTCTGTTCATTAATTCTGTTCCTGATTTCATTGAACTGTCTTTCTCTATTTTCTTGTAACTTGTTAGTTTATTTATGATAGCTGTTTTGAATTCTCTATAATTTAGATTATGTATTTCTGTACCTTCAGGATTGATTTCTGGGTGCTTCTCATTTTTCTTCTGGAGTATTAATATATTTCTTCATATTGTTTGATAGCATGGATTTGTGCTTTCACATAGTGATAGTATCTGGTTGCAGATACATCTTCCACCACTTTGGGGGGGTCAGGAGCTGTGCCTTCTGAGCCCAGCACAATCCATAGTGTCTGTGCCTGTTCTTAGAATCTGTGCTGATAGGGCCCATCTGCGATTTCCTGCTCACTCGCTTGCAGCTGCTGCTTTTCTAATATATACAGGGAGGTTCTGGCCAACCAGCTGAGCTGCTGGAGCGCCCGGGGTGGGAGGAGCACTTCCTTTCATTTGCGATCTCTGGGACGTTCTCACTCTGCCCTTGCTGTCTGCTCTCCTGGGGTGCTGGCTTGGTGGAGACACTCCTGCAATAGCTTAGCCACCTCTGTGTAGGGCTTTCCCATGGGCTTTGAGGGAATTTGGAGAGCAAATGTGTTCCCATGGAGAGCTGCCCCTCTCTGCTCTTTTCTCTGAGCCATGCATGGTCCCCTGCCTTGGGTCACTGCTGTTGAAGGAGGGATAGGAGATGCCCTTACCTCCTTCCACTTCCTCCCTGGAAGTGTAGCACCTCCACCTTCTGATGTATGGCTGCGTAGGTTTCTCAAATATCTGTTGTGTTATGTGAATGTCCTCTGTTGGTTTATGAATGTCCCTTTCATTTTATCTTGTTGGGGAGAGCCTAAGGGAAGAGCGCACTCTGCCGTGATGCTGATGTCACTGTCCATCTCTTTGTGGTGGTTTTTTTTTAAGAATCTTTTTTTTTTTTTTTGGTGAGGAAGATTGGCCCTGAGCTAACATCTGTTGCCAATCTTTCTCTTTTGTTTTCCTCCAAAGCCCCAGTACATAGTTGATATCCTAGTCATAGATCATCCTAGTTCTTCTATGTGGGATCCGCCACAGCATGGTTTGACAGGCAGTGTATAGGTCTGTGCCCAAGATCCACGCCCTGGACCGTTGAAGTGAAGTGCACAAACTTAACCATTTGTCTATGGAGCTGGCCTCCATCTCTCCATGTTTTTTACAGGGGAATTTTGGCAATTGCTTGGAGCATGGCAGATCCTGAATTGTTGCTGAGCTGTGGAAAAGATGCTAAGATTCTCTGCTCCAACCCAAATACAGGAGAGGTATGGAGAGGAAATGTTTCTCAAACTTACAGCTGTCGTAATATTTTATCTCTAGCTGAATAAGAAGTTTTCCATATGGATTCTTTAGTGCATTATGATAGTTAAGGATGTGAAAGTAGATAGAGGTGTGTGTGAAATGTTAATCTAGCAGAGATTTTATCAGAAATATTGTGTAATAATAGATACGGAATTGTTTCTGTCTGTTTCAGTATTGGGCAAGAGACAATAGATTTAAATTACAGCTTTTAAACTTTTACCTTTTGTAAATTAAGAAACATTACTGAAAGTGCTTTGCTAGTTACCCCAATGCAATGCTAGTAAAAATAAGAGTATCTTCAATAGATTTTAGTCTATAATATTTAAGTAAAAGCAAGCACATTTGTTACTTGGTTTGTGGCTTAAAGTTTTCAGATGCAGTGATGTCTGTAAGACTACAGAAATGTTAAAGTTAGGGGAGACAATAGAAAAAATTAAAATAATAATAAGTTTTGCCTCATGATATGTAGACCAAATAATAAAAATCTTCCATTTTATGCTGTGCCTTCCCAATGAGCTAAAAATTCTTGGAAATTAGTGTTCTAATTTTTCAGTTATGTAATTTGATAAAATGAATTTTTGCACATGATTAGTTGTGTGTGTGCTGGAACTTCGAAGGAATAAAGTTTTAGTGCATGCTGCAACTGAAAGAAATTGAGTGGATTTTTTATTCAAATGAAGGTTAGGAATAGACAAGTGATTTAAATATCATGAAGCTATGAGTCTTATCAACCAATTTAAGCATCAGAAACAAGCGGGCTAAATACCTTTTCACTTAATTCTGTTTTCTTGTAAAATAAAACATTATTTTAAATGTCACAGGAAGCCAAAGTTAAGCTAACTTGACATATTTCTTAAAGCCCTAAACCTCTGCTTCTATGAGCATCAGTTACCATCACACTAACTTTGAGTTAGCAACAGTTATTACATTGTAAAGGTTTTATATCATCCACTTTTTATATTTTTCCATTTTCTTTTCCTTTTAAAGAAAACCGTGTATGCCAAATTCTTTTCCGGTTCTCTGGTAGTAAGAATGATGTGTATGTGTTTTTTCACTTGATGAAAAGCCAAATTTCTCAGTGAATTCTTCCTTCTCAAGATTATGTTTTAAATTTGATCTCCAAATAACCTAAATATGATTGTTTGGATCTTGGCAGGCGGAAACAGTTGGCAGGACACCATTGACCTTTTAGAGTTTAACAAGTTGATTCTAATAGAGTGTTCTGGTCTTTCACATGTATCCACTGCTACCATTTCAATAAAAACAGAAAAACTTTGGTTTTTAAGATGTACTTATTCCAAATGTGGTCAAAATTTTGAGTAGCATTCGTTTTTATCATAACAGGCCATCATAATAGATTTTTCTTACTTTAAAGAAATTCTTAGAATTGTTTTTCCTGGCTAAAGACACTTTGTGAAAGAAAATATTTAATTAAGCTGTACTTGTTGATCATATTAATCAGGTGTTTTGGCTATAACCATTTTCTGATGTTTTTCTGTTTTTGGCTTAGGTGTTATATGAACTTCCCACCAACACTCAGTGGTGCTTTGATATTCAGTGGTGTCCCAGAAATCCTGCTGTCTTATCAGCTGCTTCCTTTGATGGACGTATCAGTGTTTATTCTATCATGGGAGGGAGTGCAGATGGTTTAAGGCAGAAACAGGTTGACAAGGTAATAGGAAGTGTTAAGGTTTTTGATTGTAACGTCTGAAAAAAAATCATCTTATTGTGTACTTATTTTGAAAATGACTTTACTGATTAATTGGACATTTGTGATAAAAAGAATTTCTTGGATGACTTGAAAACATGTAATATATTCTTGTATAAGTTACAAATTCTGATGTTTATTTTTTAGCTTTCATCATCTTTTGGAAATCTTGATCCCTTTGGCACAGGACAGCCCCTTCCTCCATTACAAATTCCTCAGCAGACTGCTCAGCATAATATAGTGTTGCCTCTGAAGAAGCCACCCAAGTGGATCCGAAGGCCTGTTGGGGCTTCTTTTTCAGTAGGTGGATTTGTTTTTATGGTCCATAAGCATAAAGGACTTACCATATTAAAGTGTTATTATAGGATCACTCAGATGGAAGAAGATTGAGTTGAGATGTGTTTCTGGGTTTTTCATCAATCGAAATAGTTTCTCAGGAACAATGGGACCTACTCCCTTTTTTTCTTTTATTTTTTGAATTGTGGTAAATATATATAACATAAAATTTATCATTTTAAAATGTACAGTGACATTAAGTACATGCACATTATTGTGCAACCTTCACACCATCCATCTCCTTCACCTTATTAAACTTGTCTTTCTTATCTATCTCACCTTCCTTCATTCTTTGTTTTCTTTGGAGGAGGACGTATCCTCCTTTCTTCTCTTCTTCCCTTCCTGCTAGCTTTTTTTTAATTGTCAATTTCATTTATTTATTTATTTTGTTTTATTTATTTTGGTGAGGAAGAGCAGCTTTGAGCTAACATCTGTTGCCAATCTTCCTCTTTTTGCTTGAGGAAAATTGTTACTGAGCTAACATCTGTGCCAGTTTTCCTCTATTTTGTGTGTGGGACACTGTCATAGTCTGGCTTGATGAGCAATGTGTAAGTCTGCACCTGGGATCTGAACCTGCAAACTGCAGGCTGCTGAAGAGGAGTGCACAAACCTCACCACGCCACTGGGTCAGTCCCAGTTTGTTTTATTTTTTATGGTAAAAAACACGTAACATAAAATTTACCATCTTAACTATTTTTAAGTGTATAGTACAGTATGTTAACTATATGCATATTGTTGTGCAACAGATCTCTAGAACTTTTTCATCTTGCAAAACTGAAACTCTATCCTTATTAAACCACAACTGCCCATTTTCCCCTCCCCTAACCACTGGTCATCACATTCTACTTTCTGTTTCTATGAGTTTGACTACTTTAGATACTTCATATAGGTGGAATCATGCAGTATTTGTCTTTTTGTGTTTGGCTCATTTCACTTAGCATAATGTCCTCCAGGTTCATCCATGTTGTGGTGTATGACAGGATTTCGTTCTTTTAAAAGGCTGACTAATATTCCATTGTATGTATATATATATATATATATACACACACCACATTTTCTTTATCCATTTATTTATCAGTGGACATTTAGGTTGCTTCCACCTCTTGGCTGTTGTGAATAATGCTGCTATGAACATTTGTGTGCAAATCTCTCTTCAACATCCTATTTTCAATTCTTTTGGATACATACCCAGAAGTAGGATTGCTGGATCTATTTTTAATTTTTGAGGAACCTCCATACTGTTTTCCCATAGTGGCTGTACCATTTTACATTCCAATCAACAGAGCATAACGGTTCCAATTTCTCCATATCCTCATTAACTTGTATTATTTACTAATTTTTAGATAGCCATCCTAATCCATATGAGGTAATACCTCATTGTGGTTTTGATTTGCATTTCCCTAATAAATACTGATGTGGAGCATCTTTTCATGTCTCTGTTGGCCATTTGTATGTCATCTTTGGAGAAATGTCTATTCAAGTCCTTTGCCCATTTTTTTAATCAGATTGTTTTTTATTGTTGTTAAGTTGTAGGAATTCTTTATATATTCTGGATATTAACTCCTTATCAGATAAATGATTTGCAAATATTTTCTCCCGTTCTTTAGTTTGCCTTTTTACCCTGTTAATTGTTTCCTTTGCCATGCAGAAGCCTCGTTTGTCTGTTTTTACTTTTGTTGCCTTTGCTTTTGGTATCATATCTAAGAAATCATTGCCAAGTTAATGTCCTCAAGCTTCAGTTTTGAAAACTCTGGCCATTCCTATAGACCAGAAAGAAGAAATAAAGTCTTTTCCTAAATATTCTTATTTCACTTCTGTTTTTAAAGATCTTGTATGGAATAGTCCATTTGTCTGATGTTGGGTTACTTTCTTCCTACAAGTACAATAAAACCTCCTTAATAATAATATTAATAGCTAAAATTTATTTCTTTCTTATTATGTGCCAGGCACTGTTCTAAGCATTTTGCATATAGTAACTCATTTAATTCTCACAACTACCTTATAAAATAGCTACCACTGTAACCTCCATTTTGCAGATGAAGAGCAAATTAAATAGCTTGTCTAATATTAGAGTTATAAAGCTTATAGCTTTTCTACTGGCAGTCTAATCAAATGCCTGCTATACATAATGATAAAGGGAGTCTCTTAGTAATAATGCCTAAAAGTTATGATATTAAACTTGGTATTTTGTTCAACTGCCCCATCCCGTTTTGTATCATCATAACAGAATTTTATACGTCGTAGAATTCTATATCTTCACCTTTCCCAAAACTGAGTGAATCATCTTCAGTGCAATTACTGTTGCATTCTTGCTATCATTTTTCTATTAACTAGGCCCATGTGTTCATTTCTTATGTCCGAGTATTGATCTCTTTATAAATCTCCTGGATTTATTTCTTCCTTTTAAATTGCTATTGCTCTACCTAATTCTTTTCACACTGAACTGTTAGATGACTGCATGTCCTATTGCTTGTCTTTTCCCCTCCAGTCCATATTACGTATTCTAGATTAGTCTTCCTAAAATAAACCTTTGATGATGTCACTCATAAATCCACTCTGTGGATTAATTAATCTTCTCATCCCTTCTGTCTGGTCTTCTCTACTGTCTGCATTCCTGCCTTTGAATCTTTGCTTTTGTTTGTAACTTTCCACCTTACCTGTTGAATCCTAACTATCCATCTAGTTAGTTCATTCCTTCTTTAAGTAGTTAACATTTATTGCTACAAAATTATATATGTACAAAGTTTAAAAGAAAATCAAACTGTACAAAAAGCTCCTCCCTTACCCCCAAATATAAGCTACTGGAGGACAGAAACTGTCTAGTTCACAGGTATATTTTCAGTGCCTGACAAATAGAAGATGTTCACTATATATCTATCTTTGACATGAAAAGTGAACATCTTTCTCTCCCCATATTCCCACCTCCACTCACTAGTATTAGAGTATTAGAAAGACAATAAATAACACTCATTTCTTTCCCATGTGAGTTTGGAACCAAATGAGAGAGAGAATCAAAATATCAGCTTTGGTGCAGCCATGAGCTAGATTGGAGGCTATGGTGTAGACGTGCAGCCATATGGACCTTGTAACAAGCTAGAACATAGGCTCCATGAGAACTGGGCCTTAGTCTTTTTCTGTTTGCCTCCATAGCCCCAGTATGTGATTCAATAAACAGTTTTTTAGCTTCACCCCTGTATTAGGCAGCCTTACCAGCCTAGTTACGGGGAGATCTAGGTACTGTAGGACTTTCCTTGAAGGTGTAGGCAACTTATCTACATGTACTATCGCTATATGCAGGAAGACATACAAAAGGAAGCCCTGAAGAGCTGATGCAAGCATGCTGCATTTCTTCCCTGTAAAACGATGTTGCTCAGTCCTGTCCCGGGAGAGTGCGAAGGACAATGGAAGTGTCCTTCCTCTGCTCTCCCATCTTATAGAGTGCAGTGAAAATTCCCTCTCTGTGGACATGAGGGGTAGAACATCAATGTCCCCTTCAAATATCTTTAGGTTACCATTATCGAAGTTTTAGAATTTTGGTTATTTTTATGATTATCTTTATAAATGTAAATAATTTACCTAAACGTCCATGTCTTGACATATCAACTTTATATAGTATTAATTGAAACTCTTCTTTGCAGTATTAAATTAATGCATTTATACTTTCTTCCAATTTTTTTCTTTCCAAATTTTTGTATTTCTTCCAATTTTTGTAAATTACGTTATTATTTTTACATTGCTAAGATTTTAAAAATATTTTTACTGTGTTCAGTTTGTTTTCCATATTTGTTTTAGTTGATTTAAAAAACTGATGACTAAAAGCATTTACGTTATTATAATTATGTAATATAATATTAATATTAGATAGAACCAAGTAAATGAATAAACCTAATCAACTTATGAAACCCAATTTAGATCTTGTCTCTGAGTCCAGTTTTCCCCAACTTCCCTAGAATTTGGGGAAACCCAGTGGTTTTGGCCTTTTGTGAAGTTCCATATTATGTGTACCTCATTCAGCACTTATATGTGCCTGTTGTATCCAGTTCTGTTTCCATGTTAAGTTCCTTAAGGATAGTAGTTTGTGTTTTCGTATGTCTTTGTATTTCCTACAATGCCTGACGTTACAAACACTTTGAAAATATTAGTCATTTCATAGGATAAATTTGTATAAAGACCATAATCCTTGTACAGAGTTACTGAGTATAAAGAAGCAAATTTGGTCCTGTGCTTCCTTCTTTACCTACATTTATTTTTTATGAATATAATAATCAGGTATTAGCTATCTACTTGCTACATACAAGGCAGATATGGAGTACTGTAGGAGATACAAGAATAAAGTAGACACAGAGCCTTCCTTGTAGGTGTAAGGGAGGCGCAACTTTGCATCTGCTCTCCTAGGGTTTTCCACTGGGCCTGAGAATTAAATTGACGTAAGACATTAACAGAAGAAAAGCATACAGATTTTCACATGTGCACACACACAGGAGCCCCCATAGGGAGAGGAAGACCCAAACAAATGGCAAAACCTAAGTGTTTATATACTAGGTTGAACAAAGAATGGCAATTGTGGAAAAGTAACTAAAATATGTAGGGAGACTAAAGGGAAATAATTATTTAAGATGGTCTGTTTGTACATAGTTCTCTCGGCATCTCTGGTAATAAGAATGTTTCTCTCCTCCTGGGATAGGGGGACCAGCTCTCACATGGGAGTTTCATCTCCTGCTTTCAGGAAGAAAAGAGGAAGTCACAGTGCCTTTCTTGCTCCTGCTGTTTGTCAAGTAGTCTTTAGCTCAACATAATTCTTATGGCAAATGGCATATTTTGGACTGGCATGTTCTGTCACCCTGTAAAGTTTAGAACCTAGAACAGAAGGTTAGGCAAATACAGATAGCTAATAGATGAGTCAAAAGAGATATAATATACTGAGGGCATCTGGGATGGAAGAGGTGACATTTGCTTGGGCCTTGAGAAGTAGCATCGAGTATGTGGAAATTAGTAAAAACAAGTAGGTGAGAAATAGTGGGGTGCAGTAAATAGTACATTTTATCTAGAAGGTGGGTAGTATGAGGAGGAATGATAATTGAAGGCTGGGGTCATATTGTGGAGTACGGGAGAGTGTATCAGCTGATTTTATCCAAAATGATAGATATTTAGACCACGGTTCTTTCCATTAGCAGATTTACGACAAGCATGGTTTTTGGCCACATCTTTGTGGTTCAGACTGATTTTGTTCATTTGTTCTTTTACAGTTTGGTGGCAAACTGGTCACCTTTGAGAACATCAGGATGCAGTCTCAGCAGGGAGCTGAGCAGCAGCAGCAGCAGCACCACGTGTTCATTAGTCAGGTTGTAACGGAAAAGGAGTTCCTCAGCCGATCGGACCAGCTTCAGCAGGTCGTGCAGTCACAAGGATTTGTCAGTTATTGTCAGAAAAAAATTGATGCTTCTCAGACTGAGTTTGAAAAAAATGTGTGGTCCTTTTTGAAGGTAAGGTTGGTATTAAAACAATTTTATTTCATTATCTGCAAATTTAACTATTCCTATTATATTCTAAATCTTTCTTCCTATTAAAGAAACAGTTGGAAGAATGTGATTTCAGGAATTCATTATGAAATTAAAGAAACCTTATGAAGAGCACACGACCTAAATTTTTATGTCAAGAGTTCTTCCTTCTCTGCTTTGAAAAGCCTGTTATAAAGTACTTTTTTATAAGTAAAAAAATGATATGATAGATGTATTTAAATGAGAGAGACATAACATTCAGCAGACCTATTTTAAAATTGGAACATAGAGCTTAGTATAATAAACATAAAATATTTAATTTCTGTACTAGATCCAGTGAAGGAAAACGGGAAAAGAGGGAAGAGCTATAGGGGAGAGAGGTTGGAGGAATTTCTCATCCCTTTACTCAGTTCCATTTATGGCAGTAGAATAACAAATGGAATTTTCTGGTTGGTCATTTTGCCTCCATGGGAATGTCTATTTCTTGATACTAAATTTTCCAAAGAAAGGAGATCTCAAATACAATACAGTTGAATTCTAAAATTATGGAATTTATTTTTATATTTTTTAATTAAATAATAATTTTGGGGAAAAGTTTTAAGACATTGAATGTTCCACATAGTGTGAGTTTTGCATTCATATAACCTTTGGACATGAGTTAGTTTGTATTTATAAAAATTATAGTTTAAAAGTAAGCTTTATTCAACTGGGATAATTAATTACTAGTATACTTACTATTAAAAAAGATAACTATCCTTTGGATTCTTTTTTTCAGTGAACATTCTAGTTGATATAGTAGACTTTAGATATTTTTAATCATTCTACATGGGCTTTTTTTAATTAATTAAAAGTTAGGCCTTTAAATGCAAGTCTTTGTTTTAAGAATATGTGTTTTTTTAAGGTAAACTTTGAGAATGATTCTCGTGGAAAATACCTTGAACTTCTAGGATACAGAAAAGAAGACCTAGGAAAGAAGGTAAACTTTTGGGAAAGGTAAAAGGCTGTGTTTCTACAAGTAAAACATTTATGTAGCATAGGTGGTTTTTTAATAAAGTTGTACACAGATTATCTCAAATCATTCAGTAAACATTTAATAAGAATTTGTGTTCAGTTGCCAAAGTTTTGAATACATACTATTAAATGTGAAGCTCCACATTATATCTGGATTTAGAAGCTGCCGGGACCACCCTTAATTCAAACTTGATTTAAAGAGCTATGTTAGGGTGAATTGGGCTGGAAAGATGAGAGACTGTGAACCTCAAACACTGGAAATCACACTTCAGTTTTAAGAGGTTCTGTAACTAGTGGCCCTGGGGGACAAGAGAGAGGGCAGCTGTTAGGGATCACTCTGTGTTGACTGCAGCTCAAGTGATGGAAAAGAAGTTCCTATTTCAGGCCGTCACGATTGTCCACCCTAGCTGCTTATTCCTTTAGCCTGCAATTCCCAAACTGTGTATTGAGTTGGTCTAGCTAACAAGTAGCTAGTAAATATTTTGGAGCATGGGTGATTTATTGTACTGAACCTGAATAAACAAAAAGTCCAAATGATTTGCTTCATATTTTAACTTAAAAAAAAAAACAAGATTCCCGGGACCAGTCCTGTGGCCAAGTGGTTGAATTTCTGCACTCCACTTCAGTGGCCCAGGGATTGACCAGTTTGGATCCTGGGCACAGACCTGGCACTGCTCATGGGCCATGTTGAGGCGGTCTCCCACATAGCACAATCAGAGGGACCTGCATCTGGAATATACAACTATGTACTGGGGCGCTTTGGGGAGAAGAACAAAAGAAAACAAGATGGGCAACAGATGTTAGCTCAGGTGCCAATCTTAAAACAAAAAAAAAGGTTCCCTTGTAAAAACAGGAAGTCAGATTTCAGTTTTATAGTTTTCTTCTCAGAGAGAGACTTGATTATTATTCCACAATGTTGACACGAACAGAAGTGAGAACACTGACTTTGGAAACCTTGAAGGAAATAGATTCTTTGACAGTGTAATTTGTATTAGCCGTTTGTCATTCTTTGAAAGTGACTAGTTTTCTGTAAAGCATTGCATGGTTGCCGCATCCATACTGCAGGCTGGATACAGTGCACTGTAGGCAATGCCCAGCACACTGGAGATGAGTACTGTTCTGGTGCCACACAGAACCGGGGTCACAGCACAGCCCCACTGCTTACTAGCTTTGTGTCTTTGCTTACTCCTTTAGATTTTTGCATATTTAACTTTATTGTTAGTCTGGACTTGATGCTGTAAGTTTTTTAGATTTGCAAGAGATTAATATGAAAGTTTACTGCATACCTGATAGCAAAAAATGAGGAAATAGAATCTGATTGTCAAAGTACTTCTAATAGCAGTTCTTTCCATAGTGAATACCCGAAGAAATATTTTATTAAGTTAACTATAGTTATCTTATTTAAAACAAAGTAGGAGAAAACATGCTTGTTTTGAGGTTAGTTTTGTGATTGAATAGCAGAGTGAGATGACATGTGAGCAATAGAACTCCACGTGATTGAAACTAGAACCACTGAGAATCAGTTCTACGCAAGTTTTATTCTTTTTTTAAATATACTATCCCTGATCTGAACTTCTGTGGTGTTTTCCCAATGAAAATGGAGTAAGAGGTGAACATTTGCTACATGCATTGAAATAGAATTCCATTTAGTAGGTGAGTTGTTATTTTTATTTCAGATTGCTTTGGCCTTGAACAAAGTGGATGGAACCGATGTGGTAAGAGAGCCTTTAAAAATAGCTACCTTCTAAAATTTTGGTTTAGATCATAACAAAGAAGGAAATGTAACTTAAGAATTTATCTGTTTTATAGCTTTATCATATAACAATAAATGCTGATTGTAGATATTTTAATAAATGAAGAATTCTCATTTTAAAATAGTGTCAGTTTAGTTAGTAAAGCATTCCTTTCTCTTGATGGTATTTGAATTTTTGCAAAGAGAGAAAGACAAAATCAACGACTGCTCAGATACTTAAGATCTTTGTTGCTGAGGAACGTTTGGTAGGGAAGAAAGGGACGGTCTTAGCAGTGGTGGCTCTTTGCTTGTCCTCTAATGGGGTTTCTCAAATAAATTCACTTAGTGTTGCTTCTTATCATTAAACGAGCTCTGAATGTTGTTGGTTGGGTCTTTTGTCTTCCTTGTTCACTAATAACCCTTTAGTGCTACATTCTTCAACCTTCTCTGTAATTGTTTTGTGTACCAAAGGCTCTTAAAGACTCTGACCAACTAGCACAGAGTGATGGGGAGGAGAGCCCTGCTGCTGAAGAGCAGCTCTTGGGAGAGGTATTTATTTTTTCATTTTTAATTACATTAGAAAAATATGTGATATTTATCTATCTCACGTTGAAATATGGAAAATTTTCTTGACTACTTGTTCCAAAGTAAAGCTGGAGTATATTGTTTTCTTAGAGATGTTTAGGGTAAGAGTCTATTTACTAGTTTGACGGAAGTATCATCTCTGAAATCTTTAGTTCGCTGACCTACTTCTGGATTATATGGTTTAAAATTAACAGTTGAGGGACTGGCCCTGTGGCCAAGTAGTTAAGTTCACGTGCTCTGCTTCGGCAGCCCAGGATTTCACTGGTTCGGATCCTGGGTGTGGACCTAGCACCGCTCATCAGGCCTTGCTGAGGCTGCATCCCACATGGCACAACCAGAAGGACCTACAACTAGAATATACAACTATGTACTGGGGGGCTTGGGGAGAAGAAAAAGAAGAAACAAAAGATTGGCAACAGATGTTAGCTCATATGCCAATCTTTAAAAACAAAAAAAAATTAACATTTGATTTGAGATTAGTCAGATGGATATCAGGATGTCAAACTGGAAAGAGATTTTATTCAGAAATCCACCTTGCATTGCATGTAAAGTTAATGTTTTTCTTGGCACGTTAATGTGTAGGGCCCATTATCAGTGGCATAGGCTTCTGAATTCATCTTGAATTTTGATTACAAGTAAAGAATACTTCACTAAATAAACTGATTGTAATGATTTACTATAAACATGTCCTGAGTTGTAGTTGACAATTTTTGTAAATACTTAAAAAGAGTCCTTGGGGGCTGGCCCCGTGGCCGAGTGGTTAAGTTCACGCGCTCCGCTGCAGGCGGCCCAGTGTTTCGTTGGTTCGAATCCTGGGCGCGGACATGGCACTGCTCGTCAGACCACGCTGAGGCAGCGTCCCACATGCCACAACTAGAAGAACCCACAACGAAGAATATACAACTATGTACCGGGGGGCTTTGGGGAGAAAAAGGAAATAATAAAATCTTTAAAAAAAAAAAAAAAAAAAAAGAGTCCTTGAACACAGAGTTGTATCATTAATTTTTTTCCTTTTAATTTTCTGGGGTTTTTTAACCACTAACAATTCTGTAATTTACTTTTCTTGCTTTCTGATTATATTTCATCTTGGAAAATTAATCGAGTTCTTATTTCTCATCTCATCTTTGACTTTTTCATTGTTCATTGTGATATGGGGATATCCTAACTATGAAATGTTTCTTACGATCATCAGTAAATTTGGACTAGCCCTGGTGATCTAGTGGTTAAGATTTGACGCTCTCCCTGGCCCAGCCCAGGTTTGTTTCTCCATCAGGGAACCACAACCACAACCATCTGTCAGTTGTCATACTATGATGGCTGCATGTTGCTGTGATGCTGAAAGCTATGCCACTGGTATTTCAAATACCAGTAGGGTCACCCATGGTAGACAGCTTTCAGCAGAGCTTCCAGACTAAGACAGACTAGGAAGATGGACCTGGCCATCCCACCTTGTGAACAGCAGTGGAGCCTTATCTGATAGAGTGCCAGAAGGTGAGAGGATGGCGCAAAAAGAAAAGACTAGGAAGCGTTCTCCTCTGCTGTACACAGGATTGGTAGGAGTTGGAATTGACTTGTTGGCACTTATAACAAAAATTTAGACTATTACAAGATGATTGTAAGAAACATTTTCCTTAAAAGCGGGTCTTCAAGCATTTACTTAACCTGAGAATAAAGGATATGGGTAAAATCTTACTAAAGATTTGAACTAATTTTGGGAATCCCTAGACAGAACTGTAGGATACGTTAAAAAATGTACTTCCATTTATGTACAAATAGGTTAGCTATGTATTATCAATAGAGGACCATTTGGAAATATACTCGTGAATTAATAGGTAAGAATAATATGTATTTAACAAAACAGTAGTTATCGATGTATGTACTTTCAGAGTATTTGAAAAAATTTTGTTTAAGGAGGTAAAATCTTCCCCTTTATCTTGATGATGCTATTTGTTTATCAAACATAGTAGCTTACACATTGAAGATACTCAACACATAATAAATGGTCCATTTTTTTACCTTATGTATATTTCAAGTGTCTGTAAATAGAGGTTTATTAACTATTTTTAGAGAGCAAACTTGAAAAATTGTGAGTTAAAAGAAAAGGTTTTTTTAAAGTTTGTTATTAGTAAATATAGTCAGATCAGTGTCTGATTTATTCCTTAATGTGAATAGCTTAAGTTCTAAAATTTTTTTGTTTTTAAATTCTAAAATGCTTCTCTTTAATTGAGGAAATAATTAAGGTTATATTTACTCTCCTGTAGTAGTCTATATTAACTAGTTAAGCATTGTTTACAGATGATGCTCTGCACTGCTCTGCACTAAAAGCCCAATCCAAAAATGACCCTGGCTCTGAATGTGAGGCGCTGACTTTCAGACGTGTAGGTCACACAATTGTGGAAGATAGGTGTTTTATCTCATGCAAGACAGCTATGTTTTTCTTTAAAAATTTCTTTGTAATCTCTTTGATATATTTTTGTTTCTTTTGAATTTTTATGCATAGAAAACATTTAAAGTGTTTGCCAGCAATATGCCTCCATTATATTTCTTTTCTTCTAAAGAAAGAAAATACTGAATTTGTTTTCACTCAGTCTTACAAGTTGTCTCAGAAACTTGTCGCAAAACTATTTGTTTTTAACAAACTAACTTCCTGTTCCAGGTATGACTAATTTAAGAGAATACAAAATCTCTAATTGAATTTGAGTATATTCATAAACAGTCTGTTTGTGTTGCATTTATATAAGAACACCAAGTGATTTTTTTTCCACAACTAATTCAATTAAAACAAAAAGACCCTGTCACTAAACCTAGTGGACAGAAGCTTTTAAATGTGTGAAAACAAGGTTGTTTTAAAATCTAAATATAGTATAATTAAAAACATGTATACTCTGCATGTTTCGAGCTACTTTTTGATGAGATATTTAAGAAAACAAGGATTCTTCAGCTTCAGTAACTTCTGAGCTACCAATAATAGATAGGCACACTTAAGTTTGTTTAACATTATTTCTCATGACCTTGGATTTTATATGTGATTGTATAGCGGGAGTTAATACTTAGGGAAGTCGTAGATCTTCATGTAAACTTGGATCTGAGAACTTTTCTGGGATAACTTGGCATGTCATCTAGTCAATAGGTGAATAATCGTATATAAATTTTTTTGCCACTAAATTGTTTCACAGTTTCATTCTGGGTAAATTGCTACCCTTTCCATCTCTTTAGCATATTAAAGAGGAAAAAGAGGAATCTGAATTTTTACCCTCAGCTGGGAAAACATTTAACATCTCCATCAGTGGGGGTAAGTACCTGTTGGTTTTGATTTCTATTTTTTTTTAACCATTTGAAAGTAAATAGTCCCTAAGTTTAAGTTAGAAGTGTTTTGTCACAGGTGGTAGAGAGTTGAAAAGAAGAACTCAGTTATCATTTAGTATATGTAATCAGTGCCTTGGAAATGGTAGTATGTTCTGACGCCTGTGTGATAGAAACTGTATAATGATCTTTATTATTCCAGTTTAAGCAATCTGGAAAATGTGTTGTTTTACCTGATTTTACTTACATGCATCTCAGTATACTTCCTTAGATCTCAACAGCTTGTGTGAGAAATTAGTGCCCCAGTAATATTCATAAATTAGTATTGAGTTCTCCATTGATAGGTATGGTATTTTTTCTTGTAACAAAAAATTTTGTTTAACTTGAATGTATTATTTATTTATTGCAGATATTGATGGTTTAATTACTCAGGCTTTGCTGACGGGTAACTTTGAGAGTGCTGTTGACCTTTGTTTACATGATAACCGCATGGCTGATGCCATTATATTGGCCATAGCAGGTGGACAAGAACTCTTGGCTCAAACCCAGAAAAAATATTTTGCAAAATCCCAAAGCAAAATTACCAGGGTATGTTATAAAAATAGATAAACAATGACATTTATCTGATTATAAGAGCAATACACTATTATTATTGATAATTGAAATGCAGGAAATAGTAAAGAACAAAAAAACCTACCTATAATTTCTTGACCCAGAAATAGTTATTGTTAATAGTTTGGCATGATTATTCCAATTTGTATTGCATGTATAATTTTTAAAATGTAAAAAACTTTTCATATTTTTATCGTATAAAAGTTATCATGTGGAAAATTTTAAAGATAAAAATTTTAACACCCCCTAATTCTTCCATCAGATTGGTACATATCTTTTTTTACCTCTTTCTATTATGTATTGGTAGAATTTTTAAAACAGAATCAGGTTCATATATGTATATATACGTGCTGTTTTGTTTATAGATATTGTCACATTGTGAACATTTTCCCATAGCATTAAAGAGTCTTACAAACATTTTTAATTGCTATCTAATAGTCTATAGTAAAGGTACATTATTTCCCTTATTTGGGGGTGTTCCAGTAGTTTCGAATATTTTCCTAATGTAGATAAGATGGTGACCAACATTCTTGTTGTGCCTAAAGATTTATACAGATTTCTGATTGTCTGGTGAGGCTGTAGGCCTAGGAAAGGAGAGTTGTCCCAGTGTCAGGCCCATCAGCACTGGTGGTTGTCTCCCCAGCCTTCCTTGTGTTACTCCCTCCTCTGCTCGCTTTAAGCCACAGCGGCTGGCTTTCAGTTCCTCACACAATCCCTGTGCCTTTCTCCCTTGTGACTTTGCACCCAGTGTTCCCTTGGCCTGTGATGTTTTTTCTTCTCGATGAAGTTAATTCTGACTTTATATCTCAAATGTCTGTATGCTCAGAAAGTTTTCTTGATCCATCAGACCAGGTCATATCTTCCTGTTAAATGTTTTGATAACACCCTATACTTCTCAGCATTTTATAACTATCTGCGATTTTTTTTTTTTTGAGGAAACATAACACCATCTTTTATTTCAGTTGGTTCAAGGATATACTTCACTTTGCTGCCGCCTTATTCTGCATGAAGTACTGTGAATAGTAGTTTTAAAAGATATTATTGATTAGCCAGAGTTAATTTTTATTAACATACCAAAGGCTTTTAATTCTCCCTTTGTTTTCCTTTCCCAAGCTAATTACTGCAGTGGTGATGAAGAACTGGAGAGAGATTGTTGAGTCTTGTGACCTTAGAAATTGGAGAGAGGCTTTAGCTGCAGTCTTGACTTATGCTAAACCAGATGAGTTTTCAGCCCTTTGTGGTAAGAAAATGAACTTTATGTTTATATTATGTATATGGCATGGTATATTGTAAATAAAATTAGATGAATTTTATTAGAAATTTTTGTAAACCTACTAATCACAAATATGAAAAAGTTCTCATTTGAATGCTTTTCTTGGAATTATTAACTTCATTACTTCTCCATGCCTAGTCATTTTTTTTTTTAATGAAGTTTCTTTCTTTTTTTTTATTTTTATTTTTTGGTGGGGAACATTGGCCCTGGGCTAACATCTGTTGCCACTGTTCCTCCTTTTTAACTTTTTTCTCCCCAAAGCCCCAGTACATAGTTGTATATCCTAGTTGTAAGTCATTCTAGTTCTTCTATGTGGGACGCCACCACAGCATGGCTTGATGAGTGGTGCTAGGTCCACGCCCAGGATCCGAACCTGCAAACCCTGGGCCGCCTAAGCAGAGCACATGAACTTAACCACTCAGCCATGGGGCCAGCCCCTCATTATTATTAATAATACTGTTTAATGATTTTAGTTTCAGACAGACCAGACATGGGATCTTGCCTCTAGGAGTTACTAGCTGTATGACCTAGGAAAAATTACTTTCTAATCCTTAGTCTATTCATATGTAAAAGAGCTCATAATCAGCTCTCACTTAATAAATCTTAGCTTGATAAAATTAATAATTATAACATTTGAGTAGAAATTACCATTAAAGACCGTGACTAAACTAGTGGCTAAGGAATAATATTCATCATTTGCAAAACAGAAGCTTCAGGCTGCTAGTATAAGAACAAACAACTGTGTGCTACTTTGAGAGTATTATGAGAATTCAAAAATTATAAGATACTAACTTTATTGTCATATAATTTATAGCAGTCCTAGCTACTATTCATGTTTATTTTAGATGTGCCATATTTTAGACCACTGCTTACAAAAGTATCTGATGTGATGAAATGGAGTTAAATGTTCATTAGGATTTTTCTGTTCAAATATTATTCCCATTTATTATTTTTTCTAATATGAGTAATGGGAGTCCATTCTATAGCTAGGTATAGAATCTTGTGAAATCATTTGTTATGTACAATTTGTCACAACTCTTCCATTCAACAAATAAATATTTAGTGAGCATTTACTTGACAGGGTGATTTTGTCTCTTCCTGCTACTCATTGGTTGTGAAGTTGATACTTCTGAAAATATTATTGGGCTGCTCATGACCTCGTATACAGATTGCCTTGGGTGTAATCTTATTTCGTTTTCCTCTTGATCTGTAGATCTTTTGGGAACCAGGCTTGAAAGTGAAGGTGATAGCCTCCTGCAAACGCAGGCCTGTCTCTGCTATATCTGTGCAGGGAATGTTGAGAAACTAGTTGCATGTTGGACTAAAGCTCAAGATGGAAGCAACCCTTTGTCCCTTCAGGTAATATCTTTGAAATGAAAGGTGCTTCCCTTTTAGTGTTGTCTTTCACCCCTCTTATATTCTAGGAATTGATTTATTCCAGAAGTTCATCACTTTTTTCCTACTTATTTATGCATTAGAAGTTTTTGTGCTGGGTAATTATGCATATTTATTGCTATATTTGAGGGGACAGAGTTTGAGATAATGGGACCGTAAAATGGGGTTGCAACTGTTTGTGAGATCATGGTTGTGATTTGGTAGTTTATTGGGGCAGTAGGTGGAAAGAGCATGAAAACAGCCCTCAGGTTTACTCTTTTTCCTCATGCTCCCCTCTCTGCCTCTGCTGACCCTGTCTGCCTTAGGCAAAGAAAGAAGCAATGTGGGGTAAGGAGTGGGGGGCATCCCAGTGCCAATGGAGAATCTTCATGGTTAAGGGAAAATGAAAGTAAGGGGTAAATGGAATCCCATGTAGCACCTGTACACGGACAAGAGGGGAAGTAAAAGATGTGGGGACTACTCTCGGGCACTGAGTAAATGTATATTAAGATTTTTTTCTAAGCATTTAATCAGTAGAGTCTCATGATGTTTCAGTCTAATATTTATCTCTGGAAAGAAATTTTGTCAGTAGGGTGGTTGTTTTAAAGATCACTCTATTAAAACTGAAAATCTGGTAGGAAATCAAGGTTTTCCTTCTAAGTGTTTCTAAGAAAAAATACACTTGTTTCTCACTTCTGGACTTGTGTACCTACGAAGGGCAAGATATTCTTGTGCTTTATACCTGAAGCATAGCTCCCCATTTTTGAAAGAATTGGTCTTGAAGAACAACATGAGAAACTTTAGATTGAAATGGTGAGCCCATTTCGATGTCACCTTGTAGTAGTAATATTTTTATAGTACGTATAGATAGTATGATGTTGATGTTTTACTCATGGTTCCAGCAGCTATGCTGGAACCCAGTTTCTGCCTTTGCACATCTGCCTATCACTTTCACTTTGGATATTTGCCTATTTGAGTTCACAAGACAAGCAAGCATCTGGCAGTTTAACGATGTTTAGGAGAAGGTGGTAACCTTTGCCCTATCCATGAGTACTTCTTACTTTTTCAGTTCCCTAAATGGTGGTCAACTATTGCAGACCTTTCTAAGAGAGATGGTAATAGGTACTGTACTTTTCGTAGGTTTTGGAAATCTTAGTAACTCAGTATCTTTTCCAGCTTCCTCTCATACCCATCTTGGTATCTTTGTTTCTCTTTCACTCCTTCTTTTTCTCACTTAGGATCTGATTGAGAAAGTTGTCATCCTGCGAAAAGCTGTACAACTCACCCAAGCCGTGGACACTAATACTGTAGGAGTTCTCTTGGCTGAGAAGATGAGTCAGTACGCCAATTTGTTGGCAGCCCAGGGCAGTATTGCTGCAGCCTTGGCTTTTCTTCCAGAAAACACCAACCAGGTAATTAAAATTGACCATTTTTCATCTTTTAATGTCTGAGTAAGGTGAGTCCAGCAGATAGTACTCAATATTAAACATAAGCATACTAGTAGGTGGAATGTTTTGGAGCAGTTGAATTTCTATTACCTAAGTCTAGGTGAATGTTATTGACGATTCTTCAAGGATCATTTACCCAGGCTGTGTCAGAGAGACAGGATGCTCTTGTAGTGTGATAGATCCCCTTGTACTGAGGGGCATAGTATTTGAGGAAAATAAATGGGAAAAGAACCAACTTTTTGTTTCTTAATCCGAATGCTGATTCTGTGTATAGGGTTCTTTGTAGGAATCTTCTATGTTGAAAAGCTATAAATGTTGATACTTACTTGAACAAATGGGGTTCTAATTTTAAAATTCCCTGACAAGTGCCACCCCAGATATTAGCAAAGAACTTCATTCTATATGCCATTTCAGTCTGATACCATCTGTGGGTGAGTATATATTAATTTTTTATTTGAGTTCGTAACAGTTTACATCATTGTAAAATTTCAGTTGTACATTACTTCATGCCTGTCGCTACATAGGTGCTCGTCTTCACCCCCGGTGCCCACCTCCCCCCTTCCCCTGGTAACCACTGAACTGTTTTCTTTGTCCATGTGTTTGTTTATATTCCACAAATGAGTGAAATTATCTGGTGTTTGTCTTTCTCAGGCTGGCTTATTTCACTTAGCATAATTCCCTCCAGGACCTTCCATGTTGTTGCAAATGGGATGATTTTGTCTGTCTTTTTTTCTGGCTAGGTAGTATTCATTGTATATATATTCACCACATCTTCTTTATCCAATCATCAGTCAATGGACACTTGGATAGTTTCCATGTCTTGGCTATTGTGAATAGTGCTGCAGTGAACATAGGAGTACATATATTACTTTGGATTGTTGATTTCAAGTCATTTGGGTAGATAGCCAGTAGTGGGATAGCTGGGTCATATGGTGGTTCTATTTTTAGTTTTTTGAGGAATCTCCATGCTGTTTTCCGTAGTGGCTGCACCAGTTTGCATTCCCACCAGCAGTGTATGAGGGTTCCCTTTTCTCCACAACCTCTCCAACATTTCTTATTTTTAGTCTTAGTGATTATAGCCATTTTAACAGGCATAAGGTGGTATCTTAGTGTACTTTTGATTTGCATTTCCCTGATGATTAGTGATGTTGAACATCTTTTCATGTGTTTATTGGCCATCTGTATATCTTCTTTGGAAAAATGTCTGTTCATATCCTGTGCCCATTTTTAGATTGGGCTATTTGTTTTTTTGTTGTTCAGTTGTGTGAGTTCCTTGTATATTATGGAGATTAACCCCCTTATCAGATACATGATTTGCAAATATTTTTTCCCAATTGATGGGTTCTCTCTTGGTTTTGATCCTAGTTTCTTTTGCCTTGCAGAAGCTCTTTAGTCTGATGAAGTCCCACGTGTTTATTTTTTCTTTTGTTTCCCTTGTCTGAGAAGACGTGGTATTCAAAAAGATCCTTTTAAGTTCAGTATCAGAGTGTACTATCTGTGTTATCTTCCAGGAGTTTTATAATTTCAGGACTTATCTTCAAGTCTTTGATACATTTTAATTTTATTTTTGTGTATGGCGTGAGATAATGGTCTACTTTCATTCTTTTGCATGTGGCTGTTCAGTTTTCCCAACACCATTTATTGAAGAAACTGTCTTTTTTCCATTGTATGTTCTTGACACCTTTGTTGAAAGTTAGCTGTCTGTAGATGTGCAGTTTTATTTCTGGGCTTTCATTTCTGTTCCACAGATCTGTGTGTCTCTTTTTGTACCAGTACCATGCTGTTTTGATCACTATGGCTTTGTAGTACATTTTGAAATCAGGGATTGTGGTCGCTCCAGCTTTGTTCTTTTTTCTCAGTATTGCTTTAGCAATTTGGGGTCTTTGGTTGCCCCATATGAATTTTAGGATTCTTTGTTCTATTTTCATGAAGAATGTCATTGGGATTCTGATTGGGATTGCATTGAATCTGTAGATTGCTTTAGGTAGTATGGACATTTTAACTATGTTTATCCTTCAAATCCATGTGCATGGAATCTCTTTCCATCTCTTTATGTCATTATCTATTTCTTTCAATAATGTCTTATAGTTTTCATTGTATAAGTCCTTCACCTCCTTAGTTAAATTTATTCCTAGATACTTTATTCTTTTTGTTGTGGTTGTAAATGGAATTGTGTTCTTGAGTTCTCTTTCTGTAAGTTCGTTATTAGAGTAGAGAAATGCAACTGATTTTTGTACGTTGATTTTGTACCCTGCCACTTTGCTGTAGTTATTAATTATTTCTAATAGTTTTCCAATGGATCCTTTAGGGTTCTCTCTATATAAGATCATGTTGTCTGCAAACAGTGAGAGTTTCACTTCTTCACTCTCTATTTGGATTCCTTTTATTCCTTTCTCTTGACTAATTGTTCTGGTCCAAATCTCCAGTACTATGTTGAATGAGTGGTGATAGTGGGCATCCTTGTCTTGTTCCTGTTCTCAGAGGGATGGTGTTCAGTTTTTGCCCATTGAGTATGATGTTGGCTGTGGGTTTGTCATATATGGCCTTTATTATATTAAGGTAATTTCCTTCTATCCCCATTTTGTTAAGAGTTTTTATCATAAATGGCTGTTGGATCTTGTCAAATGCTTTCTCTGCATCTGTTGAGATGATCATATTGTTTTTATTCCTCATTTTGTTAATGTTGTGTATCACATTGATTGATTTGCAGATGCTCAACCATCCCTGTGTCCCTGGTATAAATCCCACTTGATCATGATGTATGCTCTTTTTGATATATTGCTGTATTTGGGTTGCCAATAGGATTTTTGCATCTATGTTCATCAGTGATATTGGCCTGTAGTTCTCCTTTTTTGTATTGTCCTTGTCAGACTTTGGTATCAGAGTGAGGTTGGCCTCATAGAATGTGTTAGGAAGTGTTCCATCTTCCGTAACTTTTTTGGAATAGCTTGAGAAGGATAGGTATTAAATTATTAAATAGGTATTAAATCCTCTCTGAAAGTTTGGTAGAATTCCCAAGGGAAGCCATCTGGTCCTGGGCTTTCATCCTTTGGGATGTTTTTGACTACTGTTTCAATCTCTTCACTTGTGATTGATCTATTCAGATTCTCTGTTTCTTCTTGATTCAGCTTTGGGAGGTTGTAAGAGTCGAAGAATTTAGCCATTTCCTCTAGATTGTCCATTTTGTTGGCATATATAGTTTTTCATAGTATTCTTTTATAATCCATTGTATTTCTGTGGTACCCATTGTTATTTCTCCTCTTTCATTTCTAATTTATTTATCTGAGCTTGCTCTCTTTTTTGCTTTGTAAGTCTGGCTAGGGGTTTGTCAATTTTATTTATCTTCTCGAAGAACCAGCTCTTTGTTTCATTGATCCTTTCTACTGCCTTTTTTGTTTTAATAGCATTTATTTCAGCTCTGATTTTTATTATTTCTTTTCTGCTGCTGACTTTGGGCTTTGTTCTTCTAATTCAGTTAGATGTAGTTTGAGTTTGTTTATTTGGGATTTTTCGTGTTTGTTAAGGTAAGCCTGTATTGCGATGAATTTCCTTCTTAATCGATTTTTGCTGCATCCCATATGAGTTGGTGTGGTATGTTTTCATTTTCATTTGTCTCCAGATATTTTTTTATTTCTCCTTTTATTTCTTCAGTGATCCATTGCTTGTTCAATAGTGGGTTGTTTAGTCTCCACATCTTTGACCCTTTCTCAGCTTTTTTCTTGTAATTAATGTCTAGGTTTATGGCATTGTGATCAGAAAAGATGCTTGTTTCTTAAATTTATTGAGTCTTGCCTTGTTTCCCAACATATGGTCTATCCTTGAGAATGTTCCGTGTGCACTTGAGAAGAATGTGTATTCTGCTGTTTTTGGATGGAGTGTTCTATATATGTCTATTAAGTCCAGCTGGTCTAGCTTTTCATTTAATTCCACTGTTTCCTTGTTGATTTTTTGTCTGGATGTGAGAGGAGTGTTGAGGTCCCCTACTATTATTGTGTTATTATTAATGTCTTCTTTTAGGTTTGTTAATAGTTTCTTTATGTACCGTGGTGCTCCTATGTTGGGGGCATAGATGTTTATAAGTGTTGTTTCTTCTTGATGGAATGTCCCTTTGATCATTATATACTGCCTCTCTTTGTCTCTCTTTACCTGCCTTATCTTGAAGTCTACTTTGTCCAATATAAGTATTAAAACACCTGCTTTCTTCTGTTTGCCATTAGCTTGGGCTATCATCTTCCATCCCTTTACTCTGAGCCTGTGTTTGTCATTGGAGCTGAGATGTGTTTCCTGGAGGCAGCATAGTGTTGGGTCTTGTTCTTTCATCCATCTTGCCACTCTGTGTCTTTTTATTGGAGAATTCAATCTGTTTACATTTAGGGTGATGATCAATATATGAGGGCTTACTGCTGCCATTTTATCACTAGTTTTCTGGTTCTCCTGCTTTTCCTTTGTTTCTCATCCTGTTTATTTTGGTCTACCAATCGAGTTGTGTGGTTTTTTATGTTGTGTTTCTTTGTTTTCTCCTTATCTATTATTTGTGTCTCTGTTCTGCTTTTTTGTTTAGTGGTTACCGTGAGGTTTGTATTCAAAATTTCATGGATATGATAGTCCCTTTTCTGATGGCCTTTTATTTCCTTAGACTAAACTGATTCAGTCCCTTTCCTCTTCCCCTCCTAAGTTGTTTTTATCACATCTTATTCCATCTTGTGTTACGAGTTTGTGGTTAAAATGACAAGGTTATCTTTGGTTCTGGTGTTTTCCTCCCCTTTGTCTTTAATGGTATACTTGAGTATTTGCTGTTCTTCTCTGATTCTGTCTACCTATTTATCTCCTTACTCCATGCTTTGTAACCCCTTTCTCCCTTTTTTGTTCTTCAGGTATGAGGGCCTTCTTGAGGATTTCTTGGGGGGATGGGGGAGTCTCATGGCTATGAACTCCCTTAACTTATGTTTGTCTGGGAAAGTTTTTATTTCTCCATCATATCTGAAGGATATTTTCACTGGATAGAGTATTCTTGACTGAAAGTTTTTGTCCTTCAAAGATTTGAATATGTCATTCCAGTCTCTCCTACCCTGTAAGGCTTCTGCGGAGAAATCCACTGAAAGCCTGATAGGGGTTCCTTTGTAGGTTATTTTCTTCTACATTGCTGCTGTTAGTATTCTTTCTTTGTCATTCACTTTTGCCAGTTTCACTACTATATGCCTTGCAGTAGGTCTCTTTACATTGACATGTTTAGGAAATCTGGTAGCCTCTCCCACATGGATTTCCATCTCCTTGCCTAGGTTTGCGAAGTTCTCTACTGTTATTTCTTTGAACAAGCTTTGTGCTCCATTCTCCTCTTCTGCTTGTTGAATATCTATAATTCTTATGTTGCATTTCCTAATTGAGTCAGATATTTCTCGGAGACTTTCTTCATTTCTTCTTAGTCTCAATTCTCCCTCCTCCTCTGTCTGGAGCTTTTCAACATGTCTATCTTCAATTATGCAGATACACTCCTCTATGATGTCCACTCCAGCATTCAGGGAATCCATATTTTGTTTTATTTCTTCCGTTGTGTCTTTCATGTCTAATATTTCTGATTGATTCTTCTTTATAGTGTCAATCTCTTTTGTGAAGTAGCTCCTGAACTCATTGAATTGTTCCTCTACATTCTCTTTTAACTTGAGTTTTTTGATGATAGCTATTTTGAATTAACTGTCATCTAGATTACATATTTCTGTGTTGTCAGGATTGATTTCTGGGTACTTGTCATTTTTCTCTGATCTGTAGATCTAATATAATGTTTGATATTGATAGAGGGAGTGGCTCTGTTTTTTTTACATCCTGGTGTTATTTGGTCACAGTCACCGCCTGTCACCACCGGGTGGGGGTCAAGAGCCATGTATTCTGAGCCCTCTGCCTTCCACAAGATCCCAGACACTAGAGCTGGGCTGGGCAGGTGGGGGGAGGAGCTTTCTTCTGCAGGCTCTCAGGGATTTCTCACTCTCCTCTCGCTATCTGCTCTCCTGAGTGTTGGCTTGATAAGGTCACCCCCTGTGAAAGCTTTTGCCCCAGTACAGTGCTTCCTTCTAGGCTGTAAGGGCCCACTGGGGATCCTTGATGTTCCTGCAGTAAACATCCCCTCCCCTGTCCTTTTTCTCTCGGAGACCTCCCGTGGTCCTGGATCGCAGTCTTTAGGGGAGGGAATGAAATTTCCGTTTACCCTATTCCACCTCCTCTGAGTTGGGCTCCAGCCTCTCCGCCCTCCATCATATGGCTGCATGGGTCCTCTGACATTTTTCTGTTATATTTGGATGTTCTCTGTTGGAGTATGAATGTCCTTTTCGTTGTATGTTGGAGGGGTTACTGGGGAAGCTCACTCTGCCATGATGCTGACATCACTCTTTGGGTGAGTATGTTTCTAAAGTATTTTAAGGCAGAGGGAAATACATTACATTCATAATTTAGTGTCCTCATTTGGTGTGCAATAAAACAGGATTTTTCATCATTTTTTTTCAATTCAATTCAGTAAGTAACTGAGTATATAGTGATGAACCAGATTGTCAAGATCTTTTCCCTAAGGGAGTTTCCAAACTCAAAATGACTATGGATGAGTAAACGTGGGATTCAAAAGTGATATGTGATATGATGGAGGTAGTAGTGCTGTGGGAGCACAGAAGAGGGAAGCCTAAATCCACTAATTGAGCATGAGTGGAAGTTGGGGTGGGGTCTGAGGAAAGTTTTCACAAGTAGGATGTTTATATCTGTATTGTGTGTCTGACACAGCTTAATTTTGAGCCTTGCAGGTATTTTCTTGTTTCTATACTTTTTATTGTAAACTTCTTTCTGTTTTTGATGGATGTTTTTAGTTTTCAGTATTTTGTCTGTTCTAGGGAATTATCAATAAATTTCATTGAGTAAAAATACTTAGATCTGTGTTCGAGGACTATGGAGATATGACTTGCTAGTTGGTTTTGTATATACTTACATATAGGATCTAGCTCATATCTTTCTAAATTGTTAATGAGAGGATTAGATAGAATAGAAACATAGTCTTAACTTTATGATGACTTTGACATAATAGTTTTATATGACTTTTTACTTAATAAGGTCTCATTATTTTGTTGAGATATAAGACACTTTAAGAGTAACTTAATCTAAGACCTTTAGATTGTCTAGCCTCAGAATTAAATTATTTTCAATACCATTTATAACCACATACATTTTCCGTACATTAGTCTTCATGCTTTTCTTTGGACTTTTAAAGGACATTCTTTGTGCAAAAATCGTAATTTTGATGTTACCTCCTCCTATGTATCACAGTAGACACTTGGTATTTTCTGGTGAATATGTCCTGAGACTTTGTGTTATCATTATAGTTAATAATTCTCCTCTATCAAAGGCAATAAAGTATACCAAAAAAGTTTAAATGACATCGTGAAACCTTTAATGAATTTATGGAAATTTATAATTTTTAAAGATATTAAAATAAATTCTTGCTAAAACATTTTAACATTGCTTTTTTGTTCTTATTATCTAGAAAATGTATATGGTCAACTCATACTTATTGTAGATCTGTATAATTGTAGATGTGTATAAGCTACCCTAAGTTTGACACCTTACTCTTTTAATTGATTTCAAACATCTCTTTTTTTAAATTAATTTTTATCTCTTTCTTAGATCACCATTTTCTTCCATTACCATGTTTAGCAGTTGATTCTCATTGGGGGCCTTTTTTCCCTACAAAGAAGCACAGTTGTATTTTTTTTAACTACTTCTGTGATTTGCGAGAATTGCTCAACTACAAGAAAACAGCAAAAGAACAGTATTGATAAGTGGCATTGATCTTACATACTACCATGTGGCAGGCATAATTCGAATCCCTGCCTGAGTTAAATTACAAGTTACACTGTATATCATGGACCTTTGGTGTCAGTCTTGAGCGTTAGAAAACATGATGTCAAAACCTGATATACCGGGGTCTGTTGTATAGTACACAGCATATGGACAAAAATCATATGCATGATCAAGCTTATTGAAGAAAATCAACATGCTGTCATATAGTTGGGTGAACTCTTAACAGTTTGCTTTGTTTTCTTCCATTGCTTCTTGTAGCCAAATATTGTGCAGCTTCGTGATAGACTTTGTAGAGCACAAGGAGAGCCCACACTAGGGCAGGAATCACCTAAAATTCCTTACGAGAGGCAGCAGCTGCCCAAGGGCAGGCCTGGACCGGTCGCTGGCCACACACAGATGCCAAGAGTTCCGACTCAACAATATTATCCCCATGTGAGTGATATGCCGTTCAAATTGGTGGTTTTAGTTTGTTGGGTTAGAGACCTTACCTGTTGTGATAAAGCTAGACAACATATTGATTTAATAATTATACTTTTATATTCTTGAAAGTGGTTTTTTTTTTTTTCTTAAAGATTTTATTTCTTTCCTTTTTCTCCCCAAAGCCCCCCTAGTACATAGTTGTATATTCTTCGTTGTGGGTCCTTCTAGTTGTGGCATGTGGGACGCTGCCTCAGCGTGGTTTGATGAGCAGTGCCATGTCTGCACCCAGGATTCGAACCAATGAAACACTGGGCCGCCTGCAGCGGAGCACGTGAACTTAACCGCTCGGCCACGGGGGCCAGCCCCTTGAAAGTGGTTTTTATGATTTTTTTTTTTGATCATTCCTCTAATCTAGTCAGACAGATTATATTTTAGATGTAAATTAAGCTCTCTAGGGAGATTTCTTCTTGTTTTTCCATCACTCAGACTTCCTTTACACATGTACCTGTGTTCTTGAAACTTCAATAGTTTGATTCATCTAGCAAACTGTAAGTAAAGTAGCAGGAACAATTTTGTGGTGATTTGGTTAATTTTATAAAATATTTTTTGAAAGTAGTCTTTTATTGAGTATTCTTTTCTGATTCATTAGTATAGGTTTCCTTTGTCTTCTGTATCAGCACAATAAAGAACATCCAGAATGCAAACTTTTTTTGAACAACTTGGGTCTTAGCAAAAAGTGAATGACCGAAGGTTTATGAAGCTGTAGGTCATGGGGAATGTGAAGATGATTAGATCATTCTTATTGATTAATTAATTTAATTAAAATTATCAAACATTTAGTGGCATAAAATGTGTCCTCTTATTGTCTTTTACTATTTCATATGGAAAATTATATTTCAGACCAGCAGATAAACTTTATGTTCTTAATTGAGAAGTATATTTTCATAAGTAATAAATGGTCTTGATTGATAAAATTCATAGGTACTCTGGCCACTTTAAAATAGAATAAATTGCTGATAGAATTGACAGGCTCTTTTTTACATTTCACTGTAGCAGAAGTAAATATGAAATCATGAAAAACTAAAAAAAAACAATTAATGCTCTTTTGTTTATTGTACTTTGATTAGTTCTTAATCAGAATAGATTACATTTGAATATAATTGTAACTATCTAGAGAACTTTCTGTTTTGTTTTTTCATTCATTTGACAATTTATTGAGAGCCTACCATGAGTGCCTATCTTTATTCTACCTGTTGAGGGTATATTGGTAAACAAAACAGAGTACATTCCCCACTCTTGTGGAGATTGCAGCAGGCTTAGATAGTCTATGACATAAGTAGAGCAAATCATGTGATGGCTGGGAGAACTGAGAGGTGGAGAGTTCAAGCAAACATCCCAGAGTTTTAAGATACCTCGAAGTTTGAATTTCTCAGCATTGCGTGGCTGGTTAATGTCCAGCTTGGAATTGGAACTCCCAGGTGCCTTGAGTTCTGCCACACTGTCTCTCAGGGTACTGAAGTAAGGCATTCTCTACCTTGGAAGAAGAGAATATTTTACTCTATATGTCCTTCAGTTTATCTCTTTCTGGGAAAATGTAAAAGTATTGAAAGACTTTTGTTATACTTTGACTTAGGAGTTTCATGCTTTAAGAAAAACAAATTCAATCATAAACAGTGATTTTCTTGATTAAAGTTTGTGATAAGCTGAGTAAGGATAGTAGCTTGTGGTTTTAAAGGACTGTTTATAGGCAGAAGTAAAGGGATAAAAGGGAGGTCAGATTAGGAGGAGTGCCACTCCCATTTCGAACAGCACATCTTTTCTATTAATTGTTTATAAATTGGAGTTTCTACAAAGATTTACTTGACGAAAAAGGTTTTGGTAGCTTAAAAAAAATGTTTGAAAACTTCTGGACTCCAGGGTAAGCAATATGGCATAGTGTGGCAGACACTGGCTTGGAATCAATCCTAGCTTCATCACCAATGCGTTGTGTGGACCTCAGCACACTCCTTCATTTCTCTGGGCCTTGGTTTTCTCAATGGTGAAGGAGGGGGATTAGACTGGATGATCTTTAATATTCTCTGATTGTATGATTCTAAGCCTCATATGGGACTAATATGATTTTTGTGGCTCTAATGAAATCCAAAAAAGGGAGCCTACCGCAATATGTTTACAGATCATATAGTAGCATGAATACTATTAATGCTTCAAAATCACTTTTTTACTCAATTATCTTCTTTTTTTCGGAATGTCTTCTTTCTCTTCCTACTTACAGGACCTAGCTCTTCCCCCTTATTCTTGACACTTGAATGGCATTGTTCTTTGTGCTTTGATTTGGGTTTTTATATTGATTTTTCTACTGCCTGCTTCCCCATGTTTTGTTGTGAATGTGTATTTTTCTTTTGGAATCCCAGCTACCTTGGAAGCAATTGCCTGACTAACGTATGCCATCTTTCTGCTCATATTTTTTGCTTTGCATCTGGCTATTAATGCCATTTGGGTTTTTTCTTCTTCTTCTTCTTTTAACATTTCCATTTTTTATTTTCTGTGATTAGTATTTCTTTGTTCAATTCAGGTTAGAATTGCCCCTACTGTCACTACCTGGAGTAACAAAACTCCTACCGCACTTCCCAGCCATCCACCTGCAGCCTCTCCCTCTGACACACAGGTATATCTTCGTTATTCCTCTTTGAGCAGAATTCTGCTCACCTAAATATATATATAGTTATATGATCTTTACCCCCCCTTTCTCAAGTTCCTCTCCCCCCGTCTGTCTGCCTGCTTGCATTTTAATACTTTTGGGATGCAAGAAGCAATTTTTAGCACAATTTATTTTCTTATCCTTCTCTCCTTCTTTTGCAGTTCTAAATTGACTTGAGCTAGAATAACATCAACCAAGGTTCTAACAATGGTTTAAATCTAATTTCATTGAAGATATTTCCTTTTTCTTTTCTTTTTTCTTTTTTGTGAGTATTGCAGAAATTGAAGAGAAGCAAAAGTTCCCTTGTGGCTTTTATACTTAATATTTCCAAAGTGAGGAGTAGAAGCTGGAATTTAGTAGATATGGACAATCCTGGTGACACATTATAAATATCATTGACACTATGTTATGAGGCTATTAGCATCTGTTGCCATTCATTGCAATTACTACTTTGGACCTGTCTGATCTTTAAATCACTCACAATGTGTTGCTCAGAAAATGTGTTCTGAAGAAGATAGAATGTATAACATGCAATGTTTCTTACACAATAAAGTTTAAAAAAAAAAAAACAGTTCCATTTCAGAGATTATAAATCTATCTGGTAAGATTCTTGGTTCTAAATGTAATCCTCCTCTTTACCATATTCTCATTTCCTAGGGAGAAAATCCTCCACCTCCAGGTTTCATAATGCATGGAAATGTTAATCCAAATGCTGCCGTGGCACCACTTCCCACCTCTCCAGGTCATATGCACACCCAGATACCACCTTATCCACAGCCACAGCGTAAGTAGCCTGGCCGCAAGTCCTTTCACACAGGCATGTCTTATCTAAAGTAGTAAGCATTTACTTTGAAGCTCCAAAGCCATGATCAAATCAATTTTCACAAGTAGAGAAGGAACCATTCTGTGTCAGACTGAAGTCCTTGCTATAGAGAAACATGGTTTCCCTAGGAAGCATCCTGAATCAACAGGCTAGGGAACAGCTCCTATGTCAGTCCGTTCAGAACAGCTGGCTCCTCTTCCTGCGCCTTTACTAAGACCTGTTAAAGAGGGTCAGTTTTCCCATGATTTTGGTATAAAAAAATAGAATTTTAGAAATTATTTCGTACATATTCTTTTCCTTCAAGCAAGATGAGACAAATCATTTTTGGAGAAATGGTTCCCAGGGACATTTGTTGTTGTTTTCCATTTATTTTATTTTTTTAAGAAATAGACTTTATTTTTTAGAGCAGTTTTAAGTTCACAGCAAAATTGAGTGGAAAGCACAGAAAGTTTCAGTATCCCACCTGCCCCCATGCACTACCTCCCCCTCTATCGACATCCTGCACCACAGTGGTAAAATCATTTGTTACAGCCGGTAAGCCTACACTGACACATCATTATCACCCCAAATCTATAGTTTACCTTAGGGTTCACTTTTGGTGTTGTACATTCTATAAATTTTGACACATGTATAATAATGATGTGTATCAACCATTGGCTTTTGTTTTTTTAGAAAATGTTTACACTTAGAAAGTAAAATATCACCATTATTTAAAAAATTAAATGAAGAGCAAAAAAATAAAATCTCAAAGGGGAAAATTATATGACTAAATAACTATTACAAAAACAAGAGGCCATTACCTAGTAAGAACTAATCTTAATGAGCATCATGCTAACATGGATGTTCTTACTTAATGTGAATACAAATTTGATACAACTTTTCACTCAGGTGCTCAACATTGAAAGTGCAGTCTTCAGAGTAGAACCAGTACAGTTCTACTAGGTGCATTCTGTAGAGGTTCATCCCTATTCCTGGTCATGCAGAATGTGATGGCATTCAGATCTCCAATCTGGATTCAAGTCTTTGCAGTAACACCTTAGTTGGCTGCCTCATTGCTTACTTACCAACTATGTATAGTATGTGAAATATTACATAGGAATGGTTTTGTCAGGTGTCCTAGAGACTATTAATCTGGAATGGTGCTCAAACTCAGAATTTGAGTAGCTGATGATTTTACTAGATGTTGGTGAAGATATTTGATTCATAACAACAATATTCACCCTACAGTTCTTACAATGGGGGTGATCTTGAGCTGCCACCAAACTCCTTCTAACCTTTACTGTGAAGGAGAGTCCACATTGTTCCATCTGGTGGCTGGTAGGTGTCACTGCAGTCTTTTCACAGGAAGAGGAAGTCTCAGAAAAGGGTCAGTCTTGCAGTATTGGGTCTGATGAGCCAGATTTTCATAGCCAGCAGCAATCTGGAGATGGCAGCGTTCAAATATTGGATCCAGTGACTATTAGTACATTTAGGACATCTGAGCTATCAAAAGTGTAACTTAAGTGTTAATGTTTGGTTGTAACTTATTGTTATAAGAAGAATGATGAAAATAATTTTCATAGAATGAGATAATTTTGGTTTTCTGTTGCTATCTGAATAAACTTGTGACTAATTAAAATTTCTGTTTCTTCTCCTTGGTGTAGCTTATCAACCAGCCCAGCAGTATTCCTTCGGAACAGGGGGGTCAGCAATGTATCAACCTCAGCAGCCTGTTGCTCCTTCTGCCTCAAACGCTTACCCTAACACCCCTTACATATCTTCTGCTTCTTCCTATTCTGGGCAGTCTCAGCTGTACGCAGCACAGCACCAGGTCTCTCCACCTACCTCCAGCCCTACTGCTTCTTTCCCTCCTCCCTCTTCCTCTGGAGCATCCTTCCAGCATGGCGGACCAGGAGCTCCACCATCATCTTCAGCTTATGCACTGCCTCCTGGAACAACAGGTACACTGCCTGCTGCCAGTGAGCTGCCTGCGTCCCAAAGAACAGGTCTGCGCTTGAAAGAGTTTTGGTTTGGCTCCCTCCTTAATTTTTTCATGAACACATGGGTGGATGGAGGGGAATTATTTCCAGCTGTTTGTAAACTGAGTAATGTGAGGTGTTGATTGAGCTTCAATAACAAATTCTAAAACTATTTCTAAAAGTGTGATTCTCCCATAATGAACTTTAGTTGCTAAATGAGGAAAGCTTTAGAGCCTGAGAAGGGTAAGAGTGTATAATCTGCCATTGAACTTAAAGTAAGTGGTAAGAAATTAATTGGCAAGATAAGTGTGTTTGGAACCAGATTTAATTGACACTTTCTTTACTAGAGCTAACCTATGCTCTGTGTTCTTACTGAGAAGTTTTCAGTTTTTACAATTGTACCTTAAACTCATTCATGGAGATTATTCAGTACAGGGTCTTAATGAGGTGGTACAGATTTTTTTATTATGTTTATTTGTCAAGGTGAGGAGGGATCTTAATATGCTTATCTAAAGGAAAAAAGTGAGAGAATACAGCTCGGACAGACTCTCTAAGAGAGCAGCCAGCCAGTGTACAGCAGTGCAGTGATTCTCCATTAGCCTAATCACCACCCTCTCAAACATTTTGGAAATTTCTAGTTTTTTATTTGTTTTTTGTCTAATAGTGTAGTTACGCCTGAAATTTCCTAACTAAAATCCTAATTTTAAATTATTTTTATAGTGAAATACATGTTTTGTAAATTATTTTTATCTCTCCTGTTAGACAGTTAGAGTGTTGTATTAATTTTTTATGGGTAGGTTATATTATCTGATTTTCATTTTAGGATCATAAAGGGGCATCAAAAGCATGTGTTATAAAAAGGGATCAGTGAATCAGACTTAAGAACCACTAACGTAGTGGTTAGGAAGACAGGCTTTGGAATTAGACTTCTTGGGTTTGTATCCCAGCTTCACTACTTTCTGTTTACGTGACCTTGAGTAAGTTGCTTAACATCTTTAAGCCTCAGTTTCCTCAGAATAATAATAGTACCTACCCATAAGCTTATAAAGAAGATTAAACACATTAATACAGTAAAAGCATTTAAGGACAATGTTAGCTGTGATCACATAAAACCTCACGTAAAATTAGAGCTCTGTGCATTTAGGTGTTTGAAAATAGTTTCCCTTTCATATTATAACTGGTGGTTTTGAACTAAAGGGGAAAAAGATGAGTGAGTCTTGCTTTGCTCCTAATACTCAAGTTGCTTCTGGGAATTCCAGTATATATTTTTCTCCTTTTATGTGCTAAGCTGTAGCTTTAATTACTGAAAACACTTGCCATAAAATAGGATATATTGAGGAAGTGTTCTTTTCTAATAAAGTCTTATGGATCCAGAATTATACATATATCTCCTCCTTTCTTTGATATATAATATTAAAGTCCAGAGTATCAAAAATCACACACATGCACAATATGTATCACCCTTTACTGCATAAATAAAATTTCTATAATTTTCAATACATGTAGTTCAATAGGTTGATATTTTTAGAGAGGAGTGATAATTCAGTTCTTCAAACAAAGAGTTCAAAAAATTACCTTTTATGGAGCTGGGGTCCCCATGGCCTAGTGGTTAAGTTCAGCACTCTCTGCTTTGGCAGCTGGGGTTCAGTTCCTGGGCATGGACCTACACCACTCATTGGTGGCCATGCTGGGGTGGTGACCCACATCCAAAATAGAGGAAGATTGACACAGATGTTAGCTCAGGGGTGAATCTTCCTCAGCCAAAAGAGGAAGACTGGCAACAGATGTTAGCTCAGGGGCAAATCTCCCTCAGCAAAAAAGGAAAAAAAAGGCCTTAAGGAAACTTGAGTTTTCTAGGAGTTTTGCTTTTTTTTTTTTTAAAGATTAACACCTGAGCTAACAGCCATTGCCAATCTTTTTTTTTTTTTTTCCTGCTTTTTCTCCCCAAGTCCTCCCAGTACATAGTTATATATTCTAGTTGTAGGTCCTTCTGGTTCTGGTCTGTGGGACGCTGCCTCAGCGTGGCCTGACAAGCGGTGCCGTGTCTGCACCCAGGATCCAAACCAGCGAAACCCTGGGCTGCCGAAGGGGAGTGTGTGAACTTAACCACTTGGCCATGGGGCCGGCCCCCTCTAGGAGTTTTATATTGTTCTCCTGATTGTGGGGTGATAGCCTCCAAGTTGAGATACAAACCCAAGTCTCTGAGTCTACAAAGCCCATGTTCATTCTTTACTGGATAGTTTAGTCCTGATGTGATAGAAATAGCTATCAGTGTTGGAATTACAAAAATCATTTAGCAACACTTTTAGGCATTTGTTACTTCATCATTTAAGTTAAATATTTGCATGGGTATTTTTTTCTCCTTAAGCAAAAGTGCATTTGGCCATGTGATAACATCTTTGCTTATATACAGAGTAACAGACTGTTCTAATCTGGCTGAGAAACAGTCACTAATAGGAAGAAGCAGCCAAACGATTTTTCAGTGTTCGGCATGCACTAAGCTGGCTGCTTTGTTACCTCTTGCATGTTAATAGTACCCTGTATTTCAATTAACAGTTACAGCTTTACATATTGTATTTTTTGACTTCCTAAAAATTTTGCTAAGGTCATACAAATAATTATCACTGGAAATTTTATCTTTGTTCTAATGTGTCTTAGATCATATCTTGGTTCTCTGTAGGAGTTGCAAATTCCACTTGTCCGGTGACTAATTCTTGACAGACACTGGGATTTTCAAGCCCTCTAACCATTAGTGAACCAGAAAATTGTATGCCCATGGCTCAGAAAAACTAATGTTGCAATGATCAAAACGTTCAGTAAATTGTTACTGTTCAGTCTGTATCAGAATTTTTCAAGGCAGAAGTAGGGAGGCAAAAAGGACAGTACATTTCTAGTGAACAGCACATAGCTTTGCTGTAAGTTGGCACATGAAATTGGCATTTGGGCCAAATTTTGGAAAGCCTTAACTACTAGGGTAAGAAATTTATACTTCACACAGTAAGAAAAGAAAGGTCCTCGTGCAGGGGTTTGAACTGCTGAGAGGCGTGGCCACAGTGGCACCTGAGGGAGGTTAGTTGGGAGGGCCTACAGAATAGATTGTGGGCAGCGTGGCAGGAGCAGAGGCGAGGGAAGCAGGCCCTCTCCCGGTTTTCACTGTAAAATGGGAACAGCCTGAGTTAGGATAGTGCAAGGTTGTTTCAGTGGTGGCAGCACAGAAAGCAGGACGTTTTCCCTGTTTTACTGTCTAGTATAAGTAGGATATTGCCTGTCACTTTTTTTTTTGGTCCCTCATTTAATATGTGCTTATTGCTAGGGGAGAGCACTTTCAAATATGTAGGCCGTAGAATTTTACTCAAAAAAATTGTTTTCTGATAAAATGACCTTCAAGGTATCATGAAGCTGTCTTTGAGTAAACATTGGTTTTCTTAAATAATGGCAAATTTAATTTAGGTATATAGTCTTAGGCTTCTTCACATAGAGTAGTCTTGAAGGGGCATGATATTGCATATTTTCATGAAAGAGTATTCTGAAAAAGTTTTTTTTTAATTTTCATAAACATTCCTTAGTCAAATTATAAGTATCTGGTTTTAACATTTTAAGTAAAGGAGAGGAGCATGATAGCCCTCCTTACTTTTCTTTGGAAAATTCTGTTTTATCTCGTGTCATTGGAAAATGACCTTAAGGATTCATGTCTTTCTAAATTTTAATTTTTAATTTTGTAACCCTTTTATTTTCTGTTGTGACATGCTAGGCCTGTGAGGGAAAAGGAGAGGTATGTGGTTGACAAAGATGCTCTATTCTCTCCATCTCAAATTATCTTCTAGCCAAAAGTCTCCACACCATTGGCACTAATATTTTCTGTGAATCCACTGAAAAGTATCTTAGCCAGTGCATACATCCTATCATTATGCTCCTGCAAGAATACCTATGAAGGTTCCCAGTGAGAAGTGGGATTCAAGTAAGGACGGTACGCAGCCCCACTCCTGCGTTTGAGACCAGGCAGTTCTCTCTTCTTCCCCAGAGACCCTGTGGAGAACTAATCCCGACACTAAGGTGGATAAGTGTCTCTAGTATCCAGTGATGTCCCATATTCACTTTTTAAATTAATTTTCCTTTGATTTTTATTAATTTTTCACTGTAGGATTTTGAAAGACTCCAAATAGTATAAAGAATAAAATTAAAATGATCTGTAATTCTAACACCCAAATATAACCACTAATAATTTAGGTTTATTTATTCACTTCATACACATATATACATACATATATGTATGCTTGTATGTTCACATGTATTAAAAAAACTTTTTAATGTGGTAAAATATACGTAACATAAAATTTACCATTTTAACCATTTTTAAGTGTATAGTTGGGTAACATTAAGTACATTCACAATGTTGTACAACCATCACCACCACCTATCTCCAGAACTTTTTCATCTTCCCCAACCGAAACTATGTACCCATTAAATCACTCCCCATTCCTCCCAGTCTTGTAACCACTGTTCTACCTTCTGTCTCTATATATTTGACTACTCTAGGTACCTCATATAAGTAGAATCATGCAATATTTGTCCTTTTGTGGCTGGCTTATTTCACTGTCTTCAAGATTCATCCATGATGTAGCATGTGTCAGAATTTCTTTCCCTTTTAAGGCTGAATATTATTCCTCTGCATGTATGTACCACATTTTGTTTATCCATTCATCTGCACCTGGACATTTTGGCTATTGTGTATAATGCTGCTGTGAACATGGGTGTACAAATATCTGTTCGAGTCCCTGCTTTCAGTTCTTTCGGGCATATACCTAGAAGTGGAATTGCTGGATGAAATAGTAATTCAATGTTTAATTTTTTGAAGAACCACCATACTGTTTTCCACAGTGGCTGTACCATTTTGCACTCCCACCAGCAGTGCACAAGGGTTCCAATTTCTCCACATCCACACCAACACTTGCTTTCTGTTTTTTTGATTCCACCTATTCTAATTGGTGTGAAGTAGTGTATCATTGTATGCATGCTTTTTTTTTTTTTTTTTTAAGATCCTATTTTTCTTTTTTCCCCACAAAGCCCCCTGGTACACAGTTGTATATTTTTACTTGTGGGTCCTTCTAGTTGTGGCATGTGGGATGCATGGCCTGATGAGTGGTGCCATGTCCGCCCCCAGGATCTGAACCGGTGAAACCCTGGGCCACTGAAGCAGAGCAGAGCTCACGAACTTAACCACTCGGCCACGGGGCCGGCCCCCAATGTGTGCATGCATTTTTAAAGAATTGAAATCATAACACACACACATAATTTTACATCTTACTTTTTTCTTAATATTGTACCATGAGCCATTTTTCCATGCCCTTTTAAAGTCACATCATGTTTTAAAAAGAGTAAGAGTTTTATCCCCATTTTATAGTTTTTGAAAGAGTAAAAAAGATTATCTCCTCTTTACAGTTTTATGAAATAATTATGCCTGAGATGAGACTATGCTGTGCTGAATTTTTTTAAATGTTGACCAAGAGTATCCTTTTGCACATCTCTAATGAACCTCCATAATACTGTCTCCTGTGTATCTCTATAAAGTGGAGGTCAATTTAATTGTGTTTTTAAAAAGTCTATTTCAACAGTCAATTTAAAGACGAATGCAAAAAGATTGGAAGGGGTTTGAATTACAGCTGAAATAAAGCTGCATTAAATTGAGAAGAGATTTGACCAAGGATTATCTGGGCGGAAATGAAATAAATGGCTAAACGTGGTTTGAGGTTAGGAGGAGTCAGTTAGAGTGTGCTTTGAGGGTAACTTTGATTATTGTACAACTGTTACTTTGTATTCAACAGACACCCCATCCTCAAGTTGTGCAGGCTAGCCAACTGGCTGGTTGTTCCTGTTGAGAATCTTTTTGTTTCTGATTTGATTCAGTTTCACTCTTCAGCTTTGAATTTGGTTTGATTTCCTTATAACTTTGGTGTCATTTTACCAAAAGCTCATATGAAATTGCCCCACAAAATTTTTTGTGCTGCTAATAGATTGTAAAATCAGGATACCGTCTGAGGTTTTAATACCCAGGTCTTAAGTCCTGCCATGAGGTTAGAGGAAAAACTGCTCTCATCTTTTGCTCATGCCTCTCATGGGGCAGGAGAGGAGGGCGTGTTCTTGAGACTGCTCCCTGAAAAAAAGGGTCAAGGCCAAGGTATTTCCACTACTTTTAGGTTTGTAATATATCGGCCCCCTCAGCCCAGAAGCTGAAGTCTGGTGCTGGAGAATTCATCAGTAGTTGCAAATCAGGTCAGTCGTCTGTCGTAATGCGCACACAGTGACTCCCAGGGATTTATTAACTGTAGTCCTGTGAGGTCATATCTTACATGGGAAGTTAGGTTGTAAAGTCATCGTTTAAGGCAAAAATAGGAAATCACTTATAGTCAGTTATCCTTCATCACTCCTTTCTTCAGTTAAGCCCTCGATGAACAACTTGGCTTATGTTGAGGAGCCATATTGTATGAAAAACGTCTATCCATAAACCACACAGTGAGATTTCAAGATATGGGGTTACCTCTCCCACCTCACAATTTCTCTGGGGCATGTGCTTCTTGAAAAGAACTCAAACTGAATTGAACTCACTAATTAATTGCTGTATTCTTTTGGTTTGTCTGTCCCCAAATGAAGATAGTTGGATTTCCATAAGTTATATGTACATATGATGTACCTCCACTGCATGCTTTTGATTGGAGGCCAGGCCAGGCCTGACCCTGAATATCTGACAGTTTTGGATTTGCTGTGTTAGTTTTCAGCCGCCTTTCCTCTTGTCCACTGCCAGAAACTTAAGAGAAATAGTGATTTCTGGAAGACTTGTGCTAAACAGTCTACAAATCCATATATTCTTACAGAAAAGACTATATTAGATGGTTACATATTTACTGGGCCTGTTCTCATTTGTGCTGATATTCATGGTGTGACCCCAGAAATTATAGTTTCTCCAGAATACGGACCCTTGGCGCCTCCCAAATCTAGCGGTCAAGTGGCACCACCTTGTTAAGATTGTCTGACATGCTTATCTTTAACAAGTACAGTGCCGAAGTCTGCAGGACAGTGTAGAAATCTCTCGTTTCTCTTTAAATCCCTCCTTCTGAAAGAGGGTATTGACCAGCAGCATTGGCATGACATGGGAGCTAGCCAGAACAATAGAATTTCGGGCCCTACGCTATGCCTGGTGAATTAAAATCTGCATTTTATTAAGATCCTTAGGTGATTTGGATTCACAGCTTTATAATACTAAAATGGACACAGTAGTTATGTTAGGAAGTGCTCTCCCTTCAGTGATACTGCTGAGCTTCATTGATCAAATAGTAGAGAAGAATCCATGCAAACAATTACGGAAATGTTATTTTAAATAGGAAGAAATAAAATTTTCTCTTAAAGAAGACAGTAGCTCAGTAAGAGAAAAAAAAGTGATATTTAAGAGTTTGTTGTGTCTGACACGACTTAATTTGCTTTCCCCAAAAAGTGGTTGCTTTCTTAATTAGATAGAAGGCATTTCATGTGACTTGATTAAAAAGTACACTTTGTTCCCTTATAAAATTAGTTTATTCTTTCTGGGGGTTGATGGAGGAAGAACCAATTGCAAAATGCACAGAGTTTAGAATGTCTTTATTGATAATACTGTTTAAGTGACTTTTACATTTTGTCTACAGAAAATCAGACTATGCAAGACCAGCCACCTATATTGGAAGGTGAATTGGTTATAAAATGTATACCTTTAGAAATCTTTGAATCATTGAATACAATTAATGAATGGACATTCATAATAATGCATGTGAACTTCAAAGCTGATAATAATCCTAAATCTGATCATTATCATTTTTTAATTTAACTTCTTTTTTGAATCAAATCTTAGAAATGATTGGGAGTGGGAGGAAGGGCGAAATAGGTGAAGGGGATAAGAGGTATGAACTTCCAGTCGTGAAGTAAATAAGTCATGGGATGCAGTGCACAGAATAGGGAATGCAGTCAACAATGTTATAAAAGTCCTCTGATGACAGATGGTAACTAGTCTTATTTATAAGGGTGATTATTTTCTAATATAAATAAATGTCAAGTCACTGTGATACACTTGAAACTAATACACCTGAAACTGCAATTTAAAAAAAAAAAGTCTTAGAACTGATTGAATTAACATGGTGACACAAATAGCTTTAAATCATGAAAGTCATCTGTTTTATACAGCATCAAGACAACGACTATATCAAGATTGTCTGAGATATGAGTAAGATTAGAAGGTGATGGGAGAGATTTGAATGATTCATCTATGTATGACCAGAACTTTAAAAATTTGTTAAGCAGATAGCAGCCTGTCGTTTAAGATTTTGTGATTAGCTCTTGAGTGTTTTGAGGCTTATTTCACATTCTATCTCCTAGTAGACTTGTAGAAAACTAATTCTATTTTTAAAATCAAGGCAAATGATTATACGCTGATTAAGAGAAGTTGTTTTTTAAAAAATTTCTACAACATTAGTATGAGTCACAACTTCTTTGGTTTGCTAAGCAATTTTGTTGTGGTATAATATTGTGGAGATCAATAAAACAAATAAAAGGTAAAATACTGAAAGAATGGTTAAGTTGTTGAAAGAAGAGTAATTTTTTGTCTTTACATATACACATACCCCAAACTCAGTGAAAAGTCAAATTATTATATTGTGATTGAGAAATTATCCTATCTTATTTCCGGTATGTTTTATTCCTTTTTTCTTTAAAGATACTGACATTAAAGTATTTAATTAGTTCTGCTACTTATGTCCATTTCTCACTTTGAGATGACAAAGTTTTTTTGTTTTTTGTTTTTTAGAAGAAATTTCCTAAAGTTGACTAGTTTAATCTTATATTGACTGGCAACCTAGAATTTTTTTTATGGCATTGAAAAAAATGCTTATCAGATATTTGAATGCCCTTTTCTGCCTTATAAGTAATTCCTAAGGCAAAGATGATAAATATTGTTGATGTCGTGTATTTAAGGTATGTTCTTTTAACAATATTGCTGTCATTTGAATAATTTGCTTACGCTGACTTGCTTATGTTGAATTGCTCTCTTGGGAAATAGGAGGTTGCTACTTTTATTCTTTTTTGTATGTTGAATATATCAGAAGCCTTTTTTTAGCAGACTCAAGTGATTTATTTTTTTCTTTATTAGGAGAGAACTGTTAACTGATCTTTGATCGTTATACACCAGTATAGACATAAAGACTTCACTGTCCTTAAATATAGCACAGCTCTTTCACTTTAAATGGAAATAATGTCAAGGTGTCTTGCCTACTTAACCAAGGTCTTGTGATTATTAGAGATAATGAGTTTGAGAATCCAGGGCTACAGAGTGGTCCCCCACAGCTCAGCTGGTAAAACTTTTGTGATAGTTATCTCAGGGTTCTGGCAGAATTTGAAGGTATTATATGATAAATACAATTAGTTTTCTTCTTTTAAGGATTCTAAGCAAACTGTCCTCTATTATCTTTTTTAGGTCCTCAGAATGGTTGGAATGATCCTCCAGCTTTGAACAGAATACCCAAGAAGAAGAAGGTACTGGAAAAAGATGTCCATCCAGTTGTAGCCACCTGATGTGCACCACACTTCACTGACCCTTTTAAAGGCAAAACTTACTGACTGATGTATTTAAAGTGTATTTCAACTTGCATCTTCTAATCCGTGAAGGGACGGAAAAAAAGTAGAAAACAGTATGGTGGTATGAATTAAACCCCTTTTAGAAGGCAGGATGTAAATTCTCAACAGGTCTCTTTCAAAGAGTAGGAAACAAAATTTCAGGCTTCTCAAATGATTTATTGTTGGCAGTTACTTTGGTCTTTTGGCTCCAGGAGTAATCATGAATTTGGTAATTATGTTTTGGACTGTTTTTGTCTATCACATATAATATGAATGAAGAAATAGCCTTGTAGCTGAGCACTGTTGAGAGCTATTAGCACACAAAATAAGATTCTTCTTTCCTTCTTTCTCCCCAAGTCATTTTATTTTCTACCTTTTTTTTTTAAACTCCTGGTGATCTCCTTCCCCCAAGTATAGTGAGAGGCTATAACATAAAGGCACTAAGTGAGCAAGAAAACCTAAAATTTAGGTTAGTAATAATCAGAAACAATCTTCTACAGTCATGCACTACATAATGACATTTCGGCCAACGATGGACTACATATACGACAGTGGTCCCATAAAATTAGTACCATATAGCATAGGTCTGTAGTAGACTATACCATCTAGGTTTGTGTAAGTACACTCTATGATGTTCACATAATGACGAAAATCGCCATTTCTCAGAACATATGCCCGTTGTTAAGTAGCGTAGGACTGTACTTTTAGTGTGATTGAATTGATAGGTAATACATACCTAGTGATCTAGGAAAAGAGTATTACATGCTGATCACGTTGAACACACATTTGGTTATCTGATTCCAGAGTTTGTAGATATAATTCCTCATGCTTTGACATCCTCTTTCAAAAACACATGGTTTTGGCTCCCCATTATGAGAGTAAGTGTGGAAGGCAAAGGGGAAACTGAGAGGTCCAGGTTTATGCTCCCCACCCCTTTTAGTCAGATAAGCTCTACTTTTATATTTTACTCTAGAATTCTGCATAAAATTTCATTTGAAAAAAGTATTCTACTACTATTTAAAAAATTTTTTAACCATGAAATAGTCTAATTCCCTTATTTAAAGCTGAGGAAATGTTGCTATTGGTTTTTTCTTACTCTTGGTGTCTTTTATTTCCATCTTCTGAAAGATGCCTGAAAACTTTATGCCTCCTGTTCCCATCACATCACCAATCATGAACCCCTTGGGTGACCCTCAGTCACAGATGCTGCAGCAACAGCCTTCAGCTCCAGTACCACTGTCAAGCCAAGCTTCATTCCCACAGCCACATCTTCCAGGTGGCCAGCCCTTCCATGGCATACAGCAACCTCTTGGTCAACCAGGCATGCCACCATCTTTCTCAAAGCCCAATATTGAAGGCGCCCCAGGGGCTCCTATTGGAAATACCATCCAGGTAACAGTAAATCTGTGGAAGTGGAATGGGGAGATAGCTCTATTTCAGTACATTTTTTTAATGTGTTAACTTTTATAGTTATACTTTTATTAACAAACATCTAAATTTAGTTTCAATTTAGACAACCTAAATAAAAAATAGTACTCTTTTTTAAGATTAATCATGTATGTATATTATTTTTCAATGAAATGACCACATACAAACTTTCTAGAAGAGGCTTATATATTTGCCAGTCTGTGTTTACTATAACCTGGCAATTGCGGCGTTTCACTTGACCTAATCAGTAGCCACAATTTCAGGTCAGTTGAATCATATGCATATCCACAGTTGCAAAGCAGAACCTGTTTCCAAAGATCTTTCCCTTTAAAATATAAAAATGTAGTTGTTATATCTTTTCTTGTGTATGTGTAAGAGCTGACAACTTGTAGGCTTATCTTTGGATGGAGATAGAAATTCGTACTTGCTTTTCACATACAAACAGCTAGTTGGCAGGGTTCTAGACCGTGAAAAGTGTATCACGTTTGTATATAACTGACTTAGACATACAAAGATGAACATTTTGATCTATTCATGAAAAGTAAAGAGCTTGGGTCAAAGTTCAACATAAGACAATGAAACAGAAACAGATTCCTGCCCGAGTATAAAACTAGTTCTTCTGTTTTTGACTCATTGAAGTCAAATTTGAAAAGATTGTATCTCTATCACAAGAGTATACTTTGCTGTTAAGAGTGAGTTCTGCTAAGAAGCTTCTGAATATTAAAAGTTACATTATAAAAACCAGTGTTTTGATGGAAGTGGGAGGACTTGCTTCTTTCCACAAGAATATCGATTGTAAAGACGCGTGTTAATTCTGTTCATGATTACAAGTCTGTGTTGGTTTGGGAAGCTACTTAGCCGTTCACTTTTGTTTAGACCTGGGTGCTCATGCCGTGCTCATCTAGACCGGAAGCTCAGTTACCATCGAAAGGGAGAGCTGCACAGCTGTGTGTGTTCAGCCAGGCCGTAATATCCAGCTACCTACCTACATGGATGTCTCCAAGGCGCCTCACACTCAGCATGTCCAAAACCAAATTCATAGTCTTCTTCCCAAACCTAGTCTTCTTTTAGTGTTTCCTGTTTCAGTGAACAGCACCATAATCCTTTCTGTTTAATCCAGCCAAAAACCTGGGGATCATCTTTATACTCTTTTTGCCTTTAATCTCTCTTTCAAATCTGTCCACAAATCTTGTTGATGTTACTTTCGAGTCTCTCTCGAATCCCTTCTTCTCTCTGATTGCAGTCTGGCCATGATAGCTTCATCTCTAATCCTCAGCAATGCAGGAGCCTCTGATTGGTCTGCCCGCATCTGCTTTGATCAGTCTCTAAACTGGTCTTGTCTCCTCTCTGCTTAAAACATTACAGCTCCCCCTTCTTCTCAGGATAAAGACCACAATATTTCACATTGTGTGGAAGCCTTCAGCTCATTGTCCTCCTTGCTCTCTCTCTGCTCCAGCCACAATGGCCTTCTTTTAGTCTCCTTGTGTCACGATCCTTGCTTTGCACATGTTCATCTTCTGTCCTGAATGCTTGTCCTTCCCTATTTAACTGGTTAGCTCCTACTCATCCTTCCGATAGAACTTCCTGAAGAGAGCCTTCCCCTCAGGTAAATCCCAGTTATAGTTTTTGTTGGTTCCACTCACTACCACAGTTACTATTTTACATGCATTTATGACTTTTTAAACTTTCTTTCTCTTCCATTAGCCTGTAAACTCCCTGAGGGCTGAGATCATTTCTGTATTGGCTCACCAGTACATAGCCAGTGCCTGGCACAATATTACCTAATATTTTTTGAATGAATGAACTAATAAGTCAAAACTTTAAAAACGTTAACATTCTTTCTTTGTTTTTCCATTTATCCACTCAGTAAACATCACGGTCTCATCTATCCTAACCTTGGGCTTAATCTTGCAGTTTGATAATAGCCCAGTTAACAACCTTAAAGAGTAAAGAATAGAAGGGGCCAGGTCGGTGGTGTGGTGATTAAGTTCACGCACTCCACTTCAGCAGCCCGGGGTTCATAGGTTTGGATCCCGGGCGTGAACCCAGCACCACTCTGCAAGCCGTGCTGTAGCGGCATCCCACATAAAATAGAGGAAGATTGGCACAGATGTTAGCTCAGCGATCTTCCTCAAGCAAAAAGAGGAAGATTGGCAACAGATGTTAGCTCAGGGCCGATCTTCTGCACAAAAAAAAATAGAGGAATGCCAGGATAAACAAAAATGAGCCAACAAGCAGAGCAAGCAGCTGCTCTAACCAGCCAATTTTGTAAATGCTTTGTTCTTTTTATTTCCTTCTGGCACAGGTCTACTTCGCATCAGTTACATACAATAGTGATGAACATATATCCCATAATTAATCAAACACCTTATATCCAATCCTGTTTTTGAAACTTGAAGCAGTAAGAAGAGTGCCTCTACCTTCTGCTGGATATCTTATTTTCATTTTTGCTTATCCCGGTTGATTTCACATGTTAATTTTTCATTTGATTTTGAATAGCCTGTCTATAAGGTAGTTGGTTTCCCTTGATCACAGAGTTGCAGGATATTGTGTGTAAGTAGCTTCTGGTCATTTCGTGGTCATTTTATGGTATTCTTTCTTCCAGCATGTGCAGTCTTTGCCAACGGAAAAAATTACCAAGAAACCTATTCCAGATGAGCACCTCATTCTAAAGACCACATTTGAGGACCTTATTCAGCGCTGCCTCTCTTCAGCCACAGATCCTGTATGTGTTTTTTTCATGTTTTGCTTGATTAAAATAATCCTTTATGGAGCTCTTCTATAGTTATTGCTTGAAGTCCTACAAGATGTATTTTAAAAGTTTGCACAAAAGTCATAAAGCTAGCGCTTACGTAGTTTGCTTTACATGTAAAAATGTATTTAGTTGCTTTTTATATTTATAGATCTATTTAATCCTCACAACAACCCCATGGTAGTTAGATTTGTCATCTTTATTTTGCAGATGAAGAAATTAAGGCAAAAAGCTGTTACGTAATACCAAAAGTCAGACCAGCATTCAAACCAGGTCTGGCTCCAGGCCTCATGCTCTCAGCCACTGTGCTGCCCTGCCTCTTCTCATCCACAGACCTCCTGTTTGGCACATAAATAGAACAGAACAGTGATGTGCAAGAAATTCAGATTTGGGGTTTCTTTCTGAGCTTACAATCAAAGCTTTTAAAAGTAGATAGATAATCTTTGCAAAGATCTTAAAAATAGTTAAGTGTTTTAGATATTGGAGTCAATTAGTAGTTAAAGCAACTGATTTTGCTTAGTTTACTTAGAGAAGGCCTGTGTATTGGCAATAACAAAAATTCCAGAAAGCCAGTCTTGTTTTATAAGATGAAATTTCAATTTCTGCCAACAAACATTGAATATATTTATTTAGCCACTGGCCACTTGTCTGCTTGAAAAACAGGTTCTGGAATGTGTTGTTTCATCAAACGTTGAGTATTAATGTGTGCAGCCTTCTGGTCTTTTGGAAAGCAATTCCCTCTACTGAAAGTGTCAGGAAAGCAGAGGTAGGGATAGGTTAACATAAACTATGCGCCTGGCATTCTGGGAGTGATGGAAAGACAGAGCTGAGAACAGAGAGCAGATGAAGCTGACAGCCAGGTATACACTATCCCCTATGCACACCTCTAAATAGGCAGGCCACAGTCATTCAGATTAGAGCAGTCTGAATAAAAATGCAGGAAAACTCCAGTCCTTCTTCAGGCTGAGTCAGGATGGAGAGGTTGGGAGGACACAGTACACAGCCCAGCTTAGTAAATTCTGTTGAGTTTGACCTTCTTTAGTTACCATTCCATCTTCCTTTTGGGTCTGCAGGAGCCCTGGGCAAAAGAGAACTGCAAAGGACAAACTGTTCCTGTAATTCCTGTATCTAGTTGGGAAAGAAGTTCTAACATCCTGTGCTGCCCAGCTGCCCCCACCCCCTCAGGGTAGGGCTCCTGCTGGTGGCTAAGTGAGATTAGCTCTGAAAAGGGACTGTAAGGGTTCCCCTCTACACGAGTCCGTTTTAATCACTAGTTGGAATCATTTTTATAGGCTGCTTTCTTCCTGTTTTCACTTTAATTATGTCCAAAAACCACAAAGTAATTTTGCAGCACAACTTAGTCTGTAATGTTATTCTTGATGGCCTCATCTCTTCCTCCCTCCTCTTCTGGCACATTGACATTCCTTACTCAAACACACCAAGAGTGCACCAGCCTCAGGGACTTTGTACTTGCTGCTCCTTCTGCCTGGAACTCCTCCCCCCCGTAACTGCGTGGCTCACCCCTCACTTGTTCCGGGCGTCTGCTCACACGTTCCGTCAGCCATCAGGCCTTCCTTTACCACCCCGACACCCAACACTTCTAGCCTCCTAGCCCTGTTCACTTTTCTTCATGTCACTCATACAACATATTGTTTATTTAGTACTTTTTCCCCACCCAGTAGAATATGAGCTCCGTGAGACGCAAGGCTGTCTCAGCATGGCACATAGCAGGCCCTCGAGAAATACTGAAAAACAGTGTCACTTCGAAGGCTGTTGCATAGTATAGATCATTAAGTTAATCACATTGTAATTTTAAACCTTTAATTTGAGCTTGAGAATAGTTTTCTCTCACTAATAGTACTAGGATTGGGGGGGGAGCTCCGTAATTTAAGAACTCATTTTACTATTTTTCTTAGTAATCTTAAGTCACCAGAAGATAATTTCCTTTTTTTCTTGGTCTTTTGAAGGCTCAGAAAGAGGCAGGATTAAACATGTCAAATGTGACTAAGTGTATAAGTCATATTTTTGAAAACTTAAAACAAGATTCCAGGGCTGGCCCCGTGGCCTAGTAGTTAACCCTGGCACGCTCCACTTCAGTGGCCCAGGTTCAGTTCCTGGGTGCAGACCTATACCACTTGTCAGCAGCCATGCTGGTGGCGACCCATATACAAAATAGAGGAATACTGGCACAGATGTTAGCTCAGGGCGAATCTTCCTCAGGAAAAAAACCCACAAGATTCCAGTTCACCTATATGTCTGCCTTCTAGCACCCATAATGTATAGTCCCTGCACTTAGACCTTCCTTTCTCTAGTACCCGGCCCCATTGCTGCCTCCAGATGGCCCTTCCTGTTGCTTGTGGATATAGTACAGGTGTACGTGCAGACACCTTGTCAAGTGAGTCTACAGTCCACGTGAAGTCCAACCAGTCCTCCATTTGCACACCGGAAGGAAGAGGCTCGGCCTCTCGCTCTCCTCCCCCCATTAATAGAATACTGATCTCTGTCCTATGTAATCTGTTCAAGTTTCTTGATCATTGTTGTTTCCGTTTCTTTATAAAATGAAGCTGTTTAACATGAGTGTAAGGTTTAGTGAAATGAGATAGGGCAAGTTCTTGGATAAAAGTTAATGTTCAAATATAACATATCTGTTTTTCCTCTTCTGCAGCAAACCAAGAGGAAGCTAGATGACGCCAGCAAACGCTTGGAGTTTCTATATGATAAACTTAGGGAACAGACAGTAAGTTTATGGGGAAAAGAGAGATTTATGATAATCATTTATTCCTGGCTGCTAGGAGAATGCGTGTCCTGTCAGCGCTCACATAGAGTATGCTTGTGGGCAAAGTTGTCTTTATAGAACGGGCTTTGCTCTAACTGAATCTTAAATCTTGTTCAGTGGGAATGAGGGGATAAGGCAGAGTGTTGTGTGAGAGAGAAATTGTAACCTTTCTTATGACAGAAAGTAGAAATACAAACTGGCTGTATTGGCCCTAACGTAACTGGTCTTCTATTCATTTTATATGTGCCTTGAATCAAGAAATCAGAGACCACATCTGTACCCTGTCATAGTCTAAGACTTCTGGTCCTTTTCTTCTGGAACAGCTGTGACATAAAGGCAGAGCCAGATGTAGCCGCCAGATGAGCAGATTATTGTGCTGTCACTATGAGGACAGCCAGCAGTATGAGGAAATGCACTGTGTCTTCTGTTCCTTTGTCCTCACCTCTCCATTCCTTTCTGGAATATTTTCGTTTTATTAATGAAAGCACTAGAATAGGAGAGCAAAAAAGAACTGGGACTTTTCTTATATTTTTGCATTTCAGCATTCCTCTTCCCCATTCCCCACACCAATCCCATCAAATAAAAATAACCAATTATCTCATGAGAACCAAGCTGAAGATAGTTGATACAACAATGGAAGTGGTGTGGTCCTTGAACTGATCTAAAATAAAGTCTTCCCTCAAAAGTATGGGCATGTAAGCCAAGTAATGACATGGAAGAAAACTAGAGGTTTGATGGTTTTAAGAGCTGACAGGATTGTAAACAGCAGTTAGTTGGTAAATTGAGTCCGTGAAGAGGCTGTTGCTGTGCTAATAGAAGTAGAGCACAAGCTCAGGACCTCTGCTGTAGGCAGTACTTTAGAATACGCGGGGTTCTTTGAGATAGCATGACTGAGAACCTTTAAACTCCTTCATGTGCATGGGAAAAGTCTGAAAAGGTGTGAGGCTGTGTCTGAAATAATTGAAGAATTGAAGCTCTTACGTGGAGAGACATGTTAGCATTTCAGCGTGGGGAGGGAATCTGGCTGCTTTTCCGTAAGAAAATACCTGGCTTATCATACATGTATAATCATAAATAATTTCTTTACATAAATAATTTTGTCATGATTCGCTTTTGTAACTTAAGTGTTGCTTGGTCCAAGAAACTATTTCCAGAAATGCTAAACGGTTTATATCTTTTTTGTAATGTCTGTTTCAAGTTCCTTTTAAATATCAAGGTTTAATGTTTGTAGAGGGTCTCATTGGAAATTCTCCCTTAACTTAATTCTTTCTCTTGGTTCCACCTTTATTTCAGCTTTCACCAACAATCATCAGTGGTTTACACAGCATTGCAAGGAGCATTGAAACGAGAAACTACTCAGAAGGGCTGACCATCCACACGCACGTCGTGAGCACCAGCAACTTCAGCGAGACCTCCGCCTTCATGCCAGTTCTCAAGGTCGTTCTCACCCAGGCTCATAAGCTGGGTGTCTGAAAGGACAGCGTCGCTCCCGGCTGATATTGCCATTTTTCCAAAGAAACATGTTTTAAGAAATGATATGATATGGACCAGTCCTCATTCGCATGTTTCCATAGCAGCCAGTCACAAGCCTTTCTTTACACTGTTTCTGCGGATGTACTCACCTTAGAAGCGCTCGAACCCTGGTGCTTTCTTTTGTTTTACTCTTTTGTTGCCCACGATGATTTTCCTGTTCTGCAGAGTGTATTCCCTGTGTTACACAAAGGATGTTTTCCTGAAGTATTCTGATGAAATATGGTTTTTGAACCCTCGTATACTTTTTGGAAAAGGAGCATCTGGTTATGCATAAAGCAGAGCTAAAACTAAATTTCTTTCATGTCCTCCCTGCTTCCTCCGTGTCAATCAGATTAAAGTGTGTAATCTTATTTTTATGTGTATGTAGTCTTTTTTTAAACAATTGCTCACAGTTTAGTTTAATTCCTAGTTTTTGTGTCTTTGGCTTTACTCTGGTCCTGAACAAATAACTAAATTTAAAGCTGCTACATAGATTTTAGCAAATACCAGTGAAAAGTGGGATCACTAGCTTTAAGTATCTATAGGAAAAGACTGAGCATTTTCATTCTGTAGAATGCATTGAACTTTTTTCTGTTAATAAATATTTTCAATATTCTATTGGAGTTTTAAGATTGATTTTATATATTGAACTTATGTTTAAGTTCAGAAAGAAAACTTTAATTTCTGTCAGCTTCCTGAATCAAAGCCAGACATTTTTTGGCCAGTTGTTTTTGTCAAGTGATTTTATTATAATCTGTCTTCAGAACAGAGTGGTGGAGGCCGGCCCCATGGCCGAGTGGTTAAGTTTGTGCACTCCGCTTTGGCAGCCCAGGGTTTCGCCAGCTAGAATCCTGGGTGTGGACTTGGCACCACTCAAGCCATGCTGAGGCGGCACCCCACATGCTACAACTAGAAGGACCCACAACTAAAAATACACAACCAGGTACCGGGGGGCTTTCGGGAGAAAAAGAAAAAGTAAAATCTTTAAAAAAGAACAAAAAAACAGTATGGTAAACCAAAGATAATGGTCTGTATAGAATTTTGAGAATTAAATGCTAATAATTTTTCATTGTTTATGCAAGTTTACCTAAGTAAACTAGAAAATAAACACTGCTCCTGCCATGGAGGTAGAGGGGCTGTTTCAAGGAGTCAGAGGAGTTCATCAGGGTTCTGCAGCCTGAGTGAGAGTTTCCAAGAACCTCTCAATTTCCTCTGTCAGGGATTCCCTACTCACCAAATAAAACTCCTGTTTTAAAAATCAGCCAACTCTGGGGCTGGCCTGGTGGTGTAGTGGTTGGGTTTGCCCCCTCCGCTTTGGCAGCCCAGGGTTTGCAGGTTCAGATCCCAGGTTCAGACCTATACACTGCTCATCAGGCCATGCTGTGGTGGCGTCCAACATAAAAAATAGAGAAAGATTGGCACAGATGTTAGCTCAAGGGCAATCTTCCTCACCAGAAAAAAAAAAACCCAACTCAATTTATAGCTCAGAATGCTTTCATAACTAAAAAAAGGAGGACTTTGATAGGCTGTGTGAGCATTGGAGCCCCAGGAATGGGGTGATATTTGGCACCCTGCTCTTCAGTCTCCTGGGAGTCTGAATCAGTTCTATGATTCATTGAAATGGCAACTTGACCTTCTGGACCTGGCCCTCGACTGGGGTGCCAGCCCAAAACCCCCTCTGAGCAGCAGGCTGGCCTGTATTAATTCTCTCCATTTATTGCCCTTACAGTGAGGATTTGTGTTATGGCTCCAAGTTTACCCACCACGACAATGGCATAATTGGTAGCATTTTACAAGAAAACAAATTCCTAAAAGATGAGAAACAAGAGTAGGTGGCAGTGGAGCCCTGGCCAACCCCAAAGGTTTTACAAGTAGGAATGTAAAAACTATTTGCCCCTGACATCTGAGCAGTCATTACGTCTCCTTTTTCAATATAGCATTGTGATGTTTTTCCCCTCTGTGGAGACATTTCTCCACATGGCTTAGAACTGGAGAATTTTCACATGACTGGATGGAGATAAGAAGAGCTGAACCCCAAATAGTGTTTTGTCTCTAAAGTATGAAGATAATAGGAGATTATGGAAAGAGATTAGTTGTTTTCCTGAAGAAAAGAAAACAACTTTCAAAAAGTGTTCTTTTTTTAAAAGTAGATAAAAAATTTCAACTTGATTTTGTGAATGAGTCTGTTTTTAATGTTTTCATCTCTGAAGACATGACAGTGCAGGCCTGCACAGTTCAGGCACCTCTGTGAGGCTATTCTTAATTTTTTTTTTTTTTTTGAGGAAGATTAGCCCTGAGCTAACTGCTGCCAATCCTCCTCTTTTTGCTGAGGAAACCTGGCCCTGAGCTAACATCCATGCCCATCTTCCTCTGCTTTATGTGTGGGACGCCTACTACAGCATGGCTTGCCAAGCGGTGCCATGTCCACACCCGGGATCCGAACTGGCGAACCCCGGGCCACTGAGAAGCAGAACGCTCGAACTTAACCACTGCGCCACCCGGCCGGCCCCAAGGGTATTCTTGTATAAAGACCTGGTGTGTGATACAACCACAGCTGGTTCTGTCTTGGAAGATTATAGCTGTACCCTTGCCATTACTTCATATATGGTGACCAGTCATTCTTTCTGAACCCCAAGCCTGTTCAGTTTTGCTGCTTATGTTTTGTGCCTTTTATTTTTTTTAACCTACTTAATTTTAAAACAAGGAAAGGGGTCTGAGGGAAAGTGATAGGTGGGGCTGAGTGTTGGCCAGGAGATGTGTCAAAGCTCTGGGGTGGTGCTTTCGTATTGCACCTGCTTCTCGCCTCCGTTCTTCATGCAGCCTTTGGGCTGTGTGGACGCACCCTTAGGCCCCATTTGAGAATGCGTGCATGTAATGGGATACAGAGCTGCTGGAGGTAGTTGTTCAATTGAACAGTGTGGCAGCAGGAAAAATTGGGAACAGCCGCTCTACACCTGACTGTTGAGCATCCAGTGAACCTGTATATTCCTTTGGATTCAGAAAATTCCCACGCGTCCTGGAGGACAGAAAGGCAGTGGGATTCCTGGCAACCGGATGTACCCTCATTATCCAACACCTGCCTGAAAGATTAAAGGGAGGGATAGTGACAATGCCTTTCTGACAATCACCTGTCTCCTGAGGCAGATTTGGCTTCACCTAAGAATGACTCCAAGGCCATCTGCTGACTCCTGCCATGGCGGGGCTTCATATGAACTGTCATGAAGATTTGGCAAATAAGTGTGTGCACATCTGTGTATGTATGCACACATCCATATGCACACATGCTCTCCTCTTTATTGTGTCCTTCCACTGCCATGGTGGCAGCATTCCCAAACACAACCCCTGACAAATCTATAGGCATGTTCATCAAATGCTGGAGATGTCACATATATTATCTCAGACCATTCAATGAATAGAGGGACTGTCTATGCACAGAAAATCTTAACTGTTTAATCAAACGCCCCAAATCTTTCAACCAAACTAGATTACAAAAAAAAATCAATCAAATTAGCTTTATAGTTCCACTTTTCCTGGTGCACGATTTGTTTTATTGACACTTCTGTGGCATTGGTTCTGCTCCATGCTTTGGTAACCATACTTGGTAACCATACCAGTCGCTGAGGCTCAGGTTGCCTCATGTGCATATAAGCCCGATTGGGGTCAAACTGTACCATTCTTCAAATTCCAGCTGTTTATCTTTTTTGCCCCTCTGGGAGGTATGGGATGCGTGGGTTTTAAGGTGGTTGGAGTAGATGTTGAAAAATCTAATAAAATCAAACAAAAGGAAATAGATTGTGATTTAGCGGTGGTGCATGTTTTTTGTACTCTGGATTAATGTTTCCAGAGACCTGCTAAAGTATTTATTTAGCAAACAGTGTTAATGTTGTTACTACTGAAACACTTACAATGACTTTGTACAAACATCATTACTCAGTAATATCTGAGCTCTTTATTCTAATGGAGCTGCTCTCCCTGTTGCATTTGAATTCGATTTTGGCTGACAATCCATAGGCCTAGAAGCCTATTGTTCATCAGGTGGGCCTGTCTCTTCTTTTATTGCTGATGCTTGTAATTTCCCAAACCCTGACCTTTCTAAAACCACCTTTCGTGTATCAGCGGGCTCACACTACGCAAATGGAGGGGGCAGGACGTCAGCAGCGTTGTGAAATAGAGAAAACCTTCCTATTTCGAAAAGATGCAAGAGCTTGTTGGGTTTTTAGTTCTTATAAGTGAAGTTAAACCTAATGAAACTTGTGTCCACCACATCTCCCATCATGTCTTTTGTACCTTTACAGGCTATTCCGTTTCCCTGCATCTGAGAGTAGCATCCTCGCATTGTTGTTAACTTGGTTTCTTTACTTCAGTAAATATTTATGAATATGTTTTATGCACTTCAGTACAGACTTCATGTCCAAACAGGTGTGTTTCCAGGTAGGCAATCTAAAATGAATTGGTAGAGACTATCGCAGGCACAGAATGCATTCAAATTCAATTAGAAAAGGCAAGTTCCAGACCTTTTTTTCTGAATAGTAAGAAGGTAGTGAGCATATTATATATTTTAAGGGAGCCATTAAGGATGACCTCAGTAAGTATGATTTGGTTAATGATGAAAAAGTACAAGATGAAATGAAATGAAAGTCATTTCATCTTGTACTTTTCCTATAAAGGAACCGCCCACTCTAGGACTAGAATGTGCGGTGAAATTGAATATAAAATCAGAGTTCGGCAGTAAAGAAGGAAAGCAAGCATCTCCTAAAAGTGACCTAAAGTAATTTCCTTTCCTTCTGGATGTATCTCCAAATAACAGATGACCTTTTCTGACCACCATTTCTGCATTAAGGAGTCTCTGGGAGAGAACAAATCAATTCAAGCTGAAGGCAAGTCCACAGAGTGCCCTCCCAGGAGGGACCACTTAGACACACTGATTGAAGGGATCCAACTTTCAGCTGACAGGGCACAGGGCTGGGCACTTCAGTCCTCACAGCAGCCCGGGGAGCTCAGCTACTGATGTCAGGGATCTGGTGCAGCTGGTAAGCAGAGGGATCTGGATTCAAACCCAGGTCTCTGCCTAGTCAGCACATCTTTTTTTCACAAAACCACATTTTTCCCAAAGTAAGGATAACTGCTAGTACAACAAAAACCTGGGTTTTGGTTTCTGATTTTGTTTATTTTCCTCCTCCTAGCCTGCAAAGACTGGCATTTCCCACAAAAGAGGAATGTGTAAATAAATGGGTAAATTTATTGAGCAATGTGTGTTGTCTTCTTTTCAGGCAGGTTCTCCTTAGTGGTAGGAAAGATAGCCCCGGGCAGCCTTGCGATGTACAAAGGGAAGAGGAAACCTCTCACAAACTCCAGACCGCTCACAAAGACAATGCCAGTTGCCTCTCTCTGGGTCTCGTGCCCACTACCTGATCAAGTCCTGCCCAGGGAACCGGGGTACCACAATTGGCCGGCCCAGGTAGTGTACCCACCCAGTGGGAGCACTGCGACTTTAAGCCCCACCAGAACCACATGGACTGGTTCCCCAAAGGAAAGGGTGCAGTTTGGAGAAGAAGGGGAGAAGAGTAGGCCAAAACAACCCAATACCTCCAGCAGATGGCAACAGGGAAGTCACAGCACCAGGGTTCTGGATGAGGGATGCCCGGGTGCTAACAGTTCAAGCTCCTGGGGAGCCCACTCTCTCCCAATTACTACAAATGGTGTCTTCATGATGGACAGTGCAAGAGAGCACCTGAGAGTCAAGGAACTGGGTCTTAGTGTCTTCTCTGCCACTTCCTGTTATGCAAATCATGTGACCTCTTCCTGCCTCCATTTCCCCATCTGTAAAATGAAGGGTAGGACTAGAGATCTCTAATTTCACTTCTGGCTCTGGAAGTCTATGTTCCATTTACCTTTCCCACAGAGTCTTTGTATATTACCCACAAGTCTTCAGAAGAGATCGAAGCAAATTTGGATAAGCACCAAAGCTTTGAAGAAAGATTACAGAAACAACTCAGACCTATTTATATTTGGATACCTTTGGTCCTCTTGTAGAGTTCATTTCTAATCTGAAGAAAAACTAATGCAGTCCTTTCCTTGGTTGGAAATGAGTAGATAGGCATTAAAGAAACTGCTTGCAATTTGAGGACTTGGGACAAATATACTCACTTGGCCTTGAGGTCCTTAAGCAGTGAGTCCCTCTCAGTAATGAAATGTATTTCCGTGAAATTAACCTTTCTGCACACCTGTTCCCACGTCAAGAATAGGCTACGTTTCATTACATGGGATACTCACAACGAACTAGTTCTTCCTCCGGTGCTGGAAATCTGGGTCACCCTTTTGACATTCCTGAACTCTGTTTACAAATGCCCCCTCCCTGCTAGAGAACAACAGGGGTCTTTGCTTTTTAAGAGCAGCCTGTGGTAATTGACACAGCAGGAAGCAAAAGAGGTCACTGAAACAGAAACAATAACAGCAGCTAATGCTGAGAAGTAAAAAAGAGCCTCTCTACCTTTATCTGCCCTTGGAAACCAAAATAACTATCCTACAAGAAGACGGGGTGGGTGTTGCGGGGGAGGGGCGGGGGAGAACTGGCAGAGATGTGGGTGAAAACCCTGTCAATAACTGTCTTTCTTCTGTCACAACAATAGGGATTGTTCATTTATTTCAGAGAGCTGGGATTTGGGAGCAGGGGGAGAGACAGAGTGGGGAAGAGTTTGGTTTGGTTTGTGGACCTTGTTTCTAGACAGATGTTGGTCAAAGAGCTATGTGGTGTAGGTATTCACAGATGTTAATGTGCCAAGACTGGATCTTAAAAGGGATGATTAGATTTCCTCCATAGCATTTGTTAGAGTTTGTGGCATACACTTCTTGTACTGATTATTTGATTACTACCTGCCTGCCTCCTGGACCATGAGTTCCAGGAGCACAGCCATGTACTCCTCTGTCCGTGGAGCTGACCTCAGGGCTGGGCTTCTGGAGGAAGCTCAATAAATAGATACTGAATGAAAGAATGTTAATTAATTCAAACTGAAGATAGCTTGGAAAGATGCAAGGGGCAGCATATCACTGACAGGAGAGACAAGTTTGGGTTGGTTTCATTAAGTAGACCCTCTTATCTGTGAAGTAGGAAGTAAGGTCCTCCAAATCCAGCCATGTCCAACACCCAGTTTCCCGCTGCCAAACTGCAGCCCCCCATTAGGAGTGGTCAGGAAATGTGGGAAGGGTCTTAGGCAAGACGGCTGGGGTTTGTGTCAAAAGAAAACCTCCTCGCTCTCTTCACATCCAAAGCAATGGAAGCATTCATTTTAGAGGAACGGGCCTCCCCTTGTCCACTGCTATAAAATCTCAGGGGACATTTTCCCAATCCACTTAGTACAGAAAGGGGAAGCCACCCTCCTGTGACTGGAGGAAGCCGAGAAGACTAATTCTCTACTAAGCCATGGCGTTGCTGTATCTCAAAACCAACTTCCAACTTGATGCTGCCCCAATCATTCCAATCTAAAGCCTATGAATGGTCTTCTCACCCTGGGGGCACAAAGATTGTTTACAGTGGAAACCGATGTCCACGCACCCCATCCAAGAGGCAACCTCTCCTTCCTGCCCCATTAACTCCACTGCGGAGCTCAAGTCTTCCTTGTGCCAGAGGAGCGGCCTTAGATGATCACCTCCGATAAAGCAGAGCAGGCGACTTTATTTCCCAGTTCCCTTCAGAGCGTGTGAATCCTGGTGCTGCTAGAATTCACGCCTCCAAGGTCGGAATCCCGCCAGCCCACTCAGATGTGCTTCTCTTTCCAGTCTGGGGCCCCCAGAAGCATCCTGGCTTCCAGGCGAGGCAGGCTTCAGAACTGCATGGAGTCCGTCTCTCTAGGAGGATTAAAAACAATAAAATACCCACATTATTCAGCACTTACTGGGTATCAAACACTGTCCTGAGCTCTATCCCTGTGAAGTAGGTGGTGTCTCCATTTAGCGCATGAGAAAACGGAAGTTAGATTCTTAGGTAAATTGCACAGAGTACCCTCAGCATGGCGCTGTCTTAATTCTTATAGTACATAGGATGAAACTCACGATCTAAGAGATTGTCATTGTCCCCAGATCACAGACTGCTCACACTTGCTAATTCAGGGTGGTGGGGCCACACCTAAACCCAGGTTTTCAGATGCCAAACCTGGGTCATTTTCATAGCACTCTAGGTCCTATAGCCAAAATCTAAACTTCCTTAAGAAAAGCATAGACAAGAGAATCGTTGTAAATCTCTAACTTCAAGAATGAATCTTTTCTCTTTACTTCCTTCCTAGAGCCCGCAATTTCTCCACAAATATTTTTGACACAATTATTTTTAAATCTTGGTATTCACCCTTCAAAGGAATACAACCTCAGCTAGATACCTTGCCAGGCTCACCCCCATCTCTGAGCCTTTTCTTATCCAATGATCCAACTGGGAGTCTCTGCCAAGTCCTTCTATCTTTCAGGGCCTTGTGCTGCCACCTCCTCTGTGAAGCCCTCCTGACCATGCCAGACCACATGCCTCATCAAGAATCTCTCACATGGCTTTTGTAGGTAGTGATACCGTCTAACACTTTATCTTCTGTCTTCTTTCTATCCCCTCCACCTGAAGTGACTTCTACTCCAAGGAACATACTGCCGGGCAGAATCCAGGCATTCCGGCCCTGAGGGTTTTGTCTCAGTGCAGCTCAGAGCTGCTCTTCGGTAGTTTGTATTTATAATCTTGTAACTTTCATTGACATTTGAGAGCTGGGACTTGTCCTTGTTATGGAAGACTCCCCCAACCCTTGGGCACCTGGTTTACAATCTTCAGCTAAATCTGGATGCCACCCTGTGTGATTCCACACTCCTGTGGAGGTCCTGTGCAGATCCCTCAGCCTCCTCAGCTCCAGGGACTGCTCCCTCCACTATAATCCTGTGGCCTCACCTTGGAGGTTATCACTGGGAACTCTCCCACCACTATAGGTGTTAAATCCCAAATCCCACTCTTGGAGCACAAATGGCTATTACTTCCTTTATTCTCTTCCCTAACAGACAGAAATCAGCCCAGCAGCTTCTTCAAGGCCTCATAGTGCCTCTGATTCCTCCACTATTGGTGACTTCTTGGCTTCCTTCTGATCACATTTCCTTTCCCGTTCTCCAGCCTGGACTCCACACAAACTTCTCTCTCACCAGCACTTCAATTACCTAGCTCTCTTGTCCTTCTATGTCCCAATCCCTACTTCAATCTGGATATTCCATCAGACCGCTGAGTGAGGCTGCGTCACCGTAACTGTGCAGACTGACGTCATTCTAAGTTCGTGGCGTCCATTCTTAGCTGGGCCCTTAATTTGGCTCAACAACTTTTTAAGTGCTCTTGGTCAGCTTCCTCTCTCATTCTGCTGGACAGCTGTTGGAAGGCTTCATCACTTTTCTCCAGCTCTCTACCAAATTCCCTCCCTGCTTTACCCTGAAGATGATCTCACCCTCTCATCAGAGCTAACAGGCCATCATGGCACCCTCCTTCACTTTACTGACTCACTTTATAAGCTATATCTGCCCTCATGCTCATTTCCTTCCAGTCTCCAAGGAAAAGTTATCCCTCTGCGTAAAGTTAAACCAACCACCTGATCACCTGATCTCATCCTGTCTAACCTTCCCCCCAATGCTAGGAAATTAGCTCCGTCAAGCATCCCCTTTCTCAAATTGTTGACCTTTGACCTTTCATTATTTGTCTCTAGCCAATAAATGTGTTCAAATTCCTCCCATCTAAACACTCACACAGATACATAGTCACCTTTGCCTCTCCATCCTTCTCCTCTTCCCTGCCAAGCTTCTTGACAATGTGAGGTCTGTTCCCATCACTCACTGAAAAGGCCTCAGCAAAGGTCAGTGACGAGCGTTGTATGCAGTGGGCTCTCCATTCTCCCTCTTTCCTAGCCTTTCTGTAGCATTCAGTATTGCTCTTCCACGCTCTGCTGATTCTCCTACCTCTCTCATCTTTCCTTCTCAGTCTGCACCACTGGTTTCTCTTTCTTTGCCTTTCTCATAAACAGTAGTTCTCTAGAATTCTATCCTGAGTCCTTTTCTTACCACCCCTGGGCAACTGCTTCCACTACCATGGATTTTACTATATCGAACTATGACTAAATTGTCATCTCCAGCCTAGACCTCGGCTGGGCACCAGGCCTATATAGTCAACAACCTACTCAACAGCTTCACGTGGACATCGAAAACAAGACTTCTTTTTCTTAACTTGCTCCTACTTCTTCAGTCCCAGTCCCAACAATGATGATTATAATGATTATGTGATGATGATGATGATGATTAATATTTGTATTAATAATACATGCCAGACACTGTTCTAAACCTTAGTTGCCACAAGAATACTATAAGGTAAGTATTATTATCCCCATTTTACAAAAAGGGTAATAAACACAGAGAGATTTAATCTCTCAGTAAGTGACATTGTCTTTCACTTGAATATTCCAGAGACCCAAAAAGAAACCTGTATTTTTTCTCCTCCTTCATGTTCAATCAAGCATCAAATCGTGTTGGTTCTTCCACCTCAGTTTCTCTGGCTTTATCCTCTCCCCTCCATTACCTCTTCTCCAGAATCTGTGCCTTTGCCTTACTGCTGACTCTCATCATCGCTTGAACAGAATCTTAAAATAGTGCCCTGACTGGTCTTCTTGCCTTCAGTCTTAGCTCTCTCTACCTCCAATCCAACCATTCTCCACACCTCTTCTAGAGCGGTCCTTCTGAAATGCAAACAATCACGTTATTATGCTGCATAAAGCCGCTCAGCGGCTCCCCTCACCTACCACATTGCTCTTTCTGCACGGCAGGCACTCAAGACACCCACCTCCCCTCATTGGCTGCCCACTGCATGACATTTCAACTTCATCTCCTACTGTTTTCCTACTTTCACTTCAGACATTCCAGACACCTCCCTAAATGCCAAATGCAAAAGCTTTTGCTCACACTGTTTTCTCTGCCTGGAATGCCCTCTGTCATTTCTTTGTCGAGTAAACTACTCATCCTTCAAAAGTGTGCTCTTGGGGCCAGCCCAGTGACATAGTGGGTAAGTTCAGCATGTTCTGCTTTAGCAGCCCAGGATTAAGGGGTGCAAATCTGGACCTACACCACTCATCAAGCCATGCTGTGGCAGCAACCCACATACAAAATAGAGGGAGACTGTCACAGATGTTAGCTCAAGGCCAATCTTCCTCACCAGAAAAAATGTTTAAAAAGGTGTGTTCTCTAATATGGCAGCCAGTAGCCACTTGAGGCTAATCTGAATTAAGATGTACTGTGCAAAAAATCTAAACACTGGATTTCAAAGACATAGTGTGGACAAAAGCGTAAAAGTCTCAATAATTTTATAATGATTACACATTGAAAAGATAGTATTTTGGATATATTGGGTTAAGTAAAATATATTATTAAACTTTATTGTTTATTTTTACTTTTTAAATGTGCCTACTAGAAAATTTACAGATGAGGCTTGAATTTGTGGCATGCATTGTATTTTTATTAGACAGCACTCCTTCAAAATCCTCATCTGGTAAACTTAACTGAAGGAGCAAAACTGAAAACTACAAAATGTTCTTGAGAGAAATTAAAGAAGACACAAATAAATGGAAAGACATCTCCTGTTCATGGATTGGAGACTTAATATTGTTAAGATGTCAATACTACCAAAGTGATCTCCAGATTTAATGCAATCTCTATCAAAATCTTAGCAGGACTTTTTGTAGAAATAGGAAAATCCATCCTAAAATTCATATGGAATCTCAATGGATCTCAAGTGGCTGAAACAATCTTGAAAAATAAGAACAAAGTTGGAGTTCTCATACTTCTTGATTTCAATACTTATTACAAAGCTACAGTAATCAAAACAACGTGGTACTGGCATAAAGGCAGACATATAGACCAATGGAATAGAACAGAAAGTTCACAGATAAACTCTTGAGTATACAGTCAAATGATCTTCAACTAGGGTGCCAAAACCACCCAATGGGGAAAGGAGAGGCTTTTCAACAAATGGTGTTTGGAAAACTGGATATCCACATGCAAAAGAATGAAGCTGGACCCTTACCTTACACCAAATACAAATATTAACTCAAAATGGATCAAAGACTTAAACATAAGAGCTAAAACTATAAAACTCAGAAGAAAACATAGAGGAAAAGCTTCATGACATTGGATTTGGTGATGATTTCTTGGCTATGACACCAAAAGCACAGGCAACAAAAGTGAAAACAGATAAACTAGACTACATTGAAATTGAAAACTTCTATGCATCAAAGAACACAATCGACACTGAAAAGACAACCTATGGAATGGGAGAAAATATTTGCAAAGCATTTATCTAACAAGGGATTAATATCCAGAGTACATAAAGAACTCCTACAACTCAACAGCAGAAAAATCCAAACAATCCAATTAAAAAATGGGCAAAGACTAGAATAGACATTTCTCCAAAGATGATGTAAAAATGGCCAACAAACACATGAAAAGATGGTCGACATCACTAATCATTAGGGAAATGCAAATCAAAACCACAATAAGATATCACCTCATACCCATTAGGAAGGCTGTAATTTAAAAAACAGAAAATAACATGTTAGTGAGGATGTGGAGAAATTGGAACCCTTGTGCACTGTTGGTAGGAATGTAAAATGGCGTAGCTGCAATGGGAAATGGTATGGAAGTCCCACAAAATATTAAAAATAGGATTACCATAAAATCCAGCAATACCACTTCTGGGTACATATTCAAGAGAACTGAAAGCAGGATCTTGAAGAGATATTTGCACACCCATGTCCATAGCAGCAAAAGGTGGAAGCAATCCAAGTGTCCACTGGCAGATAAATGGATAAACAAAATGTGATATATACATACAGGGGAATATTATTTGGCCTTAAAAAGGAAGGAAATTCTGACACATGCTACAACACAGATGAACCTTGAAGACATTGTGTTAAGTGAAATAAGCCAGACATAAAAAGACAAATATTGTACGATTTCACTTACATGAGTTATCTAAAGTGGTCAAACTCATGGAAACAGAAAGAAGAATGGTGGTTGCAGGTGATTACAGGGGGTAGGGAGAGAGAGAAATGAGGAATTCTTGTTGAATGTGTATAGAATTTCATTTTTGCAAGATGAAAAAGTTCTGGAGATTGGTTACACAGCAATGTAATCACAATATGAATTTATTTAACACTACTGAACTGAGCACCTAAAGATGGTTAAAACGGTACATTTTACATTATGTGTATTTTACCACAATTAAACATTTTTAAAAAATCAAGTTCCAAAAAAAATCCTTACCCAGATATCAACTCCCTTCCCCTGCCTTGGGTGAATTAACCACTCCCTCCTTTGTGCCTCCACCATACCTTGCACATATCACTTTTAGGGCTCATCACATTTTTGGTAATTATTCTTTTGACAGGATAAGGGTTACTGTCCCATGTGCCCCCATCCTGGGATGAGATGAACACTTACCCACTCTGAGGTCTTGACCAGAAGCTAAGAAAATATACTAGGGTCGTTGGCAAGATGGAGAAAAGCAGCCCTCATGGTATAATATGCTGCAGGGGACAGTCATTATTAGCAAGAGCACACCTTGTATCTGTAGGGGTCTCCCTCTAAGGCTAGATCTGGGGGGCCCTCTTCCTTCAGCCATCCTTTTGTAAGCAGGATCTGAAAGACCTAAAAAGCACTTCCACCCTCCCCCAACACATAAAAACACCCCCTTCTCCATCATGAGGACAACCGGCTGAAATGATCAGTCTCACCCAGTCCACCCCGTTGGCGGGATGAGAGGAAGATGTTCATTCGAGATAGATTCTAGATAAAGTAGCTTATGTAATAGATAAGGTACTCAGGGGCAATTAAAGAACTATTTTGCTGCCTCCTCTGGCCTCTTTGTATGTATGCCTGATGCCTAATAGGAATTTCTTTCTTTCCGCTAATCGACTGGACCTTCCTGCCCTTCCAAGGTCATAGCCAAGAGGTTACATTTGTTTGATTTGTCTTCCTTGGGTCCCTAGGCAGGTCCCTAGGGCAGGGACCATACCTTATTCTTCCATGTATCCCCAGTGTCCACCAGTCCTGGCACATAGCACGTGCCCAATAAGTGCCAAACAAATTTAGAGTGAGGGTGGGGTGAGTCTCTACAATAGCCCAGAGGGATGCTTTCGGTAGAGCAACTAGTCCACCCCAGAGAGCAAGGACAGTCTGAATAGAGAGCTACAGGGAGCATGTGGGTCTGGTGGGAGTGGGGAGCAGAGGGAGCATGAGAAGAAAAAGTGGTTCATTATGAAGCCAAGGTTGAGCAGGTTGATGAAATTTACACCCAGTTTCATGTTCCATTGTCTCACTAGTCATCATACAGTGCCGACATTTATCTGGTCCCCAGGCAAATTTCCTTTCATTCTATAATTTCAGCTCAATCTGAAGCAACACCATAACGCCGGCTCAGTGGCCCCCATTCCACAAGCCACATATCTTGCTTCAGTTTTAAATTAGACATTGTTTTATCTGGCTGACTGGACTGTTTCAGGTCTGCTAACAATAAGATGATTATGTATGGCCCTTTCATGCAGTCGGTTCTTTGTAATTTTTTTTTTCCTCTCCAGGAATCCTGGAAAGGATTCCTAACAATGGTTAATCCAAAAATCAGCTTTATTTGTCAACATAATGGTATCCCTTCAAACTCATATTCATAGAATTTGCAAGCTGGAAGGAAAAGTAAAGATTAGTTCTGTTTCCCTGGTAAGGAAATTTGTGCCTAGAGAGCCAAGTTGGGTCACAGTGAGTTAGAACGAGGACTCGGGGCCCTGGGCTTCCAGTCCTGAGCCCTTTTCCTTCTGCCACCCACCTGCGGGTGCAGCCACACCTGCTTGGCACACGGCTAGCTCACCCGTCTCTGCTTTTCTGTAATTTCTGCAATTAGGGCTCTCGCTGGACAGCTCTAAATTATCTGCATTAGGAGGAAAGTAATGAGCAGACACGAATTCTTCAAAGTTTTCAAGGTTAATTTTCCTTGGAACGTTCTGGGTGATTTTTTCTTTCTAAAGTCCCATTCTCAACGGTGCTGACATTTGAGGTATTGTTCCATCAGCTGAGCACTAAGGAGCCAGTCCAGAAGTGCGCTAGTTAGCAGAGGATTTGCCTCAAAGAGCTGGGCATTGGGCCGGGCACTGTTGGCTACTAAGCAGCCCCCAAATCATTTGTGTTATCATTTAATAGGCACTAACTGAGCACAGTCTGTGTGTCTGTCTGCAGCCGCCTGATTAAAGAGAGCGGCTGCCTCCATCCCTCCACGAAGCGGCAGACACAGGGACTTCTGAATCTCATCTCGGATCTGGCCTTAACTTGTATTGCGACTTCGGGCAAGTATTTTAAATTCTCCCAACTCTGGTAGCCTGTGGCTTCAAAAGAAAAAAACAATCTTTTCAAAAGGGAAAGGTATTTTTTGGAACTGGAGAAACAGACACAACAACAACAACGGAAGTGCTGTGAGACGCTCACCAGGCCCCCTGTCCCAGGAGCCACATGCCAGCGACCCCAAGGCAGAGGCTGCCAACAGCCTACCCAGCGGGCTCCCCAGTTCGCCTCCGGGGAGCCCAGGCGGCGGAGGCCAAGGGGGAGCCTTTCTCTTTAAGAGCCCCACGGGCGATCCTGATTGGCTGTAGCTATGCAGGTCTTTCTTCCCCGCTCCCTCCGATCGTTCCCTCCCCCGCCGCGGTCTCCGCTCTCTTTGCACACCCCTCCCCCCTCCTCTGCACTCACCCGCCGCCCCCCGCCCCCCGCCCCCCGCCCCCCGGCCCCCGCTCCCCGCTTGCCTCTCCTTCCCGGCGCCGAGTTCAGCCTGGCCAGCGGCATGGGTGATACGCCAGCGACAGATGCCGGGCGCCAGGATCCGCATCCTTAGGCCAAGCTGAACGCCTGAAGAAGAGAGAAGGAACCGGAGAAGGGCCGGGAAGGCGGGCGTGGAGGTGCGGAGAGCCCCCCCAAAGGCAGAAGCCCCCGCCCCCACCGGAGAGCTCCGCGCCGGCACAGCGCCCGCCTGCTGCCGCCGCCGCCGGCGCCCCCTCGCTCCAGCCATGCCGGGCCCGGCCGCCGACGGGGGCCAGGTGCCCTCCTGCCGCGCCGCGGGGGAGACCCGCGCGCGGGGCGAAGGCTCGGGGGGCGGCGGCGGCCGGGGGAGGCCGGGCGCGTGCGGACAGCGGCAGGACATCGTCTGGAGGAACGTCGTCCTCATGAGCCTGCTCCACTTGGGGGCCGTGTACTCCCTGGTGCTCATCCCCAAAGCCAAGCTGCTCACTCTGCTCTGGGGTAAGTGCCGCCGGCGCCCCTGCGCCCCGGGCCCCGCGGGCGGCCTGCAGCGGCTCGCCCTCCGGGACGGGCAGGTATTTCTGTGCCGGTATTTCAACTTCTGCCTCCCCCGCTGACCGCCCGAGGAGGCGCATTGCCGGCCCCCGGTGGAGAGCGGGAGGGCCCTGGGGTCCTGCGGCGGCTGAACCCGGCCTCCGGGGAGGGCAGACGGGCGGGACGGCGGTGTCGCCTGTGTGGGGCCCGGGGGCTCTCCTGTCTGCTGCCTCTCAGCTTCTCAGTCTCCTCCGCCGGCCACGGACCTTGGGGCCGAGTTAAGGACAAGAAAGGGATGGAGGGAGGTGGAGAGACCCGGCACAGGAACAGTCTTGATTGTCGCGCACGAGTGGAAGAAACCAGCTCCCTTCCTGCCCCTGCAGGGCCCCTCTCCCTGCCCGCTCCGTGACCCTCCTCTGCCCAGTTGCACTTCTGTGATCCCAGAAGTTTCTCTGCGAGCAGACCGAGGCCACAGTGAGAGCGCTCTGGCCCCAGAACAAAGCTCTGACTGTGGCCGTGCAGAACCCCCCCAGGCCCTGTAACCCCCGGCTAGTGCGGGTCTGCCGCCCGCACCTGTGGCTCTCCCGCCACCCTCCTTCCTAGCACCCCCACCCCTGCTGGCAGCGGAGGGAGCCCAGGAGTCGATCCCCCCACCCCCACCCCGTCGGGCCCCAGGAGCTCAGTGGCTCCCCGCATGGCTCCAGTCGCTGACCTCTGAACTACCTCACAGACCTCTTGGCCCTAGTGACCGGTTTTGGCATCAGTCACCGAGGCGGCAGTAACCGGGACAAAAGACGCAGGCATTGATGTCTTGGGCTGAGAATTTGACTGGGTAATCCAAGAAGCCCGTTCAGCTCCCGTTTCTGACATCGCCAAGGAGTGGGGGCAGGAGAAATACAACCTACTTTCCTTTCCAGAGAGGAAGAGGAAGGAAGGAAAAATGACCTCTTTCTGCGAAGCTCTTATTTGGCATAGTGCCAGCTTCAAATGCCTAGGTTGACACCCGGGCCACTCGGTTCCGATCCTTTGCTTGAAGCCCTGCAATCGCTGCTCTTGGACCCATCGGGAACGTGGGCACCTCTTAGGGGGGTGTGGCTGAGCTGGCAGAATTGTGGAATGGTGAGAGGGGCAGAGGTCTTTGGGAATCATGAAGCCTTTTAAAGTCCCCTGGTCGCTTTGGGTAACCCCTCTGCTCAGGCCTCCCCAACTCAGTGCACCGCCTGGATTCTGTGGTCTTTTCACCATCTTCTTTGTTACGTGTTGCTTTAATTTTTAGTCTGCCTGTCTTCTTCCCTCATCTCCAAATGCCTAGAGTGTAAGATATTCAGCCATTAATTCATGGACACACTCCCACCCTGCCAGCGGAAGCCCTTATTGCTCCAGAGCCTTCCTGGAACTCCTCCTTCCCCTTCCAGGGGCAAGACTGGGCTGCTGGACTTCAAAGCCCACCTGCCTCCAGGGGATTGGGGCTTGTCCTTAATAGCTGCAGTCTGAGAGAGAGCTCAGGGAGGAGTGAGCACTTAAAATATTATCTTACATGCCTGGAGCTCCACAGGGCCCTCAGGCTCCACTCCTTACAGCGAACCCCACTCACCCTGGCACCCCACCAGCAGCCACAAGGACAAGGCCTCCTCTCCAGGTTTGCCAAGTCACCTCTGCCCTTTCCAGGCCGCTCTCTGTGGTGAAGACAGAATCTTTGTTCTGAAAGACCTTGGCCAGAGGACACCTCCTTCGGCCCCAAACTCCTCCAGCTTCCTGGGAGAAGTCAACACACTGCAGGAATCTGGTTTCCCCTTTGTGGGTTATGTTGCCAAACTCCATCCTTGTACCTCCCTGCATAGTCTTCTGCCTCAGCTATTTTTCATCAGCTCCGTTGTCTGAATCCTGATTCTCTCCCTACCTCTCCTTCTTTGCCTCTCCACCACCCCCCCTCCAAAAAAAGAAAAAGAACAGACAATCTTGGATGTTGTAGTTTTAAGGTCTAAAATTGTGACCTAGAAACATTCCAAACAAATGAATCATATTTGATGGATATCTTGTGAGAGAAGAAATGAGGGACTCAGACCAGCTAAGACTGGTACTGCTGATGGCTAAGATACATAGGGCAACCGGAAGACTAGGGGCACCATTGACTCAGGGTTAGTTTCAGTGCAAGTCCTGGTGCCTTGACCTGCAAATTTCCCCCCGCTGGATACCCTTTTCACCACCTCCCCCACTGGCTCTGTCTAGCTGGAGGGCTGAGTTCATGCACCAGTGGGCTGCTCGTCCACTTCAGGGACCTGGGTTGTCAAGGAAATAGGCTTACCCATCCATTGCTTGCCACCCTCCACCCTAGGTGAGGTTGTCCTGGAAACAAGGGGCATCCATGCAGTGCACTGAGCAGAGACGTGTTCGTTGTGCAGTGTGCGGAGAGTAATTTGCATGGTGGTAAAATGTCATCCATGAGAGATCCATCAAGTTGTTTAGTCCGACTTCCTCCACTGCCTAACGCCCCACCTTTTCACGACTCTCCTTGGGGCCAGAGCCAGTTGTTTTCCCTTCTCATCCTTGCAGTTTTCTGAGTGGGCAGGCTGTCAGAACAGAATGCTCTTGGTGCCCACAGGTCCTGAGAGATGAGTTTATGGGTTTCAAGGACAGAAAACAAGCTCCAACTGGAGTTTTGCCTGAAATCTTCACCTGAAGGCTTGAGCTCACAAAAGTGCCTGCTTTGATGGTTTTTGGTCAAAGGGGTGGTCAGTCCGTGGCCTGAATCCCACAATGAGTGAAACAGGGCACTGAGGGGTGGCAGTCATGGTATGGGGCCTCCTTCCCTGGGAGCTTTGCCCTGACTGTCTCCAGGCATTCTGGCTGTTGGTTTCCAGAAATGTCAGGGACTTTTCTGGTTTCTCTCTGAATGTTGTCTGAGTCCCCTAAATGTGTCCCATGGTGACATCATGGTTTTTTTTTCCCTCATGGGACAACTTCAGTGACAGTACCAGGCATGAAAAGCAGAAATTTGCTTTGCTGCCCTCTTCTATCCTGCCCCGGAGCAAATGTGACCATTGTTCAGGCAGCTACGGGATTTTCTGGTTCAGTTCTGGTTGCTGGAGCATCTGGACCACCCTGAATGGGATTCAGCCTAGGGTGAGGAAGCTGAGAGGTGGCAGGGATTACCAAGGCAGTCTGGGAGAGGGAGGGTCGCGAGAGGCTGGGGCTTGGAAGATACTGGTCTACCGGTCAAATTCTGTCCAGTTCTAAGAGTTGCCCAAAGATGAGCTGCCCTCTCTCAGGCGTTGGGTACCCTCCATCCACCATTTGGGACGGTCCTGATGTCTTTGTTGGGTTGTGCTGCTTTTTCCATCAAGTCTCTAAAGTTGTCGGGGAGCCCCAAGAATGTGCGGCCATGGACTTCTGTCTTGCCCCCAGGTTGTCTATGGTGAGCAAGGCTCAGGGCAGAGATGGGTCAGAAGGTGAGTCTCTGCTCTCCTGCTTACTTACCAGCTGCATGGCCTTGGACAAATTAACTAACATCTCCAGACCTCTCCTTTCTTACCTGTAAAATGGGTATATTAATAGTACTTGCTCACAAGGTTGTGAGAATTTAATTGGATAATATATGTAAATCCCTTAGCACAGTGCCTGGCCCTCGGTTGGGTTCACTGATTGTTAGCTGCCATTATTATTCCTGGTCCTAATACTGGCTCTTTTTCTTTAGTAGAAGGAAAAAGGCCCTCTTGCTGCACAGTAAGTTCTGCAAAGTGACACAGAACTTGGCTTCCTTGCCCCTCTTGCATGGAAAAGATTGCTCTGGCTTTGAAAACAAGAGTTCTTTCTCAAAGTCCCCAAAGAGAAATGGATACAAATGCCTCCTGTGCTTTCTCCCTCCCCCGTAACCTTCTCTTTCATTCTCTCTTCCTCCTGTTTTCCTCCAAAAGGCCACTGTTTCGTAGATAAGAATCTTTCCATTCAGCTGACAATTCACCTGGTCTTTAGTGTTTTCTTTGGTCTTTTTGAGCACAGCCAGTTGCAATTGCTGTAGAAACAGGGCCAAATGGTTCCTCTAAATCTCTTAGGGTCTCAGTTTTGACTTCTTTTCTTCTCCATCCTCATCTCCTTGAGCCTTCTTAAAAAAAAAAAAAAAAAAATCCTTAATGCTCAATTAAACTCCTAAAAAACTGAAAGACGTAAATGAATCTTCCTTTTAAACCCTGTAATTCCCAGCCCATTGTTGTTGGAACTCCTGCATTTTTCATAAATGGGCAAGCACTAAGAGCCTCCCGCATGGCTGGAGTGCAGCGAAGCTGGAGAGGATAGCGTGTGGTTTGGGGGCTTAATATCCCCAACAGGTATAAATAGAGGTTAAGGTTAACCTTATTAACTCAGTGTTTTCTGCAGCTCGTCAAGGTCACTGCGGACTGCACTGTGATCGTGAAATGAGAGACAGGGCCACAGAATAGAAACCAGGGCTGGAATCCTGGCATTGCCGCTCAGTTCGTCCTCAGACACGTCCCTTTCTGCGTCCTGAGCTTCGGTTTCCTCACCTGTGCAATGTGGACAGTGATACCGAGCTGAGAGTTGTTTTAGGAATTGAGTATGTGTTACAGTGCCTGCCAGAGAGTAGACGCTGAATGCTGTCTCTTATTATTACCTCCCATGATGGGGTCTGCGTCATGACACCTGCACTGGCGTCATCGTCTGTCTGGGGCTTGGAGTACTCCTGGCTCAAATATAAGGCACAGTCTTTAAATCTAAGTACTTGATCATGACTTTGCTAGAACGTTTTAGTTCTCATCTTATCTAGTTCTGTGTGTTGGATAAAATTACAAGAATTGCTTGGAAAAGCCATTGATAGATTTACAAAAGAGTGACACAGCCGTGCTGGGTTTTTTTAAGGTTTTCCAAAAGACGGTGTCGTTTTAGGGTGGGATTGTTCTTGCTGAGCGTTTGACATTCTGTAGTCACTGGCCTGCCGTCTGCCTGTCCCTCTGCTGTGAAATGTCACGTTTCTGTGGAAGTGCCACAACTCTGGGGTTAAGAGTGTGGGCTTTGGAGTCAGAGGGTCTTGGTTCAAAGCCCAGATCGCTAGGTCAGCCCCTGGCAGGTCACTCACGCTCCCTGACCTCAGTGTCGCCAGCTGCACTGTGAGGAGAACAACAGTACAGCCAGCATCAGGGTGGAGCTGGAGCAAAAGGAGGTAGCCCGGTGAAGCGCTGGCCAGGGAGCCGTGCACAGGGAGTGATGGCCTTCCTGCCTGTCACACGTTCCGTGGTGCTTCCCTTCACTCCTTCCCGTCCGTTAGCTCATCCCTCGGAGGCTGAGACTGGTTCCCGCCCGCCCCTGCTTGTCAGAAGCACTGGTCCTGGGTAAAGGCAGTTTGTCTCCCATTTTATTTCTCCTGGCAATGGATTGGTGGCCACAACAAGTACCAGCTGTCCCCCTCATAAGTGCCCGTCGTTTGTTCCTTATGTGTGTGAATGGCCACGAGAGAGACCCTCACACCTGGGGGGATACGTCAGTCACATATTCGTTCATCAACTAATTCAGTCATTTTTTCTGTTCCAACGATTGTCCAAAGTGGCTGCACATCAGAATCACTTGGGGATCCTTTAAGATTTTCAGATGCCTGGGCCTCCACCCAGACATACTGAAGTGGAATCTCTAGAAATGGTGCCCTGGCTTTGTTTTTTTTTCAGCCATTCACATGTTTCTGATGCACAGCTGGACTGAGAACCATGATTTAATTCCCTTATTCAATAACAATTATTACTCACCCATTACCTGCCGGGCACTGGCAGCATCCCTGACTTCATGGCACTGAGAGGCCAGTTAGAGAGACAGACAGGTGCGCAGGTGATAGCCGCGCAGGCAGCATTAGTGACAGAGCACTGGCTCGGGGAGCTGGGGAGGCCCCCAGAGGAGGTGGGCAGGAGGCGGGTGGCTGGCTGGTGGAGGGATTTGGGTGAAATGGCATTGTAGCCACAGACAACAGCATGGTCACAGCTCCCAAGGGGAGATAGAACAGGCTGGTTCAAGGACCTGATGGCTCAGCGAGCCCGGAGGTGACCGGGGGTAGGACCAGCAGGACCTGAAGGAGATAAGTCTTGTGGAAAGCTGCCCTTCATCCTCTGCCTGACTTCCACCGCCTCCTCTCAGCCATCACACACACCGACTTCTACTAAGACAAGTGGGCTGGAGCCCTGTTTCTGGACCAGACACTTCCCAGAGGGATGAGTGAATCTGAAGTTTCTCAGGAAAGACTCTGGGGCAAGCACCTTGGAGCAGGTGTGCAGTGGGGCCGGGCACTTCCCTCAGGCTGGCCAGAGCTGAGGGGAGGCTAGGAGGAATGTCTCAGTTGGTCATTGATTTCACAGACTTGGAGGTACTGTCCCGGGACTAAATTACTAGCATGCCCCAAGGGTGTAACAGCACAGGCATAGCAGACCCAGCGTGAGTCCTCCTTGCCCTTTCTTCCCTCTTCCTACTCTTTCCTGTGTTGCTGAAAGGTACCTGTGGGGGGGCTTGTTCCCACCTCGCTTGCTCCCTTGAACCCAGGTTTGAACAGCTGGTTCTCCCTAGCCCACATTTCAGGGCTGGCTGGTCCTACTCCCCATTTCTGCAGTTGGAGTCACTGCAGGGTCTGGAGCTTCCTAGGAAAGATTGGTGGGCTTTGTGGGTTCCGGCAGGCTGTGGTCCATGGACCAGCAGCGTCAGCATCACCTGGGAGCTTGTCAGAACTAGACTGCCAGACCCCATCCCAGGCCTGTTGAGTCAGTACCTGCATTTTAATAAGATCTCCAGGTGAGGGGCCGGCCCCGTGGCGCAGTGGTTAAGTGCGCACGTTCCGCTTCAGTGGCCCAGGGTTCGCCGGTTCAGATCCCGGGTGCTGACATGGCACTGCTTGGCAAGCCATGGTGTGGTAGGCATCCTACATATAAAGTAAAGGAAGATGGACATGGGTGTTAGCTCAGAGCCAGTCTTCCTCAGCAAAAAGAGGAGGATTGGCAGCAGATGTTAGCTCAGGGCTAATCTTCCTCACCAAAAAAAAGATCTCCAGGTGATTCATCCACATGCTAAAGTTAGAGATGCACTCCCAACCTCACATCCGGCCACAGGCTGATAATTGAGAGAAGCTGGACATGAGTGGGATGTAGCAAGTCTGCCTTCTTCCTTTTAATGTCCTCCTCCCCTTGGCCTCCCCTCCTCCCCTTCTGCCTCCTTGTAGCTTATTTTAGAAGATGTCGGGATCTGCTCCTCTTGCCAACAAAGGACTGTTGCTAAAATCATTCAGCCAGCAGCAGCAATGTTTAATTCATGGGCTAGAAAATTAATTTTATTTTCATGAATAGAACTGGGGAAAAATAACAGGAGACTCTGTGCATGGCCCTTGGGAGTTCAGCTTGTCTATTTAACAGATGAACTGGTAAAGGTGAGGAGACCTCCAGGGACGGCTGCCTTCCACAAAATTGTGAAGCAAATACTATTGGTTAGGATGCTTTTGGCCTCTGGGAGCGTCAAATGCCTTAAATAAAGACAATTTCTAATTTCGCTGATAAGAAATCCTGAGGTAGGACGCTTCTGGAATGGCTCAATCATGTCGTCAAAGAGCAGGTTTTGTTTCTGCTGTGGTGGCTCTGTCGAATTTGGTTTTCCTCATGGTTACAAGATGGCTGCCAGAGTTCCAGGCAGCACATGGAGTTACAACAGTGTCCTACAGAAGAAGAGAGAGGCTGCTCCTTCCTGAAGTCTCATCGGAGAGAAGATCTTTCCTGTTCACCTCACAGCTGATGTCCTCTCAAGTCTCACTTGCAGGACTGTGTCACGAGCCCCTTGTTAAACCAATCATTGGCAGGGGATTCAGCCTAGTCAGGGCTGGCCACTGAGCCACGTGAGGTGGCAGGCAAGAGCCAAAGAAAGCTCAGCCTCTGCTGGAAGGAAGAAGAGGGCTTGGCTGCTGCGACAGCCGACACCTCTGCTCCAGCGGCTTCCTCCGCTCCCTCTCATGACTTCTCCTCTTTGGTGTCAGCTCCATTCCCTGGAAAGGCTCTGGTTTCTGTGTTTTCTGTTTTTGCCTGCTCTTTCCTTCTACTCCCTACCCCCTATGCTTATCTCGAATTCTGCTATCATTACAGTGAGTCGTAAACGTCTGTCTTTCCCATGGGACTCTGAGCTCTTCGACGGCATTTCTGCCTCCCTGGGACGTGGCACACAGCCTCTGCTCGACATGTGTGCAGTACACATTGTTGGGTGAAGTTTAATGAATGAATGAGTTTAATCACTGTGTGGCCTTTCTTTCTAAAGGAAGTTTGCAGTTTACCCCTTAACTTTAAAAACGTCTTTTCCCCTGTTAGAGAACTTTCTGTGTGGTTTGGGGGGAAGGACTAGGGAGAGAGAAGCCTTTCTCAGTGACCCAGAAATCTGCACGGCCTCCTGCACCTGTGTCCTTCCCTGGAGTGGCTCTGACCTCGGCGGGAGCTTGCAGAGCTCTCTGAGGCTCCTTGGGGTCTTTGTGGGGTGAGGTGGGGCTGGGGAAGCTTGCCCTGGGCACAGGGAATTGTCAGATCCCCTGTGGGAGAATTGAATTAAAAAGAAAAAGATGGAAAACCAGTGACTTAGAATGCATTCTTTGCCAAGGTTTTCTATAGTGACACAATCTCCCTGACTGATAGTTTTCTTGATTGGTCATTTTCTTCATCTGTCAGCTGACACAGAACCTCAGCGATGAAGTCACAGCCAGGCTTCTCTTCTCTTGCTTCAGATTTTACTTAAAATGGCATTTAAAAGTCCACTTAATCTCACCCAGCAGGTACTATTATTTGCACAAACAACCTAGAAAGAAGCATCTTACTTAGGAGGAAGTTGCTAAGTATGTGCTCAAGGAAGCAAAGCACTAGTTTTTGGGGAGAGATTTTGGAAAACCGTGTTTTCAGTGCAGCCTTGGGGAAAGTGTAGAGCAGGGTCGTAGCGTAGCCAGTGTGGAAACCTTCGCGTCAAATACTGCGTGTAAAGTGCCTGCTTAAGGTTAGTGCTCGGTCGATGTCGCTGCGGGGGTGGTTGGGGGCTTGTACTGGGAGCTGGTCATCGCAGAGCTCTCCAGACATGGAGGTGACAGTGATGTGGTAATCAAGGTCTTCCGGGATTGTGGATGTTTTCTGAGATTGCCTTTAAAATGGGGAGTGGGGCAGGGGAATCAAATACCAATGGTTTTGAAATGAAATGAGATAAGAATAGAGTTTAGAACTCAAGTTTAATTAATTTTCTTCCTATGTCACTGTTACGTGAATATTGTTATACACTTGCAATTTCACTGTGTTGCTTTTAGCGTCGTTCCCTGAAGAATCAATGGCTTATGAATGCAACCTGTGACCTAAATGCACAAGGCCGTCTCCCATAGCATCCTCCTCCTCCTCATTCAAAAGCATTTATCAAGCAAGCAATTAATTTCTTATGGTCCTGAGCCAGGCCTTGTGTGAAAAAACAAAGATCTGGGCTCTACTCTCCTTCCTTTTATAACTCAAGGGAACAGCTGTGATTTGCCCCCAGTACTGTAACCAACTTAATGTTCTCTTGGCATGGGTAGACAGTGGAAAATACTCTTACTTCTTTGAAAGTTCCATGCATGAAATTAGAAGTGAGTTTCTAAAAGTTAACTGCTTCGTGGAGTAGTTTGTCAACCCACCCCTCTAATGAATATGTTCGTAAGAAGCTTGCAGATGGTTACAATGAAGCTCATCTCTGTTCTCAGCCGATGACTCACTTGAGTGTCCCCGAAAGCGTTCGTTTTGCCCTGGAGTCTCTATAAGCAGAGGGAGATATTTATTAGCAAGTACGAATAATGCCCACATATCGCCCCACTTCCATCTCCCACCCGCAAATCCATTGTGTTCGGCTCCACAGCTCTTGAAAAGTGGGTGAATCATTAACATTTTCCAGCTATACTCAGATTACTCCAGGGTCTTGACTCCATCTGGACTATGGGGGAGGTAAGTCACTACCCTCTGAGTATAAACTAGATGTGAACCTAAACTTGGCATGGCTCCCATGAGGGTTGGAATAAGCCACAGTTGTTAGAGCTAATTATTCCCTAATGCACAGAGCTAGTATTCAATCAGTGTGTGCTACTGTGCTCTACCAGTTGTTAAAATATTGAAACGGTAAATACTGCTGCCTTCCTTGGTTCTCCTGGAATTCCCAGCAGTCCAGGAGCTAGAGGGTCAGTGCCTGGCCCAGCCGCGGGGCTTACGTCTGCATCTGTTCTGATTGGTTTTGATTGGTTTGTGCCCTGTGGGTTGTCAGATATTTTTAATATCACCTCAGCATATGCATCCTCTTGTTATCATATGATCTGTATAATCTTCGGCTTCTATCCCTTTCATGGTTCTAATTGAATGAGAACTTAAAAAAAATCAGTCTGTCATTTTGGCTTAAATTTATATCCCCAAATCATATGAAGAAAGGTATGAGAACCCACCTGAATTCTGGGGTTTTAGGTAACTCACCTTTCCTAATAAAGACTCCTTTTGTGGTAGAGGCAACATGTATCTAAAAGGCGATTTTTATTTTCTGGCTTATAATTGGCTTTGCATAACATCCCCTGCCCCCCGCCCCACAAAGAATTGATATTATCATCAGAAAAAGATAACATGGTAAAAATAAGATTGTAAAGTTATATCTTTAGGTGTTGGGAGTTGGGAGGACAAGACATGGAGGACGGTGCTACAAATTCGGGTGGTCCTCCTGGCTCGCGGTTCATTGCCCGTGATGTTATAGATCGTGTCCGGGCTCTCCAGCTAGCCCAGGGGCCGTGCCACTCAAACCATACCTGAGGCCTCGTGCAGGGAGCTGTTTTAATGATAGAAAATTTCAAACATGTACAAAAGTAAAGAGAATGGAGTCTACTCCCCCACAGCCCGCACTTGCCTGGGGATTTTTTCTTTGTCACTTTTTACTTTGGTATATAATTTCCAATACATAGAACAGTTGTAAGAATAGTACAGGGAACTCCCATATACGCTACCCAGATTGCACAGTTTACACCTTGTCCCATGTTCTGTATGTGTGTGTATACACAAATGTGTGTGTGGAGTATTTTTTCTGAGCCATTAGAGAATAAGTCAGAGGCATTATGCCCTTTTATCTCTAAATAGTTCAGTATGTATTTCCTAAGAATAAGAGTATAACCAGAGTAGTTATCAAAAGCAGGTAGTTTAACCCTGATGCTGTCTAATCCACAGTGGCTAGTCAGATGTCATCAGTATCCTAGTAATGCCCTTTAGAGCTTTTTTTCCCCCTTTCAGATTAGGTTAAAGCAACTTCCAGACAACTGCATCTGCAAATACCTAAGTATTGAGTATTAGCTGGGGTAATTTTGGCTACATCGTCCACATGGAAAGCCTCAGGGCCATCTTTCCCCTACGAACTGCCCCCAGCTCTTTGGGGAAAACAGCTTGGCAGGGCTGTTTCTGAAAGTGGCAAAGGGTGGAAATTGGGAAGCAGGTGTATGTGACGAGCGAGTCGGCCCCTCTCAGTGTGGTCTGCGGACCGTCTGCACTGGGGTCGTCTGAGTTGCTCCTTGAATGTGCAGATTAGGGGGCTCTGCCCAGACCTAGAAACGAGAGCCTCTGGGAGTGGGACCCAGGACTCTGCATCTTAACAGGCGCCGCGCGAGGCTCTTCTGCCCTGTGGGCGCTGCCCTGCTGGAGGCGCTCTGTCCTGGGATCCGGAGGCCTGCCGTGTCCCCCTGCCCCTCTCAGAATTGGTGTATGACTCTGTTACATTGCCTGAAAGTTGATCAGAGGCAGCGTTTAGCGCTGTAAGCAGCAGCAGGGGCTCCCCTGCACGGGAACCCGCTCGTTGGCGTGAACTGCGTTCAGCACAGTTTCTTCTCACACAGGGCGGCTCTGTGAGGCAGGGGGAGTTTCCCTGCAGGGCAGAGGGGCCCCCGAAAGAGAGCCAGAGCTGTAGGCCCTGGGTTGCTCCGCGGGGTGGAGTGAGCTTATTTTCTGGGGGTCGGGGGACAGGTGCTTGGACCACCCCTTAGATGCCTGGAGGACAGCCGTTCAGAAGAGGTGAAGAAAACCTCTGGAGAAGGCCTGGGAGAGATAGCCCCGGGCAGAACCCTTCCCCTGTGCCGGGAGAGGCCCTGAAACCTTCCTTCCTGGAGTTGGGGTAAGGACTGAATTAGGGCCCCATGGGAAGGACCAGCCCGGCACCAGGAGTAGCCGTGGCGTCGCTCTCACTCCCAGAACCAGACGAGTGTGCTGGTGCCGTAAATCTGCTGTATAGATATGTCTGGGCCTGTAAATTTGTTCATTCTACATATGGAGGTCGATGGAGCTCTGCTCTAAGGCCGTTTTCATCTCGGAGGGTCAGTGGCTTTACAGTCATCTTCATTTGCTGAAGAGCAGACGCTTCTCAGATCAGTCATGCCCCTGCAGCTCGGGTCGGTGGAGACACAGCGCAGCTCTGCTTGGGACGAGACGCATTTTAGGGGGCGTCCTGGACCCAGGCTCCTCTGTCCCTGGAGGTACAAGGGCCCTTCGTAAATGTTTCTGGCCCATAGACGATGATAATGGGTGAGAAGACAAGTGGGCTCTGGACATCAACTGTGCATCCAAGGGGTGGCAGAGGGGTTGACCCCAGCCTGCATCCTGTAAATGTGGCCATGAGACATAGGTGGTCATACTGGCCTGAGGGGTGACAACGGGAGGGTGACCACCCTCACCTTGGATGGTAATCCAAGTGGGTATTTCAGTTGCACCTGCTGTTGAATCTCCCCACTCTGTTCTCTTGGAAGGGAGATGCGCTTTCCAAGTCCACCTTTCTTTCAGCATGCAGGGTTCTCCAGCCATAGCTGGCATTTGTGTAGATCTGCGAACTCTTTCAGCCTTCCTCAGAGGAGCCCTGCTCGGTTTCTCTCATTCAGGCATGCAAGTGTGCAGAGACCGGAGCCTCAGACTCACCAGGCCTGCGCCTGACGACTGGAGTCTTCGTAGGGAAGATGAAGCACAAAGCAGTAAAAGCGAAGTGGCCCCTTGGCGCTGTGCCGGGGCCGCCCCTGAGGTTGGGAGCGGCCCCTGGAGAAGCAGAGTCCAAGCTGGCCTCCCGGGGCTGCCAGGGGCTCCTTCAGTCTAAAGGCTGGAGGGAAGATTTTGGACTCGGATAAATTTTGGCTGATTGGCTAAATTGCTAATCTCCCAGAAGTCTCTCCCCGGCCAGAGCCGTTCCTCGTGGATATTAATTGGGTTTATGAAAACAAAAGTATTTTAAAGTGCAAAAGAGATTCTTCAGGCATGGTTGTGGTGACAATGAACATGCCAATTGGTATTCTTATCTGTGCTCAGGTTCTGGAGCCATGAGGGAGCACTTCTGGGATGCGCTGTTCTGCACCTGCTTGGAGACAGGCAGGCGGAGAAGTCTAGATGTCTAATTCAATTCCGTTTCCCACACATCTGGGGACGTGTGCCTAGTGTGGGCCGGGTGCTGGGAATACACAGGTGAGCAAGCCGGCATTCCTACCCACAAGATGCTTACTGTCTAGAAGGAAAGCTGGACGTAGGCCAGTCATAATTCAGTGTGCTGAGTGCCAGGGAGAAGCAGGCCTGAGGTGCAGGGCCGTGTAGGGGAGAGGCCTTGTAACTCTGTTAATCCACACAACAAGTACCCTACAGAGTGGCTTCACTTGTAGGACCACGGTGTCTTCACAGCAGTTCTGAAGAACACCACCAACAAAACTTCAAAAGTAAAGTTATTTCCTAACTAATTTAGAGGGAAAACTTGACCAATTAATTCATTTGGTGGCAAAATCTGACCTAAACTATTTGTCCTATTTAATCTGAGTATTCATATTAACGTGTTTGATGACCGGCCCCCTCTGGGCAGTACTGTAGGGTATAGGCGCTGTAGTGCCTCTCTTCAATCGGAACAATTTTGAATTTTGAAGCACATCTGACCCTAAGGTTTTGATAAGGGGTTGTGGACTTGTCCTGCTCTCATCTGCACTTGTGTCTGAGGAAGCAGAATGCAAGGAGGACTCATTTGCCCAAAATCACAGGGTTGGAAGGGGCAGTCAGGGCTTGCATGCAGGACCTTCCAATTCCTGAGCCCTGCTGGGCCCCCTCAGGTGACACCGAGAGGCACCGGCTTCCTTCACAGCAGTGATCTGGGCACTAGACGTGTGGGCACCCTTGGAGCTGATGGGGAGATGGATTGGGGTAGCATTGCCACATATGCAGCCCTGGCGGCCGAGACCCACCCTCTTGGTGGACAGTGACAGAGGGTCGCTCTCTTTCCTTTGCCTGGGCTTAGCCTCCCTCACTCTGGCGGTCGGTGGTCAGGTCCTACTCAATAGGGAATGCTAATTTTGTGCCTCTCTACCTACAAGATCTGCTGTTGCCTTGTCAAAAAGCCAGCCTCCTGGGTCATTTCTCACTGCCCCTTTTCCCAATTCTTCATTCTTCTCACGTCCTATTCCTTTCACTGGCTTCTGGTCTGTAACCCCTAAGGTCTCTTGGACCAGTTGGAAAGATGTACTTGTAAATAATTCTGGAGTTTTATAGGTCGGAGCCAGGGTCAGCCTTACGTGTAGGAGGAAAATAAATAGCCAATGATGGAAAGTGATTTTAAGGACACAGGCCTTAAACAGCCTCAGATTACCTTCCTCAGCTGTTCTAGCGTTTGCAGCAGGGGTTCCGGGCGGGGGCTGGGTGCTTCAGGGCTTTCATGAGCCCCCTGAAATAGATTTTGTGCATCTTGGTATTTTTCCTCCATCAGATTATCAGCGGAGCCTGTGATTTTAAAAAGGTTAAGTGCTGCTGGTCTGGAGGAAGCCACATTAAACATGCCAGCATTTCCTAAAAGGATAAATAGTAAGTGGGGATGCATTTATATATTACCGTCCATTATCCCTTAGTGTATCTCCAGTCAGTATAATCACCTTCATGCTTTATTGAATAGATCGGGTAATTAAGCTTTGATAGGATGAAGGGAAAACCCGGGAGCTTCTGGATTCAGTAAGTCTTTATGGAGTAGCTCTTCGTGGAGCCCCCAAATGAGGGTCCCCTTGGATTATGGGATGATCCAAGGACAATAAACAAGGATGTTTTTCATCTTTTTACTTAATTCACCATGTTGCCTTGGTCTCCTCATCATGAGAGGAGCAGTGATGGTACCTCTGAGGGCTGTTACCTGCCTCTGCTTAGCTCTGCTTGTTAAACACACTCTGGCTGAGTCCTCCTTTTCTTTTTTTTTCCTAAAGATTGGCACCTGAGTTAACATCTGTTGCCAATCTTCTTTTCTTTTTCTTCTTCTCCCCAAACCCTCCCAGGACATAGCTGTATATCATAGCTGCAAATCTTTCTGGTTGTGCTGTGTGGGACGCTGCCTCAGCATGGCCTGATGCGCGATCCTCTGTCCACTCCAGGGATCCGAACTGGTGAAACTCTGGGCTGCTGAAGCAGAGCGTGTGAACTTAACCACTCGGCCTTGGGGCCAGCCCCCTGAGTCCTTCTTACACAGCATCACCCTGACTCCTGCTTCTCTTCCACATTTAAGGACCTTTGTGATTACATTGGGCCCACTTGGATAATCTGAGAGAATTTTATCATCTTTAAAGTCAACTGATTAGCAACCTTAATTTCATCTACAACCTTATTTCCCCTCTGCCATATACTGGACCGTTCACAGGTACCAGGGACTAGGATGTGGACATCTTTGGGAGGCCATCCTTGTGCCTACCACACCCAGACGTCAAAGAAAATGAACCTGCATTAATTCCTCTGGTTATTATAGGTGCCACCTAGACAGAAATACTCAGTTATATATGACCTTTTTTTGAGGAGAACTTGTTTTTGTGATGGGCACATCAAAGGGTCATTGAAATCAAAAGTTCTCCGACCTTATCCTCCCCTCCCTTGGGGATGGTCTGGGCATCTCACCGTGGGGTGGGGGCGGGGCACTTGCCAGGAACAGCCTCTCAAGCATGTAATCCTCCTGGGGGCCTTCCAAAGGACATCTGCTGATGTCAGTGTTCAACCACCCACCTCCGGCCAGTCCCTGGGGTTACAAATGTTAGCAAAAATTGACTGGAGGCCGCTTAGGGTCTTGAAATCATCAGATAGGCATTTTATTTGGGATGGGGGTGAGGAGAGATTCTTGGCCTGCCTGGAACATCCGTAAGGCTTGTGTGCGCAGTGTGTGAGCAGGATGAGAGGACAGAGATTGGAAAACAGACACCCAACAATGACAATAGCCACAGAAACAGGTACAGATTTATGCAAGAAAATCCAGAAAGGGGAAAAGAGCCCCTGGTCATTTGACTTGTGTTACTTAAAAATGACAGCAAGACCTTGGTGGGTAGGGTCCTGAGGGGGAAAAGGGGCTTCAAGGGAACAGCAGCTGCTTTCTGGTGGCAGGGGGCGGGGTGCTCTGTCTTGGTGCGGAGACTTGTTGGCTGATTTTGTGGATTTGGAGCTTTTGTTGGCTTTGTTTTGGTTTCAAACACTGGCTGGGAAGGCACCCCTTCCTGTGACTGGAGTCGCAGCCCTGCAGGAATCAAGTCTCTGAGGTTGGGGACGAGGAGCGTAGGGATAAGATGATCACAAAACTTTCCCGGAACCAGGAAAGCGACATAATTTATAGGACTCAGTACAAAATGAAAATACAGGGCCCTTGTCTATCAACTATTAAGCATTTAAAGATGGTGATGGCAGAGTATTTAACCAAGCCTGGGACCCCTCTAAGGGGTTCTTGCACTGGTCACGTATCCGCAAAGCCGCCCCTGCCCTGAAGTGGTGTGTGCTCTGTGTGTCCTTGGTTCTCTGATACCATGAATGATATTTGAGGCCTGTTTCCCGGGGAGTTGCCAAGACCACAGGCCTTGGCCCTGAGGACTCATCTTAACACAGAACTTGTCTTGATTACACTGGATATTTGATGCTGTTTTGGGGGGAACTCACATTCCAGGGTCAGGAAGGGAGAGGGGTCTGAGGAAGAGAAACTTAGGACTCTCTCGGAGCCCTCCCTTCCTGGCTGTGTGACCTCAGAGAAGCCACTTAGCCTCTCCCCATCTCAGTGCTTCATCTGTACAATGGAGGTCTTGTTACTGCCTCCAAAGGGGCATCATGAGGCTTATTGGTTAAGGTGCTCTGAGAGGGCCAAGACTGTGCCTGGCATGTAGGGGTTAAAAGGAGGACCCTCCAGCCCACCACCCATCCCACAGGTCTCTGGTCAGAGCTAATGGCCGTGAGGTCTGCAGAGGAGCATGAGCTCAGCTGCTGAGGACAAACCCAGTTCAGTATGACTGACCAGAGGTTCTTGTTCCCCTACTTTCCTTTGTCTGCCCTCAATGCATGCACACCCACACCTACACCTGCACCTGGGGAGGTGCTTTCCTCTGCAGGACCCGAGGGCTGCTGAGCCAGTGACCTGAGCTTCCACAGCACCAGCCTACCCAGAATCCATCCCTTCAGGCAGCTCCCAGCCAGCGCCTGAGACAGGAGTAGACAGGGGAGGGAAGCCGTGTGGGAGGAAAACGAGACAATTGTGGCCCAGCGAATTCGGGGATGGCCACAAACTCATCCTGATCTGTGCTTACCACCCCTTCCCCAGTGAGTTGGCTCACTAGTACTGCCGGCAAGAGACAAAAGCAATGGCTGTGTCTCATTTTTGCTGCCCACCTGGCCCTGGCTGAGCCCGAGGTGCTAATTAGCAGGCCGTGGGAGGGAGGGAGGGAGCCAAGGGGCCGGACTCCTTGGCTTAGAGAATTTGGAATGCGCCAGAGGAACCGCTGGCTGCTGCAGAGAGCCAGCCGCCCGCCCGCAGAGAGCCCAGGGCGGCCAGGCTGGCCGGGTGGGTAGGGTGTGTGGGTTTAGCAACCTCACCACCCCTGTTGCCACCGCCCCTAAAGCTTTGCTGATGGTTGAGTGGCAGATTCCTCTCTTCTCAAAGCTGATATCCTCACTTTTAATCGGAGTCCTGGGAAGACTGAGTGGGTGAAGTGGGCAGGGGGAGAGAAGCAGGATAGGAAGACTTTGGGTCTAGTTCAGAGGCTCCTCAGGCAATAAATTCCTTTTGCCTACTGGGAGACGCAAAGGGTGGACAGACCTGGGGCTGCTGTTTTTCTTTCTGAAGAATTTTATTTTACATCTTATAAATTAAGTAATACTTATTCATTGTAGACAGCCTAGAAAATACAGGCGTGCAAAAGACAAGAATTACTTGTTATTGTTAACATTTTAAACTAGACTTCTAGACTTTTTTCTCTATGTGTGGCTGTCGTCTTGCTCTGCTGTTATACCATAAGTCTGTTGTGTTGTCAGCTTTTTTCACTTGTTGACACATCAGAGACATCTTTTCAGGCCCACAGATGTGGATCATGGATTATTTTTAATAAATTTATTTACTAATAATTTAATAAATTATTTTTAATAAAATTTTAATTTTAACATTCCCAAGTGTGGATGTACTAAACTCCATTGTTGCAAATTTAGGTGCGGGTGTTGCTCTTAGCAACAATGTCGCATCCTAGGGGCTTCATCTTCATGCACATCCTTAATTGTTTCCTCAGAATAAATGTCTAGATGCATTTCCATAGGATACATTTCTATGTGCATTCTTAGGGCTTTCAACCAGGGGCTCTCCACCAGTGGTGACCCCTCCCTGGCAAGGGGCATTTGGCAATGTCTGGAGACATTTTTGAATGTCACAGCTGGAGGAGAGGTTGCTACTAGTATCTAGAGGATCGAAGCCAGGGCTGGTCTCTGCTTCCTTCACTTACAAGACAGCCCCCACATCAAAGGGTTATCCAGTCCAAAATGTTAATTAACGCCAAAGTTGAGAAACTCTGCTTTAGACACATAGATTCCCCCCCCCCAAGCTTTATTGAGATATAATTGACACATAACATTGTGTGAGTTTAAGGTACAGAACGTGTGGATGTGATAACATTTGTGTATTACAAAGTGATTACCACCATAGCTTTAGCTGCTGCCTCCATCCCATAACATAGTTACTGTTTCTTTTTTTGTGAGAACATTTAAGATCTGCTTTTAGCAAATTTCAATTATATGATATAATATTATTAATTCTAATCACCATGCTGTACATTAGATCCCCAGAACTTGTTAATCCTGTAACTGGAAGTCTGTGCCCTTTGACCGACATCTTCCCGTTTCCCCACCCCCTTGACCCTGGTAACCACCATTCTACTCTCTGTTTCTCCGAATTTGACTTTTTTAGATTCCACATCTAAGTGAGATCATACAGTATTTGTCTTTCTCTGTCTGACTTATTTCACTTAGCAGAATATCCTCAAGGTCCATGCAAGTTGTCGTAAACGGCAGGATTTCCTTCTTTCTCCTGGCTGGATAATACTCCATCACACCTACACATGGATATTTTTATTCTTGGGTAATATTTGGGGTGCTGGAGCGTCTAGGCCTCTGAGGAAAATGAGGTCAAGGTATTCAGCTTAATTGGCACTCAACCAAAGTCAACCCAGTTCCATCCTGTCTTCCCCTTGCAGAAGAACTGGAGTGCCCAGGCTATTTTGGAGTAGGGAAATGACTAATGTGAGCCTGTCCTGGCATCCAGGAGAGAAAGAAGGCCAGGATGCCCTGGGAGGAGGTACAGAAAAGAGAGAGAGGCAGAGAGAGAAGGAATGGGGAGGGGAGCAGTGCAGTGCTGGACAATGCGATCCTTGTTGCAATGAAAAGAGGATTGTATGCATTCTTTAGGGACCTTAAGGCCAGTTCCGGGCACTGAGGACCCAGGCAGGGAGAACTCATGCCACTGCAGGGCGTAGGAGGAGGGAGCAGATCAGAAAGCCTCTATTGTCTCCCGGAAGCTGGCATAGGGAGTGTGAAGTCCTGTGTCCTGAGGTGCTGGCCAGGGCTCACCCCGTCAGGAATGAAGACCATCAGTGCTCACCACACCATATATTACAGTGCTGTGAGATCTGAAATGTTACCCTATCCGTGAAGTCTCCTTCTCAGGTAAACCTCAAACACTCATTGAAACTGGTGTAGGGGAGGAAGACATATCCTCTACCCTCTGGGTCCGTCTGGCTGGGCTACAAATTAAATTGACGTGAGACAGAATAACAGGAGAAAATCCAACAAAGCTTTGTAAGACGTATACATAGGAGAGACTCAGGAGAACTGAGCAACTCGCCAAAATGGCAGAGGCTGTTCCCTTAAATGCCATCTTCAGCTAAAGACAAAGGAGGGGTTGGGGGTAGTGGTTTGGGCCTTCAAAGGGGAGGAAGGCAATTCACAGGGGAGTGGAAAAGCAAAGGTTTGGTAGATAAGAATGGGCGTAGCAAGGACCTCACAGTCTATGGGTACCCAGAGTCATCTATGATGATGACTTATCTTAAAATTCTTTGGCAGTTAGGGGGAAGTCAAAGTTTCTTTCACAGTCTTTTGTTCTTAACAATAATCAAGCCAAAGAGACACATTTTGAGGTGGCCAATTTTGATTCCGCCCACTGGCTACTTCATTTATTCATCTTTGGAATATGTTACAGCCGTTTTTTTCCTAACACAAGCATTTACCAAGCACTTGCTGATGCCAGGCACCATGAGAGGCAATGGGTGAAACAGACACAGTCCCTGCCCTCAGGGAGAATAGAATCTCCAGGATGAGTCAAGCAGTACAAATGCAGGGAGGGAATTAGTGATACATTCGTGGATGGAGTAGTCCAAGAATTTATTCAACAGATACTTATTGAACATCTACTTTGGGCCAGACTCTGTGCTAAGTCCTGAGGATAGAGCCATGAACAAGACAGATATGGGCCATCTCTTGAAGGATGTTCAGCAAATCATTACCAGGGTGATGGGGACATTGAAGGAAGCACAGGGAGCACCTGAAGGATGAGCTCATGGAGGAGGGACCAGTATTCCAGATGGGGGAAAGGCACGAGCGAAGGCATGGAGGTGTGAAGGCTTTGTGTGTTCCAGCAGTGCGAGTGGTTTGGTCTAGTTCTAGAGACGGGGTGTGGTGTAAAGCAAAACCAGAGGAAAAGGCAGGGGCCAGACCATGAAGAGCACATCATGCTAAAAAGTTTGGATGTGATCTTCAGGCTGGGTTCATTGAAGCCCTGAAGAATGGGAGCCATTGAAGAAGTTTAAGCAGTGGAACTAATATGATCGGATTTATGAAGACAGACATGGTGATAACTTGGGAGGTGGACTATAGGGGATGGAAAGTGGAAGAAGGAAGACTAGTTAGGAGTCGTGCTGAGTATCTTCTCTTTGTCCCTCTAGAGCCATTCTCCATCCCTCCTCATCCTGCTTTAAATCCTGTAGACTGTCTGGATGGATTGCAGCAATGGCTCCCTTGCGCTTGGGTTTCTGGTTAGGTTCATGCAATTACAAAGCCCCAGAGAAAGGAGAGAGTGGTCAGAGTATTTATTTCTATGACTCCCTCTCTGCTGGACTGCAACATGGCCAAAGCCGTGTCTCTCCAAATAGGGCCACCACCCCCATCGGCAGCTCCTCCCCTAGGTGACAGCAGCCCATGCCCTTTGCAATTAGCATGCAGTGGTTTCCCCGCCCTGCTAGCCTGAATGAGGCTTCAGCACTCCTTGTTGGCCCTCTTGGCCCTGTCCACACCTTTGTCTTCTTAATCACCCCTTTTAAGTGTACCATCTGTTTCTTGCTGGGACCCTGACTGATATACAGGTCAGATTCAATAATCCAAGTAGGAGATCCATAGGGCCAGAAGAAACACAGTGGTAATGAGAGTGCAGAAGAGGAAAAAGACTTGAAAATGATTTCACAGCAACGACAACTTCCTTTTGCTGGACACTTACCACGTGCAGGGTCCTGTTTTAAGTGCTTTACATATTAACTCATTAAGCCTTAACAAAGCACCTGGGATGTTGGTTTCCATTTATCATACCCATTTTACAGATGAGAAAACTGAGACCCAGAGAAGTTGAAAGAGTTGTCTAGGATTAAACATGGCAGATTGTCTCCAGCACCCTTCATCTCTCTACTGATCACTATTTAGTCCTGTTAGTTCTACCTGTGCAGGAGTGATAGAAGAAAAGGGGAGGAGCCTGAGGTTCTAAATTTAGGCAGTTGGAGGATGGTCATGCCGTGAACTGAGAAGAGAAATAGAGAAGGAAAAGCTTTGGTCTGGAGGCTCGAGGTCTGGAGTGTGAAGATAATGAGATTTTCAATCTAAGTGCAAGGTACTTTGAGATGCTCTGCCCTGGGGGGATAGTGTTGACTCTGCTGGCAGAATTGAGCAAACCTCACAAAGAAGGCCCAGCAAATTCCCCTGAGGTCAGAGAATTTGGGGTAACCGGGCTTTGTGCTCCTGCCATCACCCAGTACTGCCTGCTCCAAGCACAGAAAGTGCACCTTAACCCCAGGCTATGTGATGGGGTCGGGCGCCCTCAGAGCAGGCTATGTTGCGGGGCTTCCCTTATAACTCCAGAGCGGCTGGCCTAGGTGGGGCTGCCTTGTATGGTGTGGGGTTTCCCTCCTGGGAGGAGGAGACATTGGCCATCTGGCCCTCCCCTCACATGCCCTGCTCCATCCAAGAGCTGTGGGAACATTGAACTTTACAATCTGAAGCCAAGGCTACATCTAGACCTCCTGTCACCTTCACTGGGCCTCATTTCATAGTTGCTGAGAGGGTCCCAGGGGCCCTGAGATGGTGTCGTGAAGGACTTGCCTCCAGGAAACAGCCTTAGGGAGGAAGGGTTGGGAAAGACACCTCCCTTCGTGAGAAGGAAATGAAGGAGGGTGGTTCAATTAGTCTCTTTCCATGTTGAGTAACAGAAACCAAAATGAAACCAATTTAAGCAGAAAGACTCTTATCAGCTCAAGTAGCTGGGAAGGTTCTGGAGGATCTCACAGGAGAGATGGAAGAGCTTCAGGAACCAAGATTTCAGATGCTGGTCTCAGCCTCAAGGCCACCAGGGATCCTTAACATCTCTCAGCTTTGGTTGTTTCTGCCTGATTTCATCCTGTCAACAGGTGCTCCCCACGTGGTAGGAAAGATGGTAGCCCCAGTTCACACCTTCTCAGCATAGCAGCCCAAGCAGAAAGAGAAATCATTCTCCCAGAATTTGTGTGTTTGTTCCAGAGAAGGGCCCAGATTGCCCTTTTAGGGTCATGTGGTAGAATGAAAAAATTGGCCACAACATGTGGCACTCGTCCCATTGAGTAATAGAGTCTATTTCTCCACCTCCTGAATCTGGGAATGCATGGCCATGTGACTTTTTGGGCAGTTAGTAATATGACACAAGTAGAGGTTTGAAAAGTGCTTGTGTATTAGAATTATGCTTTCATTGCTGGGAACCTTTCTGCCTCCATGTGAGGAAGCCCAGGCCAGCCTGTTGGAAGATGAGAGATCACATGGAGAGAGAGTCCCAGCCATCCCAGCTGAGGCCTCAGACCCAAGTGATGCTGTCCCAGACCGTCCAGCCACAGCCAGACCATCCCAGACCAGAAGACCCACCCAGACAACCCACAGAATTGCGAGAAATGGCAAGTTGTTGTTTTAAGCCACTGGATTTTTGGGAGGATGGTTTGTTAAGCAGTCAAAGCTAGCTTTGACTCACATTTGTCAAAAATGTGCCTGCTCAACCTTTTTGACAAAGGCATGGGTTGCTACAATTGGTCAGGCCTGGATCAAGAGCCCACCCCTGAGGCCAAGAGATGGTGCTCTGTAACCTAATAGAAGTGTTGGGAAAGCTTGCCTGGCAGACCCAAAGGATACCTGCCCATGTCCACTCTAGAGATGCATGAACTGAAAAGGCTCAGCATCTTTCAACCTGCCCTTTCTCCTGTATTCTCTGTCTTGGTTAATGGTACTACCTGCCATCTAGGCACTCAAGCCAAAAATCTGGGTATCATCCTAGACTCCTTTCCTCCCCTCAACTCCTACCTTTGGTCACTACAGTCTGCTGATTTTGCCATCAAAATATCTTTTGATTATGTCTCTGGATATTTTTGCATCCCTTAAGGCTCAGGCTGGACTTTATCTTCCCAGTAAACTCCTGAAACCCCAAGTTGGGCTAAATAACCCTCCTGAGTGCATATCTGTGCCTTCCATCTTAACTCCTTATATGATTGGTTGTGGGTGTGTCTCCCCCCTGGACCGGATGTTCTCTGAGGTAGGCACTGTGTCCCACTCACAGGCTATGGCAGGATGAGGTAGTGATCACCCAACACATGTGCGTGGAACTGAACTGAACTCCTCTGGTTTGTTTCTTTCTCTTATTTATGGACTTACTCAGACTCTAGGCAGAAGAATGAACTCAAAGCCGTTGTCTCTGAGAGATTGGGGGGAGCCGGTCAGTAGTGAGTGGCCTGCCGAGACTCATGAAGAGATTCAGGAGGTGCAGTGTGGAGGCCGGCGTGGGGCCTGCAGTCTCCTGGGAGTGGGTTTGCATGCCAGCTCCTCCCCAGCGCCCCAACCCGTGTGATCTTGAGCAAAATATTTGCTTTGCTGAGCCACCGGTCCCCTACATTCAAAAATAGAGTATTTCTATTTTTCTCATGGGGTTGTTGTACAAGTCAAATGAAATAACATAGGTTTAGCATCCAACACACAGTTGGTAGATCCTTAATGAAACTTAGTTTCTTTCTTTTCCTTCTTGAAATGCCACCTGTCTTGCAGTGGGTTCCCCTAGAAGCAGAGCCTGAGAGAAAGAGTTGAGTGCACGTGGTTTATTTGGGAACTGATCCCAAGAAAGAGAGAGGAGCGAGATAGAGATAAGAGAGAAGTCAACCCAGGGTCTGTTAATAAATCGGTGACCACTGTGGGCAACTGGGGCTGAGTCTCTCTGGGGACATCTGGGACACTGTGTAGATTAGAACATGCCTTAGAGGGCAAGGAAGTAGGGGGTATTTGTCCATCAAACTCTGTCCGTCGCTGGCCGAGGGATGCTTTCAGGGGCATTAACACCCAGCACTTCTGCTCTGCTTCCTGCACTGGGGAAAGCTGTCCGGCAGAGAATCAGAGGAGTTTGCGGTGAGAAGCCATTGGTACATATGTGAATGGTGAGAGCCAAGGGGACACGTGCAGATCACTGACAGCATCAGCCATACTGCCTTTTCACTGAAAGAATATTCTTAATTCCCATATTTATTCTCATAATTGCTTATGCTCAGCAAATATTTTACTGAATAAGGAGGTTTGGGGATAAAATGCAAGTGGACTGTTTTCTGTGAGCACTGTGAATGGGCGAGATCTATAGAAATTCAATAGCTTTCTTACTATACCCTGAAAGTATAGAAGGAGCAGCTGGAGAGCTGTGAATAGTGGTGAAGCAGACTCTCAGCTGCAGCTCTTCAGCCCTTAGCACTTTCAGGCATTCCTGCTCTGGCAAAGTGAGCAAGGAAAAAGGGGATGGGGAAGAGAAAATTATGTGAAGGATAAGGTCACGAATGTTATCTTTTATATTTGGATATGACAAATAGTTTACAGTAAGGGTATGGGAAGGAAATATGCATTCAGTTGGGGATTTTTCTGAGCATTTTTTTTTTGTGGCTTTTTATTTTGATATAATTTCAAACTTACAGAAAAGTTGCAAGAACAGTACAAGAAACTCCTATATACCCTTTACCCAGATTAACCATATGTTTACATTTTGCCTCCCCCCCTCCCCTCTCCTCCTATAATACATATATGTAAATATATATTTTTTAAATTATTCAAGAGTAAGCTGGAGACATTGGGCCCCTCTACCATTAAATGCTTCCATGTGTCTTTCTGAGCACTTTTAATTGCTTTTGCAGTACTTTTAAGTGACTTCCTACCACAGGAAATCCTTTCCCAAAGAACGTGCACCAAAATGGGTTGAGTTGGTGCGCTTGTCGAGTTTTACCCAGTGTGATACTGAAATGCAGGTTAAGGCTCACGGGCCTACCAAATTTTATTGATTTTATTTGAATCTAAAAAAAAAAATCTAACCTTCTGTAAAGTGGTGAAACATTTATGGGCTTTGGAAAACACCACCTACTTAGCTAAGATCCTTTTCCCTTAATAGTCTGCTTCAGTGCAACAGTGTTTTATTAATTTATTAACCATCAGATTCCTATTAAGAGACAGTGTTAGAGCTGGAAGGGATCTTAGAGGTTCTTCTGGTCCCACTTTACAGTTAAGCAAGTTGGGGACCAGAACGGCGTTGCACTGACAGTCTCAGGGCAGTGGTTGGGACTGGAGCCCAGAAATCCTAACTCTAGACTCAGAAGGCCCTTCTGAGAGAATCAGTCCAGTGTGTGTGAGGGGAGCCCCCGGGGATCTTTGGAACCAGCCGGGATCCAGAGGGGGTCTGATGAGTGGGGAGAGGGAGACCCAGCCTCCAAGCTTCATCTCCCATCAGATAGCCCTGTTTTCTCCTCTGTTTCATATGTTGAGCTTCTGCATAAGATTTTCTGTGAAGAAAGGGCCTTAAATGTAAAACTGAATTAGGCCTAGAGAGGTTTAAAGATGGGCCCAGTATCACCCCACAGGTTGGTGTCAGAGCTGGGGTGAGGACCCAAGCCTTCCTCCTCCGTGCAGTACATGTCCAGTTCCCCCTCCACCATACGAAGCTTTTCTCATTCATCTTGCTTTACGTCTTCTTCTCAAAGGAGAAATCATCGCCCTGCAGGAGCAAGGAGCAAAACTCATTTAAAAACAGGACTCATCTTGTCAAAGGATGACTTCGTTTTTCCAAAGCCCTCTCTCCACCATTCATTCTTCTTCCACATGTGCCTTTATTCTCACAGTGACCAAGATCCCACGGCATGCTTCTAGAGGTGGGACACTTGTCTCGCTGTATTAAATTATGATCCATATAGAGTACTTAGAATAGTGTCTGGTATGTAGTGAGTATTCACTGGTTATTATTTTTATGTAGGAGCAATTTTTGGTTAATCTCAGTTAGCCAAATAAATGAGACAGGTTTAGTTTTTAAAATCCAAGCCTTTTTTTCCTTATAAGAGTCACACTTGAATCATATATTTTGAAAAGAACAAGGGAGAGGTAAGACAGGGAAAAAAGGGAGAAAGCCAGATACATGACATGATGGAAAGATATAGAAACAGTTTATGCAGAAAATTGTCTGGAGAGAATTCAGCAAGACTTCTGCTTCTGGCCAAGATGGAGTAACAGGAACTGGCTTTCCTTTCCTTTCTGAAACAACTGGAAAACCAGATAAAGTATATGAAAGGGCACTTTTCAGTGATTGGAAATCAGGCAGCACAGGACAGAGATCCCTGAGAAAGGATACACAAATGAGGCGAGCCCTGCAATTGCTGTGGCTTACTGCCTAGAGAGAATTTTTGGGCTAGAGTAGGGAGTGGGAACCCAGGCAGACCTGGCCCTCTCCTTGAGTTGTGGATATGGGGCTAGGAGTTTGGGGAGGCCAATGCAGCTAGAGTTTACAGAGAAGAGTTCCAGAGAGGAGGGAGTTGCACAGAGGGAGAGAGGGCTCTGGAGACGTGCAGAGGGTCCTCCCTGAGTGTCCCAGCTCAGTACTGATCAGTGCATGCATGAGAGGAAACTACCCAAGGTCAGAGAAAGGACATCCCGAAAGGAGCAGAAGGAACAATCCCCAGAGCTCACACAGGGCTGGGAATAGTTTGTGTTCCCACCAGCCACATTGGGAAACCAGACAAGTCGTGGGGCATTGGGTAGAAGGATATCGCTTCATTAGTGGGGTAAAATTAGCCCCAGGCTAAAGGCTGCTCTAGTCCCACCTGACAGCTTAAAAAGGAAGTGTTGAGGTATAGAGTTTCAGTTTCAAGAGATGAAAAGAGATGTGGAGATTGGTTGCACGATGATGTGAATGTACTTACTATTGAACTACACACTTTTTAAGAATGTTTATAGGAACATAAAAATGCCTAACATCCAACAAAGCAATATTCACAATGTCTGACATCTAATAAAAAATTACAAGGCATACAAGAAGCGGGAAAATACAACCCTTAAGAGGAGAAAATCCGTCACAAGAAACAGACCACTAAATGATACTTATGCTAGAATTAGTAGACAAGAACACTAAAACTATGTCCCATATGTTCAAGAAAGTAGAGGAAAGATTGAGCATGAAAAGTAGAGACATGGAAGATATTTTAAAAAGACGCCAGCCCCAGTGGCCAGTGATTAAGTTCAGTGCACTCTGCTTTGGCAGCCAGGGTTCAGTTCCCAGCTGTGGACTTACACCGCACTGTTAGCACCCATGCTGTGCTGGCAGCCCACATACTTAAAAAAAGAGGAAGATTGGCAGCAAATGTTAGTTCAGGGCAAATCTTCCTCAGCAAAAAAAAAAAAAAAAAAAAAAGGGAGGGGCCTGGCCCCATGGCCTAATGATTAAGTTTGGCATGCTCTGCTTTGGTGGCCCAGGTTGAGTTCCTGTGCCTGCGTGCAGACCTATACTACTCATCGGTGGCCATGCTGTGGTTGGCGACCCATGTACAAAGTAGAGGAACTTCAAGTGCCTTACTATAAGTGTGATTGGAGTTCACACAGTGGGAATGGGAAGGAAAAAATATTTGAAGAAATACTGGCCAAAATTTTTCAAATTTGATCAAAATGAAAAATCCCAATTCAAGAGGATCAGCACAGTGCAAGCTCAAGAAATAGGAAAAAAAACTACGAAACTTCCACAAACATCAAAATAAAATTTATTAAAACCAGTAATAATGAGGAAAATCTTAAAAGCATCCAGAGAAAAAAGCACCTATTATGTACAGAGGAACAAAGACAAGGATGACAGCAAACTTCTTGTTGGAAACGTTGCAAGACAGAAGACAGTGGAACAATATCTTTGAAGCACTGAAAGAAAAAAGCCCCAGCCTACCGAGAATTCTATATCCAGCAAAAATATCTTGCAAAAATGAGGATAAAATAAAGACTTTTTCAGGTGTACAAAACCCAAGAGAATCCATTGCTAGGAGACCTGCGCTCCAAGAACTGTTAAAGGGGGTTCTTCAGTTAGATGGACTATCTACCAGTTGAAGTCTTGATTAACATAAAGGAATAAACAGCTGCAGAAATGGTAAATATATGGATAAATATAAAAGCCTTTTTTTATTTTAAAAATATCTTTCAAAATAATGACTGTTTAAAGCAAAATAGTAACAATGTGTTTTGGAGTTTAAAACATAAATAGAAGTAAAATATATTAAAGTAATTGCACAAAGGCCAAGAAGGGGGAAATGAAATAGACTGTTGTAAGAGTCTTACATGATTTATGAAGCGTTATAATATTACTTGAAGGAGATGATAAGTTAAAAATGTATACCATGAACTTGAAAACAACAAAACAGCATTAATAAGCCAATAAAAGAGAGAAAATGGAGGCTGAAAAATGTTCAATTAATTCAAAGAAGGCAGAAAAAGATGAAAAAGTAAACAAAGAACAGTTTGACAAATTGAAAGTAAATGGCAAAATGATAGATTTAGCCAGCCATGTTAATAATACACCAAATGTAAATGGTCTAAAGCCAGTTGTTCAGTAGAACTTTCTGTGAGCATGGAAATGTTCTTTATCTGTGCTCTCTAATACCTGATCACATGTGGCTGTTGAGCACTTGAAATGTGGCTTGTGAACTGAATTTTAAATTTTATTAAATTTTAATTTAAATTAAATAGCCACATGTGACTAGTGGCCTAATGGACAGCACAATTCTAAATACCCCAATTAAAAGGCAGAGATTGTCAGATTGGTTAAAAAGCAAGGCCCAATGACATGCTGGCAAAAGAAACTCTTTAAATATAAAGACACAGATTAAAAGTATGAGGATGGAAAAAGAAAAATCATACAAACATTAATCAGTGAAGGCTGATATATTAATATTGAAAAACATATCAAGAGGACATAACAAGTCCTCTGAATACAAAAATTTTACTTAGTCATCCTTGGTGTTACGTTGTTGCCAGTGGGGCAGCTGAGAAGGGCTGTATTAGTTTGCTAGGACTGCTGTAACAAAATACCACAGACTGGGTGGCTCGAATGACAGAACTTTATTTTCTCGCAGTTCTGGAGGCTAGAAGTCCAAGACCAAGGTGCTGGCAGGGTTGGTTTTTCTCAAGGCCTCTCTGCTGGGCTTGCGGATGGCTGCCACCTTCTTGCTGCCTCTTCGCATGGTCATCCTCTCTGCTCACACATCCCTGGCATCTCTCTGTGTGTCCACATTTCCTCTTCCTATAAGAACACCAGTCATTTGGGTTTAGGGCCCACCACAACAGCCTCATGTTAACTTCATCACCTCTTTAAAGGCCCCATCTCCAAATATAGTCATAATCAGAGATGCTGAGGGTTAGGGCTTCAACATAGGAATTTTAGGGGACACAGTTTAGCCCATAATAGTCAGGGACATTATTTATCACACTGTCCACCCAAAGAACGGTATCTCCAGACTTCCACGGTGCAGTCTAATTATCTGGGAGCAGACAGTGCCCTCCCTGGCCTTAGGATGACTGTGAAGCAAGGATCAACCCAAGAGAGGAGGGGCCAAGGTTGTGGAGCTACAGTTCACCTCTCATGAGAGTCGTGGAAGAAGACGGAAGGGGGAGGAAGGGAATCCAAGTCCACCCAGAATCTGTGTTGCCTCTGTTGTTTCTGTTGAACCTGCTGACAACAAATTGTGACTCTCAGGTAAATCTTTTTTGTTAATTAAAGTATCTCTATATGTTTTCTCCTTTTGAATGGATGAAAGGAAAACTTCAAATAAACAATGTTGTTTCTTCTAACATCCAGGAGAAGAATCAACTGAAAATGCTGACCCTTCCATGAGCCCACCAACCCTCCCCACTCACAAGAAGCTGCCTCTTGTTGCCGTGGCAACAGTCACGCGCCGCTAACGTGGCGGTGCTAGTTCTGGCTTGACTTCATTCCATGTTAGGAGACTGGAGCCTCCTAGTTCATCAGTTTAGCCCCTAGGGTGCAAGGTTTCTAGGTGAGGTTTGAAATTTGGAAGAGAGGAAAGAGAAAGAGGCTGTAGGAAGGTCCTGGGGAAGGGAGGGCCTTATGGGCCGTGTGCTACAGAATCTGTAAAAGAAGTTAGAGCAAGTCTATAGAGCAATTTAAAAACAGATGGACTTCCTGAAATCACCACTGTGTTTCCATGGCAACATCTCAGCTGGCTGTCAGTTGCTATAAAGTGTTCTCCCCTCTGTAGACAGAATCTTGGTGTCAGTTGGAGGAAGGGGACCCAGGACAGAATAAGTCCAACTGACCTTAGAAGGGAGAAGACAAAATTTGGGTTAGCTATCAGGGCCTTACGAAGATTCTCCTGAGTCAGGCCTCACCTCACCAGGGGAGATGTCAGGAGTCACCTGCTTTAATGATTTTATGGGACTGGATTGGTGGCAACAGTTCTTTAGTTGGAATGGCTGGAGCACCTTCCTTCCTGCCTCTAGGCTTTGATAACCAGAGGACACTTGCCAACCTGCAATTCATTCATTTGATAAAATATTTATAGGGTACCTACCATCAAATTCTGCCAAAGGCATCAAAACCATCTGTCACGCTGGTAAAATGCATGCCTGTCACGATGAATATTGATTGACTACATTTCCTATGATAGATCTGTAGCAAATAAAGGCTAATATTCCCAATTCTCCAAATGGCTGGTGGCTTCTTTTTACCCACACTTTTGGGTGTGTGCTATGCTTAGGGCACTATTGAGTGTTGAAGTTATGGTAAGGAATGGAACCAGGCACTGGCCCTGCCCTCAGGAGGCTTACAGTCTAGGTGGGGTGATGAACTTTGGCATGACAAGACTAAATGATATACAAGGTGCCATGTGCTCCAAATTAACCGTGGAGGCAAGAAGCTCCTTAGGAATTCACAAGAGCAGCCCTTCTTCCAGGCCTGGGATGATCAGAGAGGTTCATGGAGGGGGTGGGACTTGAGCTGGGCTTCATTGAAGGGCAGCACTTGGATGATAGGGAAGATCTTGAAAACAAATAAGCAAGGAGAATGTCAGGAGAAGAAGTCCTGAGACAGGAGTGAAGGTGGCAGTTGTTCAGGGGAGAGGAGCAGACTTATTTGAGAAGGAAGGATTCACGACACGGAGATCAGAAAGTAAAGCTTTGCAAGGGAGAGCTGGGGACTCAGGAGGGCGTGGCAGGGAGTTTAGACTTTATCATGTAGGCCGTGGAGGATTGTCAAAGATTTTAGAGCAATGAGCTGGTCTTTGCAAAGTAATGCTATAGAAGTCTTAATCTGGCCGCCCTGTGTTGTATGGTTTGAAGGAGGGAAGAAAGAGGCAGGAAGATTGAATGGGAAACCACTTCAGGGGTTAGGATAGAGGTTGAGGGAGTGGAAACAAAGGGATGAATGGATGGATCCCAGAGATGCTGAGAAGGAACAGACTGTATCTGATTAGAGGCAGGGCAGAGTTTAGGGTTTGAGCTTGGGTCAATAGGAAAGGCATTTATAAGAAAGGCATTTCTTTCTTTAAAAGAAATTATGCCTACCAAATGCTATGTTAATAAAAAAAAAAAGATAAGAGGAAAATTATTCCCTTTAAGTAGCTCACAGCCTAGTAGAAAAAGACAAGTGTGACTGTACGTGCTAGAATAGAGGTGGGGACAGAGTACAATGAGGGGCTCACAGGAGGGGGTGCAGTTCTGGAGAGGAGGAGGGGGTTGTGGTCATAAGAGGTCATCTTGAGCTGAGTACTGAGGAGGAGCTTGTTCAAGGAAGAAATATGGTAAGTTAAGGGTTATATTTGACTTCAGAGTTTATTTTGAGGTGAAGCCAAACATTTCAGCGCGAAGCCTTCATTCATTCTGTTCAGTGTTAAGGAGGGACCTCTCTATGAGGCTGCCCGTGGGCAGGAGGAAAGCGATTAATAAAGCTTGCTTCCAGCCCTCGAGGAACTGCCTGTCTCCTGTGGAAAGACAGTGTTCATTCTGTCCCTCAGAGATGTGGGTTGAGACCCTACTACCAGCAGGGGTGACTGTGGATGCTGGGAATGCAGGAGTGAGCAGAATGGACTAAATTCCCTGCTCTCCTGGGGGCCACATTCTAGTTAAGAGCTTACTCAAATAATGGGCAGAATTTAGCAGAACATTTCCTGTAGTAAAAGACAAGTTCAAGGAAAGTGCTGGGAGTGTAGAGAGGAGCAGTGGCTTCTGACTGGACTGGTGCTGGAGGCCTGTGCTGTCAGGAGATGACGGGTGACTGAGGGCAGTCTCATTAGACAGCAGTTGGAGATGTCACTCGGGAGCTGGGGCGAAGGGTCAGGTCAGACCGCGAATGAGTCGGAACGTCCGTGTGCACCTCTTGATTATGAGGCCATGTGCCTGTTGTTTCACAGGGGAGGCGTCTTTTTAGTGGTGACAGCTAAAGCCGGGCATGCCCCACCCTGTGTATGTTGTGCCCACCAGGACTCCCTTTCAGGGGAGCCAGACTGTCAGCCCGTCTCTTCTGGGTTCTGCGAGTGCTGGTTCTTCTCATGGTGTTGACTCGAATGCTGATGGAGCCCAGCAAAGACACCCAACGAGCAGTGTGTTGCCTTGCTCCGGGCCCCTGCCCACAGAGCCCATGTCCCTGGCCAACACCCAAATCCTGTCATCCTGATCCACAGCTTGTTTACTGGTGGTACAGAGTGGTCTCTGGGGAGAGAGTGGGTGTTATGGGTTGAATTATGTCCTCCACAAATTCCTGCATTGAAGTCCTAACCCCTAGCACCTCAGAATGTGACGATATTTGAGATAGGGTCTTCACAAAGTAATCAAATTACAAGGAAGTCATTAGGGTGGACCCTAATCGAGTATAATGTAACTGATGGCCTCATAAAACGAGGGAATTTGACGTAGACACGTGTACCGGGAGAATGCCATGTGAAGATGAAGAGAGATCGAGGTGATGCTCCTGTGAGCTAGGAAGTGACAGAGATTGCCAGCAAAGCAGCTGCCAGGGGAGAGGCCTGGGACAGACTCTTACTCAGAGTCCTCAGCAGGAACCAGCCTTGCCGATGCCTTGATTTTGGGTTTTCAGCCTCTAGAACTGAGACAATAAATTTCTGTTGGTTAAGCCACCCAGTCTGTGGTGCTTTGTTATGGTGGCCCCAGCAGACTGATACAGCGGGTCAGTAATTCTGAAGCCTTCTAATCACGAGCCTGTGGGACCCGTTCCCACTGCTGACCTCTGGGACCCCATCACAGTCCCCGAGATCCCTTCCCTGAGGCTGTTGGATTCGGTGTTTGCCGTATGCTCATGCCGTAATGGTGACTGACTGGCCCTGGCTCCTTCAGAGAAGCAGTCAGTGTATGTGTGTGTTCACCCTTCCCAGCTGGCTTATTTTTCTGAGGGTTCTCATTACTGAGAGTGGCGGAGCCTCTGGACATGCCCCGCTGGACAAGCGTTACATTTGGGAGGACGTCAGTTAAAAAAGAAAAATTCAGTATGTGATTGTGGTGGCGTTTGGCAGGATTTGCAAGGTTATACAGCGTTTTAATGAGCTGAGAGGGTTTTCACTCAAATTCCTGGCATGAAGAGCAGAGAACCATTTCGGATCACCATGTCAGCAGCTGACTCCGCTAGGCCTGAGACACAAGGAAGTCATGGAAACAGAAATTAGTTAAACAGGACCTCTGGGCGAAGTGCTGATCAGTAACCTGTTGTTAGAATGTGTTTTGGCAAAGCTTAGCTCTGGGGAGTGGATCTCCTCCTGTAGAGACGGGCAGGAGGGTCCAGGGTTCTGTGGGCCCCCATCTTCCGCACTCCCTGGCTTCCGCAGAGGGTGAGCAGCTTGCTTTGGATTCACTGTCATCCTGTGGAATCCTCCAGAATGTCTCCACTTGCTCTTCACAGGGCTGCTCTCACCAACCAAGTCTCTTGAGAATGGATTCAGTCACTCCACCTGCTGATTCAGCTGTTTTCTCTTCCTTACTTTTTTTGAACATCATACCCAGGATTATCTTGGCATTGCCATGAATGAGTTCTGCACTGCGAAAGTGTTTGAAGCTGGTGGCCGTAGCTTTTTTTTTTTTTTTTTCCGATTTGTACCCTATTGGTATTTTTCATTTGTCAAGACTTTCTTCCCCTGAAGTTTATGTTTGTGCTTAGGAGGTGCCAGGTACCGAGTTGAGGATTGTATGTTCATTTTTCTCATCCTTCACAATGCCTCTGTGATGGACGTACTGCAGTCATCCCCATTTTACAGATGAGGCTCTCCAAGGTAAGTGACTTGATCAAGGTCCTGTGGCCAGTAAATGCTGGAGCCAGGATATATGCCCAGCACTCTGATTCCAGAGTCCCTGCTCTTAACCGCTAGATGGTGCAATCATCTATTTGGGTTTGAGTACCCGTGCTGGGGGTATAAAGGTGCTTGGGATGAGTCTCGCCCTCAAGCTCCAGAGGGTTTCAGTATGATTTGGTGGGTGTGGAGCAGGAGAAATGCACAGGGCTTTGGGAACCCAGGATGAGGAGTTTGTCCAGAGTTGGAGTTTGGGGAAAGCTGCCTGAAAGAAATGACGATTAAATTGGGAACTAAGGACTTTTCCACACACAGGGATGGAGGCCAGAGACAGCAAGATGGGGGATGAACAGCAGCTCAGTGTAACTGGGGTGAAAGGAAAAGAGATGGGAGAGGAGTGGCTGAAATGACGGTGGAGAGAAGGCAGGAGGGGCAGAATGGGGAAGGTGCCTTATGTCACACACTAAGAAGTTGGATTTTCCCCCTGTGTGTCGGGGCATGAGGTGCCATTGAAGGGTTTTGAGAGAGTGAAATGTTTGGTTTCATGTTTTAGGTAGATCATTGTGGTGGTTCTGTGGAGGGTGCGTTTGAGGGGAGCACGAGTACAGACAAGAGACCAAGGAGGAAGGTGTTGTGTTGGTCCAGGTGAGAGACGGTGAGGGCTCCAAGTAGGAAAGAGCATGGGGATGGAGAGGATTTTGAATTTGGCAGGTCCTGATGATTGAGTGGACATGGGGTTGAGGAACAGGAAGTCTTAGCCAACACTGTGCTTAATATGTGCAGGGTATGGTTCTAAATCTAGCACATATATATATATATATATTTAACTTTTTATTGAGATTATGATAGTTTACAATCTTGTGAAATTTCAGTTGTACAATGTTGTTTGTCAGTCATGTTGTAGGTGCAGCACTTCATCCTTTGTGCCCGCCCCCACCCCCCCTTTCCCTTGGTAACTACTAATCTGTTCTCTTTGTCTACATGTTTAACTTCCACATATGACTGGAGTCATACAGAGGTTGTCTTTCCCTTTCTGGCTTATTTCATTTAACATAATATAAATCTAGGACATATTTTAACTCATTACTCCCCCAACAACCTTAAGAGGTTTTACAGATGAAGAAGTTGAGGCCCAGAGAGGCTAAGTGACTTGGCCCAAGGGCACTCTCATGGCTAGCAAGTGAGAAAGTGGGACTCTAGTCAGGTAGTCTGGCTCTGTCATCTGCTCTCTTCATCACCATGCTGCATCTCTCCTGAGTGAGCCCGGGGGGCAAGGGAAGTCGTCTAGGTGACCCCCCCCCCCACCGCCACCACTGCCTCCACCGCCAGATGACCAAGTGGATGGTGGTGCCATTGAGCAAGGATTCCAGAAGAGAGTGGAGAAAGGTATTGGACTCCGTACTATATGTGTTCAATGTGAGGTGCTTGTGGAACTCCCAGTGGAGGATTCCAGCTCAGCCCTTCCTCCTGGAGCCTCTTATCACTGAGCCATGGGGCTTCCATACCCACACTAGATCATTATACTTCTTTACATTTAGATAGATTGACAGGAAAAAAGATTGGTGGTGCAGAGTCTAAAATCGCTCATAGTCTGAAGTGATTCCTCTCTGTTTCCAGTCTCCTGACTGGATGGCAGATTAAAATGTGAAGGTTTGGCAAAAAAATAATGTGGCTGTGCCAACCTTTAGTGTCTCAGGCATAAAATTAAATGTAACGTTGTATTACACATTTGAAGACTTGTCATCATAAGGCTGGCCAGACAAATATGATTTAGAGGGTTAGGTTTGAGAAATGAGTAGGAGAAATACAATACGGAATAAGAGTAGAGATGACAGGTTTTTTTGATGAGGAAGATTGTCGCTGAGCTAACATATGCACCAGTTTTCCTCTATTTTGTATGTGGGATGCTGCCACAGCATGGCTTGAGGAGTGGTGTGTAGGTCCATGCCCAGGATCTGAACCTGCGAATCCTGGGCTGCCAAAGCAGCGTGCGTGAACTTAACCACCCTGCCACCAGACTGGCCCCAAGATGACACATTTTTAACATATCCAGTGGTATTAAGCATCCTTTTTGGTCATGTCGTTTAGTATTGCCTCCTCTCTCACTTGTTGACCAAGGGACCCTGATGGGTTGGACAGGTTCTCGTACTGAAATCTGGAAATTCAGCAACCCCCTCCCCCATCCTCTCCTCCCCTTTCCATCTCTTTGATCTCTCCTGGTTCTCTGTACATCTCCTACCAATTCTGTTCTTTCCTGGACCTTTAATCTGCGCCTTCCCATCCCCCCCACCCCCAATTTTTGTGTTAGCCGCATGGTTCCATCTGGCTGTGGACCAATTTCCAAGCTCTGAGATAAAGCCAAGATCGAGTTCTTTCTCTCCAGTCCGCCTGAGTGGCCTGCCCCTTTACTCAGACACTCCAGCACCTGCTGTTCTATCCCCAGTCTCTGTCCACGGTGGGGGTTGGCACCTTACGCCTGCTGCTCCCCTCTGCACAGCCTTCAAAGGGCGTCTGCTCGCTTCTGTGTCCCGGCCTTCGAGGCTTGTCATTTCTGTCAGTGTAAGAAGTGAAATATAGGTCAGCCTCACAGATCCCAGTGTTAAAAATAAAAGCTCGCTACCAGGCTCTGCACGTTTGTAGATTGGCACAGGTTTCCTCCTTCTCTCCAACCCCACTTCTAAATTGCTTCTTGGAGCTTAGTTGATGCCACCCTCTGTATATGAGGGGACCTGAAAATAGACGAGGAGCTGAAATGATGTCCCTCGGCAGACTCCCTTCCAGAATGTGAAGAGTGCCTGACTGGAAATTGTAAACAGAAGCACTGGGCAGGTTCCCTCCCAGCTGTGGGCTGAGGAGTGCTGGCTGCTGGTAAGAGGGGGAAGGAAGCTTCGTTCCTAATTTCTGTAAAAGTGGGTCCTGGAACGGAGCCACTCCCTCCATGGACCACCGGGTGCGCCTCTCCCACAGCAGGCAAGTGACCAGTGGAATTCCTCAAAGTTTTGATGCGAGGACCTCCAGTCTCACCTTTCTCATTCCTAATCCTCACACTTGAGCTGTCTCAGGAGATTCAGCGCTTTATCTGTGATATTAAAATTCAGGAAGTGAAAAGCAGAGGCTTTTAACTTACTTTTAATAACTGTGCATTTCTCTCCTCCCGCACTCTTGTGCTTTCTTCTTCTCCTCTCTCTCCTTCTATTCTGCTTTTCCCATTTATGTCCTTTTGCTTTCATTCTGTTTTGCCCTTCTTACTCCTGCAAAACTAGGAGATAAGTTTTCCTCCACATGAAAAGCTGTGGACCTTTGAGAATCGGAGTCTCGGAATAGATGCCTCCCCCGGCCCCCGTTCTCAGGTCTCATCTTTCAGGCTAGTCTGTGCTTGACAAGGGACTGCGTTATCTGTGAGAGGAGCCCAAGGAGAAGGATACTTTGACATTTGGGCTTTTCATACGCCATCCTGCAGCGCCCTGGCAAGTCTCGACACCAGCTTCTTGCCTTCCTACCACAGCTGTTAGCAACACTGCTTTTTTGTTGAAGCTGGCAGGCCCGCTCAACCTCTGATGTAAGCGTTTTCCCAAGGCTTTGTGGAAATGGAATATATCCTGTGTCGTCTTCTAATCCCTCTGGGTTGGATTTTCTTAGAGATGTCTGTCAGAGTGCTGTAGGCCGGCTGCTTTACCTATAAACAGGAGTGGGGGGAAAAGAGGAAGACAGCTGAGATGGGGACAGGCAGATATGAATGTATTTAACACAGTTGGTGGGTCAGATGGAAATGTTATGGTTGCAGTTTTCTAAAGCTTTACTCCAGACCAAATTCAGTGATTTCTCTGAGAGTAGAGGAGGACTCAAGAAAGAGTGATTTGGATGACCCTCTGAGAACAGAGCCTTCTCCACATGTCACGAGGCCCAAGAAGAGGCAGACTCCTGAGGGCGTATCCACTGTTGGCCTCCATCCTCCTGAGGAACCCTGGGGCACACTGCTTTGTGTGTTTGAATTCAGCCCTATGCTGGCTTACCCTGTGACCTTTGGCAAGTCACTTGACTGCTCTGCAATTCCATTTCTTCATCTGCTAAATGGGAGAGCTGGACAGGAGCAGTGCTACTCAACTGGGGTGCACAGCAGAATCCCTGGGGAGCCTCTAGCCACACCAGCCTCCAGACATGGCTGATTAATTTTCTCTCAGGTGAGGCGGCGTGGCTTCGGTAGCTTCTGAAGCTCCCCAAGTGACTCTCATGCGCAGTCAGGGCTGAGAAGTGCTGCCTAGACCAGTGTCCTTCAAATTGGAGTGTGCATGCGAATCACATGGGGTCTTGTTAAGATGCAGACACTGATTCTGCAGGTTCCGATGGGGCCGGAGGTTCTGCCCTGCTAGCAGGCTCCTATGTGGGGCTGGTGATGCTGGTCCTCAGACCATACTCTTAGCCACAAAGGCCAGGATGGTCTTCAAAGTCTTTGCAGTTCTGATAGAATAGGGTTCCTTAATTATTTTCTGGTGGGGAGAGGCCAGGAAATAAGTGAAAGAGACATATATGTGTGTGTGTGTATATATATATATATATATATATATGTATATATATTTTGTGTGTGTGAGGAAGATTGGCCCTGAACTAACATCTGTGCCCATCTTCTTCTGTTTTGTATATGGGATGCTGCCACAGCATGGCTTGATGAGCAGTGCGTGCAGGTCCACACCAGTGATCCGAACCTGTGAACCCCAGGCCACCAAAGCAGAGTGCACGAATCTAACCACTATACCACCGGGCTGCCCTGTGAAAGACACATATTTTGATGGTAGTTGGGATGAGTTCCCTTTCATCACTGTGGCAGGGTGATGTCACCTTTGGGAAAATGTGGTTCAGTATTTGGTGGGTATGGTTCAATTCCTGTCTGTTTTCAACATCGAAGTTGGTTTATTTAGGGAGGAAAAGGAAAATAGATGTAGTTCTGTGTGTGTGTGTGTGAGAGAGAGAGAGAGAGAAAGAGAAGGAGGGAGAGAACGAGGGAGAGAGGATGAATGTTTGAGTGCTTACAGGGTGAATGTTCTATGTTAAATATTCTACATTAAATGAGTCTTAGAGTTGGGAAAGTTGAAGGGCAACAAATGGGTAGGCTTCTCTGGGCCCAGTTATGGTGAAGAGATGAAGAGAGGGGGCAGATTTTAGTCAGCTGGGATTTAAGGTGACGCTCTTGCTTCCCAGAGCAGCTCAGAGGCTGGAAGATTCCATCTCCTCAGCCCTATCTTTTTCCTGTGCTAAGCAGCCATTTGCTCCAATTATTCTTGAATTATGGTGACAGCTTTTGGTTTATGCAGGGCTTCAAATCATCTGAACCTAGGAGCAGAAGTAAAATTATGCCTTTCTTGGTCAGGAGATTTCAGCCGGCTGGTTTTAAAAGGCTCCCTCCTTCCTACTTCTTCCTACCTCCCCACCCCTCCAGCCTAGCTGTGAGCCACGGACACCGTCGGGATTCTGCCTGATTTCTGCACAATCACGTAGACATCTTAAAGTCAAGGTCAGTCTCAGGGTGATGTTGCCTGCATTTTGCCTTCTTTTTTTCTAATCTTTATGGAACTACAAATCACCATACGTGAACAAATTCTCCTGGTTTAAGATTATATTTAATTAAGATTACCTACTTCATGTCTCGTGGTAGGGATTCTCCTGCCTGCATAATCACAAGGATTTCTTTTGCTTTAGAACAGGTCTCTCACAGAGCAGTATTTCTTGCTAAAATCCACAATCCAGGATTTTGTCGCTGTTCTACTTTCACAGGTTCCTCTAACTTGTGGTTTAGGGGAGAAGAATGTTTTTCTAATGAAGATATTTTCCAATCTAGAGAAATAAGTTGGAATTAGCCAAACAGAGGGAACGCAGGAGTGAGAAAACATGTGATTTCAGCAAACTGAAAATAGTGTGGATAGTTCTTGTGGGAAGCAAGCAGTCCATGGTGAGATTCCCACAGGTGGTGCGGAGTTTGTCTTTCATGTGGTATGAGTGGTTCTGTGACCCACAGCAGGATGGGTGTTCTGAATTATTCTTTCCACAAGAATAAGGGATTTGCCTTCTTTCCCATCCTGCCCCTGGCCAAGGACGTGCTCTGGTGAGATGGCCCCCTAGAGTTAGGCATCCACTGACGGCTCAGAACATCAGAGCTACTAGGGCTCGGTGGAGAGTGAGCCCACGACCGAGGTTCCGTTAGCCCCATGCTCCGTCCAACGGAGAAAACGAACACAGGCTCTTTGTCTTGTTTGCCGTGACCTTAGAATTTGGAATTTGCAAAGATAGTCCTTTATAGCAAGCTTTTTCAAATTGCAGGTTGCAACCCATATTTTATGTAGGTTATAAAATCAGTAGGTTGCAAACAGCATCTTAGAAAATGAAATAGAAGAGAATAGAAAATCAGAATACATCCCACAAATAAGGGCTAGGATTATTTAGTAAAACCTTCGTGCATATACTCAATGCAAATGCATTGTTTACTGTGGGTCATGAAAAAGAGAGTTTGAAATATTTTAGAGTGTATACTCCTAAGCTAAGGCTGGCAAAGCTATTTCGTCTTGTGTTCCAATTGATATGTAGTGCTTTGCCAGGATACTGTACTGAAAACAGTTCAGAGGTGGTGTCTAGACTCACAGAGAAAGTACCATCGTGGATTAGCAATGTTTGACATGGATTTACAGCAGGGGCATGGGGCCACATGGTCTGTGTATTTGCCATCCCTGTGGAAAGCACTATGCAAGCAATAAAAGTACCTCCCAGCAGGTGAATTGTGGTGCCTGGTTATAACTGAAGGGGCCAACAGGTAGGGCTTTCCCGGGCGTGACCAACCCTAGGCGATGGGAGATAGGCATAAGTGTGTGTGTGTATGTGTGTATATATATATGCATGTATGTGTACACACACACATATTTATTATAGTTTTTCCATTGACGAGAAGACTCATTATAATGAAAGCATATGTAGTTATTATTTGCTAATGTTTAAAGCAGTTTAAAACATTTTAACCTATTAAATGGTTTTGAAAGATACTTTTTAGGCTAGTTTAGTTGATTTTCTTTTAGAAAATAAAAGACTCAAAAGATTTCCTTGGTTAAGCCTTGTGCTCTAAGACAGACATTTGTAACTCAAATATTGCCTGTATAGGGAAGTCACCTCCCTGACTGGTGTTGGTAGGGTCTGGCTTTTCTCAGTCCTGTGAGACCCAAAGATTTAGTGAAATATAAAGAAGACATTTAAAGCAATACCAATAGTCAGGCCCAATGGGAATGTCCCCACGAAGTGCAGAATGTGAGTATTCAGTCCTCGTGTTCCTGTTCTCCCAAGACACTTGTCATCCGCTCATGCGTTTATTCCACAAATATTTATTGTGGCTTACTGTGTGCTTTATGCTCTTACACAGCTCTTTGCTAAGCACTTAAGATACAGTGGAAAACAAAAACAGACGTGGCCCCTATTCTCGTGAAGTTTGAAGACGGGTGAGGGAGACAAATGATGACACAGATAAGTATATAAATGCCTGAGAGGAAGGACCATAGCTCTCAGCCCGTAGCAAAGACCCTGACCTGCGCTGGGGCTGCTCTCTGAGTGTCTTACTGCACTTGGGGTTCCTGGGAAGATGCATGCTTTGGTGTTCGCTGCAGAGCTTTAGAGGAACTGAGGACCACAGAGCCCTTGGCAACCAACTGCACTTGAGCCTTAAACCCGAGATGAACACTGCATGTGAGAGGGCTTCTGAACCCTCCCCACCTGTCCCCTCTCACATCTTTTTCTTACAGCTTCCTCTTCTTCACCTGTAATACTTTCTCTTAGGCATAATTAACTGCCTTTTGATCCCACAACTTTTTTGCTACAAGCAGCTCTCTGGCAGCGGGCAGAAATAAAGCCGTTTTCTCCAACACTCAAAAGGCTCTTCACGACTTCCCTGAGTCTTCAAGAATGTTTTTCTGGAAGTAATTTTATTAACCTCAGTGAACGCTGTCACCCATTGTCCCCATAACATTCTTTTTCTTTTTCTTTTTCTTTTTTGCTTGAGAAAGATTGTCCCTGAGCTAACATCCTTGCCACTCTTCCTCTATTTTGTTTGTGGGATGCCACCACAGCATGGCTTGATGACCAATGTGTAGGTCCCCCTCTCAGGATCTGAACCTGCAAACCCCAGCCTGCCAAAGCGGCACGTGTGAACTTAACCACTATGCAACCAGACCGGCCCCCCCATCACATTCTTAATCTTTACAAACTGTGCTTATTTGCTTCTAATTTCAAATTTCTTTTTTTTTTCATTTTTTTTAATTTTTATTAATGTTATGATAGATTATAATTTCAAATTTCTTTGTATCACCTCTTGCGTATGTGAACCAGTAATTTCTAAGCAGATATCTTGGATATGATATTTCCTCCTGTGCTGCCCCTCAGACTGTCAGGTGCCTCTTCCTTGTCTCTGGTCTGTGCACTCAGCTGCCTTTAAACACAGAGAATGGGAGGTGGGCCTTAAAAGTCTAGTGTGGGAGACCGTGGTTGTGCAGCGCCCCAGCCCCTGCCCATGGCCACCTTAGTTGATAATAGTACTGAAAGCAAACATTTTTGTGGGCTACGTGCCACCATTGAGCTGTGTACTTGAAGCTATTTCATGTAATCCTCGCTATGATTATATGAGGCAAATCCTATTATTATTCCGCTTACAGATGAAGAAACCAAAACTTGCAGAAGTCAAGTGACTTGCCACAGTTACACAGCCAGTGAGTGTAGAACTGGGATTCAAAGTCTGATTCCAGAGTCCTCACTCTTAGCCGCTATACTTATTGCTTTCCTAAATAAATATTAAATACGCTTAGGGGTATGAAGCCTGAAGTTATTTCAGATGCAGAACTCCCAAATCAGCACGAGGCTAAAATGAACCATTTTAAACAGCACAGAAGACAGTTCTTAATGATTCTTTGATGATTTCTAGGGCAGTGATTCCTAATACCTTAATAGCACACCTGGCCTTTAAAAGTGAGTCTGTGGCACAGCTGGATGACTTAGAGTGAAGTTGCATGATGTTGGCATTTGGGGCTGTTTCTCTGAGTTTAGCATCATGGTGTGGCTTCTGCCCCACAAGATGGATGTATGTTTTTGTAATGAGGACACTCAGCAGTTTCTAAGAATGGAGCATTGCCCATTTGGCCCCACTTGTATTGTTATTTATTTTTCTGTTTATGTACATGTTTTGTTTCCTTAAATAGAATGTAAGCTTCTGAGAACAATGTCCTTCAGTGACTCACACACTGTAGTGAATAATGCTTATTGATGACAGGGGTGAAAATGACAGAAGCTACTGCTGTCTCCTCCCTCTGGCCTTTTCCACTGAAGGCTGTTTGTTCGCTGAGTACATGACTAGCTGCCCGCTAACTCAGCCCCATTCTGCAGTCTAATGATAAATTTAGCCCTTGAATTCTCCTTTGTTTCTTTCCATTTTGTTTTCTTCTTCCGCTAACCTCTGTAAATTCACCTGTACTGTTTCTTGGGTCTCAGAGTTGTTCAGAACCGTCTGTAGTCACGTCCATACTCTATACTACGTCCAACCATCTGCAGATCTAATATTTTTAATTCTGCTTTGCTGGGATTCTAAAGATGCTTTGCAACTTTTCTACCCATGTACCTCGGGGATTGCAGCAGATGTGTTAATTCTCAGCCAGGCAGGTGTTAAAAATAACATACTTGAAGTTAAAGTTTAAGTGGTTACTTAAACTTAAATTTAAAATCCTGGCATCCTTGGCCTGGCAAAGTAGAAATAAGCACAGCTGAATTTGATGTCCACATCTAGCTGATCCAAAAGAAAAAGGCGGGGGGTGGAAGTAACAAAGGTTCATTTTTGTGTCTCTCGCCCCAGCTCCCTCCACCGTGCCCTGCGCTGGCTGAGTCACGTTAGCCCTGAGGTCTGAGCCCCGCTCAGTTTTTCCGTGGCAAGTGTTTTCCTTCTGGTTTCTGAACAGTGGATGGGTCATTCTCATCTTTTCTCTTCCCCTAGTTTGACTCTGTCTAAATTCTGGTTTTCATTTAAGACTGTGGAAATTAAATCCTTCTCTTTTAAGTTCAAATGGGCTTGAGAAACTCATTAAATTCTTCCCCACCCTAAATCCTTTGCTCTTCTGTGGGGCTAGTCGTTTACACAGTAACAGGAGCAAAACCTTCCACTCAAATCCCCAAGTAATTCGTTTTTTCCCCAGCAGTAATTTGCCTGCCAAGCACAATTTATTGAATTCAGCCTTTTTGAGAGTAACTCAACTGTGGTCTCAAACATCAGCTCTTCCTTTCTCTCTTCCTGATTCCATCGGCTTGGAATCGGGCCCTGATTTCCTCACTTTGCTCTGCTCCATGCTCTGGCCCTCGGTGGTGTCTTGTTTTCTCCTTGTGCAGGGCAGGAATGAGGTGCCATGGGAAATGCCTTTATAGGGAGAAGGGTCCAAAAACAGTTGGCCAGATGTCACATCGTTGGCTGGCTGGGTCCACTGAGTATTCATATGTAGTGTTTGCAATTACAGGCAGCCTGGCGAGGGCTGGCATAACAATACTGATGGTTGGCATCTATTTGGACATTTACCATGTGCCAGCCACGATGTTAAATACTTGAATAAGCATCTCATTTAATTTTCACACAATCCTGTGAGGAAGCTACTGTTTTCACCCCCATTTCATGTAAGAGGAAATGGAGTGATGTTTGAGAAGTTAAATAGCTTGTAAGTGGTACAGCTGGGCTTTAGACCCAGTGGTCTAGTTCTAAATCGCCGTAGCGGTGTGTAAGTGAAAGGTATGCACTTTGGAGTCAGGAGTCCAGCAGAGGCCGGCTCTAACGTTTAGCAACGGTGCGTCTCGTCTCCGCAGTCCTTTGCCTGCTCACGTGCCCGTTTCCTACTTGTAGTTGTAAATACTTTCAGAGTCATTGTGAAGAGTCGGATTAATGGTTATGAAGTGCTGAGCACTGTGCCTGGTATTCAATCTATGGTAAATCTTATAATTATTCTAACTTCTGCTTGAATATTATTAACTCTCCCTATTTGCTCTATCCTATCTTCTCCAAAAATATATTTTCCTCTTGAAAACTTATTTTAGTCTCTTGCCTCTGCCTTATCAGTCACCTTCTCCTTGTCCAGATTTCTGTGGAACATGGGAAAATATATGAAAGAAGGACTGTGGTATAGGGTGGAATAATCAGTTGGTACAGCTGATACTCTTAAAAATTGAGATGAGAACCTGACTGGTCTGAAGAGAGGAAATTCAAGTTCAAGTTTAAACTTGACAGTCCATTCTAGTAGATCAAAATATGTCATCGTGGTCTCAGATGACGGCCCAAAAGAAAGGAAAATGGCCAAGTGTACATCAGAGAATGAGAATTCTCCAGGAAAGAGATATTTACAGTATCTCATCTCAACAAAAGCATTTTCATCTCAATTCACTGAAAAGCACTTCTCAGCTTATGAGAGCTCTAGCCTGGTCTTCTTGGATGTCCTTTTGGTTAATTTTCCCTGGTTCTCATTTTCCTGCAGTCTTGTATTGCTTCCATACTTTTCTCACTCAAGTACAATGGAAACCACTCAGTCCCTCCGATTTCTCTCATGTACTGCTCAGCATGTCTGATTCCAGTTGTCATAGGAACGTGATTCTGGTATCTCAGGTTGTGGGCAAGAGTTTCACAAAGCAATTCTTACCAATAATGAAAACTCCTATAGCACTTACAATCAGCCAGGCACAGTCTATATACCCTTTATAGGTATTTAGGTATTTAGTTTTCACAGCAACCTTAGGAGGCAGGTGCTATTATCATTCCCATTTTGCAAAGAAACTGAAGCATAGATTCAGTAACTCGCCCAGGGTTATATGACTGGTATTTGGCCAAGCCAAGATTTGATCCTGTGGAGCCTGGAGTTAGTGTTTGTCCTCTTAACCGCCACTCTGTCCTGCCTCTTACCTACCTCAGTTACATGCAGTACTCTCTAATACTTTCTATAGTCTATTATTTTATTTTTAAATAGTGTCTGGGTGTGACTTGCAGAATGATTTCACAACTCTAATGGGTATGGACACAAAGTTTGAAAACCATTGTCTAGACCCTCTCTGCTGTGAAACGGACACCTTGGGCTGCCTCAGCCTGCTGCCTTCCACATTCCAGTCCTGTGTCCCCTTGTTCCAATGCCATGCTCACCCAGCAACCCACTGCTTAGGATTTGGCCTCCCGCAGAGGTCTGTCTGCCAGGGAAAGAATGGACTGGTTATGTGGACTTCAAGTATCCCTGTGAATTAGTAAACTGTCTCTCTGGTTTAGACTGTGAGGCCAGGTAATTCGAATCTGCCCCCCAAAAATGGAACCTTGGGAAATGGAGTCACCAGATCAGACTTCAGTATCAGCTAGGCGGAGGGCCATGCTCTGGACCTTGACAAAATCTTCAAGGTGCACTCTGTGACGTCTTTTGCAGGACAGCCTGCAAGCTTTCTTCCTGGGGTGGTGATTCCCAACACTGAGCAGTAACATGGGAGCATGATTTAAACTTCATGGCATCAAGCGTCATTTGTTCCACAGTCGGAAATAGAGCTCAGCACCCTTGTTCTTCATCTAATGTATGAGCTCGTTGAAGCACATATCTTTCCACAGAAAAGAAATTGATGCTACTTTCCCACCTCAGCTTTATTACACTACATGAATAAATGTAACGCATCACCTGCCAATAATTGATTGAAATGCGACGGCTTTCCCCCCAACTCCAGCTGCGTGCTCTTCTAAGATGGTATCCACTGGAGCCGTGTCTTCATGCATTATGCATCTCCATGATTATGCATTAAATTCTTGAGAACTAGCAAGTGATACCTAAATTCTTCAAGCATGTTGGTTATGCTAAATAATTCATTGCATCTTTTATTTATAAAAATTTGCTTGCTGGAAGTTCAGACATAGGATCTGCCAACCCATCTTCTCTATTAGATTCCAGCTTCCCGGCATGAAGTTCAAAAACTCACCTACAGATTTCAGTCTTTGAAAGCTCTTAGGCAGGTAGCCAGACGAAGTCCTGAATTCCAGACAAGTGAGACTGGCCTTAAGCCAACAGGTACCTGTGCTGACCTCTTCCCATGGTCATGAGGATAAAGCTTGCCAGGGCCTTAAGTGCCTGGGGAAACCTGTTTCCAAGTTTATAGCCTCAATGGCCGCCATGTCCTAAATGATGAGCAGCTTGGGACTTTCCGGACCTGGATAAACACCATCATGTGATAAGTTACAAACCAACCTAGTTTCTATGAGTAGGAGGATAATGTGAGCAGAGAAAAATATGGGTAACTGTTTAGGGGAAAGAGAACCACATAAAGCAAACTTTTTTTTTGTCTTCTGAAAGGCATATTCCAGAGAAATGGTGAAGAGACAAAATAACTGTACCTAGCATGTCCAACAAATACAATTAGCCATGTAATCAAAATAATTTCTCAATTCAAAAGTTAGAATGTCTAGCCCAAGATGACAATCAAACCTCTGAACTTGATTTAATGTCAACCCTCCTTCCCCTCCTTGGGAAGGGTTGGTGGGTAAATGGCGGTCTCTCCATGGTCTCTGCCTTGTGCTTTTTTCCTCCATGCAGTTCTCGGCTTGCTAGCTAGCTTCTGAAACCCCTGGGACTGGGTGACAGGTGGGGGTTGGGGACAAGGGAATTAGAAAGGTTGGTTTCTGGCTCTCTGAGCCTGGCCACTGTTTGATGGGAACTCTTTCGCTTCTTGAGCAAAACTCACAACGGTGGGTTCTTCAGAAACCCCCATTATTGGCCATCTCTCTCCTATAGTTCTCTGGGCATAGAAAGATGCATCTTTATTCCAAGAGGTCCCTTCGAATTTTTTTCTAAGTTCCTAGCAATCCAGTGGCCACCTTCAGCTTCTTGCTGCTGAGGTCTCTCTGCCCCTCTAGGTGGTCCTATGAGACAGGACCCAAGCTGACCCCACGCCAGCTCTCTTTTCTGAGCAACCACATTTGGACCACAGGATGCACTTTGCCCAAGAAACCAAACAAGAGCAGACCAGTCTCTGCATGCCCCTCCATCCTACTGTCACAGCTCGCTGTAGGGGTGGAAGGCACGAATCTGGGACCCCTTATGTGTGCAGTTTCCAAGCTGTATTTCGACATTCTCCAGGTGGTCCACATAAGCCTGCTTCACTGGGCTTGAGATGGAGAAGATAACAGCTGTAGCCCCACTTTCCTTGGGGGTGTGAAGGGGGACACGCACAGCTCATTAACAGCTCTTTCCAAAACAAGCTCTTTACCTCTTCCTCTCCACACCACCCTCTTACCCCTTTTCATGTCCTTGATCTGGATGAGGCATCCAAGAGTGATGGAGCCAGGTCTTGATAATTTCCTTTGTGAATTCTGTATAAGGGGGTTTGTTTCACATTCCTGTGGGTATCTGATATCTATCATATTGGTGTCCCAGTCTAAAGAGAGGCAGAAGGAATCCCATTCTAGTATCTTATTCCATAAACAATAGAGAAAAAGGTAGAGTGTGCATTTCAGTTATCTATCGCTGCCCAACACCCCAAAACCGAGTGGCTTAAAAGAACACTGGTATATCATTCCTCATGGTTCCGTGGGTTGGCTGGGCTGGTCGTCTGCTGGGTCCACCTGGGCTCGCTCCCGCAGCTGCACTCAGCCGAGGGTCAGCCATCACTCAAGGCTGGCAGTTGGTGCTGACTGTTGGCTGGGTGCCTCAGTTCTTGTTCTCAGGGCTTCTCATTTGCTGGTAGGCTAACCCAGCTTCCTTTCATGGTGATCCGGGCAGCGTTTCAAGTGACCAAAGCGGAAGCTATAAGGCCTCTTGAGCCTAGGCTCTGGAAATCACACAGCGTCACTCTTCTACAGTGTGTTGGCCAAAGCAAGATCACAAGACTGGCCAAGATTCAAGAGGTGGGAGAAAAGACTCCACCTTTAGCATTCACGGTCTTTGACTCTCCCTAGTTCACTACAGAGAATGCTGCCACTGCCAGCTCTGGTTCTAGACTTTTCCAGAGTAGATCTGGAGTAAAGGGTTAGAGGAGGAATTAAGATGAGTCTATACTGGCTCGATTGGCTTACATTTGGAAGGGTAGAAAGTAAGGGAAAAGAACAGATCCAGAAGGGAAGAAGCAGAGCCGACTGGGGCTGGCTTTGGGAAAGCGTTCCGGGGGAATGGGCCCCAGTCTGGCAACTGGGAGCCCTTGGTTTAGAGAACAGGCCAGGCTGGTTCTTCCTTTCATGAAGTTCTGAGTGGTCAGCGTCTCCGTGTGGACCAGGGGAGCTTCTGGAACTTGTTGTCAAAATGGACTTCACCATAGATTGGATTCATCTCCTTCGCTTTGTCCCCTGGACACTTCCCCTCCCATCCTTTCTCTCCTCTGACTGTGCTCAGAGGAAAGGTGAGTAACAACAAGGAGAGGTGTGGGGTCCTGGTGGAACAACCCCGTCTTCTGGTGTGAAGTTTTGGGGAGAGAAGCAAGGGAACTGAGACGAGTATTAGCTCCTTTGCTCCAATCCGTGGGCTGCAGATTCAGGGCTCAGGGGTTTTCATCTTTGAAACCATTTCCAAAGCCTTTAGAAATGGTTTAAATTTTGTTTGTTTGTTTGAATGCTTTATGTGTGTTTATCTAGAGTCTAAGTTGAGAGGGCCTGTGTTTCCCATCAGATGCCCCCAGAAGCAAGAGAGTGGAGCTGGTGACATGGGAAGGGCAGGTCACTTTGCTGACAAATGAGGTGCCCGGGGCTTGTGTTCAGCTATCAAAGGTGAGCAGCCTCAGAGGGAAGGTTGTTAAAGCTGGTAAGCACCCTTGGCTGGAAGCTCAGAACCTTTACTTGCCTTTTATTTTAAAGGAACACACAAAATCTATAGAAAAATTTATTTCCCACTTTCAGAGAATACATATATGCCTGCCTTTAAGAGAATATTACATGCTAAAAAAAAAAGCATTTTAAAAATTGCGGCTTTTCATTATCAACAAGGCTAATAAGCAGAGGCATTTATAGCTGCCCCCTACCTCCCGCCGTCAGACTCCCTCCTACGTTATTCTGTAATCCTTTGGTCCCCTTTCAAACCTTTGCCCATCTGAATCCTGAGCACATTTCTTTCTTTGCTGAGCAAACACACGGCAATATACACTTTAGAGCAGGGCTGGGGTGGGGTGGGGTGGGGGCTGGAGCATGCCTGAGTCTCCTCCCCCCTTGCTGTGCCGCCCCCACAGTTGGGCCCCCTCAGCAGCAGGACCCGCAGGCGGAGGCGCTGAGTAGTGACCATGGCCTCACTGCCAGAGGCTGCCGGTAGGGGGTGCTGTGTCCACACCTCCGGGCACCAATGTGATGACCTCCCAGGCTTCATAAACGGAAGTTTAAAGCTGGAGGGGATGGCAGAAACCTTATTACCCACTGGTTTCCTTTGCCCACTAGGAACCTGAGGTCCAGAGAGGTGAGTTAGTGGTGGAAGTGCAACTGAAACAGGCGTCTGGGCTTCCACGCTGGGACCCCACCCTCCTTCCTAGTCCTCAGCATACCCCGACCCCTGCCCCTCAGGCAATCTCAGATGTCTTACCAGTGTTGAGAGGAGGATGACTAGCATGTGCAACTTTTAGAAGAGAACAGAAGATAGTAAGTGCTGCCTGCTATTTGCCTGGGAAATCACAGTTTGGGGCTTTTTGCATTTGGCCTCACAGAAACCATCAGCTCTTACTTAGTAGGGATGAGATGAAACTGTGTTTTGTTTTTGTTTTTAATTATTATAGTTAAAAATACCACTTGTGGAAAAAGTTAGAAGTTATTACAAATCATCGGAACATTGGCTCCCACTGTGAGAGGAATATGTTACAGTGTCAGTCCTCAGTTTTCGTTACCAGCTGGGGGATCTTGGTCAGGTGTCTGTGAAAAAAAAAAAACCCAAAATTCAGCTGAGCAAATTTGAAGATCTAATCGGCTTTATTCAATGACTTATGAATCGGGCAGCATTCTGTCCAGTAGGTAGAAAGGAGCTCCGAGGAGCTGTACAAAATGGAGGGTGTTTAAAGGCAGAAAGGGAGTGGGACAAAGAAGTCATAAACAAAAACGGATTATTTCAGGCAGCTGGCTTCCTTTGGCTGCGAGGGGTTGTCTGTCATGCAGGTGACCTCACTAGTGCTGATTCCAGATTACTGGTTAAGGGCCCCTGGGAGGGGCTGAAACAGCAATTAAGTCTCGGTTTGCTGTTGTAAGGGCAAGTGACTCCATTTTGGGCCTGTTGTTCCTTTTTTACATTTCTAAACTTCACTTTGCCTCATCCGTCAAATGGGGTAATACTGTTTGTGAAGATTAAATGAGGTAAGGCACATAAAGTGCTTATCTTAGGTCACGGTATAGTCTAAGTGCTCAATGAGTGCCAATGATTGTGATAATAATGGCAACTCTTTGGCACCTATAACTTGGAACTGCAATGTAGTTGTGTCTACTACCTTAGGGAAGTACCTCTTTCACTAGCTGTGTGTGTAGCTCTTTGGAGTAGCTTCTCTACCACCCTCCTGTAGCTTCTCCGGAGACGCGAGTTGTGGCCAGGAGTTAGCTAGGGTGGGGGGTGGGCAGTGGGTAGGCAGGTGGGGAGAGGGGTGTGAGTGGGTGTATTGTCTAAGCTTGTGAGAAGGAAATACTGAGGAGGGAGGAAGTATGCTGGGATGTGTTCTTCCGGCTGAGGATCCTTCTCAGAGGCAAAAAAAAAAAAAAAAAGCCAAGAAACAGACAATCACTTTTTTTTTTTAAGATAGAAATCTTTTGGCCATTTTTTTAATCAAGTAATTTGTGTGATGTTTAGTGTTTCTTGTACAGTTCTTAGTCTTTATTGTTATTTTACAATTTTCAGTGATGCCTGCAAAAGATAGATATGTTTCTAGATAGTGGATATTCTTTGAGCCAATTAAATTGGCATGTCCATTCTGTAACATCTTTCAAATACTTAGATTTTTGTTTCGATTTAATTTAGTCTTGTTTTGCCCATGACCTGGTTTTCCTCCCCAGCCCTCCTACTCCATTACCATTGATACCATCTTGACTTTGGTTTCTTCTTCTCTTTTCAGAGTCTGACCCAGTAGTTGCAGAATGCTTTGAGATCACAATGTGTAAACGAAGCCTTAACAGAAAGGCACAGTGTATATCAGATGGCCAGAGAGGCAAGCCTGAAAATAGTGCCCCTGATTTTTTTTTTCCCCAGGAGCACATGATACAACATTGAATAATTGCTGGGTATATTTGACAAATTGGGAATATAGTTCATTAGGGAGCTGGGGAACTTAAAAATCAAGCTGCCTTCAGGAAAATTTATGAGGGGATTACTGTGTGCAGCCACCAGTAAATAGGGCACCAGGAACCTGGGCTGAATTGATCTTCTTCCGCCTGAGTGGGACCTGTGTCGACGGAGCAAAACTTTCTTGAGTCAAAGTGACTTTGGGGGGAATTGTTTGTGATAAATAGAATGGAAGAAAAAGATGCCTATCCAGAATCCCTAGGGAATGGAACCAAAGCCACAAAGACAATACTATTTCTACCACATTCATGGTCAAAAAAATTGGAACATGTCATTCATGCAAGAGGGAGTGCAAATAGAAAACAAACCCTTGGAAAAGGAGTCAGCCTCCCTAGTAATTATAGGAACTTAAAGCACAGAATCATGCAATGCCAATTAAACTGGTAAAAGTAAGTTATAATTACAAAATCAAAATCTGGCAAGGCTTTTGAGAAAGCTACATTTTCATACTGACATAAACTAGTACAATATTTCTGGAAGGCAACATGGGAAAATGTAATGAGCCATGAAATAGCACATCCTTTGCCCTGGTAAACATATGTTTGAAATGATATCCTGGAGAAATAACTCAAAAGAAAAAAATGGGAGGGGGGGAAACGGGACAGAAAAATGGAAAAAAATACCTAAGAATAAAATCATACTATGGTGTAAAATGAAATCTAATGTTACTATTAAGAGTGATAATTATGAACACAAATAGAAAAGTTGATATAAAATAATGCTAAGTGAAAAATAGTTGAGCTCGAATTTGGTGAGAATTGACTATAGCTAAGTTAAAAAAAAAAAAAAGGGGTGGCTGGCCCCGTGGCCGAGTGGTTAAATTCGTGCGCTCCGCTCCATGCGGCCCAGTGTTTCGTTGGTTCGAATCCTGGGCGCAGACATGGCACCGCTCATCAAACCACGCTGTGGCAGCGTCCCACATGCCACAACTAGAAGGACCCACAACAAAGAATATACAACTATGTACCGGGGGACTTTGGGGAGAAAAAGGAAAAAAATAAAATCTTTAAAAAAAAAAACAAAACCCAAGCAACAATAAAGCTAAGAAGAGGTTATTCAGTCTTGTTACATGGCAGGGTGAGAAGTGAATTCGATTTTTCTGTTGCTTTGATGTTTGTGTTTATCTCTCATCACAAAATCGATTAAAAACACAATTTCAAAGGCTACGTTATATATAATTTATACTTAATATAAATGTGTAATATATAATTTATCAAGGACAGAAGAAAGGTAAACCCTCACACCTCTGTCACGTGGTTTCTCACAGCTGCACAGGCCTCAAACATGAGCTGGAGTGGCACAGAAATAGCATCTTGTTGCTGCACAAATTCCCTGCTGATTATACAAGGGGGCAACATGATTACCAGGAGCCTTGAGTGCTTGTAGGAGAAAATCATGGCAAGTTAGCTCTCTGCTCGGCTCATCAGACGCCAGGGCTTTATCTACCCGGACCTGGTGCTTCGATTGCTTTGGTATTTTTGGAAGTGAGGGAGGCAAAGCATTGGCTCCTTTGTCCATTTGGAACAATTTCCCCCCTTAATTAAGCCAATACATTTCCAAGTCATAGGCCTCTTTTCCTTCTCATCTGATCCTTCTTGCCCCATGAGCTTGGCATCCTCTGATGGTTATTTTTACCATCTTATCCACCTCTAACAGCAACAATAATCCTAATAAAATATAGTCATACATTTCCTCCAAGTAGCTAGATGCTCTTAAGGGTTTAGGCACAGACTTCGTTTTATTTGATAGTGGCCATTTTTCTTTTTGTCCTTGCACCTGTGTAACTGGGGCACTGAATCTCATAGGGCCACCCTTACTCGCTTCTTTGCAGCAGTGGAGACCCTTGAGTCTGTGTCATTTGACGCAAAATTCTGCTTTCGTCAGGCAGCTCTCAGGTCAGAGGGTGGTAGGCCTGGGTCAGCACCGTCTGCGTTCACGAGAAGATTAAATATGTGCCTGAGCCCAAGAATGGAGGGACTCACCGTTCCCCCTCAGGTGCGCACTAAATGCTTCATGAGCACGTGCTCCCTGCCTCCTCCACCTCCACCCCACAGAGGAGAGAAGGGGTGGGGACCTTCGTGAGATGTTACCTGAGAAGTTGTTACAGAATTATTCTCAGGCTGGTGTTTCCACATTCCTCCTTCTCTCCCTTCTCTTTCCCATATTTTTCTTCCTTTTTTTTTTTCCTCTCCACGAGTTAGAGGCATTTAAGATGATAAGGTAATGTTCACTGAGCATGTGTTAGGTTATGTATCAGGCATGCTTACGTTTATTAACCTATCTAATCTTTACCACTGCCCTGTGCAGTAGATGAGTACAGTTATATTCATTTTACAGCCGAAGAAACAGGCACAGAAAACCTGAATAACTTGCTCAAGTTAACAAAACCATAGACCCAAGCTTCAAACCCAAGCAGTTGGCCCAAAGTGTAGGCTCTTGACCACTGAGCTATATTGCTTCATGACAGTGACTCAGGCCAGCTTGGCCATGCTTTGGGAAGAGGAGATCAAAGCCAGAGTGAGGAGTGAGGTGAAGGGGCAGGTGTCTAGAGCCTGACCTGTTCTGTCGTTTACTCTGTGATTATACAAAGTTGCTTAACCTCTCTGTTTCTCAGTTTTCTCATTTGTAAAATTGCAAGACTATTAATAGTACTTAACTTCTCAGAAGGTTGTTGTGATGATTAGATGTGTTAATAAAGCCCTTAGAACAGTGGCTGGTGCAGAGTTACTATGCTTAATAAACATTAGCCATTATCGTCCTCGTCATCGTTCATGCCAGCGTTTGGGAGCCACTGCTCCACCTGACTGGTGGTGATGAAAATAGCATTTCTAACAAGTTCCCGGGTGCTGCTGCTGCTCCTTGTCCAGGAACCACACTCTGAGAGCCGCTGAGGAAGAGGGTCAGGAAGCTCTCCTTTTTTCCCAGCAGCCTGAGTTCCATTTCTTCCTCTGAGCTCTGTCCCTGGGTCTTCACCTAGAGGAAGTGGCCCCAGGGACAGTGCCCAGCTTGCAGGGCCACCGGTAATCAGGGAAAGATGCCATCTCAGAACCCAGCCAGGGCCTGGGCTTCAGCAGGAGCTGGCAGTGAAGTTTCAGCCAGAGGGAGACCCAAGCCAGCGAGAAGCCTGGGGCTGACAGATGCTGACCCCGCCGTGGGCCCAGAAACCCATGAGTGGCTCCATGAGTAGAAACAGCAGATGATTTTGGAAGTAAAAGGAGAGGAGAGAAAAGAATCTTCCTCCCTAGATGAAAATGTCCTTTGAGCAAAGATGGAGGTGATGGAGGCAAGTGAGGAGAAGAGGGAGACGGACCCTAATTTACAACATTCGTGGTTGGAATTGTGGGGTTTGTAAGAAGCAAACGCTGGAGGTACCTTGGTCTGATCTAGACGGATAACAACTTGCATTTTCCAAGGTAGAAGGTGATAGTGTACTCATGAGAAGAAAGTGGGATGCTGTCCTTTTCCTACCTCTGGGGAGGGAGGGGAGTGGGCCATAAGTTTGGGGTCCTTATATTTGTGTGGCTGTCAGGTCTCTATTCTCTCCAGCTCTCGCTCTCTTAGTGGGTGGAGGTGATGGGGCTCCCTGTCCAGGGCTCCAGCCCCTGGAATCCACCCTCTTCAAACTGGGCTGCCTCCTAGCACTGGAGGGGCCCGGTGTGGGTTGCAGGTAAGCTCTGAAAACACGGGTTCCGCTCCTAGGCTACAAGAGCAGAGCTGGGATGTGACTCCAAGTCCAGGGCTGTGTGCCCCCTGGATGCGGTCTATGCTCTTAGTTACAGCAAGTGTGATGGTGACTGTTTCCAGGGGTCTCACGGTGCCAAGCCTGTCCTGGACTGGCTCACAGCAAGTCTCATTGCACTGAGGCAAAAGGACTCCGAGGAAGTTAGCTCTGGATTGCAGCGGGGAGGAGGGAGCTGGTGCCTTCTCCAGGTGGCCTGCTCTGCGCTCACAGGCCCTGCAGGCTCCTCAAAGCTCTCCTAGCCAGACTGGCCCTGTGCCAGGCCTCGACCCAGCAGCTGCGTTCTGCACCCTGGATTCCTGACGAAGGCAAAATAAGTGCTGCGTCCAGCTACAACCAGCTGGCGACCACGCGAAGTCTGCGGGGAGAGTTCTGACGTATGCTCCACACCCCTAGCCCCAGATTTTTGCTCTCGAGAACAGTAGACTTGGTTAGTCCTCTGCATATCAGTGACAGAGTTGAAAATGAAAGTGAAATGAAAGGAATTGAAAAGCACTAAAACATCCTAAGGAGGTGGAATATCCCAGTCTGGTAGTTGATGGGTCTGGGTGGCCTCCTTGCACCCCAGGCAGAAAGGTTAGACTTGCTTTGAGGAGCCGTCCCTGGAAGAAGCAGTATTTCAAGAGAGTGAGCTCTTTGTGTTCAAGAAGATGGTGTGTAGTAGTGTAGTGTTTAAAATTCTTTCTCTTAAACATATCCCTTCCACTCTCCCCCTTCCATTACAGTCATGCATCGCTTAATGACGGGGATATGTTCTGAGTAATGGATTATTAGGCCATTTTGTCATTGTATGAACGTCACAGAGTGCACTTACACAAACCTAGATGGTATAGCCTACTACACACCTATGCTGCATGGTACTAATCTTATGGAACCCTAGTAGCATATGTGGTCTGTCATTGACCAGAGCGTTATGCGGTACATGGAATTACATGACTCTAATTCCAAGACTGTTGAGTGTTCCATTGACAAACTTCTCTTTACCCAGACCTATTGAGTGCAGAGCTGTGCTGGTGCTCTTGGAGGTGGGGTGAAATCCAGAGCTGACTGCTTCTCTCAGGGAGTTTATGGTTGAGCTTATCAGATGAGGTATCAATACAAGAGAAGGTAGCTGACTAGGACCCTCTGTAATCCTAACCTGGTGTTCAACAGCCACCTGTCCGGCCTCCAACCCTGGCCCAGCCTCCCTGCTCCCCCAGATGGCCCTCTTCACTCTCCTCGCCACCTGAGATACAGCTTCTGTTCTCTTCCCGGAACCCCAACCTCACCCTTCCAGCCCCAAATGAATCTCTCTGCCTTCTGAACAACAACCTACTCATCTTCACAGACTTGGCAATTTATCACAAACCTTTGGGATGGATCCCTCTTGGTGGCTTGGGTTCTTTAATTTCGGTGTTGCAGTTTAAGCTTTTGGAGGCTCAGAGATGGTTTCTTCACTTATGAGGTGGATTGGGGAGGTTTGCATGAAAAGATCCGTAGCTGCCTTGGCCACACAGAAGTTCTGGCCCTTCTCCAAGTGCCTCCATGCCTTTCTCCTTCCTCTCTGCCTGGGAAATTCCCATTCCTTCTCAAAAACCCAGGTCAGAAACCACATCCTCTTTGCAGCCCTCCTGACTCCTCTGGATGGACACAGTCACTGCTGCCTGTAGCTCCTGGTCTCCCTTTTGGTTTGCTGTCTTAATCCTGGGCCCTAAGGATTAAGGGCCCTAAGGGTCTCACCATCGGAGATGGGAGATGAAATCTCCCTCAGGATTTCTTCCCGAGGTCAGAGCTTCCAGGACTGGTGCACAAGTTAGGTCCCCTTTGAGAGCCTCATACTTGTGTTGTGCTGGGAAATAACTGGCTTTATTTTGATTTAAAAGACTGTTTCTCAGAGATGCAAATCTTGGCTTGAGATGTGACCTTTGGAAGTGACCTTCCTGGACAATGGGGACGGGAATAGTCTTCACTCTGCAATTTGGAGCTTCTGCTCTCCTGCTGGTTGGAGAAGTGTCTTAGACATGGAAACATGCTTTGTAAATGGGAATAATAAACAGTGGTTCTTAACCTTGCCAAACTTTGTGATCACTTGGAGAGTTTTAAAAATACCAACAGCTGGGTCCCACCCCCAGAGGTCCTGATTTAACTGGTCTGAGGTGCAGCCTGGGCTCCAGAGATTTTTGAGTGCTCACTAGATGATGCTAATGTGCCACCAGACTGAAGACAGCTTCCTGGACAGGCTGCCTGATGACTATCTGCAGGAACGAGGAGACCCTTAATTGGTAACTCCAGGGGACACACAATGCGGGGAAGAATTATGAGAACTAAAATATGTTCATTAAAAGAAAAAAAAAAAAGGACAGGTAGGCAAAAACAAGACCTGCACAAGTAAATTCAGGATGATGATTTTTTTTTTTTTTTTGAGGAAGACCAGCCCTGAGCTAACATTTGCCATGAATCCTCCTCTTTTTGCTGAGGAAGACTGGCCCTGCACTAACATCCGTGCCTATCTTCCTCTACTTTATATGTGGGATGCCTATCACAGCATGGCTTGCCAAGCAGTGCCATGTCTGCACCCAGGATCCAAACCATTGGACCCTGGGCTGCCAAAGCAGAACTTAACCGCTGTGCCACTGGGCCGGCCCCAGGATGATGATTCTTAAAATAGTCTAACCTACTGGACTAGCATAAGGCAAGAAAAAGATGCAGAGGAGAAAAGAGAGATAGTCTGCTCATTGAAAAGTTCAAGGCCAAAGAGGGGAGACCAAGAGAAGCTGGACCTTCCCAGACATAGGGAAACACCAGTTGGTAAGGGATTTACCTGTGAGGTCAAAACAGTTTTGACTGGCTGTCAGTGGGGCTTTCCAAGGGGCAGACAGGGAAGACCATTACTTCTCAAAAGAACCGAAAGGAAACCAAAGCTTGGAGCAGCCCCTGTCCCTGGGGAATGAAAGGAGGAATGTTCACAGAGGCTGAGGGTGCATAGGTGGACCATAACCTCTGAACTGGGGAGGCCATAACCCAGGGATGGGCCTGTGCACTCAAAGAGGGTGAGAAGGGGTGCCTCTCTGAGTGTTTGAAATATATTCAACTCTGCAGCCAGGGGGCCAGGGTGCACAGCTCGAAGGGCACCACTCTCACTGTACACTGTGTGGATGGCATCCCTTCATGGACTATTGCAGAGACAATGCAGGTTGTACCCTCCGCAGTTAGGCACCGCTAGAACCTTCTCCACTGGATATCATTGTTGCACTGAAGTCCCCATGTCCCATTGCCAATTTTGGGGTTTCACTTGAATCCAAGGATGAGTAGTTCAGAATCTGATGGATCTGTCTGATGGAGAAATCTCTCCTTACTTGGATGTGAACTGAAGAGCCTCAAAATGTGAGATGGGGTGGCCCTAACACAACCCAACTTTATCCTGTGATGAGAGTAAATAAAAATAGACCCCATTCCATTAGAGATGGGACAGCCCCCACCTTGTAGGATGAGCCAGGAAGCAATGATGGGTGTATAGGGGAGCAAGAAATTTTCCTCTACCCTTCTAGGTTCTTTTGGCTAGTCTAAGAATTAAATTGACATGAGACAGACTAACAGGAGAAAACCAAACAAAATTTAATAACATGCATACACAGGAGAAATCCAAGAAAACTGAGTTAACTCACCAAAATGGCCAAAGCCACCACCTTAAATATCATCTTCAGCGAAAGACAAAAGAGGATGTTGGGGGTAGTGGTTTGGAACTTCAGAGAGTAGGAAGGCAATTCACATAGAGATGGAAAAGCAAATGTTTGGTAAACAAATGTTGCCATGCTGTATAGAGACAATGGGATATGGAGAAGACTCTGATCTCTAGGCTCTGCCTAGTCTCCCCCACCACACGTAGCCCATAGTCTTCATAGATATCCCTGGTGATAGCTCTGTTCCTTTTACAGGCCATTTATCTATATCCTTTGAGGCAGTTAAGAGTGAGGTAATAAGAAAAACTTGTGAGTCTTTTGTCTCTTAAAAATAATCAGCCTAGGGGCCGGCACAGTGGTGTAGTGGTTAAGTGTACACGTTCTGCTTCGGTGGACCAGGGTTTGCTGGTTTGGATCCCGGGTGCGGACATGGCACCACTTGGCATGCCATGCTGTGGTAGGCGTCCCACATATAAAGTAGAGGAAGATGGGCACGGATGTTAGCTCAGGGCCAGTCTTCCTCAGTGAAAAGAGGAGGCTTAGCAGCAGTTAGCTCAGGGCTAATCTTCCTCAAAAAAAAAAAAATCAGCCTAAAATAATGCTTATGTTAAAGAGACAGATTTTGTGTTGGCCCTTTCAGTCCTGCCATCAAAACTTTAAGCAAGAAGTTTCACAATCCAGCAGCTAAGTTGATAGATTGCTTCATCTCACTGAACCAATCTCTTAGTCCTGACAATAGGTCAGTCCAGTTAAATTCATTCAGGAAGCAGTGATGAAGGTGGGCTCCTAAAATTAGGCTTATATTATGTAAGCAAGCAATCAGGCATTTAATAAGAGGCATTCCTATGGAAACAAACAAAAAAAAACACAAAGGTTCATGGTTGGAGCAAATTATAAACCAGTTTCTTAGCCCAGGGGGCAGCTAGTCAAGAAGATTTCTAGATGTCAGGGTCGAAGCTTCTTTTGCAGTTTGAAATGTGCCTGATGATGTCATCAGGTGTTCAGTAACTTTCTGAGTGGCTTATGTAGCAATAGGCACAAAGATTGTCTAAACATGGGCTATTGTGGCGATTTCACTAAAGTTTATATCAAGTTATTCACATTTAGTTTGCAGGGCTTTGAGAAAAAGGGTGGTTTTAGTTCTCAGTGATTCCAAATCAAAAGGATAGGAGAAAATTGAAAACATTAGTTTGGAGAGTTGTAGTCATATATTTGAGGAAACTAGAAGAATTCAGGAATCCAGTCCAGTTTGTAGGTGGAAAACAAAACCTCACAGACAATTAACAGAACTAGAATCTAATATTCACAAAGGTGTGCTACTGAGACATAATTTTTCTCTCTAAAATCACCCTCCTTTCTACCAAAGATAGACAAATTAAGACAAGTTTGTTTGAAAAATAAGTCTAGTTTCAACACACTTGGCCCAATCATTTACATAAGTGTAACAAGAATAGCAATTGGTCATATAGGCTCTTTTAAATCTGCTTTGCTGGAACTTTTCAAAAGGAATCTCAGGTTGAACTTTTAAAGGCCTCTCCAAGCCAGGAAAGTCATGCCAAGGACTTGTCATCAGACTCTGCCTGCAATACCTGTACATTTGAGAGACTGTCTCTCTTCTTGAGGCCCCGAAAATATCTTGAAGTTCTGCCAGGAAGTGACCTTCTTTACTACCTGGTAAGGTTCCTGTAAGCAAGGTACAAGGCTGATGTTTCCAAGTGCCTTTATTTTGTTCCATAAAGTTAATCTTCATTCCTTAAAGCTGTCTGCTCATATCTGAGTCTATGTATGTATCTCGCAAATATGACATTCCAATCAAAGCCTTGGTAACATAACCAGTGTTTCCACTTGTGTCCCCTTATAAGGAGAACAGATTCTTATTGAACATATGCAAATAACTATATTGCCATGAAAATAAGAATACTCACTAAGAGTTTCCAAATTCTGGAAGGATCAGGTAGGGAGAAAAACATAAATGTTTCAATTCTGCTTACAAAGGTATAATTTACCAAATTGCTGTAGGTCATTGGTAGCTTAGGAGAAAAGAAAAAAAAAGGTTTTAAAAAGTCAATGTTTCAAACAGAAAGTCATAAGAATTATATTTGTCCCTATCAATTCATTTGGTTCCATGTAATCAACTCTTGATCTTAGTGGTTTTATGACGCCCTTGGTTTCTCCATAGAGTTCTACAGTTTCTTACCTAGTTCAGTTTTATGGTCTGAAAGTTTACTGGAAACTTGTATTCTACAGTGTCAGAGTCCTTTCCATGAATTTCTCTTTGTAGAGATTAAACATGTTTGCAAAAACATCAGAGTAAAACAGTAACTGTCAGTAAATGACAAAAGACTTAAAGTGGCGTGGTTAAAGATCTGATTACAATGCAATTGACAAGGAAATTTGGTTATTTCTATGACATATGGCATTTAAGATAATAACTAGAATTATGACTGATAACATTATATCAGGACATATCAGATTTTAGGAATTCCATGTAATTTTTAGAACATTTATATTAATAACATTCACCCATGGAATATAACTTAAAAATGTTTATCATCGTTGATTTGACAATGCTTCCCATGTACTTTAACATATCAAATAAGCTCAATTAGTTTAAGATCTCCCTTTTTATAAGAAGAGAGAAAAAATTCTTTGAGAAGTCCCAGGAGCTCTCTGGAAATTCTCAGTTACTTTCAGGTAAAAAAACCCCAGACTTTAGGATTTGAATTTTGGTAAGCTTGTCAAAAATATAAAGTGTTTTATAGCACTTTATCAAATAGGATCTTGGTCACTGTGAAACAATACTTAGTTATCCATATAACCAAAATGACATTAGAAGATGTTAAAGGCAAACATAGAGAGTTAAACAGTTGGAAAATAACCTTAGCTCTCTTAATAGAGAGGCCTCAGCTTTTTTTTTTTCTTTTTTTGAGGAGGATTTTAGTCCTGAGCTAACATTCGCCTCCAATCCTCCTCTGTTTACTGAGGAAGATTGGCCCTGAGCCAACATCTGTGCCCATCTTCCTCTACTTTATATGTGGGATGCCTGCCACAGCATGGCTTGATAAGCAGTGCGTAGGTCCATGCCCAGGATCCAAACTGGTGAACCCCAGGCTGCCGAAGCAGAGTGCATGAACTTAACCACTGCACCACTTGGCTGGCCCCCACCTCGGCTTTTTTAATGTAGGAAATTGTTTTGATAACACAGAAAATCTCTGCTTTTTAGGCAGACTACTCATAAGTAAACAAAAACTTTTCACAATCTCTTTATTAAGAGCAGACCAAAGTCCAAGAAAACTGCCCTTTTAAAAGAGAAAACCAAGTTCTAATTTTGCACCAGCTTACTTTTGATATTAAAACTCATTTACTTAATTAAATTCCAATCTTAGCCAGCTTGATCATGCATAAAACTCTTTCTCAAGGTTCTTTTCCCACAAACCTTCTATAACTTCCTTTTTTACATTCAGATTTTGTTCTTTGCTTTCCCTCTCTCTCTTTTTTTTCAACCTCTCTTTAGGACAAAATTACTTTTTTTTGGTTAACAAAATGCATTTTCATTATATATATATAGAGAGAGAGAAAACACACATTTTATTTTCCTTGACTACTAACATGTTTCCCTTATAATTTTAGTAGTTTTCATTACATATATTAATTAAAATTTTTAATCCCTACAAACCTTAATTTCTAGTGAAAAATAAAGAAATAAACAATTATGAACTGCCTTTTATATTAGCATTCTTTGGCTTGGCTAATTTATAAATACTTTTCATAATTTTTAGGAACACATGCTACTTCATAGTAGAATCTTTCAATAAAGCACAAGGCATGTTGACTAATAGATCCGAACATCTTTAGTTTCTCTGTAATAAGAAGACAAAAGCAGGTAAATTAGACTTGTTTGGAAATTAATGTTTCAGTATTTTATCCTATTTGAAAATGATCTAGATAGTCAATAAATTTTCCATCATTTAATGTAATTTAGCAAAACTCTAAGGTTTCAAGTTACCAAAAGATTTTGAAATTATTATTAAGTACATATACCATAACACATAACTGTTAAAATGTTCACCTAAAAACTTTTATCTTGCATCTATTTAATTTACTTGTTCCCAATAATTATGTTTAGATTACCTAGAAAAACTTCATGAGACATTAGACAAAGTCAGCCATCAGTTTTTCTGCTGCCAAATTTTGTTAACAGAAATAACATGAATTTGTTTGTTAGTATATTTGTTTTTTAGTAAATTTGTTTTTTAGTAAACCTTGGTAGAAAAAGTTCTGTATTTAATACTGGTAACTCTAAAGATATGCCTATTTTTAATTAAGCCAACAAACTTAGATTAGCTTTAGTAGCAAATATTTTCTTAGATCACATGATCCTGAAATTAATTTGGGTTAGTCTCTATTGTATTTTTGAGAGTATACTCAATTTATAAAGTGCTTGTTTGTTTTTAAGGCAATTAAATAGAGCTCTCAAACTAGTCTTGTTAATACTATCTGGAGGTAGAAAATATATGTTTACAACATACATATATGAACACACACGTAAACACACAGACAGATGCAGAGATCTTGTAGCCTCCATTTTGAATTTTTCCTTAAATTAGATTTTTGGGCAGGGGTGCTTCCACAATAGTCTGCATCTCCACAAACTCCCCACGCCCTTTTCTCCCTTCGGTCTTAGGAATTGGGGCTGGTCTAGATAAGAGTTCTCAAAGAGGTTACAAGCCTTTTGAGATAAGCAGGGAAGGTCTTGAGATTGGTGCCGGGGAATGAGTGGAGTCTGAACTGCCTTCAGAGCTGCGTTTCCCATTTTGCAAAGATTTGTAAGATAAGGACAGTTGCTCTCAATTCCTCAGAAATTGGGTTGTAACTTAAATGACGTCATAGGTTGATCTACCCATCCAATTACATTATCCCTAATTTGTTTCTTTCCCTCTGGGTACATAGTTTTATTTTAATTTAGGGAAGAAGGTCTACAAAGATTCCTATCAGGTTCTGAATCTCAGCTTCCCATTTGGCCAATGTTTCATCATAGAGCTACTAAAAAATCCTTCTAACTATCTTGCCAGTTTTCAGCTGGGACAAACAGTAAATATCTCTGGCGGTATTAAACAACTCCATGGACCCAAGAGGTGTCCTCAAAGATTATTACCTTCTTGAGATCCAGAGTCTTTCCCAAAGATAGCCAAAAGAAAGAACTGACAGCTAAGCCAAGCCCTTAGGACAGAAAACAAGAAAAGCAAGAAGGTGATAGTTATCACTGGGAGAGAAAGGGTCAATAACCAGTGGGTCTGGATTTGGAAAGGAAGGGACAACATGAAATTTTGTTTTCCTCTCTTCACTGAGCATTACAGAATGGCCATTCAGTGGAGGTAAAAGGGCTGTTGTCCAGGGGACGTACATTCCCTGGGAGGGGGTTCTAGGGTATAACCACAAAGGATACTGCAAAGGAAGGCCTTAAGCTGGCAGAGCCTGATTACAGGGCCCAGCAAAGCGAACTTTACTGCCTGTCCCAGGTGCTTCTGCTAAACTCATTTTCTGGCTTCAGCATTTACATGAGTAACCTGTATACTCTTAGAGATTAGGCAGGAGTGCTCTCCGTAAATCTTGTAGGAAAAACGGAGGCTAAAACAGGCAGATGGGGCCGGATTTTAAGAAGAGATTTTTACACTGGATTTTTGTTTAAGTCTAAACTTTTGTTCTCTCATCTTAAGGAGTCCCTAAGTCTAGTTGTTACATTTTTTTCCCCTTTTTCTTCTTGAGTGCAGACAATTGTACTTCCAATGTCCTGATTTTTTACAATATCTGCACATGTCTCAAGAGAAATAGGAAGGGGTCTGCATGGAGTTTGATTTTTGTTCTAATTTCTCTCCTTCCATCTTATTAAGGGAGACTTAAGGCTAACCCTTATACCAATTTGAGAGCTCCCTAAAAATTTTTTGTCTCAGTTTTGAAGTTTTTCCAATTTAAAGGATCCACATCTGGCCATTGATGAGTAGGATCTTAATAGCAACTCAGACCCATAAGCCTTTTCATGGCTTAACCATGGATGCAATGGGCATCCCCAAAGGAGAGTGCAAGGGATGCAGCCCTCCCAAGATCCGAAAAGTTCACTCCAGAGTTAGCCTACGAACTATGAGGTGCCCCGTTTTTAAATAGCCATTCCAAACACAGGGAATCATGTTTCCCCCTCTTTTGAATAGAATAGGGTGACTTAAAAGTTTACCCCCGTTTTTTTTAGATTTCCTAAGCTTGCAGGCACCTACTCGGCTGCGTGCCAGATGCATATGTGTTCTCTGGCTGGCGGAGATAAAAGACCATCTCTGGGAGGAAAGGAGCAACAAAATCAAGAGTACTTATCTGAAATCTTAGAGTTGCTTTTGCCCATAAAACTAGTTTCACAAATATTTTCTCCAGCTGATCTAAATTTAGAAAAGGAAAACTCACCACTCTCTTTTCCACTGGACCCTGCAGGTAGAGATCTGGGAGACTGACATGGTAAGAACTCATACCTCCCACCGGCTCTTGTCAGAGGTCCACGATCTCTCAGCTGCAGTAGTCGTGGAGTGAGCAACCAGTTAAGTTGTATCCCTTCCTTGTCATCAACTGGAGAGGAGGAAGAAATTTTCCTCTACCCTCTGCGTTCTTCTGGCTGGTCTAAGAAATATGTTGACATGAGACAGGTTGACAGGAGAAAATCAAATAAAGTTTAATAGCATGTATACACAGGAGAGACCCAGGAAAACTGAGTAACTTGCCAAAATGGCCAAAGCCACCACCTTAAATACCATCTTCAACTAAAAACAAGAGAAGATGTTGGGGGTAGTGGTTTGGGACTTCAAAGGGGAAGAAGGCAATTCACGTGGAGGTGGAAAAGTAAATGTTTGGTAAACAAATGTTTGTCATGCCTTGCAGAGACAATGGGACATGGAGGGGTCTCTGATCTCTGGGTCCTGCCTGGTTTCCCCCACCACACTTAACCCACATTCTTCATAGACATGTCTGGTGATGGCTCTGTTCCTGTTACAGGCCGTTTGTCTGAATTCTTTTAGGCAGTTAAGGGGGAGGGAACAAGAAAAACTTTCTGAGTCTTGTTTCTTAAAAATAATCAGCCTAAAATAATCCTCATGTTATGGAGACACATTTTGGGGTGGCAAATTTTCTTCTCCTTCAGGTGCCCTTCAGAACTTTGGAAATGCAGAGGAAAAAGAAACGCTATCTTTTTCTCCTCGACCAGTCAAGACTGATTTTGTGTTAGCCCCTCTGGAAAGGAATAGGGTGAGGAGGGTTATGTATGTGACAGAAATGTGCCAAAAAGCATAGGCTTCATCCAGCCCAGCAGGTTTCAACCTACAGATTGTAACCTATTAGTGGGTGTGAAACATTTTAGTTTGGATCGTGACCAACATTTAAAAAAATAACAAAATAGAACAGAAAATATCAGTGCTTTGCATATGGTGAGCTTTGAGGATTGTTTTATGAGAATTTTATTTGTTATATTTGTGTGTATTCTAGGTTGCCGTCTGTAACATATTTTACTGCAAGTCTCTTAAAAAAATAAACAGCTGCCTCCTTAATGAGCAGAGTAAAAATAACTAGTCTTTTCAATCTCAGGGTTCAGGTAACTTGTTTGGCCAGGTGGGGAAATCCTATTAGCCTTGCTGTAAAAATCCAAGGTTATATTTTTATAACGAACATGCTGGTAGCAGAAAGCCATTGTGTGTGCCTGCGTTTCAGAGCCTTCGGAAGGACGCTGTCTGCACGTGACTGATAGAGGGTCTCCAGGGCCTCAGAAGCTCAGAGACCCTCCAGGTGGCTTTCCCTCCCTTCTTTTCTTGACTCACCTTGTCAGTTGAATCACTGCTCCCCTTCGATTTGGGCCAAAATCAAATGCTTTTTTCCAGGGCTTTATTTTCATAAGGTTTCATGTCTTAGAATTTTCATGGATGAGCTAAAGCTGTCATAATAAGAAATGGGAAAAAAAATACACCCCTGCCGCCTAAAGCTGTCATTTTTGTTTGTTTGGTGAGACAAGAATGAGCCGTGGAGGTACCATGAGGAGTTGATGGTGAAGAGGAAATAAACTGGGGTGTGGGTTTTACCTTCAGAAAGTCCGTGTTGGCTGACAGGAGTGATGGCTTTCTTGGGGTTTGAATTGAATTCACGTTCAAGGTTTTATTCTAAACATCAAAAGCCTTTGCCCTTGGGCTCCCTCAGCTCCGAGGAAAGTTTAATATCATCTACGTTGCATGTGAAATGGAAAGATTTATTTATTTCTAAACCTTGGGGAAGTTATTTTTTTAAAGCAATAAAAGATTCCAAGGTCTTGACATGGATTACAAGGAAACTTTGGCCTCCTTGTTCTGGAACTACTCTGACTTGGTTTTTCTTTTTTGTTGTGTTAGGGCTTCAAGAAACCCTTCTTGAATTCTTCCTGATTATTATCCTGAATATGAAGTGTACAATCTGAATGTAAACAGAATATGCCCACTGTTTTCTTTGTATGGGAGAGGGTGAAAATTCCCTCTTACTTACCTTTGCTGTGCTCATTAGAGAAAAATGCTGGGGCTGGCCTGGTGGCACAGTGGTTAAGTTCATGTGCTCTGCTTTGGTGGCCCAGGGTTCACAGGTTCAGCTCCTGGGCGCAGACCTACACACCACTCATCAAGCTGTGCTGTGGCAGGCATCCCACATACAACGTGGAGGAAAATGGGCACCGATGTCAGCTCAGTGACAGTCTTCCTCAAGCAAAAAGAAGAAGATTGGCAACAGATGTTAGCCCAGGGCCAATCTTCCTCACGAAAAAAAAAAAAAGAGAGAGAAGAAGAAGAAGAAAGAAAAAAGAAAAAAAATGCCCCGTATGGTTTGTTTCAAAAGCAGTACAGCCCTGTACAGCCTGAAGGACGGGCTCTGGGGCTAGAGAGTCTGGGTTTTTATCTTTCTGCTGCCACTGGTACACCTACCACTCACAGTCACAGTCACAGCACTTAGAAGGATATTTGTCATCTGTCTACTGTGTTTCAGGCACTTGAGATTCCTCATCTTTAATCTTAAAAATAATTCTTCCAGATTTCTTTTGTTCTTCCCATTTTACAGATGAGAAAACTGAGACTCAGAAAGGATCAGAAAAGACCTCAAATAGTCACTTGTATACCTTTTTATGTTGTTTCTTTTTTGTCTGACTTTTGTCTTTCCCACTTATTTTAAAGCCTACTTCTTTGTAGGCAGGAAGGAGAAATATGCATGTATTTACTTTAATCACTTTGTGTCAAAAAGCTATCACAAAGCCAGGTTTAATCCGTGCTTTCTCACGCTGGCCCTCTGCGTTCTGATTCTGAAGTTTGACTGGTTGGTGTGTTAATGTGTGATGCAGTGAAGAAAGATGAGATTTAGTATTTGTGTATTGACTCTCAGCGACACTTGTTTTCCGCAAACTTTTAATGTGAACATTTTCAAACACAGAATTTTAAAGAATAATACAGGAGCCGGCCCCGTGGCTGAGTGGTTAAGTTCACATGCTCCACTTTGGTGGCCCAGGGTTTCACTGATTCGGGTCCTGGGCATGGTGGACCTAGTGCTGCTCATGAGGCCATGCTGAGGCGGCATCCCACACAGCAGAACTAGAAGGACCTACAGCTAGAATATACAACTATGTACTGGGGGGCTTTGGGGAGAAGGAAAAAAAAGAAGATTGGCAACAGATGTTAGCTCAGGTGCCAATATAATTTTAGTCATCTAAAAGTAAGTTGCATATGTTATGGCTCTTTATCCCTAAATAATTCCACATGCATACGCCCAAAATAAGGACATTATCATAACCTAATAATAATCTAATATCTTGTTTATATTCAAATGTCTCCAGTTGTCCTCAAAATATCTTTTATAATTGCTTTTTTGAACCAGGATGCAAGCAAGCTTATTGCATTGCATTGGTTCTCACTGTCTTTAGAACACACCCTCACCTTGGACGTTGACTTTTTGAAGAGACCAGACCAGTTTTCTGTAGAATGTCCCCCATTTTGGATTGTCCAGTTGTTTCCTTTTTTCCTCTATGTTCTGTAAACCGGGAGCTAGGTCTATAAGCATATTTAGATTACAGATAAGCGTATTTAGCAAGAACGCCTCAAGGGTGATACCATGCGCTTCATATTCATCATATCAAAAGGCACCGAATGTCAAATTCTCCTACTATTACTGATGCTAAGTTTCATCTCTTGGTTAACCACCAGATTCCTCCATTGTAAAACTCTGTTGTCCTCTTCACACTTAATAAGCAATCTGGAGGCTGATGCTTTGACACTGTGGGGATATCCTGCTTCCCAGCAATCCTTCGACCTAATGATTTTGTCGTCTGTCTTATTCTGCTGGCACTGCTGTAACAAAGTACCACAGACCGGGTGGCTTAAGCAACATTTATTGTCTGACAGTTCTGGAGACTAGATGCCCAAAATCAAGGTGTTGGTGGGGTTGGTTCCTTCTGAGGGCTGTGAGGGAAGGATCTGTTCCAGGCCTCTCTCCTTGCCTTGTAGATGCCATCTCTCTGTGTCACTTCACATCATCTTCCCTCTATGTGGGCCTGCGTCTAAATTCCCTCTTCTTATAAGGACGCCAGTCATACTGGGCTAGGGCTCATCCTAATGACCTCGTTTTAACTTGATTCCATCTGTAAAGACCCTGTCTCCAAATAAGGTCACATTCTGGGGCACTAGGGGTTAGGACTTCAACAAAGGCATTTTGAGGGAGACAGTTCAATCCATAACAGCATCCATTGATGATTCTTGCCGGAATCCATTATTTATGAGGGTCTTAGGTTGGGTTCTCTGAAAAACAGATTCTGAGTTGCAGATTTCTAAGCTGGTTTATCGGGGACTGTGTGTGTAACCCTGTGAGAGAGTAAGAGGGGTTGAACTGCAATGGAGTTGCAATAGAGGCCTCAGTCTAGGCTGCAGGCAGCCCTGGACAGGATGGTCCTTCAGAGATGTCACAAACTGAGGCAGAGGGCCAGGCCTTTGTACCCCTTTATCAGCTAAGCATTGGATGCAGGCTGCCCCCAGGGAGGGCACAAAACCTTGGGCGGGGCAGTTTCCTTCCATGGAGGGCAATGCCTAGGGAGAGACTCAGCTGCGAGCTATTAGGCCCAACAGTGGCGCCCGTTGGAGGAATACGTGCCTGCGTCCTGAAGCGAGGGCTGGGGCAGGACAACTGGGGCTGCAGAGGATGGTGTCCCTTAACTCTACACTTACTAGCTGGCACGCTTCTGAAAAGAAGAGCTTTCCCACGATAACTGGGAATGAATTATAGTTCTTTCTAAAAGACAGGGTAAATGCTGAAATCTTTCCCGTTTACTCACCAATTTTCTGAGTAAGGAATTGACACCATTCAACTGTACTCAGGATCCCACTATGACTTGTGTGGCCCCTTCCACCATAAAAAACTAGAAATTATATTTTACAACTGTGTTGGTATAAAGACAGATATAACCCAGGCTGGATTCATTATTATATATTTATTATTGTATTAATTTGTTTTCCCTGTGAAGGAAAAGTATTGTGGGCTTTTGGTGCTCTGTCTTCTGTGCCTAACGGATGTTAGCCCGGTTATGCTCTGCTTGGGGGCCAGGCAGGTAATAAATGAAGAGGGTTGATTCCCAGTGTGTATACGTGTATGGGGTGAGAGGGGGTGACTGTCTACAGGGCAGGGGCATTTAGCTCCAGTAGAAAGTTGCCATGCAGAAAAATGAGGTGACCTGGTGTTGCCAGATCCTTCCGTTTTTCAGGAGAAGCCAGAAATAGGGATGTTTAAATTTGAAATCCTTTCTTTTTCATTGTTGGCTTAGTTTTTCAAAAATCTAGGCTGATTGCTGCCTGAGGGCTGCCAATTTAAGGAGTCTGCTAGTCGAGAGGCTCCCCTGGGAGGGATGTTGACCGTTTCCACACTCAGTCTTTTCCAGAAAACCTGGTGCATGGAAGGTACTCATGCCTGTTTGCTGAGGATCGAATGAATGAATAATTACATTTTGCTAAGGCAACGTATTAACATTAAGTTGGATTTTATGCATCAAAACCAGTGAAGATGAGAAAACTAGGCCCTGGATCGTGCTGCAAAGAAAAACAAATCTGCATTGGGTTATTCACAGCAACTTGGCAGGAGTAAAAATGTGTGAAGAAAACCCTTGAAACCAGAGTTCGGGAAGTAGGTCAGGCTGCCTCAGTGATGCAGTCACTCATCGGAGAATCAAAGGGGATTTCTTGGTATCTTGATAGAATGCTGTATTAAGTTTTTAACTTTTTTTTTCTGTTTAAGGCAGAAACATTATTGTGGTAAAAGCAATCTTGCAAAGACTGTGTTTTGTCGGTTTTTTCCTTGGGGGGCACCAAGTATACCTCTCTACCCAACTTCTTCCTCTCTGTCCTTGGCCTGTGGTTGTGGATGGGGGGAGTTTGGTCAGAACCCGCTGCGTTCCTGCCAAGCCCCAGGGAGGACCTTTCTCTGGTCAGAAGAGAGGGTGGCAAGAATGAGGAGATCCTCGAGGAGAAACGGGCACAGAGGGAAACCAGGGCTCCCAGGAGGCTTTCCCTCGACTTTTCACTTCAATTCCCAGCTCTCTTGGCTCAGACATAAAAGCAACAGTGGCCCGTGGACTTCTCTTGACAGAACTTTTCCCAAAAATGCCCCTCCAGGCCTCCAAGAGTCTAGGTCTCCCCGTCTTCATGCTTCAATGCTGACTCCTTCTTCAACGCCGGGTCCCGGCTTCAGCCACTGGCTGTCTCAACTCCACCACAGAAATTGCTGGTAAGAAAAGAGAGAGATGACCCATAACTACCCAGATAATCAGATGATAAGGGCAGAAATTATTCTTTGTTTTCTGCTTCTCCCAAATTGACCAGTTTGCATGCTGTTTTTAATCTTAGCCTTCCTTCAGAGGGACTAACATTTTTGATGTTACAGTTTCCCATTTATGGTCAGAGATGTTAATGAATAATGCTCGTAACTATAGCAATATAAACTATATGTACACACACATTCTCTCTCTCGTTCTCTCACACTCTCTCTCTCTCTCTCTCTCTCTCACACACACACACTTACTGCCTGAGAGAAAATCAAAACTGAATAATGAAAAAGGAAATTCAGTGTACTCCTAGTAGAGTAAATGATTCTCTTTGTATTCAGCTATCCCTAATTCAAATTTCAGTAGTTGTGTTTTCATTTTGATTGTTTGACAGAGAGAGATGGACGAGGGGAGGTATCCTGAATCGTAAACTCTGAGTGTGTTTGCTCTTCCTAAATCCACCTCAGGGAACCTGGGAGGGCTGAGGATCAGGGTAGGAAAGAGAGTTGCTGTTGAGACCTGGGCCTCCTTTCACAACAACTTGAAGGCCCTGCTTCCTGCTCACCCAGCTCAGCCTGGCAAGTGTTACCCAGTGATAGGAATAATGGTGTTTTTCCGGCAATGTTTATAGAGATATTACTATTTGCTAAATACCTGATGTCCATTTTTGTTTGTCTCACAACAACTGTTTGCGATAGTCTTTTGTTGTGTTTGGTTTTTTGTTTGTTTCACAGATAAGAGAACTGGGATTGAGAGTAAGATGGTAACCGCCCCCCTCAGCTGGGAAAGAGCAGACGGGCAAGTCTGCTGCCTGTGTGCCCTCACTTCCCCGTGCAAGGCGCCTGCGTTCTCCAAGAGCTGTTCCAGCGGGCTCTGAGGCCCACTCCTCCGAGCCAAGCTTTGTGCCATTTGAGGGCGAGGAAGAGGCTTTGAAGAAGAAAGTAAGAAGGCAGAGAGGGAGCAGGAAGCGACAGGGAATAGTGGAAAGACTCCATCTAAACTAGTTTATGCTCTTGACCAGTTCTCTCTCAAGGACTTGCTTTGGTGTCATACTGAACAAATACTGATAGATAATAAAACAATAAAAGAACTTTGATTTCTGTTTATTTTTCACATTTTTAGTAAAATGTTAAGCGATGGGCAGCTCCAAATTTAGCTCTTCTGACACTCGTGTGGCCACTCTCACTAGATGCCAAGCATTTTCAAAAGGGGACCTGAAGCAGAACAGGGCTTGTCCTCAATGTTTTCTTAAGAACAGAAGAAAACGGCTCTTCCCTGCCCTTCCCCCAACCATTCAGTTTGGTCAGCTTGTTTGACATGCTTTCCTTCAGGAGAAAGGCTGTCAACACCAAGCTGTGATGAGTAAGCGCTCTTAGCATTCTGTTTCACAAATTCTTATTCCCGTAGAGGGGTCTTTCTTCTCTAGCAAGACCTCTTCCCACCTCGAGGCCCAAAGGCACTGCTGTGGTGCACAGGTGAGCTTCAGCGTGATTCTCAGGCAGCTCAGGTGTTGTGTTTTTTTGTTTTGTTTTGAGGAAGATTAGCCCTGAGCTAACTACTGCCAATCCTCCTCTTTTTGCTGAGGAAGACTGGCCCTGAGCTAACATCCATGCCCATCTTCCTCTACTTTCTATGTGGGATGCCTACCACAGCATGGCCTGCCAAACGGTGCCATGTCCGCACCTGGGATCTGACCCGGCGAACCCTGGGCTGCAGAGAAGCGGAACGTGTGAACTTAACCGCTGTGCCACTGGGCCAGCCCCAAGGTGTTGTGTTTTTATATCATGGAATTGTTTTGTGATACTTGGAAGGCAATCTTTGTCTCATCTAAATTTTAAAATCTGCCTTAAAGAAACTTTTTCACTTTGTACCTGAAAAAAGAAAGAAAGCAGGAAAGGAAGGCAGGAAGAGTGAGCATCATGCTGTGGGTCGATGAGATAGGACTTCCATCCTGGGCTTCTGTCACTAAAAAACTTTTTGCCTACATCACAAACCAAGAGGAGAAACTAGATTTCCTTGGTCCTAAATGAGTCTCCACAGGGATTACCCACTGCCTTGCAACTCAAACTGTGGTCCCCGGGACATTGCTGTGATACTACCTGGCAGCTTGTTGGAAGTGCAGAATGTCAGGCCCCACCGAGACCTATTGGATTAGTATCTGCAGTTTAAGAAGATGCCCAGGTGATTTGTAGACACATTTGTTTGAGAAGCACTGTCCTCATCCATCACTCCCATACCACGCTTGTAACTGCTATCTGGGGGCCCCAGAGTTGCGAACCCCTGCCTTGTCATGTAAGGTTCTAGAGTATGTGGATAGCTTTTAAAGCTCCTCAAGTAATTCTGATGCAACCAGCCCAGCAGCAGAAGAAGCCCATTGGTCCAGCCTATGGAGGCCAGCCTCCTTGGGCACGGAGCAGCGTGCGTCTGCAGGGGCACTTGGAGAATATCCAGCACAACTTCTCCAGTTTCAGCACCCTAGCATCCATCTTCCACACACGTTCACATCTGTCATTCTAAAGCTGATCATAGCAAATCTGTTAGTGGTACCCTGTTGTCCTCAAGATCAAATATATCTTGGCAGAATACATATATCTCTTCCTGGTCAGGCCCCTGCCTGTTTTTCTCATTTCACTTTACCTCACAGTCCCTCCCAGGAGCCAGACCAAACCCCCCGCCACTGCCAGAACACACAGAGCCTTCACCCCTCCACGCCTTTGCTCACACCATTCCCTCTGTGTGGAATGCTTGTCCCTCCCTCATGAGCTCATCCTTCAGGTGCTCCTGTAGTAACTGTGCCTGTCCTTCATTGTTCCCATAACCCACGTGATTTGTTTAATATGCATCTAGAGACTGCCCACAAGTAAAGGGACCACATCTGTCTTGTCTGGACCTGGATAAGAGCAGTTTTGATTGGGGATGGAGATGAGGGAAGGAGGACAGAAACCTGATTGAGTGGGCTTAGGAGAGAATGGGAAGTGAAGAACAGTAATCTACAATCAGCAGACAATCCATTCAGTTAGTTTTGCTGTAAAGTGCAGCAGGGAAATGGAATAGGAACTAGATGGGGAAGTGGGGTCAAGAGAGGTTTTTTAATTTCTTTTTTTAACATGAGAGAAATAATAGCATGGTTGTAGGCTGTGGGAATAATATGGAGGGAAGGTATTTGATGACACAGAGAGGAGGGGAAAATTGCAGAGCATTTGAGTCGGATGGAGGTGCACGAGGAAGGGCCAGCTCTAAAAGGAGTGTGGACTGGCCATCTGTGGTAATGGAGAAATCACAGGGTCCCCAGGCTCAGATGCTGGAGGTGGTTGAGGCTGAGGACGTTCTGCTGGTCTCAATGAAAGAGGGGGGAAGGGAGGTGTTGGGGGCAAGGTGATTGCAGCAGGTATGAAATAGATGTCCAGGAGAGAGGCAGCGCATATGGACCAGGGAAATGTGATATGATTGCTGGGAGATGTTAAAGCCCAAATGTTGCTAGTGGTCATGAATTTCAAAGTGAGATTGATCAGCATGGTTGTGTATTTTTCTCTAGCTAAGTTAGTTGCACAGGTACCAGCGGAGAATACATGGAAAGACAGACATGATCCCTGCTCCTCCTGGAGATTATGTTTTTGAAAGGAAGATGGCATTAGACCAATAATTCCTTGTTTAACTACAGTGTGATGATTGCCATATTGGAAAACACAGAGGGCAAGGGAGCATCTGACAGAGCTGCCTGGCCTAGCCTGGGTACCTGAAGTGAGCCCTTCATATATGGAATGAGGTCTTGGAAAAGACCCTAATTCTTGCCTTCTTTTGTTGTTCGAATTACAGATAGCGTGGTGCAATAGCAGAGTAGTAACACGTTATGCTATAATTTTGTGTTTCTTAATGATCTGCTATGACTTTCATTCTAATTGTCATATAAGCTGTCAATCAACCAGGAAAAGCGGCATTTGCGGAGGACTTTAGAGCCGTCTAAGTGGACCTAACCAAAGGCAGGAAGGACTGAGGAAAATAGGCAGTACATGTAAAATGCACAAAGTGTATCTTCTCTCTCTTATTCCATTCCCTTTATGTTGGATCGTCCCAGAAGATGTGGGCAGTTGTTTAAAGATTCATGCCGTGGGAAGAGAGAACGTATCTTCCTGTAACCCATGTGCAGCACAATAGAGTGTGGTTTAGTGGAAGGAGGTGGGAATTGCCAAGAGGGGCTGTTGGTTATTGTAAGTATAGTGCTAGAAGGTTTTAGTAGTAAAGGGAAGCCACTGCTTCTCAGCCCGCGGTCTCCAAGACCCTGTGAAAATGTTCAGATTTCGAGTGAATTGTTGAAATAGTACCTAGGAGGAAATTGCCTCAGAATCTTGAACCTTGTAAACCCAAACCTGTAGAGGGAAGAGGTAAGGTCTGATTGAAATTCTTTTTTTTTTTTTTTTGAGGAAGATTAGCTCTGAGCTAACTGCTGCCAATCCTCCTCTTTTTGCTGAGGAAGGCTGGCCCTGATCCATGCCCATCTTCCTCTACCTTCTATGTGGGACACCTACCACAGCATGGCTTGCCAAGCGGTGCCATGTCCGCACCTGGGATCCAAACTGGCGAACCCCGGGCCGCCAAGCGGAACATGCACACTGGGCCACTGGGCCGCCCCCTGAAATTCTTTGTAACACCGTTTCATGAGATAAGGGCCATCTGATGCCAGCCCTGTCACTGGTAGCCCCCATGAGACCTTCTCTCTCAAATCTGGTCAGTCAGGTAACACTCTGGGACCCTGGACCAGCAGCATCAGCACCACCTGTGAGTGTGTTAGAAACAGAACTCATGGGTCCCGCCCCAGACCTACTGAATCCGATTTCTTGGAGTGGGGTCTAGGACCTGCATTTTGACAAGATCCTCTGGTGACATGTATGGCACATTAAAGTTTGAGAATCAGTGACCTAAACTACTATTGCTCTTTCATCCTAGTTCTTTTTTTAAGCTAGTTTGTTAAATACTATCAGAAATAAATTACTCCTCCAGCTCCCCCACGACTCGAGAGAGATGCCAAGAAGCAAGAACAGGGGCAGTCACACCGGGAGAATGAGCAGGGAAGGTTTCAAGAGCTTTCCTAAGAGGTCAGAGCAGGATTCTCTACCTTGGCACTGTGACATTTGGTGACGATAGCTGTTTGTTGTAGGAAGCACCTGGGCACTGCAGGACGCTCGGCAGTTTCCCTGGCCTCCACCCACTAGGTGCCAGGAGCACCCTTCAAGTTTTGGTTTGAGACAACTAATAACGTCTGAAGACTTTGCTAAATGTCCCTGGGAGGGGGGAGCAGGCAAAACCGCTCACCTCCTTGAGAACCACAGGCTTGGAATGATGGACAGTGTGCGTGTCTTCAGAGGGGGTTATCAGGAAGGGAATATTTACAGGAGCAGTGGAGTGGCCTTCATAACCAGGGCAATAATCTGTACCAGCACGCAGGGCTCACCAGGCGTGGCGTGCATTTTCCATGCATTACTTCTTTTAATCTTTACAACAAACACGTGTTTGTTATAAAGCAGGTACTGTTTTCCCCCACTTTATGCATGAAGAAAAGAAGGTTTAGAGATTGTCACACGGATGAGTGATAGACCGGGGATTCAATCCCAAGGCCATTGTAACTATTACGCTGTGTTGCCAATCCTGTACATGTAGGTATACATGTATCTTCTGTATGTCTCTCTCCATCTATGGGTCTGTTGGCCTTTCCCTGTCTATGTTAGGAATCTGGGAAGGATTGGAGAAGACAAACATTTATTGGCCAGGGCCCCAAACAGACTTTCAAAACTCCTGAGGTGGTGGGACAAGCAGGTATCCCGGTGCGATGTCTTCTCTCATTGCAGCGCCCCTCCCTCCTCCTGCTCCCCGCTTCCAGCCCCGCGGCGGCCATGGTTGGTCCGCGGGAGCCTTCACCCGCTGCTTCCCCCACCTCTCCCCTTCCCTTGGTCGAAGACAGGTCTCTGCGTGCCTCTGCGTCCTCTCCCCGGGGGTCGCAGCGTGAGCCCGCTGCACACACCTCCCCCCCGCCCCAGCCCGGTGCCAGGATAGCAAAGGTTCCAGCTGGCCACGGCCTGGGGGGCAGCTGCACCATCAAAGGGAGCCGCTGGGAGCAGGAAAGGGTAGCCTGAGCCGGAGATCACTTAGCAGTTACCGAGGCCCCGCGGGTGCCAAGGGCTCCGCAGAGGGTCAGCGCCTGGGAAGCTGGGAGAGAGCGCAGCGCTCTCTGGATCTCGCTTTCTCCATTGGTAAATTGAGGGCATGCGACCAGATGGCCTATAAGAGAGAGTGTAGCTCACAGGGCGGCAGTTTCTCAGCCCTGCTTGTGCGTTGGAATCACCTGTGGAGAGAGATGCCGGCTCTCCCCGCCCTCGTCTCTGATTCGATCCGCCCTGGGGCCCCAGCGCTGTTTAAAAACGCAGGTAATTGCAATGCACAGCCCTAAAGGAAAAGCTGTGGGGCTGGAGTGAGCTGGTGTTTGGGCCCCAGCTCTGTCATTGTGAGATTCCCAAGGCGGTTACTTAACACCTCTGGGCCTTAGTTTTGCACATCTGTAAAAATGGGGATTATGATATCTTCCTCATAGGAGTAAAACAATAAATGTAGCAATAGGTACATTGGTAAAGTGACAGTCCCTGGCAGGTGTTCACTGAGAGTGGACCCCATCTACAGCATCCCTCTGACATGCTGTAGGGCAGCGCTGTGCTGTTTTTCTTCAAAGAGGAATTTTAGTGTGCATTGGTTTAAGAAATCAAGAGAACTACTTCCTTTTGGACTCTATTCTCAAATATTGATCTTTTCATTTTATCACTCCTGTAATTGGGGTTGTAATGATCTTAATGTATGCAAAGCATTTGAAGGGAGGCAAAAGAAGATTATTTTTAAGAAGTGTTAGAAGGAGTCATAGCAAGATATTAACAGGGGTTGATTTGGGGTGGTGCGGTGGACAGTGTCTTTCCCCGTCTGCTTTCTGCTCCGTCTTCTACACAGTTCCATGCTCCGTGTCCTTTAGTGTCCTCCCCTGGCTCTCAGCACAGCATCCAGTCACCTTACTGCGCCTGCCAAGACCTGCTTACCCACCCTGCTTGACCCTTTTCGTCACCCCTCCTCTCTCACCTTGGGCTTCAAACACACGCTGCTTTTTTTTTTTTAAATATACATAACATAAAACTTATTATTTTAACCATTTTTAAGTGTGCAATTCAGCAACATCAAGTACATTCACAATGTTGTGCAACCATCACCACTATCCATTTCCAGAACTTTTTCATCATCCCAAACTGGGTAATGAAACTCTATACCCATTGCACACTAACTCCCCACCCCTACCCCTGCCCCTTCTATTCTACTTTCTGTCCCCGTGAATTTGCCTATTCTAGGTATTTCATGCAAGTGCAATTATACAATATTTGTCTTTTCACATCTGGTTGATTTCACTTAGCATAATGTTTTCAAGTTTCATCTGTATTATGTAGCGTGTATCAGAATTCCTTTTTACTTTATGTCCGAGTAATGGTCCATTGTATGGATATACCACATTTTGTTTATCCATGCATCTGTTGATGGATGTTTGGGTTGTTTCCACCCTTTGGCTGTTGTGACTAATGCTGCTGTGAATGTGGATGAACAAGTATCTGTTGAGGTCCCTGCTTTCAGTTCTTTGGGGTGCATACCTAGGAGTGGCGTTGCTGGATCACATGGTAATTCCATGGTTAACTTTTTGAGGAACCACCAAACTTTTCCTCAGTGGCAGCATATTTTACATTCCCAGCAGCAATGCACAAGGGTTCCAGTCTCTCCACATGCTTGCTAACACTTGTTATTTTCTGTTTGGTTTTGTTTTGCTATAGTGGCCATCTTAGTGGGTGTGAGCTGGTAGATACAGGCTTTTTATCAGATCCTCTTCTCCAGCCCAGGGCTTTGCATCTATTGGTCCCTCTGCTGGAATACTGCCTCCTTCTCAGCCTTTAGGGGTTGGCTTAATTCTCACTTCCTTTGCAAAGTTGTCTCTGGTCCTCCAAACTAAGTTATCCTGCTTTTAATCTCTCTTATATTATTCTGTTCATTTCCTCTGCAGCAGTTGCCATAAATTGTAATTATATAGCAAGTAATTTACTTTTCAAACTCCTGTCAACTCAAGGAAGGAAGGGGCCATGTTTGTGTGGTCACCTGGGGAACCCAGTTCTGAGCTCAGTGTCTATAGGAGCTTGTAGGGGAGGAAGAACATTCCTCTATTGTCTAGGTCCTTCTGGCTGGTCTAAGAATTAAACTGACATGAGACAGAATCACAGGAGAACATCAAACAAAGCTTAATAACATGTATACATGAGAGAGTCCAGGGAAAACTGAGTAACTCGCCAAAATGGCTGAAGCCACCATCTTTAAATACCATCTTCAGCTAAAGACAAAGGAGGATGTTGGGGGTAATGGTTTGAGACTTCAAAGGGGAAGAAGGCAATTCACATGGAGATAGAAATGCAAATGTTTGATAAACAAGTATTTGCTGGCCATCTATAAACGATGTGACCAAGAGTCAGAACTTTGATAAAAATAGGCTAGCTTCTGCCTTTCTGTCTATCACACCTATTTTACATTGCACTATTGTTGTCTTAGGGTATTAGCTCCTTCCTGGAACAGGCTTTCTATCTTAAATTCTTTTATGCCATTAGGGGGAAAGTCAAAGTTTTTTTTTAGAATCTTTTGTCTTTAAAAATAAGCCAAAGAGACACATTTTGGGGTGGCCAATGCTTCTCCCCCGCAAGCTCAATAAATTGTCTCATGGAGCCTTGGGTCACCTGGTGCTCATGTTTGTGACAAGCTGAGGCTGAAGTGGATGCAGCGTGATAGTGCAGGTATTATTGCAAGTAAACCGGCTGGCTGGTAAAGGCAGAACACAGAACAAGGGTTTTGACCTTCAGTTTGTATTCTGAGGACATGATGCATTCAAGCTCCTCCCACTAGAATTAAGACAGCCTCCAGGGGTCAGGCAGCCAGCATGGGTATTCAGAGTGTGGGCCTTCCTGCTTTAGATTATATCCTGGCTGTATCACTTTCTGTCTAGTTTCCTTCATCTATAAGAAGGAAATCATAATATTACCTGCTCCCTAGACTTGAGGTGAGTATTCAACAAGTTACTATGTATGGAGTGTTTAGAACAAGGCCTGGCACGTGGAAAGCTCTCAGGCAATGGTAGCTATTACTATTATTTATTAGCTTTCACTCTAATGCTAGAGAGACATAGATGGTAAGTGAGGGTGAAAAAGCTCTACCAATTGTTCCCTTCCGTCTACTGCTCAGGGATGGGTCTCGAAGGGGGCTGTCCGTCTCTCCCTCTGATCAGGTCCAGAGTTAAGGGAGTTTTAATTTTTTGGTTCTTGGTGTCTCTCCGGGACTGTTCTCCGATTGTGTGGTCCAGAGGGGGTCACGACACTCATTCTCCAAACACTGTTCCCCCAGGTGACTTGGGATAGATGGGAGGCTCTGCCTTCCACCGTGGAAGCCAAAAGGGCCACGGATTGTCCCTCTTCCGTTGCTCAGAGCTAGAGCGTGGGCCTGTGAGCCACACCTGGGCATTCAGGTGATTCTTCCCTGGAATCTTGGGTCTGGATAGATTCAGGCATCGGTGTAGGGTTAAATAGAGACTCTTCTTGGCAGCTCTGGAAGGTTTGAGAGTCCATAGTGTGACATGAGTGTCCGGTGGTGGCAAGTAGTGATGAGATGATGATGCCTGAGGTGGCATCCTAGGCCAAATGGTTGATTTTTGTTCATTTTGTGACATGTCAATTTTATTTTACATTGAGAATATATAGATGATAAAACCTAATAGAAATTCACTAGTAGTTTTTTTTAAATAATGGCTTTATTGAACTATAACTCATACCATATAACTCATCTATTTAAAATCTGCAATTCATTGGCTTAGAGTATATTCACAGAATTGTACATTCATCACTAAAATCAATTTTAGAACATTTTTATCACCCTTTACCTCCCAAACTCTGTACCCATTAGCAGTCACTCCCCTCTTCCTGCCCAACCAGCCCCATGCGACACGAATCTAGTTTCTGTTCCTATGGGTGGCAATCTGTTCTTAAATCAGGATTTAACCTCTGCCTTCTTTCCCTTGAGGGAAGGTTCCTACTTAAGTCTTGAGTTAGTTACCTACTGCGGCAGAACAACTTACCCCCAAATGTAGCAGCTTAAAACAACATACATTATTTTCTAACAGTTTTTATGGAACAGGAATCCAGTACAGCTGAGCTGGGTCCTCTGCCTCAGGATCTCTCACAAGGTAGCAATGTGTTAGCCAGGGCCGCAGTCTTACCTGAAGGCTGATCTGGAGAAGGATCTGCTCCCAAGCTCACTTACATCGTTGTTGACAGGACGTGGTTCCTTGAGGATTATTGAACTGAGGGCCTCATTTCTTTGCTGACTGTTGTCTGTAAACCATCTTCAATTCCTTGCCACAGGGACCTTCCAAACGTGGCAGCTGACTTCATCAAAGCCAATGTGAGAGAGAATCTGCCAGCAAAACAGAGGTCATAATCATTTGTAGCCTAATCGTAGAATTGACATTTCCTCAATGTTGCTATATTATTTTGATTAGAAGCAAGTTACTCAAGGAGAAGAGACTGCACAAGGCCATGAATACCAGGAGCTGGGGAGCATCGGGCCTATTTTGGAGGCCGTGTACCAAAACCCTATCCTGCAACCCTCCCATGAGTTCTGAAGGCTACTCAATATCTTTTTAGTACATTTCTTTTTGGCTTGGGCAGCCAGAATTGGTGACTCTTATTTGCACACAGACCAACTTGTTTGTTGCTTACTCTTCTGTAATTTTGTGATTTTAGTTTCTGTTGATCTAGCACCTTTCTCTATCAGATATGAGCTACTTGGTAAAGTTATCGACATTACTCATCACTCCTTTTCTTCCCCAAATTATCAGTTCTGTATCTGAACACTTCACCACCTCAGAGCCAGCTAGCCAGCATCCCTCGGAAAACTTGTTGGATATTACTCTCCAAAAATATCATAGAAGAGAGGTTTTGAACCTCTCTGATTAACCCTTTCAAAGTAGGAAAACTGAGTCTTCTTAATGGAACAGCCCATAAATCCTCACATCCAGCCCAGGGTTTTTGCAGATTATCCTCATTTGAGGTATGACCAGAAGGTTGCTTTCTTTGCTAGAGGTTCTGCAGATTTTTAGAAGCAGAAATCCAGTGCAAACTAGCTTAAGCAAGAAAAGGGAATTTGTTGGCTCACATAACTAGAAGAGATACTGGGGAGGCTCGCAGGATCAAAGGAAGAACTCGAGAGCTCCAGGGCTTGCAACCGCAATGCAGGCAGCTCTCCTTCTAGCTCTTGTTGACATCTCCATCATTTTTATGTCTCACTTTCCTAGCCTCATTCTTTACTATTGCAATCATGCCTTAATATGTGACCTTTAGTCTTTGAACCAAAAGAGAGAGAAGGGTTGGGTCAGGTGTTTATTCCCAGGGCCAGGAAGATGGGGTATTATGCTAGGCCAGGCCTGGGTCACATGGCCACATTCCTGTTGCCAGAAGAAGGACTACAAAAAACCAGCAGCCACTACTGCCTGGTACAGTCTCTGACTCAAGCCCACTGTCAGTGCCCTGAGCATGGACAGACCAACCATGCAAGTGATCTCTGAAATATCGGAGATCCCAAAAAGGACAGGACAATGCCAAAGTCTGGTAGGGCCCTGCCTGGGAGACCGGGACTGGAAGAATTCGTTTTTGGTTAGTGTTTTTCATGGAGTCTTGGAATTCATTTTATTGCACCCAAGGTCCGGTGTCTTAGCCCACTGGCAAAATAGGGTCACATCGAATTTTTCCATTATAGATTTCATTTGTTCCCTAATTACTTGACAGTTAGAAATAAATTATTGGTAGAGACTTGGAGGCCAGGGATGATGTAGAAAATAGCTATCCATTTCTTGGACTCATAACCAAGGTTAGATTACAATAACAAAAGAAGGCAGAGCTTTTTATTTACTACTACTTTCTGTGATTTATGAGCAGATTGTTGTTGTTTTGTGGGGTTTTTGGGGGGAGGAAGATTGTCCCTGAGCTAACATCTGTGCTAATCTTCCCCTATTTTGTATGTGGGACGCCACCACAGCACGGGTTGATCAGCAGTGTGTAGGTCTGTGCCCAGGATCTGAACCCGTGAACCCAGGGCCGCTGAAGCAGAGTGTGTGAGCTTAACCACTACGCCACTGGGTCAGCCCCTGTTGCTTTCTGTTTTTAACCTTTCAAGTAAGGAATGATTTGTTAAGTTCATGAAAACTACATATACTTAGAGACTCATTAATCTTAGTGCCAAAGGTAAGTCTTGTTTTTAGACCCATATAAATATGGATTAAGATAAAGATCAGTCAGACTTAACTTTTGGAAGTTGTAATATTGTGCTCCCTTTAAATATGTATATTGATGCTGAAGTTACCGTAGTAATTCTTCCAAAGGAGTGTTATAGTAGGCTCTCTAAGAACTTGTCTTGGCCTGGGACCATTTACAACTGCTTTGGGACGTACTCAGAGCTGACTTGTTCTTTGGCAATTCTTTATGGAGGGCCCTGCATGTGGTAAGTGTGAGAAGCAATTGTGTAGCATAATCTGCCTAATCCTACCTGCTCATAGCCTGGTGTAGGCCCCCCACCCCCCACCCCAGTAAGGAAGCAGCTCACTTCTAAATTTAGATTGGGATTCCTCATTCAGGATGACAATGGGGTGTTACCCTGTATCTCCCAGAGGCAGAGGGGAGTGCACAGGTCAGAACTCAGTTGCTGGTTCAGACAGACTTGGGTGTGACTCTTAACAAAGACACCTCCTAACTTTGTGACACTGGGAAATTAGTTAACTTCTTTAAGCCTTTGTTTTCTCATCTGTAAAATGGGGCTAATAATAATACAAACCCTATATGGTTGTTTGATGTTTTAATAAGATAATCCAAGTAAGACATTTAACATTGTGTGGGCACATTGCTTTAAACCACTAGAGTAGTTGTAATAATCTCAGGAGTCATGTATTTTCGGTCCCTGTGTGTCCCCTTTCCTCCATGCACTTGCACCCTCTCCTGTCTCCATACAAAGAACAAACCACTGCCACCACCTGGGGGCAGCATGGATTCTCTGGGCAGAGGCTTTAGAACTAGGCTGACCTGGGTTTATCTGCAGGACTTACGTCTCAGTGATCCAGGTCCTCAACTGTCAAATGAGACAATAACCAATGTTGTGAGGATTAGAGGTAATATGTTTAACTGTGTGGCAGGTAATAAGCTCTGCTGTAGGTTGGCTTTTTAAAAATTCCCCACCTGGCAGTCTTTGCCAGCCCAGGTCATAGTGATGGTGTGAGTGAGGGTCTCCAGAAGACATGTCTCAGTGGTCCCTGATGTTGGTTTTGTCCTCATTCTTCTTGGCCCTGAGCCAGACTTCATTGCTTTTAGGTCTGGCCTGATTTCCTTTGAACCAATGTCTATGGAGCCATGATAGTGAGCACTGCCATTTAGAAATATGCTCTTCATAGAATTCATCCTGGCATGGGTACCAGTTGAGAGGCAACGTAGAGATCAGTCACAGCTCTACCAAGAGTGACACATAAAACTGAATTACAAATGCACACTAATATGGTTGCAGCTTTGCATCAAGACTGGAAAGAAACATTAGCAAATGAAACATTTGTTTGCTATAGAAAAAATGATGTTAAAAGGTCAGAGTTTCTTGAGGAAAGTTCTCTCTGCTTCTGTCTGGTAATGGAAAGCTACAAATCAAGAAAAAGGCAGCATTTTCCCAAGTTACTGAATCTTTTCATTGCAGATTCTTCCCCTGACGCCATTTCACATGGGTCCCTATTCAGGAGAGAAAAAAAGAATGGGGGATGTTTAAAAGCTCTGTGACATCTGCTGAGATTGTCCCTGCTTGTGTCTTGCAGCCTACTTCTGCTTCCTCCTGACGGCTCTGGGTGTGACAGCTGGTGCCCATCGCTTGTGGAGCCACAGGTCCTACAAGGCCAAGCTGCCTCTGAGGATATTTCTGGCTGCCGCCAACTCCATGGCTTTCCAGGTGGGAATGGAGGGTCCTCTCTGCCTCAGGGACTCAGCACAGATGACACTGTGGGAGGAGGCACAGACATGGCCCCTGTGGAGTGGACATTCCTCCACCCCATTCTAGGCTCAGTGGTCAGGCTCCCAAGCACTCCCTGTTTGTCCCAAGTTTTTTTTTTGAGGAAGATTTGCCCTGAGCTAACTAATGCCAATCCTCCTCTTTTTGCTGAGGAAGACTGGCCCTGAGCTAACATCCATGCCCATCTTCCTTTACTTTATATGTAGGACGCCTACCACAGCATGGCTTTTGCCAAGTGGTGCCACATCTGCACCCGGGATCCGAACCGGTGAACCCTGGGCCACGGAGAAGCAGAACGTGTGAACTTAACTGCTGCGCCACTGGGCCAGGCCCCCATGATTTTATCTTGTAGCTTTAGATAAATTTTATGAAATGTCCCCTGGGGGCTTTGTGCCCCAAGGCATGCTGAACTACCGAGGGGGAAATGAGATTCCTCCCTCCAGAGTCCGTACGCTAAACATGGCCTGAAACCCTCAACATCTGTCCAGCTCTAATGAGGGCCAGGTTCCAAGCTGAGCATGCTGTATGCCTTTTGCATTTGATCCTCACAGGAGCCCCATGAGTCAGGTGTTACGTGCATCCCCATTTTACAGATGAGAAAACTAAGGCTTAATGAAGTTAAAGAACTTACCCAAATTATATGGTTAAAAAATGGTACATCTGGGATAGGCAAACACAGATCTGACTCGAAAGCCATTGCTCCTAGAAAATGCATTCCTGAGGTCACCCTATAAGCCTGTGGTGGACAGTCTATTCAATATGGAGTTGGAAGACTCAGGATTTGAGCCTTACTCTGACAGTTGCTAGCTGTGAAGAATCTCTTACTCACCTTCAGTTTCTTCATCTGTAAAAATAGGAATATGACTTTACTCTCAGAGTTGTTGGGAAACTATTGAAAATTGCAGGGAGCTATCAAAATATAAGAGAAGGTCATCCCTGCACTAGGACTGGGCCATATCTTTTAGGAGTATTCCAGCCCTGGACCATTTCTCGCCACTTTGGGCACTTTCTGAGCTGCTGGAATTTGGTTTGATTGTGGATTTCTGTTTTCCCAGTTCCTCGTCTGATCCAGGCAGGGTGGGTGAGAACAAGGTGGTTTCAAAGTTTCTGCCCATATATGAGTACAGATGCTTCCAGGCCCTGTGTATTTTCACCTGTTGGGAAGAAATGGCGATTCCCAAAACTGCCAGGGAAACAAGCGACCCAGGAGCCTCTCTGTGACCCTCAGACATGCAAGTCACATGGCCACCTCTGCAGTGGGCCTCCTGTCCCTACAAGAGGGACAAGAGCATTTCTCTACATTGACCATTTCTAAGCATTCGTTTGTGAATTGTGTCTAAGAATTCAATTCCCTATTGCAGGCTGCTCTCCTGCAGTTTGAGCATTCAGAAAACAAATAGGATCCGACACAATAGTTGACTTAAGCAACACAGTTCGCATTATGCATTTCTACTGGTTATAATTCAAGCAGACAGGAGTTAGTGCCAGGGTCCTGGCAAGAAGCTGTTGTGTGCAGAGGAACAGTTGGCAGCTTCTTGGTTTCATGTTTCATGTTCTTCTGTTCTGTTGGCAGTGTGAACTATGCTGCCCTTTATTTTGACTTCAGCCATCTTGGTTCAGCATTGTGTTTTGTTTATCGTAGCTATGAGTTATGGTAATGACAGTTTAGAAGCTCACTGACTCAGGTCTTGGATGCTATTTAGGACTCAACTTGGTAATTTTCATTTAGTTTGTTCAAGCGATTTATTATTTTTAGCCTCCAATTACACACTCAGGTAGTTGAAAGCACCTGTATTATTGGAATTTTTTTTCCAACATAAATGACTTGAAATTGAGAGTCTAACCTCTTTTCTCAATGAAACTATTTGTTTATATCAATTTTTGAGAACCTAAGTTTTCTTAACAAAATGTCACATAACAGAACATCACACGGTGATTTTAAATGTGGTTTGGGGAGAAAGTACATTGTAGAGGGTAGTACCCAATTCCTGCAATAAATTCTTGGCTCTACCATTTGCTAGATATGGGCCTTTGTGCAAGTCTCTGATTCTTTATCTGCAAAAGGAGCTAATAATACCTCACAGCGTTGTTGGGAGGATGAAATAATGGATAAAAAGTGCCTAGCTTATCATAGCACTCAGCGAATATCATCCCCCCTCTTCTTTATGAGAATCGTCACTCCATCTCATTCATTTCTGTATTTTAACGCCTATCATAGAGAAAACACTGAATGATTGTTTGTTAAATGAATTAATATTTTTAAAAAGTATTTTTAGAAATCATCAAATTTGAACCATGCATACTTCTTCCAGGCCCTCATTTGTGCTGGATTTTTTTTCTTCATTTAACAAATATTTATTGAGCACCTACTATGTGGCAGGGACTGAGCTAGGTACAGTGGGCATAGTGATTAGCAAACACAGTCACAGTCCTTTCCTTCATGGAGCCGTCCATCTGGTGGGATATTAGAATTCCCACAATTTCCCAGTGGAAATGTCAGTGCTTCATGGATTTGGGGTTTTATAAGATGTCACTTAGACCCAGGTAAGAGGTGTCTGTGAGATCAGCATAGGGCCAGCTTCCATACAATGCAGAACTGTGTCAGAGGGAAAGAATGCAGTCAATCCAGACCACTTTACCCTAAGAGGAAAACCACCTGGGAAAGCAAAAAGTCTGCTGTCATCTCCCAGTCTAGGGTATTGACTTAATGCAGAGTCTTTGATTTAGTTTCCCTTTGATGTCCCCAGGGTTTTTAAAGATTGTTCCAAAGTTTCTCTTCCAGTTTCTTCCATCAGGATGGTTATGCCTTTAGCCAAAAATGGACAAGTCATGCCATGGGTATCTCTGAGGATCAGGAGGGCTTTGGCTAGATGCTGCAAACAAGATCTTTGATCATGAAGAACAATCTTCTTAAAAGTGGGACTTAAATGTTTGAAATTCCCTTTTCTCTTCCTCTGTGGAGGATGTATATGTACAGAGCAGGGGGCAGTAGTGGAAACGGGGGAGGTAGTTTTAATCTGAAAAGATAACAATGGGGCAGGAATGTCAGACAAGGAGCTGTAATAATCCTCTGTCCCGTCTACACCTTTGCATTCAACATGGACTCCCTGAGTTCCTCTCTGGCCCTTCCTCCTTCCTTACCAGTAGAAGACATGTCAACCTAAAGACTGCTTGCAAACTCTTTATAATTATCCCCTACTCAAATATGGACCCAGCTGAGGGATTCCTGCCAGCCATTGGTCTCCAAGAGTTCAGTTTTCACAGAGTAGCTAGGACTTTGGATTTGTGTTCTCATGTTCATGTACGCCTGCCTGCTGGCTGCAGCCGCGTCTCTTATGAAGTCAGTCCAACCAAAAGCACCTACGGATGCTTCAGCCCTGACTGTCCACATTTACTCACCAGATCCTAGTAAAGAGGCATTGGATTTCAAGCGGGAAGGGAGCCTAAGGGATTTAGTCTAAATCCTCTTATTTTACAGAAGGAATAAGAGAGGCTCAGAGAATGTCAGTTACTTGTCAAAGGTCACACAGCTAGTTAGCGGATAGACCAGACTGAAACCCAAGTCTCCTGACCCTCAGGCTAGGGATCTTTTGGCTGACCCATAGATCTTCTTATGTGATGTCCAACAATGTGATTTGTAGACAACTTATAGTTGGGTCTGTTTTTTATCCACTCTGACAGTCTCTTGTTTTTTAATTGGTGTATTTAGATCATTCACATTTAAACTGGTTATTAACATAGATGGATTAACATCTACCATGTTTTTATTTGCTATTCATTGCCTTTGTTTTTTGTTTCTTTTTTGTCTTCCATTCTTTTTCTATCTTCCCTGGTTTTATTTAAGCATTTTATATGATTCTACTTACTTTCCTCTCTTAGCATATCAATTATACTTCATTTTAATCTTTTTAGTGGTCGCTCCAGAGTTTTGCAATATACATTTACAACTAATCTAAGTCCACTTTCAAAGGACACTATATCCACTTCACAGTAGTGCAGTTAGCTTATAACTGAGTATTCCCAATTCCTCCTTCCTGTCCCTGTGACATTGCTGTAATTCATGTCACGCATCCATAAGTACAATCACCAAATACATTGTTGCTATTATTATTTTGAACAAACTGTTATCTGTTAGATCAGTTAAGAATAAGAAAACTTAGAGATTTTATTTTACCTTAATTTATTCATTCTCTAACACTCTTCTTTTTTTATGTAGATCTAAGTTTCTAACCTATGCCATTTTCCTTTTCTCTAAAGAACTTCTTGTATTGTTTCTTGCAAGGCAGGTCTACTGGTGACAAATTCCCTCAGTTTTTCTTTGTCTGAGAGTTTTTATTTCTCCTTCACTTGTGAAGAAGAACTTTGCTGAGTATAGAATTGTAGGTGGGTTTTTCTTTCAACGTTTTAAATTACTCCCCTTTCTTCTTGCTTGTGTGTTTCTTAAGAGAAATCTGGTATAATTTTTATCTCCCCTCTTCTATATGTAATGTATCTTTTTCTCCTTCTGGCTTCTTTTAAGATTCTCTCTTTGTCTTCGATTTTCTGCAGTCTGGATATGATATGCCTAAGTATAGATTTTTTGCTCTTTATCCTAATTGGTGCTCACTGAGCTTCCTGGATCTGTGGTTTGGTGTCTGTCATTAATTTTGGAAAATTTTCAGTCATTATTACTTCAAATATTTCTACTGTTTTTCTTCCTCCTTCCCTCTCTCTCTCCTTTTCCTTCTCTCCCTCCCTCCTTTTTTCCTTTCCTTCCTTCCTTCCTTTCTTCTCCTTTTGGTATTCCTATTACACATGTTACACCTTTTATAATTGTCCCACAGCTCCTAGATAGTCTGTTGCATGTTTTCTCTTCACATTTCAGTCTGGTAAGTTGCTATTGATACATCTTCAAGCTCCCTGATTCTTTCCTTAGCCATGTCCAGTCTACTGATGAGCCCATCAAAGGCATTCTTCATTTGTTTATAGTTTTTTGGATTTCCAGCATTTTCTTTTCAATCCTTCTGAGAGTTTCCATCTCTCTGCTTCCCTTACCCATCTGTTCTTGCATGTTGTCCACTTTTTCTATTAGAATCCTTAGCATATTAGTCATAGTCATTTTAAATGACCAGTCTGATAATTCCATCATCTCTGCCATATGAGTCTGGCTCTGATACTTGCTTTTTCTTTTTAAATAGTGTTTTTTGCCTTTTAGCGTACTTTGTGATTTTTTGTTGAAAGCTGTACATGAGGTACTGGGTAAAAGGAAGGAAATAGGTCTGAGGAAATGGGCTTTAGTGTGAGGTTTTATGTTTATATGGGTAGGAATAGGGCTGTGCTTACTGTGAGCTGTAGCTGTGTTGTCAGAAGCTGAAATTTCCTCTAGTGGCCCTGTTTTTGTCTCTGCTCCATTGTCTTTGGGTTTTCCTACAGATTTTTCTTAAATAGGAATTAAGGCTTTTGGTTCTTTTGGTTGAAATCCTCTGTCATTTTATAGGAACCCTATTGATGTGGAAATAAGGGGGGAGCATTCTGTAGTCCTATGATTAGGTCTCAGTCTTTTGGTGAGCCTGAGTTTCCTTCCCTTCAGGTCAGCCAGGCTTTGGTAAAACCCCAGTTGATTAGACTCTAGTAACATAGTTTCCCCTGAGGACGGATCTTGCTAAGGAGGACAGAGAGCGCCGGGTGTACTGTATTTCAAAATGGTTACTTTTCTTCTCTCCCTGCTGGGGAGAAAAGCCATAGTGAGAGCCTGGTAGGGCTCCTGGAGGTAAAATTCATGAAAGTGTGGGGTCCCCTAGGACTGGGCCCCCTAAGAGCTTTTCACTCATAAGTTTGTCCACACTCAGCCTCCAGCAGTTCATCAGTTACAGCTTAACGTGTTCCTACCTGTCCTGGCGCCAGCTGTGGGCTTTTGCTCCTAGGCCTCTGCTTCCAGTAGGCTGTGATTCTCTGTAACTGCCTGTTCATCTCCCTAGTTTTGGGGGCAGCAGTTTGCCCTGTGACCTCAATTTGCTGATAGATCTAAGAAGAGTGGTTGATTTTCAGTTCGTTCCACTTTTTCCTTGTTGCAAGGATGGGAGTGACTGTTTCCAAGCTCTTTACATGTCAGATCAGAAAATGGAAGTTACAGCCTGATTTGTAAATATGTCAGATAAGTCACATGGCCGTGAACTTTGACAGGTGTATAACAATGAAACAAGAAAAAGAAAATTATTGAGTGCTAACTACATACCAGCACTTCATTAAGTACTTTATGTGGTCAACTGACCATACTCCTACAGGATAGATACTGTTATTTTCCTCATTTGATAGGTGAGAAAATTGAAAGAAAGAAACTATGTAAGCTGTCCAAGGACATACAGATTTAAGTGACAAAAGGGGATTCAAGTACCGGCAACTTGACTGCAGAGGTCCCCCCTCACTGTGATGCTCTCATGCCTCTCCCAGGATCCAAGTGTATAGTTATCCTTTCACTCAGCAAATGCACGTGCTAAGCATTGTTCCTGGCACTGGAGAACAAGACAGACAGGTCCCTGTCCTCTTAACGTGTATGTTCCAGTGGAAGAGGAGCATAAACAAGTAAGCAAATGAATAAACAAGTTTTTTCAGAAAGGGAGAAGAATATGAAGAATTGAAACACGGTGATGTGACACAGTGCCAAGGAGCCCGCTTCTTTAGAGAGGATGGTCAGAAAAGACCTTGATGAGGAGGTGACGTTAGAGCTGAGAGAGAGAGAACAGGTAGGGGAAGAGCATTCCAGACAGAAGGAGGAGCCAAAGCAAAGTGGGAGCAAGTATGGTGTGTTCCACAAAGAGAAAGATGGCCAGTGTGGCTGGTCCATATGAAGGTGGGAGATGGTCATAGAAGAGGCCGGAGAGGGGATGGGGCCCCACCAGTGCCACCAGGGCTCTGTCAGGCACAGCAAGGAGTTTGGCAGTTGTTCTAATAGCCGTGGAAGGCAGCACAGATTTTAGGCAGGGAAGCGACATGGCCTCATACATTTCAAAGGCACAGTAAACCTCAGACCACAGTCATGAGACCCTGGGGATGTTGAACAGATTCAGGATCAGAGACCAACCCCCAAGGGTGGCTCTCTGTGGGGTGTGCACGTCAAAGAGGGAGACTTGCATAAGAGGCAGTGCCCTCGAGGACAGCTCGGGGTGTTAGCAACAACGGGTAGTGGTTAGAAGGAGAACAAAACACTAGAACAGGGCTGGAGGCTCAAGGATCCTTAACCTCATGTGGCCCTCTGTGCAGGGTCTAACTCTCACGGCAGAGATCCTGTTTCAGTGTTTACCACCTTTCCTAACCACGAGCCTAAGCTTTAAATGCACAGCCTTTCTTCTGCACGTCAGAAACAACTTCACCTTCCTCCTTTCAGAAAGGGTGGTGGTTGTTGGTTTCCTTCCAGTGTAAACAGGCAGCAGCAGATGTGACCCTGATGCCCCGAGAAGTCTTCCTGCTGTGGTTTTGGAAAATGGCTTGCACGCCATGCCTCACGTTGTCTGCTTCCACAGCGTTTCGCCCTCCTGGGCGCTTTTGGAAGTCGTGGGGAAAGGACAAATAGCTTGTGAAGTTGCTCGTGATGATGGTGATGTATGGATTCATCAAAGCCTTGTAGTTATATACATGCTGCTTTGCCACTCCGTCACTGTTGGCGGGATACAGATGGCGGGGGAGAAAGTGGGAAGTGAGAGAGAGAGAGGGAGAGAGAGAGAAGAAACTCCCCTGAGGCAGCTGCACGAGGCATGGCATTTTCTGTCTGTGTTACCTGGCAGGATTAACTACACTTCCCACCAGTAAAAACGTACCTTTTAAGGTAGAGCTTAAAATGGCTCCACCCCTCCTAAGATGCCTCATTTCCCCCTTTGTTGTGTATCTAGGTCAGTGAAAGCAGGGGAGATGAGTGAAATCATGCAAGAAAACGAACATGGAGGGAGTGAAAATGTGATAGCCTGAGATGGCCTGAGAAAAGAAAGTAATTCTTTAAACAAATGTGCCAACCAGTAGCGCTGGTCTGTCTCTCATGAGACCCTCCCCAAATGTGGCAGACACTCTGATTGCAGGTGTTACCCTCTTTGTGCAATGGATGTATTCCTAAGCATTTCAAAGGGATTAATTTTTTGTAAACAACAAAATATGTACTTTAAATGCTCACAGAGAGTTTTTATTTAAAGAAATACTTGGTAAAGTAGAGGGTATTTTTGTAAACAACCAGCTACCAGATTTTATATGTTATTTTGGTTCCATATTTATATTGAAAAAAACCCCACAACACTTGTTTAAGATGAAATCCACATGCAGTCCTGTCAATTTGGAATCTATTCTGAAACATAGTTTCAAGCTAAATGTTTCACTCTGCCTTCTTTTCAGAAAGATCTTTAGAAGCGCTGAGACAGGGCATTTCTTCAATGTCCTCTCCTAGAACCACAGAAGGTTGGAGCAGGGGACCTTAGAAGCAGAGTCTAATCCCTTTTCTAACAACTGGAGAGACTAAGGCTCAAGCTTATTTTTGTTTGTTTATTTTCCCACATTGTCTCCAAAAATATTTATGAGTGTTGAAGGAGACTGTGTCGCAATGCAATTCCTCGACGAGCTATTCCTTCCTGTACCTGCCACCAAGCATTTGGGCCGAGATAGCACACTGTCACTGCTTACTCTTTATTCCTCTGTTCTCCTGCCAGACACTCTTATGTTGCTGCTTTCTAGGTTTTCCAACCCACTGATTATTTTGCATTTTGGATGATTTCTCTCCCAGCTGCCTTCATTTGCATTTTTCCTAAATCAAATCTCATTGTGATAATTCCTATTCATATTTCTAACCTCTTTAGATCCATCTGTGTTATTTCTCTGTCCTCAGTGATGTCTGCAGCACCTCCTAATTTGGCAGCCACTAAAAATGTTATTAACAAAATGTGTGTGCCTTGTTCCCAGTCATTAACGGAGATGCTAAATAAAGCTAGATCTAACAGATACGCTGGAGCCTTCCATTAGCTGCCTCCCCAGGCCTGCTCTCCTGGATTAGATATTGAGCTGTTTTTCATCTCTGGTCCTTGTTTATCAAAGTTCAGGCTTTTCAATCATCCTGTCCTAGTTACTCTTAGCACCACCAGAGCTCTTGTCGTAGCAATGTTTCAGGGATGCTATTTTACATGCTATATTAAGCTCCAAAGATAGAATAGCTGCTGGAGTCATTGAATCAACAATTTCAATTAATGGTAAAATTCATGCAGTTTCACGTGCCAGAGGAAATGTCTAGCCTTGCTTTTAAAAACATTTGATTATCTTCATCTTACTTTTTGTGTAAATCTGTTAGTTAATTCCCTTTGAATTTAAAGGTGCATAAAGCACTGCCTGCTTGTAGGGAACACGAGATGTATAAGAAATGGCCCTTGTCATGAGGAGCTTACGATGTGACAGAGCTGGCTAGACTTATGTATAATAAAGAGGGACTCTTACAAGACAGTGGGGAGATAAATTGCTCCAAAGCTTCATACCGACTCGTAGGGCTGCAGAAATATGAATATGCGTTAGGTTATTAGCATAAAGCCTAATGTAGAAGGGGAGTTTTGAGCTGACACTTGAAAGGTGAAGAGGCTTTACATAGGCGAGGAAGAAGGGTGGAAGGGAGGGGAAACCCTTGAGCAAAGGTGAAGAGAGAAGAATGATGACATACCGTATGGGGCCCCACGTAGTAGAAAATCAGTCTGACTGAAGGATGAAACTGGCTAGTCCAGTGTGTGGCAAATCCAGCTCCCTGCATGACCTGCCTCGCTGAATGTCTCTTAGGCACCTCAAAATCAGCGTGCCCCAAACCAAAGTTGTGACTCTACCCTCTCCCCCGAAACTACTTCTCTCCTGGTTTTCCCCATCAGAAATCTGAGTGTCATCCATGATTTCTCCATTTCCCTAATTATCTCTCATCCAATCTTTTAGCAATCTCTTCAAGTTCTCCTGCTAAATTATATCTTGAATCTGCACACTTCTCATCTTTGCTACCCTCTAGTCCAAGCCACCATCATTTCTTGCCTAGGCTACTGCAAAGCCTCATAAACTGGTCCTCCTCCAACACTTGCCCCTCTCCGTACTGCAGCCAGACAGAACTTATTGAAAATTGAACACTCTCTAGCAAGAAAAAAATATCTTTCAGTGATCTAGCGTTGCATTTGGAATGAAATCCAACCTTGCTGTTATGGTCTAGAAGGCCTTGTGTAATCAGGCTTTTGCATACCAGTGCTGTTTCCACCCCAAGTGGGTATGTTTCAATACAGTTCTGACACTAACCACCTGAGTTACCATCAGATCCCACAAGTTAAAGCCTCAGCTCTCCCCGTAACTGCCCTCGTTTCAGATACCAGTTGTGAGTGGGGTCACCAGGTCACCTGTACCTCTGACCAACTGGCTATGAATTCAGGGGTTCCCACAATTCCCTCTGGCTCAGTCATCCACTGGAACAACTCATAGAGCTCAAGAAGTGTTATACTTGCTATTAGTTTTATTATGAAGGGTACAAATCAGGACCAACCACATGGAAGAGACACATCGAGTGAGTTCTGGAAGAGCCCTGGTCGCAGAGCTAACATGCCCTCTCCCCATGGAGTCGGGGTGCATCACCCTCCCTGCAAGTCAGTGTTCTCCAGCTAGGGAGCCCCCCTGAGTCTCAGAGTCCCGAGCTTTGACTGGGGTTTCATTACACAGGCGTGATTAATTAAATCACTGGCCACGTGACTGAACTCAATCTCCAGTCCCCTTTCCCTCCCAGTGTGCCAACCCTCTACACATGGCTGGTCTTTCTGGTGGCCAGCCCTGATCCTGAAACTAAGGGCGCACCATGAATCACCTCATTAACATAGTAAAGATATTCCTGTCATTCCAGAAATTCCAAAGGTTTTTGAAACTCTATGCCAGGAACCAATGGGAACAAAGACTCGATATATTCTCTATCCTGCCACAATACCTCTCAGACTTCATCTTGCACCCCTCTTGCCTTAGCTCCATGCACCCAACAGCTGGCCTTCTCTCACTTCCTAGACTGTGCCAAGTCCTTCCATCTACCTGAGACAATTCCCCTCTCCCTCTCTCATTCTCTTCTCAACCTAAGGATTACCTGATTAAAAGTCCTTGCATGTCTCAATGTCCCTCTTGTTATTCCCCACATAGCTCACTTATTTGCTTCATAGCACTAATCTCAGTGGGAAATGATTTTATTTATGTTGACTTCATTTACTTTATGTTTCTCTCCTCCGTGAAATATGAGCTCCTTGAGGACACAGCCTTGATGGTCTTGTTCTTTGTCTCCTAGCACATACCAACAGTCAGTAAATATGTGTCAAGTTAAAGAATAAAGAAAGTGGAAAATATAAGAATGATCAGGCCAGTTGAAGCTCTTTGATTGACAGAAAGAAGAAATGTTTAGACTTGATGAGAAAAGTCACACGGAGAGGTTGTCAGATGATAAGCAGGAGAAGGACAGGTGTTTGGGGAGTATGGCCGCAGTATACCCAATATATTGTGGAGGGGGAAGGAATAGAGGCAGTAGGCTTTAGAAGGCTGTCACAGGAATCCAGATAAACTGATGAAAGCTTGCACAAGGGTGGGGGAGTAGAAATGGAGTGCAAGAGGAAAATCTGAGATTTTAAAGAAGGATGCGCTTGACATTTTTCTTTTCAGTTTTAACTCTATTTTGAAATAATTTCAAACTTACAGAGAAGTTGCAAAAATACCATGAACAACTCTTGTATATCCTTCACCCAGATTCGCTAATTGTTACCATATTGCTTCATTTGCTTTATTATTCTCTTTCTCTCTCCATATGTGTATGTGTGTGCATTCTTTTTTTTCTGTATCATTTGAAAGTTTGTAAGTTATAAACATCACTTGTAAGTTATCATTTGTAAGTTATACACATCATGCCTCTTCATCCCTAAATACTTCAGTATGTATTCCCTAACTGGAAGGACATTTTCACGTGAACACAGTACATGTGACACAATCAGGGATTTAATGTTGATGTAATACTATATCCAGGATCCTAGCCTGGGAACCAATTCAGAATCATGCTTTACGATGAGTTGTAATGTCTCTTTAGTCTCCTTTCATCTGTAGTTCCTTTTTTTATTTTATTATGTTGACATTTTTTAAAGGTACAGGCCAGTTATGTTGTAGAATGCTCCTCATTTTTGGTTTGCTCCTGTTCCCTCATAATTGGACTCAGATTGTGCATTTTTGGCAGGAATGCTCCATTAATGATCTTGTGTCCTCAGCATCAAACAAGAGGCCCATGATATCATTTTGCCATATTATTGGTGGTATGAGCTTTGATCGCTTGGTAAGCTCGTGTCTACCAGGTTTTTCCACGTAAGTTTACTGTTTTCCCTTTAGTAATTAATGACTAATTTATGTTGAGATACTGTGAGCCTATGTAAATATTTTTTCTTCATCGACATTTTACCCAATAGTTTTAGCATGCATTGGTGATTCTTGCCTGAATCAGTTATCGCCATGGCACCTGCAAAAGGTAATTTTCTAACTCCATTATTTCTTCTACACTTGTTGTTTGGCATTTTACTTCTTATGTATTTATTTATTATGGACTCATGGGTTCTTATTTTAGTAAATGGATTTTGATCCGTTACTGTCATTATTCAGCTTAATGCCCAAATTACCACAGTTTGTTCAGTGGGAGGCACTGCAAATGGATTCCTATGTCCTTTTTGACGTGTCCTCATTATCGTTTGAGCACTTCCTTACTTTCTGGCACAACCAAATATGTCCAGCTCCTTTTGTGCTTTTCCTGCCCTAGACCTGGCATTTCTCCAGAGTCCTGACTCCTTTTAATGGGGAATGGTATTTAAAAGCCAAGAGCTGGGAGCAAAGTGGGTTTGACAGCAAGGAGCAAAGGTGTGTGACCATTGCTTCTGAGCTGTCACTGTTTTTCAGGCCCTTTCTTCCCCAAAGTTTGGACTCATAGAGTGAAGAGATCTAGCTCAGGAGACTAGAGCAAGGGTCACGTCACTGACCAAAAAAACCCAAATTGGGAAGATTCACAGAAAACCAACTTGTCTTCCAAGAGCACAACCCACACCATTTTTAAAATGTGTTAAAAGTGTGTTTTAAAAACGTATGCCTTATTCAGATACATTCTCATCGTTAAGACATTTGTACAATAGAGTAATAAAAGAAAATATGAAAGAACCCCTTGCCATCTTTAAGTTTTGTCAGTAAACACTTTTTTAAACCACTAGCGTTGGCTTCTCAACACTTGCCCCGCATCTAAAACGCCTCCAGGCTGAGTGCCACGTGGAGGCTGGGCAGCAGGTAGAGACTTGTTCTCTTGAAGCTCCAGTTTGCCAGGTGGTGTAGACTGCTGCCAGCCCTTCTTGGGGACTTTCTGGGCCCTTCTTACGATGTCAGCATTATGTGGAGGGAAATCTGTGCTGACCCAGTATCAACAATGGGGAAAGCACCGAATGTTCTTCACTGTTCGAATAGTACAATGTTGGCATCTGAACTGGCAGAGATTAAATTCAGACCCCAGAGACTGAGATAAAGTCTATTTCAAATGAGACTTATGGTCCCTAAGGAGTCGAGGCAGCAGTGTCTTTCCCTCCTCGACCCCCTTGATAGAACACTCTTCCCAGACAGGACGTCATTCACTCACAACACACACACACACACGTTCTTTAAAACCTGTTTGCTAGTATCTCTTTCGCTACCAACCGAAAACAAAGATGTATTATGAATACAAGTGGAATTCCCTTTGGCTCTGTTTTGAGGCCACCTGGTGAGTTTTCCCTTTTGGAACTATAAGCAGCCACACAATTGAATTAGGGGACTGAACAACCACACTGGTGTCTGGTCAGAAGCAAGCATCCATTTGCAGCGAGGCCAGGGGAACTGGGAGCAAGGATTTTGGTCTCGGATGTGTTGAATGGGACAAGCTAGATGCTGTCAACATGTAGCCTTCATCTTGCTTCCCAGTGGAAGTTACATGGACCTTAAAAGACAGTTTCCCCTTTTGCCCCTTAGAGCACTAAATTCAAGAATTTATTTTGAACGTAGAAGACAGTTGGGGAAAAGTAGTTCTGATGGAGCAGGTTGCTTCGTAATCTGCCTCACTGGCCCTTTGAGGTCGATTACCTTTGCTCAAGTCCTGGAGAATACTCAAAGGCTGTGCTTGTGGGGAAAAAAATCACCATATGATCAATTTCAATTTCTGCAGTCTCAGCAGGATCTTGCTACGATGGAGAGTGAAGTAATAAAGGTACAAAACACAGGACGGGTTGAAGCAGGGGCACGGGGCCGGCTGAGGGGGGTTGGTTGACTAGTGCTAACAGAGCAAAGGTGGAAGCAGGGTGACGTGAAGACAGATAACTGCCTGGTTACCAGAGCACTTCCTGCTTCCTAGACTGTTTCCTACTGGGGGCTGATGGCAGAGCCCGGGTGGTTTGATTCAGGAGTATAGAAACTTTTAAAAAATAACTTGTTTCCCCAATATTACAAAAGAAAACTTGTTTATTATAAAAATTTAGAAAATACAAACTGTAAGAAAAAGATTAAAAATCACGCATCCTCCCACTTCCTAGAGAACCGCTGTAAGCTAGTTGACTTACGTACTTCCTTTATTTTTCCTATGCTTAAATACGTATTTTTCTTAAAAAATGGATTCACACTGTACATGTTATTTTGAAAACTGTTTTTCACTTAACTACTTTCCCCTCATCTTTCCGTGTCAATACTACAATGTCCTTTTTCGTTAATTAGTTTTTTAATACTACTAACAGATGCTCTTGTTAAAAATTTCAGAGTATAAGATAAAACGTAAAAAGTATTTCTCCTCATCTCCTGTCTCCCAGCCTCACTCCCCTGAGGTAATTCTAAGACTTTTTCCTTAATATTAGTCTCCAGAATCTTTCTATGTATACACACACACACACACACGAATAGTATTCAGTTAATTAATAGATCGCAAGGTACTCAATCAAATCCGTTATGTGGAAATCCAGGGTTTTTCCGAGTTCTCACTGCAGTGGGCATCCTTGTAGTTAAATCTTTGCACAGAAGCATCATTATTTCCTTAAGATACATTCTAGAAAACGAATTGCTAGGTTAAACGATGTGTACGGTTTAAATGCTGTTGATACATGCAGCCCATTTGCCCTTCATGCGGTTTGTACCAGTTTCATGCTCTCACCAGCAAGCAACATTGAATTTTTAAAAACTTTTAAAAGGACGACACACACATAGAAAAGTGTACAATCTGTGAGTTAGACGTGCGTGGTCCAGGATGGGAGTCCAGGGTGGGAGCCCCAAAGTGCATGTGGCTCCTGAGCACTTGAAATGTGGCTAGTCTGAATTGAGGTGTGCCAGAAGTATAAAATACACCCCCAACTTCAAAGAATTGGTACAGAAAAAAATACTGTAAAATATCTCATTAATAATTTTATGCTTATAGTATATTGAAATGATATTTTGGATATATTAAGTAAAATATATTATTAAAATTAATTTTACTTGTTTCTTTTCATTTTTTTTTTGTCTAACATCTGTTGCCAATCTTCTTCTTCTTTTTTTTTCTTCCCCAGAGCCCCAGTGCATGGTTGTATGTCCTAGTTGTAAGTCCTTCTAGTTCTATACACCACTCATCTATGTGAGCCGCCACCACAGCATGGCTTGATGAGTGGTGTATAGGTCCGCACCCAGGATCTGAACCAGCAAACCCCGGGCCACCAAAGCAGAGTGCCTGAGCTTAACCAATATGCCACTGGCCGGCCGCACGTTTCACTTTCTTAATATGGTTACTAGGAAAATTTTAATTACATGTGTGGCTTGCATTATATTTCTCTTGGACAGCGCAGAGTAGAACCTGGTCCATACCATGGGTCCTCAGATGGTAAAGCATCCCACCTGAGCTGTACACTCCTGCTCTGCTGTCTTCTCTCCTGCTCCCCGCCTGCCTGTGCCTCAGTTGTACCCAGGGCTCTTAGAACTAATGGAGCTCCTTCACCACTCCAGTTCTTTGTCAGGAATGATCAATAAGCACGTGGTGAGAGTTCACTTTTGAAGATAATGGGGTTGCCTATTAAGGCTGTGCTCTACCAGCACCGGCTGTTAAGTGTAAACTCTGAGTTACAAATTGAATCATTTGTTAATTGATTTGTTAGAATGGGTAAGTAGCTGGGCTTCAGGAATTGCTGCTGAGTTACATCATGCCCCTATGAAAATGTACATGCAGGGCCTGAGCAGACGCAATATACGCACTTGAGAGTCAGTTCATTGATGGAGTCCTCCATCTCTCTATGCCTCGATTTTTTTTTTTTTCTGTGAAGCAAGGATGATGGAGTGGCGCACATAGTTCCAGACAAGAGGAATCAGCACTGTGTAAACACTGGGAGGAAAGATTACCAGGATATCGCTGGGGCTGTGGCTGCAGCTCCAGGCTGTTTCCACTCACGCCCACCTCCTGAGGTTGCCTGGCCATCTCTCCCTCCTCGTCAGCCCTCAGCTTTCTCTTCCGCACACACTGGCTCTACCAGTCACACCCTAGGTACACACAGCTTTTCATCAAACACAAATGCTGTCCACAGGTTGGCTCCCACTCCCAGTCCCTCTAGGACAGAAGCAAAATGCAGATAAGTAGGAAGAAAAAAGCCCTTGGATGAGCACATGAATCTTGCTCCCTTTCTGCCCTATTCTTGGCTTACATCTTGTTCTTTGAGTCAGTTTTTCACTGGATTCAGCTTTAGAGTTAAAAACAAAAGCAAAACAATAACAAAGGATTGACAAATACATCTTAAGGTATTTTTGGCTCAATTGTGTGCTTGATTATTTGAAATGTGGCCAAAATTCTTGCTTCATTCCACTGCCACAGTTGAGTTTCTTCTGTTGGGAAGGTATCCAGGTAAGAGGAATTAAAATAAATATCTCTGTTCCAACTTGTCTTCATCATCATTCTTTTGCGGTTGTTGTATTACGCTTAATTTTGTGAGAATGTTTCTAGCCCTTTGGAACTCTCCACTTAGAGTTTTTATAAAATTGCACTGAGATAAATTAAAGAACCAGAATAACCTTTTAACAAGAAAAATGAGAGTTCTCTGTAAGAGTCTGCCCCTCACCACCACCAAATTTGGAAAATAAGGGAAAGATCTTGTAGAAAGGAAAGTGAACTAAGAAACAAGCCATCTTTGTTCCGTTACTGTTTTGACTCCCTAGATGAACTTGAGGAAATGTCTTCTAAGCCTTCATTTTGCCGTCTGTGAACTGGGGACAGAGTGTCCCCCTTTCTTCATATGTTCAGATGGGCATTGCAGTAAAAGCAATAAACTAATGCAAAAGGGATGATTTATTTCTTGGGCTGCAGGGGCCTTAACTGACATTTGAAATTCCTTCCCAACTCCACATTCTGTGATTATAAATAATAAATGCTTTCACTCTTTCCAACCACTGTGTTTAAATACATTGGTAAAAGTCTGAAAACCTCTTTCTTATCACAGTAAGCCAGGCTATGATTTTTGCCTTACAGACTGCTAAGCACCCCTTTTTCTCTTCATACTCTAGGCTGAGCGTGTACTTCTTAAGATCTTTCCATCTCCTCTTTCTCTGTCCCACTACCCAAGGGTTAAGCAAATTTGAAAAGTTTTCAATGGTGCAATAGGATGAACGAGGTTGAGTAGCCTTTTAGTAGCACTGGGTAAGCCGGAGAAACCAAAAACAACCCCCTTTTGATTAAAAAAACTGTCAGAACTTTGAGAATAAAACAATTCCCTTTCTTCTCATCAGTAGCATGAAGCCAATATCTGTGAAATGGCTGATTCCTAATGAAAATGTGACTACGTACTGAATAGTATAGTATAAAACATTATTACCATTATTTTTTTAAAAAAGGTCTTATCCCCTATATAAATCTATTTTTATTTTCAGATTAATTTTCCTATCAAAAGCATTACCTCCCAGCCTAATTTGCCTTCTCAAAGCTTTGAACGCATTATCACATAAAAACAAAACTGAGTGTAAATTGAAAGTCTGTAGATCTCCCTGGCCCCTGGCTATAGATGAAGTTTCATTTGTAATATCAGCCTAAATGTCCTTGGTTCTTGCCCCTGATAGCTCACCCAGGACTTCCAGCCCCCAGACACTCTCCCACTGTCTCCCATCATGAGAGGATCAACAGGTGTGTCCTCATGTGTGCCTGAGCCCCACCCTGTCTTGGGTTTGGCACAATCTGCTGGACTCTGATGCTTCTCCTTCCTTGGGCACCAGAGTCTCTCTTGGGATTCCAGTGAGTGCTGCCTGCCCCTCAGGCATTGCTGCTTCTCCACTTGGTGGATATGGCCAAGTATACCTCCCCTCCCTTTCTGTGACACACTAATAGAGCAGTCCTCAAACAGTAGTATTTGTGCCTTGGTATTTTGCAGGGATTTGGTGAAGTAGCTCTTTGGGTTTTTGCTTACTGGCTTCCTGCTCTCTATGGGTTGGACATGAGGCCGTCGAAGGGGGGAGGGAGGGCAGAGAGATGCAAATCTAGAACCAACCCCCTTTCCTGCTCTGGGCTGCCCCTCTCCTCTGACAGCTAAGACTTCATCCTGAGACTGGAACTCTCTTTTCTTGACATGAGTGACCTCCCAGGTGACTTCAATAGCCCCCACCAGAACTTTCTTTCAGGTTTCCCCACTAGTTCACTCAACAAGCCTGAACCTCCTGCAGTCGGCACATCCCAAATACACACTAAGGTTCCTAGTAAGTGAGGGTTTACTCTTGTCTTGGTGAAAACCACCCCAGACCAGCCCCAGAGATTGCACTTGGGGTTGAGAGGTCGTGGGGTTGACGATGGGAGCAAAGTGGAAGTCAGCGGTGAGGATGGAGGGGGTTCCGGGAGAGGCTGAGAAGCTTTCAAGAAGGCGCCAGGGTGCTTTGTCTCTTCACTTATAGGCTCTGCATTCTCTCTGCAGAACGACATCTTCGAATGGTCCAGGGATCACCGAGTCCACCATAAGTACTCAGAGACCGACGCTGACCCCCACAACGCCCGCCGCGGCTTCTTCTTCTCCCATATCGGGTGGCTGTTTGTTCGCAAGCATCGAGATGTCATCGAGAAGGGGAGAAAGCTTGACGTCACTGACCTGCTGGCTGATCCTGTGGTCCGGTTCCAAAGGAAGTAAGTGAGCAGACACCATAGAGTTGTCTCTCAGGGGGTGGGACCAAGAGACGGAGAGCACAATGGGGAGCAATAATATCCCCAGATAGTTGTCCTCACAGCACTTTCCCTGATGCTGTGGTCTTCTTGTTAGGATTGATCTCTGTTTATTCATTCCCTTTTGCTCATTAAGTTTTCCCTGTTCACGTATTTGTTTTTAATTTTAATTTTAATTTGAGATGGATTTCTTTAAGTCCATGTCATTTCCTTCAGACCAATCTGCACAACTGATTTCCTGGGATCTGTTTCTGGAGTTCCCCATGCCCCGATTCGTGTTTCCTTGGGGTGGCGGAGAGGGCGGGGAGGACTTGCTTTATTTCAGTGCTGCGCTTGACTCCAGCAGGACTCGACATTCTCCAGGTATCCTGCTCTCTTCCCCTGGAAGTCTCTTGTAGTGAAGTCTCCCCTCCTCCTCCTTCTGGAAATGTTACACCAGTAGGTCTCTGTGCAGAGAAAATGTGACTGCGTAACAGAGAGCCTTAAAGTGCTCAGGTGCACTAATGGTGTCAGCTGAGCATATTCATTCAGTTGACATCTGCAGGGTGAATCTACTTTCAACAAGCACATGGAGAAAGATCGCCCATAATTGTTCTGGCAAGTAGAGAGTGACCATCGTTCAGCTGGCGTGGTCTGGGTCTGCAAAGTTGGCCACAATGAGAGCATTTATAAATGGTCTTGTTGCTCCAAAGCAGCAGATTTATGTGTAGAGAGGGACAATTTATGGACCACACTCTGGTTAGAGCCTTGAGATAATAATGGTGAACAAGTAGTTACAAGGGACCATCTCCACTGATAAGCAGGAGTCATTTGAGAACTTATCCAAATACAATCTCCTAAAAATAGAAGTGGAGGCTGTACCTTTGTCTGACACAAAAGATCCTTGCATGAAGGGAAGTATGGCTTAGCAATACACTCATTTTCCCTTCAGAAAATGAATAGTTTTCTGCCATAGTTTCCTGCCTCTCCTTTTACATTGGAGGGGGCAGTAGAGCATAGTGGGGAAATGGTGGACCATGGAGACAGACTGCCCAGGACCAAACGCTGCGGCTCCTGCACGTACTAGCAAAAGAGCTGACGACTCGAAGCTCAGTTTCAGCTATAAAATGGGAGTAACAGTAGTACCTATCTCCTGCAGTTTTTATGAGGACATAATGAAAAAAGAAATGTATGGGAAGTGCCTCGGACAGAGTAAGAGCTTCGATCAGTGATTATTATTATTATTACACAGCAAGTTGCTACTCCAGAGGATTCTGTGTTTCCATCCCCTGCTTCTACTGGCTTCACCACAGGGTCTTCTCTGTGCTCCTGAATACAGCTCTTTTAGATGGACACACCAGTATCAATAGCCAAAAGCTTTTTTTCTTTTAATTTATCTGTTTTTCATCCCCAAAGTGCCCATACATAGTTGTATATTCTAGTTGTATGTGCTTCTAGTTCTTCTATGTGAGCTGCCGCCACAGCATGGCTACTGACAGACGAGTGGTGTGGTTCTGAGTCCAGGAACCAAACCCAGGCCACTGAAGTGGAGCACACTGAACTGTAACCACTGGGCCATCAGGGCTGGCTCAGCCAAAAGTTTTATAGCAGAAAATAACAAGGTGTTTTCAGTTAACAATTGAATGATTTATTGATTTTGATTTTTCACCATGAGAGTAAAATATTAAAGGTCATTAAAGAAAACCTGCAAAATTAAGAAAAGTAGAAAGAAAGAAAATCATCCACAGTCCTAACACACAAACACAGCCACTATTAATATTCTGCAGTGTCTCCTTCTATATGTTATGCATATATTTGATATATTTTTACATGATGGCAGTCATACTGCATATGTAATTTTGTGTCTCACTTTTTAACTTCAGATTATATTGTAGACACCAATGTCAAAGGCTGCATGAGTTCACCAGTTGAGTGTCATAGTTTATTTAACCAGCTCTCTGTGACTAGATATGTATGTCATTTCCAATTTTGTGATATATGATGTCCCATACAATTAGTAATGCTTTGTGACAACCAGGCCTTAGATTAATTTGAAGAGCTCAGGTGAGAAGGCAAAGGATTGTCTGTTTTATTAATGAGAACTGAGCTGAGTATAATAGTCTGGGTTTCTCTGATCATAAAAATGGAAGATGTTTTTTCATTTTTTCCCTTAAAAAAATGTGGTAATCTGATTTATTAGGTGTGTACTCATGGTACATCTCTCCAAAGACTATTTCTAAATGCAGGCAGAAGAACAAAGACTATTTCAGCATGTTCCCTGAATGGTTATCTGAGAACATCTTTCACCATCAGTGCAGTGACCAGAGGGGGTCATAGCTATCAGAACCATCCACTCATAGCATCATTTCATATATATCATTGAGCTCCTGCTAGGAATTGGTGCTGAGGATACAACCTTAAAGATTGGTCTCTGTCCCCCCAGAGTTTGCAGATAGCAGAAACCCACAAATTAATTTACAGACAATTACACCCTAGTGAGAGGAGTGCTATAACAGGGTAGTACAGTGCACCATGGGAACAGAGAGAGGTCTCCTAGCCCACACTGCAGGCTGGTGAGGGTGAGGGAAGGCCTATGGGAGGAACCCATTTCTTAGCAAAGATCTGAAAGATGAGGAAAAGTTAGATGAGGATGGGGAAAGGATGTTTAACATGGCTATCATTTCATAGAACTATATAGAGCCATTGAACTTCAGAGCTTGGAGGGAGCTTATAAATCATTTAGCGCATGTCTTCCACTTTTTCTAGGGGAAAACTAAACAACAAAATGTAGATAGAAAGTTGGGGATGGAAGTACTGTCTTAGGCTGTTTGGGCTGCTATTACAAAAATACCATAGACTAGTTGGCTTAGACAGCAAACATTTATTTCTCACAGTCTTGGAGGCTGGGCAGTCCAAGATCAAGGTGCCGGCACACTCGGTGTCTGGAGAGAGTCCACTTTTGGATTCATAGATGGCCATCTTCTAGCTGTGTCCTCATTGGCAGAAGGGGCATTGGAGCTCTCCGGGGTCTCTTTACAAGGGCACTGATTGCATTCATGAGGGCTCCACTCTCATGACCTCATTACCTCCCGAAGGCCCCACCTCCTAAAACCATTGCACTGGGGATTAGGTTTGAACACAGGAATTTTGGGGGAACACAAACTTTCAATCCACAGCAAGTACCTACATCTCAGATGATTTGCTCAGTGTTCTTTTGACTATGCCTTGCTGTTGGCAAGGGGCTATGACAGTTCTCTGAAGTGTGGGGGACCTCTCATGTCCTTTGGTAATTAGAACATGGAGATCTGTAATCCAAAATAAGGCATAGAATCACTGAACTAAAGGAAGAGAACTTCCAAGGTACACAGAGATAGTGCGGTGGTTTGAGTATTTTCACGTTTGTGAAGCCAGCTTTACCAGTCCTGTCAGTCAGGCCATGTGCAGGAGACAGAGTCCTTAAGGAATGAGACCTTGCACTTGTAGAAGTGGGAGCTGGAGGGGTGGACCCATCATCTCTGGCACTGCCACATCAGGTCTCAGTCCTTGCTACCCTAGGCTGAGTGGGGGGCTTCCTGAGTAACAGAGCAAGTATCCAGCTTGTTTGGGGCCCAATCCTGGATCATTTCAATGGCACACCTTATAGAGTTCCTCTCCTGAGCAGAATTCCCACCTGCTCCTATATGATTCTCTGAGGGCAACAGTCGCTGTTCCAGTTTCAGTGGCCACGATTTGCAGCTGATTCCCCTGCCCTCCCAGGGTGCAGTGTTCTAGCAAACAGCTCCAGCTAAGTACCACTTGGAGAGTTACCTCAAACAGGCAAATGTGTAAATGACGGAGATCGAGGATTTAGACTCCTCCTTCAGTCAGTCCACCGGCACTAATATTGCAGCCGATTGATAAACTTGTGCTTCGCCATCCTAATGACAGCTTACCAAAGAAAAGCTTGCCAGAGAGCCAGCCTTGATCAAGTTTCCGTTCTACAGTCTAATAAAAGAGAGGATAGTGGCATTAAGGATAAGAGGACGACAGCACAGTTCAAGCTATAGTTCAGGACTTTTCCTCTAAAAGATAATTTTACCAAGGCTCTTACAAGTGGCTAACCGAACTACTTCAGGTTTTGCTCTGCTGTCAAGTTGTGAATGATGAAAAGGCAAGCGTTAGGAGATGAGAGAAAGAGGCTAGTCCCATCACATTTAGACCCTGGCAACGTGCCTCTGCCCTAGGTCCTGTGCCTTCAAGGGCCATGCTTCTCCCCTCAATGTGAGGAGATCTCAGGGCAAAGGGACACGCCACCTGGAGCCTTCTCCCATTTCTAGACCATGACTTGGTGTCCTAGGATCCTGAAATTCCCTGCCCAAATGGCTCTGAGCCCACTTCCAGAGCCTACACCAGCCTCTTCCGGGCTCTGTCCTCCTGGCGGCAAGTGTGTGTACCCTAGGCCTGCAGAGCGGCCAAGGGGCAGCATTAGCCCTGAGATGAGCTTAGAAGCATGATTGTGGATGTCCACACAAAGTGGACAGAGCCGGGGTGGAAAGAGAAGGGGGCAGGCTGCATGCGAGGGGCCTCCACCTCTGCCCTTGGCCTGGGCCCTGCAAAAGATAGGGGTGAGCCTGGAAGGAAGCCATTCAGAAGGTTGACAGCGGGACTATCAGTTAGGAATTGAGTTTGGCTTAAACAAGATCAAAGTTCATTTCTCCCACATATAAAAGAGTCGTGGAGGTCCAGGTTCTGGCAGCAGTACAGACTCAGTAGAGAACTAGATTCTTTTACCTTTCTGCTCCACCATCCTTAGCTCGTGACTTTCATTCTTTGTTTTCGTGGTCCAAGGTGACCACTAGAGCTCCAACCAGAAGGAAGTTGGGGGCGGGGTGGGGATAACACTGCTCAGTTGAGTCAGTCGCCTTCTCAGGAGCTTTCCCAGAAGGCACACAGCCTATCCACTTACCTCTCATGAACCCTATCAGCACTCAAGGGGGACTGTAGTCTCTTGGTTGATGCATTGCACACTTGAATAAAATCCTGGTTTTGTTTCTACGGAAGAAGGGGTGAACTGATACAGGGAAAGCAATTAGCAGTCTCATCCGTAGTTCCTTAATTGTTCTGCCTTAAGCAAAATGATTGGCTGTCACGTGTTACTCAGTCTTAGAACATTCTTGTGAAACAAATGAGTCGTCTCTCTGTCTCCATTAAATGAGCAAAAGCTGGAACCTCAAATCATTTTTCTGAGATGCCAGAATGAGGAGAAAATCCAGAGGCTATTTCTCCTAATGCTTTGCTTATCCCACTGATTCCCATCTTAGATAAGAAATTCCCGTAGAAATAACATGCAGACACTGTCATGTGCGTTTTTGAAGTAAATGAGCAAGGTACTAGTCTAGTCCAGATACATGAAAACAAGGCCTTTGCCTCATCGCCATGGTGATGGGATAAACTAAGAGAAAATAGAATGATTCAGAAGAGTGGAGCATTTCTGTTTTGGTGTGCTGGGAAGAGATGAAAATGTATAAATCTTGCCATTCCAGGAAGGAAGGCACTTGAATAATCTTTTTGAGGCCTATTTCATTATTTCACCTCAATTTGTCCCCTGGTCTGTTATCATTCGTCTTTTTTTTTTTGAGTATCTCTCAGTGATACTCTCCTTTTTATGACTTGGTGTCAATTCTATCTGTCTAAACCCTAAGTGTATTTCTCTGTTAGTGACCTTCACATAGATGGGGCAGAGCAGTCAGACGAGTCTACGATTGACTCATCTTCACTTCGCTACCCATTCAGCTTCCTCTTCCACTTGGGGGATCCTCTAGGGAGTGGGAAGAGTCATCTGGGGATTTACAACCAAACTGACTCCATCTCCATTGACCAAATCCATTGCTCTTTGATCAGGATTCCATGTTGGGCTCTCAGGGAATCTCTCTCTGTTCTGAGTCCATTTTCCTTGGGGCCCTACCCTACTTGTTGCTAAGTTAATGAAACAGTTCTTGTCTAGATATTAGTGACTTTGAATGGCTGAGCACATTCAAGGCCTTGGTTGGTTAGGTGTATTTTGTGGAAAACTAGAAATAATCCCCAAAAGGGAGACCATGGATGATGAGACATTCAAACATCTAAACATGTGGGTGAGGGTGAGATTTGGGGACAGACGTAGAGGCAGGGCCTTTTAAGTACGACCACCCTCTGCCACTCCCTTGCTCCTCAATTACTCTTGGTTTGACACAGCCTGTTTCACTTGGGTCCTTGCTGTCCTGCAACAGCAGAACCAAGCTGACCCCAGGGTGAGCATCACTCAGCCATGCTATAAGCAAAGCCCAGCTCTTTGGTATCCTCTCTGCCATCTCATATCTTAATAATGGATGCCATGAGGCACATGGCATTTCTCAAGGGATTCAGCTTCCTTCTCTTTTCTGCATGTATCACTTTTCACTTAACAACTATGTTTTGAGCACCCACAATATACCAGATATTGTTCTAGGCGCTGGGGATTGAAGAGTGAACAACAGAACCAGATTTGGGAGGTACTTGCTCTTTCCTTCTAGAGCTCCCCATGGGGTTTTGGAAAGGTGAGAGAGGAATCCCCAGCGTTCAACTGCCCCTGGCTTGACTGGGCCTCTCTCTCCACAGACGCCTCCGCTGCTCCCCATTCCATCTCCACTGTTTTTCAGTCCCTGCCCCAGGAATCTGATTTTGGTTCACTCTCTCTTGTCTATTTGCTTCTTTCTGTCCCCACAGTCTTTGTCTCTTCACTTGCCAGAGGGCTTTGTTCCTACCTTGCGCCCTTCTCTGCATGGGGACGTTTTCCCTCATCTGTCACACCATGTTCTCAATGGCATGATGTTCTTCCTCTCACTCAGCTTTATTAGAGAACAAAAGCCATTTAGCCAATTGCTCAGCCAGACTCTTTTTTTTTTTTTTGGTGAAGAGATGAGTGTTTTTTGTCCTCTTATATCCTCTCCTCACTTCATCGTCTTGCTTTGATTTATTATTTTCATACGTTCATTGTGCATGTAAATATTCCTTTCTCCTTGAATCGTGTCTTCCATTTTTGGGGGGCAGTCTACCTTGGGTGAACAGCTTGAGCCCTGGAGTCTTCCCTCCCACTGTGCCCTCACCTCAAGCCATTGCATCTTACCCTGGATCCGTAAAAATTTTGAGAATGAAATACTTTTTTTCTTTGAGTAATTTTCCCTGCATCTAGCTGTAGTTGTCAGAAATTTAAATTCTGAATCCCTGAGTTCCAAGGACATGATAAAATCAACTACAGAGGGGTGAATTATGTTTAATTAGATCTCTTTTGTTAAAATTCAATGGAAGAGGTAAAACATCCTTAAACCTCTCTTATTAAACCCTTTGCCTTTCTAAAGAGACTCTGATTGCTATAGCCAAGCAGCTAAATTATACTCTGGGATACAGGACAGAGATGATTCAGTACTGAGGTTGTGGCATCAACACCAAAACTTCCCAGTTTTAGTGGTTAAAAATTGGGTCAGGGGAGAAACCAGTGTGGCACATAATTCAACAGCTTGTTTGACTTTTAAAAAATTTCCAAGTCAAAATGTCATTTGTTTGCCTCTGTAAGAGGTACTTTTCCTGCTAGGACTTTGGGAGCACTTGTCTTTCTGTGTGTGTGTGTGTGTGTGTGTGTGTGTGTGTGTAAAAATACATCAACTGCATTAGCAGTCGTTTTTCTGTCCCCACATTGACCATCCAGGTCTGTGAGCAGAATTCCCCTGGCAAGATGAGGAGACAGTTTCTCAAATGTCTGGAACCTGAATACTTCACTCACTAGCATGTTAGACATATTCGTCAACAAGGGTCCATGGATTCTGGAACTGCTGTTTGTAAAATGTTGTCTTAGCTTCATTGTTGATGGCAATAAAGACATCTTCATGCATCTTTGATTCACTTCAGTAGCCAATAATAGCTGCCCTTTATTAATTGCCTAGTATGTACTTACCTTATATCTTTACACACCTTGTCTCTGATCCTTTCAATAACTCTGGCAGGTAGATGGTGATATCTGGGTTCTAGAATTGAATTCTAAATATTCTGGCTCCCCATGGCCTGGATGAACCACGTCAAAAAAGAATAGCATATGTTTGCACTAAATTATTCTCTCTCTAGTAAAATATTACTCTACTACAAAACCTGAGAAGAAATCTTAGCTAGCTATAATGTAAAATTTAAATAATTTTGTAGCACTCAAAGCAAGATTAGATTTTATGAAAGACATTTTGGTACAAGTAAATATCCTTCTCACTAATATTTAGATATTATCAATTCCTGGCTCTCTTTCTAGACCGTGTAGAGAATAGTCTTCTAATGTTTTCTTGGAAGAAATAGTCCTTCAAGTCTTGTATATGGCTCTGGCTCCAAGACGTCAGCCAACAGAGAGAGCACCAACAACTCTTATAAGAGGCTTCTATTTAATCCTCATTTATTCTCTAAAAAGTTACATCTATTACTGTTGGGTTATGCATCAGAGAAAAAGGCTCTTTTTGCCTTTTCAGTGGCTCTTCTTTACCATAGAGGTGGGCAAAAAAAGTGGAGAAAGCTTTCATAACAGAAAATTCATTCTCTAGTTATTATTTCTTCCAAAAGTTACCTTATAAAATTTCTCTAACCTCGGAGCTCTTGAAGTCCGTACATTGTCTTTAAAAAGTATTTAAACAGAACATAAGAATAAAATTCTACTTTTAGTACAAAATATAAGTTCATTGCAGAAAATTTAGAAAATGAAAATAAACTTTATAAAGAATAAAATAATTTGCAATTCTTCCAGTTAGAAAAAAATCAGTTAAAACTTTACTGTATATCCTTCTAAAGTTTTATTAATGAATCATGCTATGCTTTCTTTTCCAAAAATGTGTTTATAGTCTATATGCTATTTAAAAGTGACTAAAATAAGAAAAAACATTTTTAATATTTACCTTCATTATTTCACTTCCAGCCTCTTTATTTTGTGTGTGTGTGTGTATCCTAATTTCCACTTGATATCATCCTGCCTGAAGAACTCCCTTTAACATTTCTTGTGCACAGGTCTGTTGGCAATAAATTTTTAGCGTTTTTTTTGTCTGAAAGCCTTTATCTTACCTTCATTTTTGACAGGTATTTTTACTGGACATCAAATTCTGGATTAGCAGGTTTTTTCTTTCAGTGTTATAAGACGTCAATCTCGTCTTATGCCTTGCATAGTTTCTGTGAACTCTCTTGTGATTCTTACCATTATTCCTCTGCATGTAACGTTTCTTTTTTCTTGCTGCCTTCAAGATCTTTTCTTTATCTTTGGTTTTTAGCAGTGTGACTCTGATGTGTCCAGGTTTGTTTTTTTGTGTGTGGGGAGGAAGTTATCCTGCTTGAGATTCTTCGGGCTTCTTGGATCTGTGACTTGTTGTCTTTCATTAGTTTTAGAAAATTCTGTGTCATTAGCTCTTCAGATTATTCCGGCCCTGTTTTCTCTCTCTCTTCTTCTTCTGGGGCTGTAATTACACATATATGATACTATTTGATACTGTTCCACAGCTTTTAGAAGTGCTGTTCTGTTTAATTCACTCCTTTTCATCTTTATATTTCAGTTTGAATAATTTCTGTTGACCTCTCTTTAAGTTCACTGACTCTTTCCTCAGCTATGTCTGGTCTGCCAATGAGCCCATCAAAGGAATTCTTCGTCTCTGATACTGTTTTTTATGTACAGCATTTGCATTTGACACTTCTATACCTTCTGTCTTTCTGCTGAATCTCCCATCTGTTCATGTATATTGTCCACTTTTTCCACTAGATCCCTTTAACATGTTAATTATAGTTATTTTAAAGTCCTGATAGTTGCAACATCTGGTCATCTTTGAGTCTGAATCTGTTAATTGCTTTATCTCTTGACAACATTTTTTTCCTTGCATTTTTGTGTGACTCATAATTTCTAGTTCTATGATGGATATAAAATCTAAAGGAAGAGAGAGACTAAGGTAAACATCATTATGCTTGAGAGTGGGCGCACCTGTTCTTTCAGGCCCTTAGTGTATATATGGGTGGCAGAGGGTAGAAGTTGAGTCAATGGATCAGGAGTTGAGCTGGGTGTGAGTTTTGCTGTTGTTATGGTTACCTTTAATGCACCACAAACTTCAGGGGATGACTGCTCTTACCATGTGCTTAGAATGGAGCTGGGGTGCCAGAGGGTATTTCGAAGTATTTTATGCTTTACCCTCAGCTTTAAGCTGTCCTTGCACACCTACACCACAGACGAGATCTCTCTTTGCACTCTTGCTTCTATCCCAAGGAAGGAACTTCTATTGCTTTTTTCTCTGTGTGTCGCTTGTTGTGGGTGTTTGGGGTTTCTTTGTTGTCCTGGTCGTATATCAGTCTTAGGCAATCACTATGCGCTTAAACCTTGGGGTTAAGGCTTTCTGAGCATTCTTGCCTCTCCTCTAGAGTAGGAGACCTCTGCTTTGGAGCAGTGCAGGATCCTGGGCACAAGCCATGGGGCACAAGGTTTGTGCTTCTACCCCTTCCTCCGTAGCGATGGCTCTTTGCCTATGTCTTGTGGTGAGAGAGTTTCCTACCCCTCACTCAGAGACAAGCAGGTTTTTCTTCTATTCTTCTCCCAGGAGCAATGAACTTCTGCCTGGTCCTAGAGGCCAGTGGGTTTTCTGCCTTCCCCCAGCATCTTTAAGACTTTTATAAGAGAAGTCTCTGGGGAAGAAGGCAAGGCTTTGTGCTTGCCTCCCAGCAGCAGCTGGTCACCTCCTGAATGTCTGTGCAATGGAGTGGGGGCTCTCTCCAGTCTCCTGCTTTGCCTCTAGCCTTTCTTGTGAACACCCAGTGGAGGTCTGTAGACAGGAGCTTGAGGGTAAGTACAAGCTCCCAGCGTCTGAGGCTCTAAGCTATTGCTTGTTGATACAGCAGCCCACACTTGGCCTTTAAGGATTCATTATATTTTCAGCTAATTTCTTCTTATCTACTTTTATGGTGGCCACTTCTTTCTCTTGTGCCCTGCCAAAAGTGAAGCCGCTCATGGATGGGAGTATCACTCTTTGGAATTCGATTTACTTAGTTGCCTTGTGACCTCAACTCTCTGATGGGCTCAAGAGAAGTTATTATTTTGTATACTGCCCAGCTTTTTCTCATTGTTCAGATGGGAAAAACATTTTCTTATAACGTTCTACATCCTAAGTAGGAGGAGAAGTCTGCATCCTATTTTATGATCCTCAGTTTTCACTTAACAGAATACTGTGAAATCTTTCCAGTTTTAATGCCTGCTTAATATTTCATTGTGAGAATGTATCGTAATTATTTATGATGAACATTGAAGGATTTTCACCTCTTCTTTTAAATCATTTTAACAATGCTCTGATGAACGACTTTGTACATAAATCTTTGACCATAGCTATGATACTTTCCTTTGGCTAAAATCAGAATTGCTGAGTCAAATAATCTATAAAACTCTCATCTTTTGATGCTCATTGTCACAATGAACTTGCAAATTTTTGATTACTCGTAAAGCTAAACGTGTGTTCATATGTTTTTGGACATTTGCCTTTTAAAAGAGACATACAGTTATTTTCCCCACAACTCTAAATCTACCGTTGGCCAAAGACAAACATACCATCGCTTCATCTCCCTCTTCCTTTTTTATTGAAGAGAAAGATCTGACAACGTGAGATGACGAAGCCCACTCTTCTACCCAGAAGCCTCCTGCCTCTCATGGAACAAGAAGGTAGAACGGTCACAAGTGAACCTGACATATGGACAGGCAAATGAACACAGGGGCATGTTACATAGTTCTTGTTCTGCCTCTCCCAGTGCTCTGAGCTGGGATATGTCACTCCATGGGTAATCATAGGCGTTTTAGTGCTATTTTGCTTCATGCAAGACTCTCTAGCTACTCTCCAGATTTATCCAGCTGCAGTTAAGCTAGGAAGAGAGTCATGTACAAGAGGTTGTTTAGACAAGAGGCATCTAAAGCCACAAATGCGTATATTTAAAGTAAGAAACAGTCTGGTTAACTGGAAACAGAACCTTACTTACTGTCCAATTTGTAGTTGTTGCCATGAAATGATTCACAAGGTTAATGTCCTTGAGACAGCTATTTTGTGAAAATTTTGAATGAGACTGAGTCCCTTTTTAAAATTGAAAGAGTGTGATTCACACATATTTGTGAAATTCAAGTTCATTTTCTCTCTTACTGATGCAAACTACTCATGGCAGTGTATTACAGACACCCCTTGTCAGTTGACAGTTGAAGTGAAAATATTGTCTTAAGTAATGAATTTGTTGATAGCTGTTCCATTACCCAAAAGGACTATTTGGATTAGTCGTGTGCAGGCTGTCATGTCAGAGTTACCAGGGAGCTTTAACTTTGACATAATTTATTCTAATTCCTCAGCCCCCATCTCACCATGTTACATTCTATTGAATGTGCCATGGAGTGATTAGGTTGAGAATGATTAGGTTAAGGCTTTGTTATTGGCACAATTTACACAGTAGTACTGGAGAAATTAAACCCTTGCTGAACAAACCTGGGCAGAATTCTCAGCCATTTTCTCTATTCTTTATCAGTACAAAGGATATCCAGACACTAAGAAGGGCCCTCAACCTCCAGGCTGCACTATGAGATACTTTCTGAATTATATCAAGGCTGCATTTTGAAAAGTAACCCTTCCTGGAGTGCATTGTTTGGCTTTGTTATGTGCACGTTGAAATCACTCCAAAAAGTGCGTCTTGATGCCCCAGGCCCCTTTTATGTCCCTGGAGATATTTCGAAGGTCAAGAGAGAAACACACAGTAGTGAGACTTGATATTGTGTAACCTAACACCAGTGACATTATATATATTATATGTACTGCTGATATTATAGAAAGTGACAGACATTCATTCAAAAACCAAGCATTTTTTAAACTGTGTGAAACATAGGCAGAATTATAATCTATGTCAGCATTGGGTACTTATTTATTCATTCATTCAGTTGACGCCAGGAGGCAGCTATGGAGATGTAAAATATCGTCTTGGAATCAAAAGACCCTGCTTTTGCCATTCTCTGAGATTCTGTTTCCACACTCAGACAATGGTGATAGTGGTGATATCTACCTTATTAAATTATTGAGTGAATAAATTTGTTAATGTATGAATAAAGTGTCCATCACAGAGGAGACGTGCAGTAAATATTTGTGTAATTAACTCCACCACAGTACTATACGGGAGCCATTCCATTTATAAAGACCTTTGGTTCTAAAAGCCTGTTCGTATGTCCATTTTCTTCATGAGTCCAAAGTGACTGAGAGAGGTTGAAGTTACCAGTCTCTAGATGCATCGCCATAAATAAAAACATAAGTGGGCCTTTCAGAGCTTTCAAACCAGGAGTCCTCTTCTCTTCCTTACATTCTGTTGAAAATTTTCCCCCAAATGGGGGCCTCTTATGTCCAGAGCACCTCATTTCCCGCCTCTCCAGCCATTTCGTGTTGTGCTGATGTGGATGGGCCTGAACCCAGCAGCCTGGACCCTCTGGAGTCACCCCTGCCATACAGCAGACTTATGCACAGCTCTTCACCGTGCTCAGGGCTAAGTTCACTCATCAGCTCCTGGCCTTCCCCAGAGCTAATGAAGTTTAGGCTGAGGGACAGTGTTTATTGCTGTTCACATTTAGCCATGACCTCAGAAAGTTGCCTCTTTGGTTTCACTAATCCCTGTTCTTTCCTTGTTGATCATTATTCAGTCTTTGGCTTTAAGAACTCTTCCTGCTGAGCCACGAGCATCCTGCAACATTTGGCATTATCTCACCACTTTCAGTTTTGAAAAATTATTTTTACTTTTGTTTCCATCCTCATCGTGTGTCTCTTTTTTGCAGCATTTTAAAGATACTCACTACTTTGACACTTCAGACTGGTGTTGTCACTGATGTTCATAAAGTATCTCAGAACTGAGCGTGATCCCAGCTGACACACCCCTGACTAACGAACAGTATGTGGCAGAATGATCGCTTGTGGCTGCTGCTACCATGTGCTAGTGGTGGGCAGAGGGGAGGCCCTCTCCACTCTGCTTTGTCCCTACCTGCCAACTTCCTTAAATGGAAAAGTTGTAGGTAGAAGCATTTCTGTACTAAGGAGAATAGAAGATATAAAGGGAAGAAAAGAGATAGTCCTTGCTTTCATTAATTTTATACTTTAATTGGAAAGAAAAGGCACATACTCATAAAATAGCCAGAGACCTCCAAGTCCGTATATGAACGTAACACTGTACTAGATGGTTATATTAAGAGCTGGGAATTCACAGTAAAGAAGAGTAGGGGAGAAGGAGGTTCTTGCGGAAGTCTGCATGGAAGTGATGATTCTTTGTGACTGGCAGGCGAGGGCCTTCTCCTGATACCCTCATTCTCCAAGAACAGTCTCTCCTTTTGTTATAACTTCGTTTACATCCTTCAGTAAATGAGTTATGGTTTTCTAAATGTAGATCTTACATGTTTCTTGTTCTGTGTACTCCTAGACATTCTATAATTTTTGTTGTTATTGTTACCAGGAGTCGCTGAATTTTTATCCCAGTGGGAGGACAGGAAATGGATGCCCAGACACTTTATCTGCTTTCTTAGCTATCCCAGGTGAGCAGCAGGAACTGTCAAGTTGCCCAGACTTTTTGCAAAAGGCCACGGGGCCCCCAACCTGGGAGGATGTCATTGAGGCTTTTGCCCAAAGGCACGCTGGCAGGAGGCAGAGGGCTCCCACCAAGAACCACCATTGAGATGGCTTAGAAATTAATCAGCCTTAGAAATTAAAACTGCCCTTCCTCCCTCCTTGCTTTTCTTAAAGTAGTGCTTTCACAGATTCAGAAAATTAAAAAATGAATGAATGAGTGGATGAGGGCACAGACTAATGCTCCCTTCCTGGGGAAAGTTCCTCATTGCCAAGGGTGTTCTAAGAGTCAAATTCTTAATCTAAAATACTGAGAACACAAAGATTAAAAGGGATGAATTCTCAGTGAAAGAGACACCAAAGAAATCCCTGTCAGCCCATCGGCTGAGGAAATCCGTGTCAGAAACTGTCTCCCTGTCCAAGTCATTTCTCCTCACACTGCCTATTTCCATATAAAACAATAACAAATCTGTCACACTGATACACAGAATCTTAGTGCTCAGATAATGTGATTTGTCAAAACGTGCTCATTGACTCACCTGCAGTGTGCTATCTCCTCTGACATTTGGCTTTCTCTTATAAACCCACTCTTATCTTGTCTTCATTTTAAAGTCAAGAAAAACGATTACTCAGATGTCCTATCAAGAGATTTAGAGGAACCCCATATATATATATATATTTTTCAAGATAAATAAGCAGGCTTTCAATTCTGCAGAACTAAGAACTGAGATTTTCAGGATAATGAAAATTTCCATTTACAAACCATCAGAGAGCCAGTTGCTGTTCTGATGGCGTGAGAAAGCAGTGCATCATACATGACCGTAATAATGTTTCTGGGCAAGAATGAGAGATGAAGAGTCTCAGAATCCCAGGTGGTGTTGAGGGGATTTCTGGATCCTGAAGGCCAAGGGTTTCTAGAGAAAAAGAGGAATAGAAATTAGGAAAGACTGTCTACTGTCTACTGGAGGTGCTCAGGCACAGAGAGATTTGTGAAACTGTGATGCTCTACTTAATAAGCAAACCTAATTTTTTTCTGTGTGTTCTTTGTGCCTTTACTGATTATGATCTGCACCAACTACCAGGAAATGGAAACAGGGGAAAAACTAAGATTAAAATCCCATTCGAATTTGTATTGAAAGTTTGGGTCCAAATTGTCTTGGAGGAAAGGGTGATTGACATGAGGCCAGAAGTCCTTCTCTTCTAATCGCCAGCATCTAACCTATCCCGCCTCCTCCATTACTACGGATAACTTGAGCTGACGCTGCCTGGCATATAAATAGGCAAAACATTTACTTTTAATTGATTCCCTTCAGGTCCTCATTCAGAATCTTTTTGCTCTGAAAATCCAAAATTCTATTAAGCTCAGTTATCTTGTTTCAAGCCTACATTTAATCTTAGAATAACAATAATAGCTTCTGGTAGCTATTTTTAATTATCTCTGCAACATTCTTTATCATGTTGAATTCAGTGTATTGAGTACCAACTAGGCACCAGGCTTGTTCTCTGTGCACATAATTCTTCTCTCTCATACCTTGAACGTGATGGAACCTGAGGCTCTGAATTGACTCAGTAACATCTTGTAAATGGTAGGGCTAGAATTTAAGCAAACTGTCCTAGTCCAAAGCACGTGCCCTTTTTGCTGAACTGTGCTAAATACTATTCATGGGAATGTCCTCTTCCTTCTTCCTCCACTTCATCCTATTGCCTGCTTACTTGGCTTGTCTGCTTATGTTTATTGCAGTTCCGAGTTATTCAGAGTGAGACGTTATGCTTACATGTGAGCCAGAGTCATCTCCTGCTTCCAGCCTGTTCCTGACGAGCCCTTGGGGAAAGTTACAGCCTCTCTCTTTCCCCTGGCATGCTCACTTTAGCTCCCTGCATCCCGCCTTGTCCTTCACTCTCTAGTCGTGTTGTCCCCGTACACTCGGGCTGTTCCGTGACACTGTGTCTTTGCTGATGCTATTTTGCTGGCCTAGATCCTTGCTACTCAAAGTGTGGTTTAGGAACCAGCAGCATCAGCATCACCTGAAAAGCTTGTCAGAAATGCAGGATTCAAGCCCCACCCGGGACCCCAAGTGATTTGGATGCAGAGTGACTGTTTGAGAAGCACTGACCTAGAATGTTCTTGTCATGCTTTTCATCTAGCCAGCTGTTACTCGTTCTTCAAAACTCACCTCCAGAAGGCCAGCCTCAGGGGCCTAATGGTTAAGTTCAGTGCACTCTGCTTGGCGGCCCACGTTTGCTTCTCACGCGCGGACCTACACCACTCTGTTAGTGGCCATGCTGTGCTGGTGGCCCACATACTAAAAAATAGAGGAAGATTGGCATGGATGTGAGCTCAGGGCGAATCTTCCCCAGCAAAAAAAAGCAAAAACAAAAACAAAAACAAAACACCTCACCTCCAGGAAGCTGAGGTCAGCAGTTCAAAGACACTCTGGGTGGGAGGTCCCCAAGCATGTAATGTTTATATGTAGTACAAGTATCATATAAGCTTTTGCCTTTTAGGGGGTCTGTGAGGTCCTCCCTTTTCCAACTGCACATCTATGTAGGCAGATTTTCTTCATACACTTCAACCAAAACAATATATGGCAACAGACTGACAGAAGGAGCAGATGTGTCAATGCAGCTGCTTCTGTTAAGCCAGACATTAAAGAGATTTGCAATTATGTAAAATGATGCCATTCTTCCATGAAAACTTTATTTTGTTTTGGAAAATACAGTCATTTTTCGTAAAAATATGTTAGTTATGTTAACATGTAATAGGTTTGTTATTGTTATTTTAATGAATCGATCAGTTTAATATTATACTTTATAATATTAATGAGTAAATACAATGTTAATAAGAAATCTAAGAACTCAGATCTTATAATGACTGAGTCATATGATGACTCAGTCAAGACCAAGAGCTCTTCATACCTCAACAGACTCTGCAGGCAAAACTCAGAGCCCCAGCTGGTGTCTCTGAAGCTCACGCTCATGTATCAGACCCCCTTAGGACCCCTGCAGACAGTCTCAACCTCCTCTCCTGGGGCTTTGGCCACTTATTTTGCACAGCAATCTGAGCGCGCCAACTGGCTTTGGGTGGGTTCAACCAGACAGCGCCCTCCTCATGCCTGCACTTTCTCTTCCTCACGCCTCCTGCCTTGGGCTGTCCTGTTGGTGCCAGAGCCTCCAACACCTCTCAACACCCATGTTCTCAGTCCAGAAGTTTTGAGGAGGGGGAGAGCAATGGGATGGGGGAGCTGGTAGATACATTCTTCCCCCATCCTCCTCCCAAAGGGAATGTTCCAAGGCTCAGTTGTTCATATGGCCTCTCAGAAGATGGTCCCACCAGGTTAAGATATCAAGCAGTGGTCAGTTCAATAACACACTGTCATATTGGCTCCCCCACCTTTCCTGCCTCCCACATTCTGTTTCCCAAGAACTGAGTGCCTCCCCCTTTTTTTTTGAGGAAGATTAGCACTGAACTAACATCTGCTGCCAATCCCTGGCCCTGAGCTAACATCCGTGCCCATCTTCCTCTACTTTATATGTGGGATGCCTGCCACAGCATGGCTTGCCAAGCAGTGCCATGTCCACACCCAGGATCCGAACCGGCAAACCCTGGGCCACCGAAGCGGAACTTGTGAACTTTAACCGCTGTGCCACCGGGCCGGCCCCAGAGCACCCCTTTTATAAAATAGTAGCATATAAAGCTTTCTATGATAGCATATAAACGTATAAGGCTTTTGCTTTTGCCTTCTGAGAAACTCAGGCTAAGACACTTATCACCATCATGGAAGGTCAAGTTTTGTTCCATAAACTCTGATTAAGAAGGCAAAAAAATGGGGAATGGTTTCCACATACAATTAAAAAAAAATCAGTGTAATTGAACATGTGTAGCCTCAGCAGAAAGACTCAGCTATCTAAAATGATTGTCTTCTTGAGTCTACAGCACACGTGTACTGAAGGGATGCTGGATAATGTAGTAACGAAGGTTGAGAGGACATTTTGAGGGTAAGCTTGCTGGGGAAGGTCAATTTTGAGCTGAGTTTTGAAGGCCTGGGGAGCTTTGGAAGGATGGCGCAGCTGGATTTTGGAAGGACGGCGCAGCTGGATTTTAGGACGGAACCCACGGGCTCGAAAGCACGTGGTGCGCAAGGTCCTGCCTTTTACATGCGAAGTGAAGAAGCTGTGCTCTCTCAGCCTGTTCTTTTTGCCCTCAACAAGACAAATAGTCAGCCTACCTGATCGATTCAGCTGCAGCAGTTGGTATTGATCGTGAACGTGGCTGAAATGACTCCATCAGCTCCTTTCTTGCTCAGAGACTGGCAGCTGGTGAGTAGCTTATCACTGATAGAGTTTTGAAATTAAACTTGCTCTCTTGGGTGGGGTGGAGGGTTGAACTCTGTCAGTTGGTGATTGTTCTTTCAGCACAAGATCCACATATATGTAGGCTAGAATGAATAGGAGAGTGTGCACACACACACACGCAATCTAGTGTCACTGTAATTCCTTTAAAAATTTTACTGCCAAAAAAAGTAGAGAGGACAATCTCATTCTTAAAAGGACCGCTCTTTAAATTGAATTAAATTTTCTTAAGTCTTAGGCCAGATCTTAAAGTAAACAAAGAAAATCACAGTTAAAAAACAACAACATCAAAGAAAAAAGCAGTTACCTGCAAATGTACTGGGCTTTCATTCTCTTGGGAATTGTACATCTCTTTGAATCTCTGTGGACTTTGAACCCAAGAAAAATGGAAATACATAATAGAGTTTGTGTCCAGTTTCATGGGTCTCAGATTAAGAGAAGTGGTCATGTTTTCTCAGTGTATCTCGGATAGCGAGGGTGGAAGTGGAATACAGTTTTAGGGGTGAGAGAAAGTAGAAATGCAGCAACTTTACTTAAAACATTATTTTGTAAATAATTTTAATTGTTCGTTTTAGCCATCCTGTTCTACATACCGTAAGGAGTTAGTCTGTTGTTCCTTTAACTTGTTCAGAACAATTGGTATCTAGTCCGGAAGGGAGGGAGCAGAGTGGGAAGGATGAAGGACAGAGAAAGACAAAGACAGAGGTAAGAACCCTGGAGAGAGACCCAGAATGACATCCAGTCTGATCAACTTCAATTTCGACTGTGAGGACTAGAGAAGCTCTAAGTATCAAGCAGTTAGGAGTGAACCGACCTGATTGCTTTTGCCAAAGACAGATGGATCTTCACCCTCCACTCCTGATAGTGCAGGTCAGCAATGCCGCTGCCTGCTGGCCACCTACTGTGTTAACGAGCGTTCTGTGTTCCAGAACTGCAGGTGATGAGAATTGGATCAAGACAAAGCCTGCCCTCAGAGAACTTGCCATCCACTTACCGTGATGGAATCAAAGCTTTGAGAAAGGAAAAAGCCTTTTTAACCTTCCTTGCCCGGTCTTAGCGATCAGCATGCTTGGGTATTTTCTTTAAGCACTTCATTGTTGATGATGCACGAATAATGCTCTTTGTGTTGAAATTCTGAAATGACTGTGTTTATCTTTTGAGCCACTGCTTAGTGAATTAGTGCAAGCTGTACAAAGACAAATTAAGTTCAAGGGAATGGATGCAACTGACTTCCGGGTTCAGACTTCAAAAAGCACGTAAAGCTGAAGGCAGAGAGAAAATAAAAGTCTTTCTCCCACTGCATTGCAAGCTTCCGAAGGAGATGCTTTCATGGAGCAGCCGTTTGCCATTTCTGCTTCTTCTGTAGGGGAGGAGAGGCATCCAGAAGATGAGGATTATGCATCTAGATAGTCCAATTAAAAGATTTTCTTCTACGGGAATGCTTATCATGAAGTAGCACAGGGGAAGTGATGTCAAGACTAATTGAGGGTCAAAGCCAGCTCTGGAGTGATTAAGACTTTCAGGGAACACTTCAGATGCAGCAATCATGAACACTTTTGCTTGAAGACCCTGCAGCACCAGAGTGGCAAAATCGAGAACCCAGCCGCAAAGCCCATTTTCAGCCTAAGCAATTCAAAGAGTCTGGAAGATTTTCTGAAAAGCTCCAAAGAGTTCCCCCATCAATGGGCTTCCATCTTCAGATCTGCATCCAAATGAAGCACATATCTCACCTTGTGGGCCCCGATGCCAGAGGAGACAAAGCAAGGGGGAGAGAATGTTCCATCCATTTACAAACTGCCAGGGCGTATGATCTGTCCTCTAAATAAATGTTTAGTAAGCAGCCAAATGATTTTGCCTGGTCCCCTACAAGATGCAAAAATGTTAGAGAAAATGAATTTCTGGCTAGGCTTTAAGTGAAATCACAAAACCACACATATTTAATCAAGATGCCAGCGACAGCTCATTGCTCATCATTATGATACATTTGTGGGGCTGTGATTTCTCCCTCTTCTGTCGTGGTGTTTGCTTATTCCACATTTCCTCAGGCTGGCCCCCTCGGAAGTCATTTCCCCTCCCTTCATGCTCTAATAGATTTCTCTCTCTAGATCTCACACACCACCAGCTCTGGACCCCGCGGTGCCTAGGGTTAGTCAAGCAACAGGAAATGCTTGCAGACAGAACAGCAATTCCTTTTTCATCTAAAGAAAAATGAGAGTGTGAAGATGCTTATCACACTCAGATTTGGGGAAAAAATATGAAATCCCAAATCCTTTCTTCCCCATAGAACAAATTTTAGATCTTAAGGCTATTTTTAATGATTTGTTCTCTTTATTGTGATCCTGTTTATTGGAAGGAGGATAGTCTTCAAAGCGTTGAAAAAGTTGAAAGGTTAGGGCCCATATCTGTATCATCGTTCCCAACAAAAACCTCTACACCTGATAAGCAGTGAGTTCCCCTTGCCCTTGCCCTTCTCTCCAGCTCCCAGTAACTCCCATTCTACTTTCTGTCTCTTTGAATTTCCTATTCTAGATACCGCATATAAGTGGAATCATAACAATATTTGTCCTTCCGTGTCTGATTTGTTTCACTAATCATGTTTTCAAGGTCCATTCGTTTTGTAGCATATATCAAAATTTCGTTCCTTTTTATGGCTGAGTGATCTTCCATTGTATGTATATACAACATTTTGTTTATCCATTCTTTTATTAATGGACACTTGGGTCGTTTCCACCTTTTGGCTGTTATGATTAATGTTTCTATGAACATTGGTGTACAAATATCTGTTCAATTCTCTGCTTTCCATTCTTCTGAATATATACTTAGGAATGGAATTGCTGGGTCATGTGGTAGTTCAATGTTTGACCTTTTGAGAAACTGCCAAACTGTTTCCTGCAACAGCTGCACTATTTTACATTCCCACCAGTGATGCACAAGGGTTCCAATTTCTATACATCTTCACCAACATTTGTTATTTCCCTTTTTTAAAATTATAGCTATCATTTCCCTCATATCTTATTGGCCACTGTTGACCAATTCCTCAGTTAATTATAGGCTAAGTGAATGAGATCACCGTGGTTGCCTCAAAACAATCAGGAGCTGTGCCCTGGGTAGAGTCCACATTCCCTGAAGGACATGGCTGCAAGGAGCACAGTTGGCTCTCTGAGCAAAATCAGGGCATTCCAGCAAGAAAGAAGGATAGGGGTGGATTACAGGGAGGCTACCATCAATGTTTACAATGGAGAGGCTTTAAAAATATCAATGCCTGGACCAGAAATTCTGATTCAGTTGGATTTAGTTGGGCTGCAGTGGGTTCCCAACATCAGTCGTTTTTAAATGTCTGCCCAATTGATTCCAATATGCAGTCATGGTTGAGATGACTGATCTAGCTGGTAAGACTGCCACTAAGCCAGCAGGTATGAATCCTGAGAGTTGAGAAGTGCGACCTGCTACAGGAACACTGTCCCTCAAGGGGACCAAGGAAATTGCCCAAGGGGAAGTGATGTTTATGACTGATAGTTGGAAAAGTCAAGTCAGCCAAGCTGGGAAGAGTGTCATAGACGCAGGGGACAGAGCAAAGGTGGTGCCTGAGGACTGGGAAGAAGTTCAGTCTAGCTAGAGTATACAAAGTATCTACTTCTGACCTTGAGGGGACAGTGTTTTTACTCAAATACGTGCAACTCAGGGCAACAGCTAGATTAGATGCTCCAACCCAGCTTATCTCTGGGTGGGTTTACCTCTGCCCTGTGACCTGCCCTTGGGAGGCTGAGTGAGCAGCAGGTTCTGCTTAGAGGGAGCGGACAATTGGGTGTATGAATTGAGTTTGAAGCCTGCCTGTGGCCTGTACAACCAGTGTGGCCTTGGGGAAGTCCCAGGGCCTCTCTGGATCTCTGTAAAGGTCCTACAAGGACGCAGTTATAAAAACTACCTTATCGGGCTATTGTGGAACTCAAATGAGAAAATATATGTATGTGAGTGGCATACGTTAATATGCTGATGACTTCCAAATGTCTCTTCCCATCCAGACCTCTCTCTAGAGCACCTCTGAACTCCAGACTTGTATATCAAGCTGCCTACTTGACATCGCCCCTTGAATGTGTGGTGGGCATCTCCCACTTGACGTGTCTGAGACTGAGCTCCTCACATGCTGCTCCAAGCCAGCTCCCCTCCATTCCTCCTCATACCAGCTAATGGCATCTCCAGCCTTGGTGTCGTCCTTGACTCCCTGCTTTCTCTCGAACATCTAGTCTGTTAACAAGTTCTGACACTCTACTTTCAAAATATATCCAGAATTCCACCATTTCTCACCATCTGCCACCACCATCCTGGTTCAAGCCAGTGTCCCCTCTTGCCTAGATTCTTGCAGCAGCCTCCTAATTGCTCTTCTTGCTTCTTCCTTCCCCTGCAGTCTGTTCTCAACACAATACTCAGAGTGATCCTGTTAGGATATAGGTCAGATCACACCATTCCTGCTCAAAACCTGCCCAAAGGTCCATCTCACTCAGAGTAAAGGTGGAAACCCTTATGATGACTTACAAGACCTTCCATGACTTGGCTCACCATTATTCCCTTATCTCCTACAACTCTCCTCCTTATTCATTTGCTCCAGCCCCAACTTTTGTGCTCTTCTCTGAATGTGCCAGGAACACTCCTGCCTCAGGGCCTTTGCACTTATGGTTTCCTCCACCTGAAATTCTCTGCCCCATTTAGCCACATGGCTAACTTCTCACTTCCTTCAAATCTTTACTCAAAAGCTATAGTGTCAGTAAAGCCTTCTGTAGACAGCCTATTTAAAATTTCAGCACCTGCCCTTGACATCATATTCTCCTTCTCTGCTTTATTTTTTTCTTAGTATTTACCACTAACATGCTCCTTGTTTTATTTATATTGTTCATTAGCTGTCTTCCTGACCGGAATATATATATATATATATACAATCTCCCTACCAGGATCCCCCTGCTTCCCAAGGGCGGGGATTTTTGTCTGTTTTGTTCGCTTTATATCTCCAGGGCTGGGACAGTACCTGGCTCATAGTAGGCACTCAATAAATTTGTTAGTCCCACATTTGCAGAACAGAAGGCTGAGGCTCAGTGAGATTAAATAATTGACTCGAGATCACACAGCTGGGAAGTGGCGGAGTTTGGTAGTTAAATGCTCTATGATGCTTCACAACATAAAAAGCCATTTGGCAAAAAGAGCAATATCAGTGGCCCCTCTCCAGCCTTCCTCCCTTCCCGCTCTCTCTCTTGAGGAAAGGAGGGCCTTTACAACAGGCAGGTCTGGATGCTGGAGGCTCCGTGGAGTACTCTGTGGGTCCTTCGCCGGGGCGTCCAGATCTGAGTGTTATTAAGCGAGGAAGCCAGAGAGCCACCTCAGCACTTGTTCTGACTGTAATTAAATGGAGACCAGATGCTCGAGGCAAACGGTGCGCGGGAGGAAGGGGTGCTTTGCTACGTGGGAAGATGCGCTGAGTCTGTTTGAAATGGTTGGGGAGAATTTGTACACAGTTATCAGCAACAAGACCCAGACTTGCCGTGCCCCCTAAAAATTCCTTCCTCTCTCATCCACGCCATTGAACACACAAAGAGGAGTCCTAGCAGAGTACAGGAAGAACAGTCAGAGAACAACCCTATAATTAGGTCTGCGAAAGCTTTGTTGGGACGAGGGCGATGATTTTACAGAAGGTCTGTTTTTGGGGAAGAGGAAGTTGGGCCTGACAGTGGCTGTGCTAGGAGGTGAAGCCCGGGCCTTTCTCTCCTCCCACTCGGGAAGCCACATTGCTGGGCGTTCTCCCTCCACAGGGACTTGGCACCTCGGGGACAGGAGCTTCTGGAACCAGAGCCCAGGCAGGCAGGTGGCTTCCCTAAATGGCTCAGAGGGAGGATGCTGGGGCAGGGTATGAGTGGAAGCGGAGTCCTCCAGGCTGTGGTCAAACCAGAGAAGGCAGATTCCATAGGGTTGGGGCAGAGCAAGGGCCTGGCTTCACCTCGGGGGGGGGGAGCATGGCACCTCTCTAAGCCGCGGGGTCCTTGTTGCGGAGTGTGTCCATCCCGATTCTGCTGCGGATGGGAGGAGGGAGAGAAGGCCTGTGACCAGCTTAGCCTGGCGTCCAGCACAGAGCCAGCACAGAGGCAGCCCACAGCACATGTGTTTTCTCTCTCCTTCTTTTCAGGAGCAAAATGAGGGGCCAAGACAATGGCTCAGAACAGCACTATGAGAGGCTCTTTTCAAAGGCACTGGGTTGTAACCCAGAGAGTGAGAAAGAGAAGCTTAAGTTGCAGGATGCCCACTGTTGGCAATGTTTAGCTGCTTCCTTTCCTCCTCAGAGGTGCAAACGAGGAGCCAGGAGACCCTTGGCTCTGGGCATGTCTTCCATTTTCCCTTCAGAGCCGCTGCCTCTTCACACGCTCACCACCACTTCCCAGTTTCCAGGGCCAGTGCCTGTAGGCTTCACCCAGATCCCTCTTCAGCTGATGCTCCCACCCCCCAGCTGCCGTCCTTTCTGGGGAATTGCCCCTGCCCACATGGAACTGCCTTGCTCAAGGGTTCGCCCCTCCCACGGGGCACCCTGAAGCCAATGGCTGGATGACGTGGGATACCTTTCAATTTGGGACAACTCTAAAGGGTCCTCTAGCCCCAGTGCTCCCGTTGGATCTGCTGAAACTCATTGTGGGTGAGCGTCTCCCTCGGCCCAGCCCTGCCTCCCTCCCTCACTTACGGTGTCTCCTGAGAGCACTCTCCAACAGCCGTCTGCACGTGACTCTCAGGAGCCCAATCCAGACCACCAGTCCCTTTGACTGTTGTCTTTGCCCCTCCAACCACAGCCCACTCATCTGGCCTCCCAGGAGCTCTCTTTCAGGTGCTGATGGGTTAATATATTGCCCAATAAAAACAATAGCATTGGGGCCGGTCCCGTGGCTGAGTGGTTAAGTTCACGCACTCTGCTTCAGTGGCCCAGGGTTTCACCAGTTCAGATCCTGGGCATGAACATGGCGCTGCTCATCAGGCCATGCTGATGTGGCATCCCACACAGCACAACCAGAAGGACCTACAACTACAATATACAACTATGTACTAGGGGGCTTTGGGGAGAAGAAGAAGAAGAAAAAAAAAATTGCAACAGATGTTAACGCAGGTGCAAATCTTAAAAAAACCCCAAGAAACAATTATCATTATGGGAACTGACATTTATGTGCAGCTAGCAATCTGAAAAACACACTTACATATGTGATTTCATTTGCAAAGCAGAATAGCGTGATAGTCTCTGAAGTGATCATGCCTGGATTTGAATCTTGGTCCTACTTCTTATTGGTCTTGTGACCTTGGCCCAGCAACATAACTTTTCTGTTGATCGGTTTCCCCATCTGTAAATGTAAAATGGGGATAATAATGGTCTCTTTCTCCTAGAGTTTTTGTTAGGATTAAATGAGTCAGTGCGTGTGAAGGTCTCCGAGTAGTCGTGACACATGGTAAGCACACGCTCCACAGTAGTAATTAGTATTTGGCCCTCCCAAGAACCCCATGAGGTATTATAATTGCCACTTGTATTGGGACCCTCTTGTGCCTCGCCTCATTCTCCTTGTCCACTTGTTCACTCCAGTTGTTGCCGCAGCCACCTGCTGGCACAGGTGTTGCCCAAGAGCACCTTGCTCAGCTGTCCTGCTTCATTCTTACTTCCTGCTCTGGCTTCTTTGCTGCCTCCACCTGAGATGCCTGCAGAGTGCACTCAGCCATTCTGGCCCCAGCAAAGACGGAAGTGTGAGGGAGCTAATATCTCATGTGGCATCCCTCAACCAAGGGGGGTTGGAGCCAATGGGAAATAGTCCCTTCTTTCATTCTGGAGAGAGTAATTCTGGGATATCTTCTGTCCCATCAAGGTCTGAGTTCAGTCGCCCATGGCAGCGGGCACCCTCGGCTTAGCTGCCCCTCCTTCCATGTTTCACTTTTCCCGGTTGCCCACTCCTTGAGTTCCTGAGCTCCTTTCCCAAAGAAACTGCCCACACACAGGCCCTTGCCTCGTGCTCTGCTTTCTGGGGAGCCATCTAACTGTGCACAAGAGGAGAGTGAAAGGATAAAAGACATCTGTTCAACCTCCAGAATCAGATGTGGACTCAAGTCAAAGTCTCCCACCTCCCAACTTTCGTTCCCTCACACTGTGCCTCCTCCGAGTTCATATGCGTCTTAACAGAGGCTTTCTGGAAGCTCAATTAGCCAGTGGGAGGTCAGGGAGGAAATAGCTATGCACAGATGGCTTTGGATACTTTGCGTCAGAGCCCCTCTCCTGTCCCTGCGTGGACCTGGTCCTACATGGCCAGAGGGTAGAGAACAGTGGTTCCACCTGACGGAAGCCTGGGGCAGGGACTGTGTGGGATTTGTGTCTGTACCACTAGCACTCAGAGCGAGGCATATAGTAGGCACTCAGTAAGTGTTTGCTGGATACACAGGTCCAGGAGACAAACTATCGATGGTTTCTTCTCAATGATTTTTTTTTTTTTGGTGAGGAAGATTGGCCCTGAGCTAACATCTGTTGCCAATCCTCCTCTTTTTGCTTGAGGAAGAGATTGTCGCTAATCTAACATTTGTGCCAATCTTCCTTTATTTTGTAATTTTGTATAAGGGATACCACCACAACACGGCTTGATGAGCAGTGTGTAGGTCTGTGCCCAGGATCCTAACCTGTGAATCCCAGGCCACCAAAGCAGAACACACAACCTTAACCTCTATGCTACCAGGCCAGCCCCTTCTCAGTGATTTTTCCTGTGACCTGTTCCTCTACTTTTTGTTTTTATACTGATTTTGAATATAATCTTGAATGGACATAGAACATTTTGGGGAGTGTGTTGTTTACCTTTTTACCAAGCTAAGTTAGTACAGAATCATGTGTTTGAATATTATTCAAGAAATACTGATATTTCTTGAAATTATTCAAGAAAATCTGCTTATCAGGTTGACTGACTGATGAAAGAAATAGCTAGGAGCTGTCAAACTGGTGGCTTGTGGGACAAATGTAGCTCTAAGACACTTGGGTTTCCCTGGCACAATGTTGACTGTTTTATATTGAAATTCCTCTGAAATATGCTACAGGCCTTATCACTTCCTCTAGCATTCTACCTGTCCTAATTCTTAAATTTTTGTTACCTGCCTAGCCCTTGTAGCTATATGGGTTTGTGACTCCTGCACAGAGTGACACGCAGCAGGGCCCTCCTGTGGAAAGCGTTGAAGGAGCTGACCGGCACAGTTCCTGACTTTTCCTGTGGCTTGCTGAGCCTTTCCCCACTGCCATCAACAGGTGCCCGATGCCAGCATAATATCTTGCCTTGCAGGTACTATAAGGTCACCGTGGCGCTCATGTGCTTCCTGGTGCCCACGCTGGTGCCCTGGTACCTCTGGGGAGAGAGTCTCTGGAATTCCTACTTCCTGGCCTCCATCCTTCGCTATACCATCTCACTCAACGTCACCTGGCTGGTCAACAGTGCCGCCCACATGTATGGAAACCGACCCTATGACAAGCACATCAGCCCTCGGCAGAACCCACTGGTCACTCTTGGCGCCATTGGTGAGTAGGGGTGTGAGAGCCAATGGGGAGGATGGCAGCTCTGATTTTCTTGGCTTCTCAATGTTTGTGTGGAATCTGTAAGGAGAGGCAGGGAAGTGCAGTAGAGTGGAATGAACTTGGGCTTGGAAGCTAGAATCCTGACTCTTGGACAAGTCAGGTAATCGCTCTGATTTACAATCTTCTTCTCTGTGAAATGGGAATAGCAATGCCCGCTTCACAGGGATGTTACAAGGATTAAGTAAGAAAGATACTATTTGTAAACTGGTTGGTACTGTGCCTGGCACATAGTAGGTGATCAATAATTAGTAGCTATTTATTTTTACCATGGAAATTTTCCTAAAGGAGGAATAGCAATTGACTTCTCTCTCAAACTGCTGTGACCGCTCCAGCCTCAGCTGTCCAGTCATTTGGCTCGCTGTAAGAAAAAGGCCTTCAAACAGAGAAATGGGAAAAAACAACACCTTGGCATCTCATGGTACCACAAAATGGTTAAGAGCAAGGCCTCTGGAGTCTGACAAGTTTGGTTGAGTCCTGGTTCCTCCACTTACCCTCTGGACAAGTTATCTGGCTCCTCCACACCTCGTGTCCTCATCTGTAAAGGGGGGACAACGGTATTTCTCTCCTCCTAGGGTCGTTGGAGGGTTAGATGAGTTGATACATAGCGTCTGCCACAGCGCTCAGCATGAAGTAAGCCTTTGTGATGTTGTTTTTATCACTAGCCGTATGGTCTTAGGCAAGTTACTTGTCCCTTCTGTGTACTTACATCCTCATTTTAAAATGAGGATAATCACAGCAGCTAGCCTAGAGATGTGAGGATTATGGGAGTTAATACCCGTCAAAGCACTTAGCCCTGGCTGGCACACAGTCAGTGATTAATAAATATTAGCTGTATTTTTATAGAAGCAACTCAGTCTTCTTGGCAAGCGAGCCTTGCGCACAGAGATCAAAGCCAGGAAGGGGAAGTTCCTACTGTTAAGTAGAAATGGTCTCTGTGTCCCTCAGCAATGAATTTGTGTCACCACTTTGTTGGGGTCAGCTATTTATTAAGACCCCAGGGATCTTACATTGACAAGAGCAATATAAGGTGGAATAAACACCAAATTTAGCTATGGGATAACTAAGTAAGCAGACAGCAAAGTACCTTGGAAACAGGCGGAAGAGTTTTCTGACTCTCCTATTGCTTTCTCCTCCTCTCACCCTTCATCTTCTAGAAGGACTATAATGAGGGGGGCCACATCCAGTGTTCACTCCGAGAGCAGACAGGAGAGGGGACACGATGGACTGTTACTGTCTTATATGGGGATGATGGGCAAGAAACCCAGGGAATGGGGTCATGACACAAGCCCTGAAGAGCTGGGTATTTGTTGGTTTTAAGTCTATCCAGCTCAACATTGGACTCCCAGTCAGTCTCCTTCATAAAGTGCCTTGGAAGGCTCTTGTTGCAGCCAACAGTGCGGTAGATGGGGAATACATACAGAGTTTTTAGAATAGTGCCTGTTTCTGAATATAGAGGGAAAACTTCTCTATAGTGCACTCTAGTCCAGGAAAAACATCACCAATGATGAGGGTGGAGGAGCAGAGTAGAGAAGACCTACCTGAATAAGAAAACTGCAGACCACAGATTGATCCATCTGATGTGCTCTTTGTGGAGCAGAATCCTTCAGATGCAGTCTCTAGCACCTCCACTCCTAGCTTTACACCCAAGAAAGATGAAAACATATATCCACACTAAAACTTTATATGAATGCTCATAGCAACATTATTCATAATAGCTAAAAAGTGGAAATAATCCAAATGTCCATCAACTGGTGAATGGATAAATTCGATGGTATAATAAATGGTGATCTATCCATATAATAGAATACTATTTGGCAGTAAGAAAAAATGAAATGGTCATACCTGCTACAACCTTGAAAATCTGCTGAGTGAAAGAAACTAGTCACAAAGGACTACATAGTGTATGATTTCATTTATATGAAATGTTCAGAGTAGGCAAATCTGTAGAGACTGTAGTCAGGGTTCTCCAGAGAAATGGAAACAGTATGTATATATACTGTTACAAATATTCCTCATAATAAATCTCCATATATAATATATATATACAGAAACAGTAGGATATCTAGATGTATATACTGTTTCTGTATATAGACAGGTAGATAGATAGGTAGATAGATAGATAGACAGACAGACAGATAGATAGGTAGATATCCTACTGTTTCTGGAGAGAGAGATTTATTATGAGGAATTGGCTCACGTGATCACGGAGGCTGAGAAGCCCCACCATCTGCCGTCTGCAAGCTGGAGACCCAGGACAGCCGGTAGTATAGTTAAGTCCAGATCCAAAGCCCTGAGAACCAGGGAGCCAATAGTGTAAATTCCAGTCTGAGGGTAGGAGAAGATGGGATAGATGTCCCAGTTCAGTCAGTGAGTCAGTCAAAAAGGGGCACATCCCTCCTTCCTCCATTATGTGTTCTATTCAGGCGCTTAATGGATTGGATAATGCCCACCCACACCGGGCAGGGCCAGCTACGTTACTGAGTCCACTGATTCAGATGCTAGTCTCAGCCAGAAACACCCTCCCAGGCACACCAGAATAAAGTTTCCCCTGGGCACCCCTTGGTAAGTCAAGTTGACGCATAGAATTAACCGTTGTAGCTATGGAAAGTAGGGCTGAGGGGATGACACCTAAAGGGTGTGGGGTGTCCTTTTAGGTAATGAAAATGTTATAATTCATCATGCTGATGGATGCACAACTCTGTGAATATACTAAAGGCCATTAAAATGTGTACTTTAAATGGGTGAATTGTATGGTAAGTGAGTTATATCTCAGTAAAGCTGTTTTAAAAAATCAAATGAAAGAAGCCCTGAGACCCCTCCTGAAAACATCTTAAAAAAAAAAAAAGAAGAAGAAGAAGGGAGGAAAAGCTTTTCACTGAGAGGGTAGAATAATATACAGGTAGATTTTGGATATATAAAGATCCAGCTCCTTAATGTACTTACCTATCAGAATGATTCTCGTTTATGTCTTCCGAGCTCTCGCAAGAAGTCTTCCTGTGTTCACCCCAGTCTGCAAAGGCTATTTTTCTTTTATGAACATACATCAGAATGCTGGTCCGTTGTCAGCCGTTTAGCACTGGGCTTGAGAAGCACAGCTCTGAAGTCATGGAGGCATGTCTACAATACACCTGGGAAAATCAGTCTTGTCACTTTATGCTGATAACTTTATTGTTATTTTTCTGTTCATATTTAGTTTAGCCAACTAAATAAATGCTTCCTAAGGGCAGGAATCAAGTCTTTTGCTCTCCAGAGAACCTGCCTGACACAGCGTCTCGCACAGGGTAGTCTCCATAAATGAGTGATTGAAAAAGCCAGTGTAGGGCATTCGTGATTGGGTTATTTCAAGCTCACTCTGTCTTCCAGGTGAAGGCTTCCACAACTACCATCACACCTTTCCCTTTGACTACTCTGCGAGTGAATTTGGCCTAAATTTCAACCCAACCACCTGGTTCATTGACTTCATGTGCTGGCTGGGGCTGGCCACTGACCGCAAACGGGCAACCAAGCCGATGATCGAGGCGCGGAAAGCCAGGACTGGAGATGGCAGCGCTTGAACCTGGATCCTCCATCCACCGTGTCCGCCGTTGACACCTGGGTTCATGGCTTTTGTTACTATCGTTCTTTTGTTCATTGAATCACGGAAGAGGATAGAGGGTGAGGAGACAATGGAATCTATGTGGTTTGGAAAGTTTTTGTTTGTCTCAAAATAATGTCAAGAAACAACTCAATGAAAAAAATTTTTTAAGTCAATGTAACTATGATTTAACATTAGCTCGTGGACTTGTGATTTAAATGCTGTCGCTACAATATGTCAAACGTACATTGTCATATGCTTGTACATGTTAACCCTGACAGGATGAAGGAATTTAATATTCTTTCAGTGTGATTCAGGAGAGCATTTCTTTTCTTTTCTTTTCCTTTCTTAACCCAGCATTACTTTTAAACACACTATCTGAAGGAGCAGAGAGGCAGGGTAGAAGACAAAAGAGGGTCTAAGAAGTCACTAAGGAATGTTTCTGTTTTGTAATTAGTATACGTGTGTGTCTTGTTTTTTAAGTAAGAGAACTGAAAACTTTAAAAAGTGAGAATACAGGAAATGGCTCTCTTATTTTTTGGCCCTGTTTATAGCTTGTCAATGCTCCACTGTCTTTGCTTCAAGAGAGATCTGTTCACTGCCCAGCTAGCTCTGTATCCTGAGCTGTACGCCAGCCGACCCTATACATCAATGCCTGTTTAGGTGTTTGATTTCGTTCTCTTTGCTATTGTCATTTTGAAGGTGTATAACTCAGACGTGCCAGACATCAAATTAAGCTCAAATTAAGCTTTCATTTAAATGTTTAGACACCTAATTTATATTCTAATTGATCCCAGCCACTGATGCATGCACTTTAGCTACTTCTGCTAAATAAGCGTATTAATTTTCCACACCAGGCCATCAGATCTTAATAACCGACAGTTATCTAGAACTCAGTGTCTACTAATGTTTCACCTGCATGTGGCCTTCATTGATTTTGCAGCAAAATATAAAGTGATCATTATGTAGCTTCCGGATTAAAAAAATTTTGTGTGTTAAGTTGCCTTGTAAAGAGCATGTTGAATTATCGGGACAGCGCGCCCTTTGTGTTAGATGTTAGAGCAAAGGAAAGGCTTCTAGTGTTGGCATCGGAGCGCTGTGAAGGTAGATATTTTTGGGAAAGATGTGGGATTTAAAATTTTGGGGAGAGAAGTGATGCCAATAGAAAATTGTCATAATGAAGTTCTTCATCCAGCAGGTGTTTAACAGTGTTATTTTGCCATTAATAATGTGTAAACTATGAGTGATTTACAATAAATGATTATGAATTCGTTGGTGTTCTTGACCAGATACTTAGATCGCATTTAGAGAAGTCTCTCCAGGGGGCCTGATGCTTCCTGGTGACCATCTGATTCACATTTGTTTTGGGCCCTGGACTAACAACAGCCCCTAAAACCAGGTCTCTCCTCTCCCATGGGCCTTAGGCAGAACCAGAGGGAAAGTCAGCAAGTTTTATTTGGAATGCAGAACCTCCAGTGGTGTCATTTCCCATTTCTCACTCACTAACACTGTCGCTGTACTGCTTCCAGCTGATAAATGGGAACCTCTACTCCTACGTGTCACCCAAAAGAGCGCTTTCCTCCCCGAGCCCCGTGAGGCCCCACCGGTGGTGACCAGAGGTGGGGGAGATGGACTCAACTCCCACTCCATTGCTATCTCTCTCAGCTTCACCTCTGTGCTGCCTCAGTCTCTGCCCATCTTTTGCCCCAAAGCGGCTGTGCCCATGCCATCAGATACAGACTTCTTAGCCTGCCCACAGTTGAGTGGGATTCCAGCCATTGGTGGCTGCCAGACCAGATCTCATCTTGTAAGGAGCCTTTGGATATGACTGTGGCATTTTTCAGCTGCTTCATATGCTATACATATATTGCTAAGACCTTGTACGGAGTGTCGGTAGCATGCAGTTGTGTTCCAAGATGAATTTATATCAGCATGACCTAAGATGGCCCTGATTGGGAATGTTTCTGTGAACTTTTGACCCCTAAAAGTACTGAACTTACTTGCTTGTCCATTAATAGAAAAGATTATGCTTGAAACAGCTATTTGGAATCTTCTCACAAAAGGAGGATATTCCCCAGCTAGTCCAAATAAATCGAGAAACCCACTCCTCTGAACCTGGGTGTTGGGTCTTTATCTGCGGCAGTACCATGAAGGAGATAAGGATTGGGATGGTTTTGATGAAGTAGTGGATGAAGGTTAGAGCATTCTAATGTCTTCCATATTAACATTTCCTGTAGGTCTCAGCAGCACCTAAGGGAAGAAAGTCACCCTGGGAGGCATCTCCAAGCCTATCTAAGGTGGCCATGGAGAGGTTGGTACATTTTTGAAAGGTTCAGTTTAAAGTAAGGGAACATCCTGTCTTTAGCCTCTTGTGTCCTACAAGGCTTGTTTCAGAAGCTCTCCCCCCTGCATCTAGGTGAGGGGAGCCAGAGGGAAGCAGCTCCAATAGTGCTTATCCCATGTGTGTCATGGCGGCTACACAGAGCTAACCGGCGGCGGCGGAGCCAACTTAAGTGCCCTTTGAGTCCCCAGCTGTGCTCCTGGCCAGCTGTGTGACCTTGAGAAAATCAGTGTTTCTAAATCCAGTTTTCTCATCTGCTGAGAGAACGGATGAAACCAGACTCTTGATCTAAATTGCTGTGTTTCCTGAGACATGTTTTTAGGCTGAACAACATGAAAGTACCATTTACTAACCTATTGAACCTCAGTGTCCTCACCCACAGAATAGGGACAGTAACACTTACGTGCATCAATCGGATAAACGTAGAGGCCTCCAGCACAGGGCCTGGCGTGTCCTCGATCCCCAGCAGACATCAGGTGAGGGTGAGAAGCGTGTCCCAGACACAAGACGGAAACTGAGATGTAGTCAAATAACCGCAGGCTGGAAAAGAGAAGGACCAACATCTAGTTTCGATTTTGCCACTAACTAGCTGGATGGTGAAGGGTAGCAAAATATGCCCAAAATATGCCATTTTGACGTGGGATTATTTTGAGTTAAAGGCACTTCAAAAACCTGCAAGCACATGCAAGAAGGGCACTGACTTCTCCTTTTCTTCCTAAAAGCAAGGGATAAAACTGCCATGTAAAAGATGCCCTCTCTATATGAGGAGGAAAGAAATATTCTCATCGCCAGAGACGAGAAGGGGCTGAGAGAAATCAGTACAAGCAAACCTTGTTAAATGACCCTTATCTTCCTTTAACCGGCCCCTACATTTAGATACTTTTTCACAATTACTACTCTTTGTTCAACCTAGTATAGAAGTGCTTAGGCCCAACCACTTTTGGGGTCTTCATTTTTCTGTGAAGGCTCCCATGTACATGTAATAATAAAATCTGTGTGCTTTTCTCCTGTTAATTTGTCTTATGTCAACTTAATTCTCAGGCCCAGCCTGACTGTCAGAGTGTAAAGGAAAAGTTTTGCCTCCCCTACAATGACCCGAATGCCCTTTCAGAGCTTCAGTGTGCCCTTCTGTAAAGGAACCCGACTGGTTTGGGTTATCCTGTCCAGCTCTGCTATTTTAGGAGTCTTTCTCCCTCCATGTAAAGAAGCCTCAGCATGCCGAGGGCCTTTCCTGCAGTGTGCCTCCACCTGGGCCCTTGCGTGTCCCTCTGAACCCCTGGCCTCCTTCCTGCACCTTCACACCTCATCAGAGGATAAGTCTGCCCTGTAACGTCGTTTATGCTTCCCTCCGCTCATTTTTCTCCTCATCAGGAGCTGGGATAGAAGATTTCTGGAGGGAGGAGGTTGAAGCCAGTAGATAAGGATGAGCTTTGGGGATTATCTGTGAGCTGCGTTTATCCATTTCACTCCTGTCCCCAGTTACAGAGGAGACTGAAAGCCAGTTGCATTCTCAGTGGCCGCTCATGTGAAAAACAAGGAAGGAAAGAAAGAACCTAACTTTTATAATACTTTTTCATTTCCCCATTTTTAGTTCAGGGTATTAGTCAAAGTCGTTTCCTTCCCTTTCCTCGACGTCAAGGAAGTGCTATAAATGACCTGGAAACTCCTCTCCTTCTTCTCCCTGGGGGCTGTAGAGTCCACAACCACCCTACTCCCCGCCCCCAGGAATGTGCCTGACGTCTAAATTTGCACCATCAGAAGCAAGAGGAAGGAAAGCGCTGGCCTTCACGTGCCTGTAAGGCACCAACCTGTGTCTGAGCAGCTACTGTGGGCTCCATGACTGCCTTTGTCTTTCTGCTTCCTCTCACCCTCCCGTGATGCCTCTGACTCTGCACCTAGAAGCCTAGTCAGCCGCATGCTGCCCTGACTTCTCCCAGGATTCAAAGGGAAAAGACCGCCTGACAGCAGCCCGAGCTGGCTAGGACTGTGAAGGCTTTGTCCTGAGAAAGGACCCTTCCTCACAGCTCCTGACCTACGGTTGCTATGGAAAAAAGACGACTTTGCTCTGACCACCTGTCCGAATCCTTACAACTCAGGACTCAGTAAATCCAGCAAATCCTGTCCTCTACAAGGCCACCTTTCTTGTCATTGAGAGAAATCTCCAAAGTTGCTTTTCTGATAGAAGCACCCATTGCTGGGCAGAGCCACCAACCCCTGTGCTGTCAGTGGACAAAGTAACTGGGTCCCATTGGAGTCCACATGGTGTGGTTGTATTTTTATTACAAGATTTCACATAAGCCGGTGTTCATGGTGTATGGATCACAAAACACAGGAGCTATGTGCAGAGGCTGCTCCTTATCTTGGACTGTATGACAACACAGTGTGTGAGGGTGAGGGTAGGGGTGGGAGGAAAGGGACCATGTACATGTTATGATCATTGTGATCATTGGAAGAGGATGAACTGCGCTAACTGGGATATCCAGTGTCTCAAAGCAAGAGCTGATGAGCAGTATAGGTGATGACTTTCCGGTTCCAACAAACAGGCTTCTCACACCTGAAGCCTAAGGAGAGGTAAGACCCACTTCAGTTCCTTCCTGGGCCTGCAGTTGCTGCCCATGAATGTGAGAACGGCTCTGTTAGAGCCGACTGGGCTCCCTCCACTCCTTTCTCTGAACTAAAAGGCCCTCAAGCTCCCAGCATCATAAAGTGCTTGTTCCAGGTGTCCCAACCAATGAGCATGTCTGTTTGCCCTGTTCTCTACAGCTCCTGCGAGACTGAGCTATTTCTAACACACAGGGGAGTCAGCTTGTTAGAAAGAATGCATGCACAGTTGCACCATGGCCAACCAAGGCAAAAAATGATCTCAGAGTGGATGCTTTGGCCTGGATGGTTTCAAATCACTATTTTAAAAGTGAAGACCTTGAATTTACCTCTATGTGGGAAATTTTGAAGCAATGATATTTTGGACTCTCTTCAATCACCTTTTTAGTCTATTTGAAGCCAGGGGCATGGATCAGTTTTAAGACACTGAAATGGACAGGCCATTTTGATGTGATTTTGTTTATCGTTAGTTGACTCCTTGGCCTGCATCTACACAACCTGGGGATGGTTAGATTTTTACTTTGTTGGGAGACAAGTAGCCTAAGGAAAAATAGGCAAAACCCTCACTTGTTTGTCTGTAATGTATAAGAGCTGGATGATTCATAGGTCCATTCTTAGATCAAAAACTGTAGGAATCGACAACAAGCAAGCTTAGAAAATGCTAGATTCTGCTTTACCCAAGCAAAACATGGGGCCAGAAGCCATCCGAGTTCTGTATCCCTATAAAAGAAAAAAAGGGAGGAGGCTCAAGGCCAGAGGATCGCTCAGAAAACGGACTGTCTGTTGAAGGCCATGTAAACAGCTGTAGGTGGAGACAGAATCCTGAGGCTGGGTGATATTCATGGGGACGTCACTGCTATGGCTAGATGTTTCTAAACAAACGCATTTTTTGTTTTTGTTTTGCTTTGAATTGTTTTGGTTTTTTCAGTTTCGATCTAAGAGATGTCTGTAAAGTGAGCATTGCTGTGTCCAGGAAATTGCAGCATTTTAAAACTTGGGAACAATAACATGCTTCAAAGTCAAGTCACTAACCATCACATGCCAGAACGATGTGGATGCCAGAGGTCCATGCTCTGTGTTAGAACTAGGCGGAGCCTGCACAAAGCTCAGAGAGGCCATTTAAACCTTCCCCACACTCTTGTCTTGGTTAATCTGGTTGATACAGTGTCTTTTGTTGTAACATTCAGTCCATTGTTTTTCGTTTGCTTTAAATTCAGTACTGCCACATGAAAGAGAAAGAGAAAATAGGGTAGCTTGAAAAGATGTAAAAATATAATTACTCTTTTGAAAGTAAGTATATTTATTATTTTTTTGCCACCCCCATTTCACATGGCTTTCCCGCTCTAAGTAGATGAATGCTCCTGGCTCATAAATATATAGCACTGATGAGTTACTTCTAATTGAGAAGAACATCCTTTATGACAACTTCTAGGCCACTGATTGTAGCGCATTTTAAAAATTTCTTTTGCATCAAAAAGGAAATCAAATGAAAGCACATCAGGCTTGAAAGACCACTGCTGGGACCAGGGAACCAGTCTGCAAGTGACCCCTCAAATCACTGGAATTTTGTTCAGCACACTGTGACCTTAAGAAAAAATAATGACCAGAAAAAGAAAAAGAAGAAAATCTTCATCAGAAAAGTGTTTTCCGAAACTACACCTAGCTTTGATGACCTTTGGCACAATTTTCTGGATCTATTACAGCTGCATTTATAAAATGATACACGAAGAATTCACAACTCACGTTTAAGAGCTGTGCAGACCACGCTGGTCTTAATCACCAGTGTTTTCCCAGCCCACAGAATGGCAAGAGAGGTGGGAGGCGCTTGATAAATATGAGTGAGTGAGAGAATGCATGAATGAATGAGTGGATAAATGGATGCAGTGCACTGCCATGCAGAAAGGAACTCTGTCTAGCATTGCCGTGTCTCATCTTGTGACTTGTTGCTTTGTTTGCCCTGTTAGAGGTGAAACCCCAGGCAGGCGCGCCCACCTCTGTCTTGTGCACAGTCATATCCTAAGCTTCCAGCAGAGTTTACCATGTAGCAGGACCTCAAAATTTTTGTTGAGCCCTCACTGTTTATGAATACGAATAGGCCCTGCTTTCAGAAACAGTTGACCCAGAAATCCAAACTTACAAAAGGAACTAAATTAGAAGCCAATTCTTAGTTTTATGGAAGTACTTATTACAGGTTTCCTTTCATAAGCAGGCCTTGAAAATATGCCTCAACGTATAAAAGTCTTCACCAACTTTTAAGAAGCATATGTGGTGGGAGACACAAGATACACCTCAGTCTGTGAGGACTGCCCCTCACGGAGCCACGTCCAGATGGGCAGCGTTAAAAGCCACACCTCCCTTCTGAGAGGTCACCCACTGAGCCACAAGAATAAGATTATGCTAAGAAGTGAAACAGGCAAAGATGGTGTTATGAGCTGAATTTTGTCCCCTCAGATTCATCTGCTGAAGTCCTAACACCCAGTACCTCAGAATGTGACTATATTTGGAGATACGGTCTTTAAAGAGGTAATTAAGTTAAATATTGTCTCGTCTGAGTCTTTCCCTGCATTTCACACTGTATTCATTCTCCCTGGATATGAGGCAGTGATTCCACCAGGAGGGCTGTCTTACAGAACCAGCATCTCACCAGCTTCCCAACAGAAAACAGCGCTAAAGGATGTTTTGTCTTTCTTTTCAACAATCCACAGGATTTCACTTAGTTCCCACTATGGGGAAGACACAGGACCGAGCATAGCAGGGAGATAGATGGCTATTGTTTCTGACTCTTAAGAAGGAAACAAACTCACCTGGAAGAGAAGGGATCAAACCTTCCCCACCTCCCATCCCGTTGTCCAAATACCATCATGTCATCTGGACTTTTTTCACAATTACCTTTGTAAACGTGGTGGGAAAATAAGCGGCTTAGTAAGTTTTGAGGTTTCACTTAAGAAGTTGGCCTTGGACTTCCTACATGCGGAGTGGGAGAGGAAATGGTCAGTGTTACAGACAAAAAGAGTTACATTCTTTCACTGAAAATAGGCCAAGCATCTTCAAACAATTAAATACATTATTTCCCTTTAACAGAAGCTCAAATCAAATGTCTCACTCGATCAAATGAAGTTAAGAGAGAAACCATCTGTCAGCTCTGGGTTCAGCTCCAGTAGGCCTGTTTTGAACACCATTGGCTGAGGCCTATTTGTATCATTAAAAAATTATCTTAACTGCCCACTGCCAAAAGTAATTTGCCTAGCATTGTCCAATCCTCGGAAGCAGAACTAATGTTTCCTGTGGCTGTGAAGGTCTGTGAAATAACATCGCAAGATAAACGCCTACAGGCAGCTGGAGAAAGTGAGCTGATAATGGAGAGGAGCCCTCTGTGGGAAGTGATAAGAAAGAGCTAAGGCGCCAAGTGCACCGAGGGCCAAAGGCCACTCTGCAAAGCCTCCGGAAGATGGACATATCTGGGGAATGTGGACTGCATAGACAGGTTTATAAGTAGTCTAGGGAGTGTCACTGGTTTCAGATTCTGGTCCCCTCATCGCCTCTCACCCTCAGATGTAAGATCTAGGAAAGTAGAATGGGGTGTGTGTGCACACGCGTGATATGTGTGCATGAGTGCTCTCCAACTCTCGTTCTTCTCTCCCCTTTCCCTCCCCTCCCCTCCCCTCCCCAATCTCTCTCTATCCCTCCTTCCTTCCTCCTTCTTCTTCTCTTTCTCTCTCCCCACCACCCCAGTCTCTCCCGCCTTTCTTCAACCTCCAATAAGTTACTCTATATCACTTGTTCCTAAGGCCCTTGCTTTGACACGTGTCACTGCTGAGGAGGTGGAGAGCAATCGCGTAAAAGCCGGCCAGTGGCTCAGGGATGCAGGCGGCTGGGGAGAAGCCCAGCGAGGCGCATCTTTCCCTGACTCATGCCTTCTCCAAGGCTGAGTTGTCTCTCCCTCGAAGACTTTGTTTCTCCTCCCTGGCCGCCCTTGGAGGCTGGATGCGTTTTGTTTGCCCCCTGCCCTGCTCTCTGCTCAGAGAGGCTGACAGATGTGCATTGTCTCAGAGAGCTTGGGAATGGAGAATGGGGCCATCCGCAGGAAGGAGGGAGGAGAGTGAGGTCCAGGTGTTTATTCTCGGGGTTCCCTCCCCGCAGGGTGGCTGCAGGCTGGCTGCTCCCTCAACTGACAGTCGTGATCCTGTCTCTGTCTTTGGAGCTGGGGGGAGTGGTGGTGCCCATCTTACTAGCTCTGCTCACTTGCTTGTGGTTGCTTGACACCCGACCTGTGCTTTTGTGAGTAGTTCGTGCGACGGCCATGGAGGTGCGCCTCTCAGATCTTCTCTCAAGAACTTGCTGTTCAGCTGCAGGGCTGCAGTTAACTGACTGCCTTCAAACTTCAAGATCTGTGTTGAAGGGTGTGGGTGTGTCATCGTTGCTGCTGCTCTTTTGGCACGCTCTTCCTGAACAGTGCCCATCCATGACTGAGCTTGGTGGGTACCAGGGCCTGGCCATTTTTGCCCAACAAGAGGGACTCCACGAACTGGCAGTCTTTGCTCCAAGCCCCAGTTGGGTCAGCTAAGACTCAGTCTAATCTGAATCGTGCCCTGAGGCTCCTCTGACCCATGCTCCTTCCTCCCCTTTTCTTTCACAGGTGTCAGATCTGCATCAAAGAGTGAAGGCTTTCCCTGTTCACTTCTGCTACCTCCCCCTTTTATCTTCCACAGGCATTACCTCCAATAAATCATTACACCCCTAACTCCATCCCGGCATCTGCTTCCTGGACAATCCAACTAGCACAGGCCTTTTTAAAACTCTCCTCGAAGGACCTTATCTGATCGTGGCACCTCTTCCCTACCAGGTGCCTGACTGAGACACCTTGATACTCTGAATGGATTTTCACATGAGTTCACATATTGACATGGTGGGGAGCCCCAAGCCCCTCCGGGGCTGCTCTGCCCATGATTGAGGACAAAGAGAAATGAAACTCAGATCCCAGTTCCTGTCACCTCCCAGCTTCCCTACCTGCATTTCCACATCATCCATGTCTCTGCTTCCACCCAGGCCCATCCAGGCCCATCCAGGGAAAGCTGGAGAGATGGGGAGAACCTGCTGGACTGTGGGGAACAAGCAGTGACAGTAATAAGAAGTGCAGTCTCTGGCTCTCCTCAGCAGAACCTTAGAAAAGCTCGTTTAATCCTAGTCAACTGGAAGAAAACATCCAAAGTCACCGAAGCAGTGAGGCAAAAATAGCGTCAGAAAGCACAGAGTCTATTCATTAACCCTGGAACCCAGGCTTGTTCCTCCCTGGGAGTTGGGCTGGTTGGCCTTTCGGGCCTGATCTGCTCTGTAGAGAAGAGACTAAGACGTGGGGCTTCTCTGTGGGCAGGAGGATTCTGAATCACTTAGGGGAGGCCATGGGATGTCTGACACACTTCTGGGAAATATCTAGGCTAGAAATTCCTAGTCCTGGTTTTTTGCAACACTGCACATATTTTCTAATGCTCTCAAGATGGGGTGAGAGCCACAAAATCCTAAAAGCAAAATTACCTTTGTTATAAAAAGCCAGCCATGGTGATCTAGCAGTCAAGATTTGGTACAGCTGTCCGAGTTTGTTTCCCATCAGAGAACCACACCACCTGTCTGTCGGTTGTCATATTGTGGCAGCTGTGTGTTGCAGTGATGCTGAAAGCTATGCCACCAGGATTTCAAATACCAGCAGGGTCACCCATGGTGGACAGGTTTCAGCGGAGCTTCCAGACTAGACAGACTAGGAAGAAGGAGCTGGTCACCCACTTCCAGAAAATTCGCCATGAAAACCCTATGAATAGCAGTGGACCATTGTCTGATATAGCACCAGAAGGTGAGAGATGGTGCAAAAAGATGGGGCAGGGTCCTCTGCTGTACACAGGGTTCCTAGGAATCAGAATTGATTGGATGGTGCTAATAGCAACAAAAAAAACAAATATGTCATAGAGAGCTTGTATCTATAGCCTATATTTTCTAGGGGCATTCTGATTTCAAGGATTCTGGCCTGTTGAAAAACGTACACTTATGATCAGACTTAGGGTTCAGAAAATTTGGTCTTATTGTTCATGCAGCATGTTTAGGAGAAGGAAAGAGATGGAGGAAAAGGAAGTATGGCTGTAATATTCCTGAACTTCAAAAATTCTAAGATTCCTTCCTCTCATATCAGTTATTGGTTCTTTCAGGTAATAAATGAAGCCAATGTTTTTCTATTAGTGTCCCTCAACTCCGAATCTTTAGATTTGTAATTATTTCTTGATTTTCTTTTGAGTCCTTGAAGAGCCAGATGCCAAGATGGAATTAGATGGACAAGCAGTTTGTCGAGGAAAATGCCTATGAAGATAAAGGGGCAGGGAGCAGCAGTAATCACGGAGAAACCTCAAACCATGATGCAGGTCTGACATCTGTGAAAGGGGAGAGGGAAGGAAGGATTGGGTAGGAAGCACTGCTGACTGCAGCATAGTGCTGAGAGAATCTGGGTCAGGTCGTTGGAAAGGCCCTGAGTCAAAATTGCCCATTAGAGGGATCCTGTGTTTTTCAAAAATGGCCTGGATCCAATGTCCCTCTGCATTCAACTTCCTGCTCTTTCGACCACCCACACATTTATCTACATCCCCCACAGTCCATGCGCCTCGCCTGAAATCCAGCAGAGGCTCTCCCCACCTTCCTTCCTGTGTCCTTCATTCCTTGCTTTCTCTTTCCTCCAGGTCCTGCCTCATTAACTAGTCCATTTGTTCCTACTTCTTCCACCTTACCAGTAAGAGGTAACAGCTGGAGCATAAAACAGCATGGTGGGGTCAAGCAACTACAAGGCGTTTGGTATGGCTGGAGCAAAATGTGTGAGGTAGGGACCACTTCTTGGCGTAGCCAGGGCTCCTTACACAGGGCTTGTGGGCTGTGCCAAATAGCTTAAACTTAATCACGTGACAGGTAGGAGCGGGCCACTGAAAGGAATGAATCCGGAAATGACAGTTGGGTCACCTTACAGCCAGTCCCGTTCAGTTGGGCAGCATGAACAGCGAATGTCATAGAGGAGAGGCTGGAGCTAAGGCCTGGAGAAGACCTGTTCACAGATCATGCAGTGGGCCTGGGAAAGGAAGAATAAAGATTGTAAAGAAGAGACCTAGAAACAAAAGTTAGGATGTAAAGTCGTCAGTAGGATGTGAGTGTTTAGTTGTCCTGAGCTCCAGGCTCGGATTTGCATAGCTCTCCCTCCTTTCTCCTCAAGCAGCTCAGCTCGACATCTCCCAAACTGACCGTTTCATCTCCCCACTTCCTAATTCTGTTCTCCTCTCCTGCTTGGGAGTCAAAGTCAACTCCACACCTTCCTTGTGCCTCCGGGGCGGTCAATCAGATCTCTGCAGCCCTGTCTGAGAACCGCCTCTGAAGCCTATATCTCGGCCCTGTCCTGAGTGTCTTGCCTTAGGTCAGCTTGCCTGGACCACTGCAGCACACTCCTCATTGGTCTGCCTGCCTCTGCTCTTGCACCTCCAATTCATCCCCCGTGTTGCTGTCAGTGACTTATGTTATTCCTCTGATTATCTAGAAACCACCAAGGCTCAGGGATGAGCGGTAGGCAGGGGCCATGGTCAGGTGTCCTCCTCCCCTGAATTTAGAAATACGATGCACTTTTAAGAATAAAACTATAGAAATGCATCCTGCAAGGGTGGAACTGAAAGTTTCTTTCAGTCAAAATATCAGGGTATCACCTCGGGTGAAACCAGGCTGTATTAGAATGTAAAGTAGCTATTTACACTCTGTAAGGCATTAGTGTGTCTAAGGGAAGACAGGGGGGGCGTTCATCAGAGGGATGGCGGACAGCATAAACCATGGGTCTGCCGTGAGGATCCCGTATTGTCTGCACAGAGTGCGGGGACCCTGTTAACCTGTGCAGTCCCAGGGTCAGCGCATCTCTGCAATAGACAGGCGTGATCAGACTGTCAGGGAATGATGCCACTGGAAGCATGGCCTCTAACTCTTCTAGCTCTGATTCATTTGCACCACACTCTCTTCTAATTATAATCTGATTTCTCCTATAAGATGAGAACCCACCGAGTATTATAGTCAGCGTGTCAGTTTCATTTCTTGTTGTAATTAATACCCTGGCCTTTTGAATTGCTTCTTGGTCTCTTGTGAGTTAGTCTACCGTGAGTCTTTCCTCAAGGATTACTGACAGAGTCACGGTTCCAAGCCTGCAGAGCTGAGGGCAAGACCTAAGAATGGTGACATCAAAACACCAACCAGAGAGGCCCTTTGGTGGACAGGCACACAGCCAGCCTTTCCTTGTGACATCCTGCTGTCTCAATAAAGGTCTTTTCAAGCTATCACCGCAAGGCCAGCCGTGTGGATGGCTGAGTGAATATCCACTAACAAAGGGTGCAAAGACAAGAAATTGTGTGTGTGTGTACACAAGTGTGTGCACACATGCACAGGTGTCCAGAGAAATGTAACTTCTTAACAACTCTGGGAAACTCAGATGAAGTCATCAATCTGCTAGACCACGTGGTCTTTCATTAAAGTCACACTTTTTGTAAAGTAAATGTTGGGTGGGTAGATGAATGAAGGACTGGATGAATAAACATTAGCTATCTAATTTTTACATTGAACTTAATAGTTCACAGGTGTTAGTACACAATTGCTAAGCTGAATATTTGAGTCCCCCTAAAATTCATATTTTGAAATCCTGACCCCTAAAGATGGTAACATCAGGAGATGGGGCCTTTGGGAGGTCCTTAAGTCATGAGGGTGGAGCCTCACGGGACGGGGGATCTCTGCCCCTTCCACCATGTGAGCACACAGAGAGAAGGTTCTGGCTGTGAACCAGGAAGAGGGCCCTCACCCAACCACACCGGCACCCTACAGACTTCCGACCTGCAGAACTTGGGGCAATAAATTTCTGTTGCTTATAAGCTATTCAGTCTGTGATATTTTGCTAAAATAGCCCAAATGGACTAAGACAGCTAGAAAAGATGATCTGCGAATTTCTTACTGTATTGGAAACAAAATCATTTTTCCAAGTTCCTCATTTCATTTAAAAGATGACTTTAGGGAATAGCTAAATTCAGAATAGAGCCAAATAATAGAATATTATGGATTTTCCCTAAACAAAACAAATGAGGAATTATCTGTTTAAAAACCCTCACATTAGAAGACAATGGCTTAAGCAAAAGAAAGTCTAAAAGCTGTGCTGAAAGGGACATTTTAAAGATTCATACCGAGAGGATGAGAATTCTCTTGATCCCCGAGTCATATTGATATCAGGAGGGAAATGGAGACGATGAATAACATTTAGACCACAATTTTCATCTTTGCAGAAGTGGAAGTGTGGGAAGTTTTCATGATTCCTACTTTTATTAGAACATCATTTTAAATCCAAGTATGAAAGTTTTTGGGAGTGGTAAGTTGTATACAATATTAGCAGTCAGGTGGCACATCTATTAAAATCCAGCTGGTGAACAAAATGATGGTATCGTTTAAAAATAAAATGATAAAAAATGTAAAATGATAAAAGACGTAAAAAATTTCCCCAAATCACCAAGTGATTATTCATATTAATTGAGATAACCGACTATAATAAACTGCCCGCACAGCACCCTTGTTCCCTGCGTCGGGGACCGCGAAGTGAACTCAGAAGAGCCGCTGGGTCCAGGTTTCCTTGACAACCGCTCCCGTAGAAGCCGTGATCAAAGACAGGCTCCCACAAAGCCACGAGGAAGAATAATTGATGATCAGGCTCCCAGATCTAAGATGGCATCGCGATCTGATGATATGGTGTGAACTTTTTCTAAATTTAAATGGAAATTTGAGTGTATGTGTGTTTTAAACCTCACTCCTTTTCCTTCACTGTTGTTTTTTTGTGGAATTCCCCATTTTTCTTTCTCAGTTCCAAAATAAGAAACTTCTTTTTAAAAAGGGTAGCAGCCGCAGTTAAATTGCTGCCTTGGAAAACCTAACCTAGAAAACAATTATTTTTCATTTAAAACCAGCAATCCCATCAAAAGGGCAACCCGTAGGCCAGGCAAAGGTGAGTGGCAAATGGGAGCTGGTTCTGAGAGATTTAACTGCAAATCTAAAAAATCTCCTTGTGTGTGTGGGTGTGCTGGATGCCTCCACGATCGTGGTATGCTGCCGAACAGCAGGAAATTAGTTCATAGCGCAAACTGTCAGAAAAACGCAAGCACACTCCGAGAAAGGGAAGGCAAAGGTTCTACTGTGTCAGCCTTTTTCCCGTTTGCTGGCAGAACAGAGACTTCTCAGCAAGCAATTCCAGGTGCGGAGAGAAACCTGTGTGCCAACGGGAGACAATTGGAAAAGGAGTGGGGATAGGGAGGCGAGGAATAACAATGAGGATAAACAACACAAAGAAACCCAATATGTTGTAACAAAAGGAAGCTTTGAGGTGTTTAATAGCATCACCAAGCCAATTCTGCTCACCCAAATGGGAGAGATCAGAAACGCAATTACTCCAACCCTGAGGAGTGAATACATAAAATAAGAAGCCGGAAGAAAGCAAACCAGAATAAAGACCTCAATTAACAGAAGTACCCTAAGAAATCGCCTTTCTCCTTTCTTGTTTTCTTGGTGAAATTTTAGATGCCTTTCCCCAAATATGCAATTATCTCAGTAGAATGAAGTAAGAAATGAAACTGCAGTGTAAACGCACTACCGAGGAGGAGGGCAGACGCGGAAAGGGAGGGCTGAAGGATGGTTGCGAGGTGCAAGCTTTCCCGGTCACCTGTGTGGCCTGTAATGCAGAGAATCCCACAGGCCCTGACACGTTGATCCTAAGGAAAGCACTTTGAATTATTTCATCCTAAGTAAAGCGACCAGCTGTTCCTCTGTTTCAACAACAGCAAATCCACAAAAAGTTACGGTTCCTTCCTGATAAGAAGGCAAAGTGGAATGTCCAGGCAGCGAGCCACGTCAGATGCACGATTTGACCTCGCCACTTATCGAATGTGGTTTGAGAGACCAGAGATGTGTCTGCATGCAATAACCAAGGTCAGCGAGGCTGTGTAGCCACCGTCTCAGCCAGAAGCACTTACTCACTGTCTGAATGTGAGGACGGTATATAGTGGCAGATGCCGGCTCACAACCCTGGTCTTCTAAGAGAGGGTTCTCAACTCCAAGGCACTCCTTGTAGTTCAATCATTTCAGGAAATGATTGATTCACTCCAAAGACAAATCATTTGAATTAACTTTTTCTTTTAAAATTTAAAGCAATACATTAACTCATTGTTGATGAAGTCGTGGAGAAATGGCTGCTGCCTAAAGTGTCAGTGGGAAATACAAGCTTTCTGGAAGAAAATTTGGTTATGGGTATCAGCATTTAAAAGGAAGTGATTAGATAAGTGGCTCTATCTTCAAAATATCTCTACAGTCTGACCATTTCTCATCACCCACCACCACCTCCCTTGTCCGGGCCACCATCATCTCTTGCCTGCTTTCTGCAGAAGCCTCCAGACTTCACTGGGCTTTCACCTTTGACCTTCAGTCGATACTCAACAAGCGGTCAGATCATATCACACCTCTTGTGACCGTCTGATGACTTCCCATCTCATCGTAGTAAAAGCCAAGAGCTTGCAACAGCCTTACAAGGCCCCTCCTCCCATTTCCTGCACAAGTGTCTCGGACTTCACCTTCTGCTTCTCTCCTCTGTGCTGGTTCCACTCCAGTTGACTAGCCTTGCTCCTGTTCCTGACCTCACCAGGCACACTTCTGCCTCAGGGCCTTTGTACTTGTTGTTCCGTTCCTGGAAATCTTGTACCCTCTCTGTCCTACCTCCACCCCTCCTTCACCAACCTCAAGTCTTTTCTCAAAAGCCATCTTCTCAGTGAGGCTTCCTTTGTCCGCTCTATTTAATACTGCAGTGGTCCCTCACTTCCTATTCCTGTCTCCTGCTTAACTTTTCTCCATAGCATTTATGGACCCATCAGCATCTGACACCCTCTGTAGTTGACAATTTTCATTTAAATGTCATGTAAAAGAGTGATCCCCATAACTCTGGAACACCTGGGGAGTACCCAGGCAGCGGATCTCTGAGTTATACAAACTAATAAAAGAACTCATATGTCATTAAAAAATCAATTTTCTTGCTTTTTAGTTACTTCTCCCTCTAGAAATAGCTATAACTGATATTCACATATGTCACGACTAATATCCTCAGAAGGGAAAAACAATTAACCACTGTGAACAATAATCATTTGTTAGTTTGAGGTCTTCTTACGTCTTACTGACGGCGATCGTATCTTAGCGTCAGATGGACGCTGGAGCTTTCTGTACGAGGTGAGATGTAGGAAAAGTAATTTCTTATGTGCAAATTAAAACATACTGTAATTAATTTAATACAGGCAAGACACCTTCTCAAAATCCTGTTTAATGAGTTTAACCATCAGCTTTCCTGAATAACTAAATAGTACCGCTTCAGCCACGGCATTAACGTCCTTCTGTTAATTTTGCAGTATTATGATTTATGACTTCTTGTTTATTGCTGACACTAATGCAAACTTCTTGAGCCTGGAGTTTATGTGTGTGTTGGGGGAGTGATTCTTCTATTTCCCTAAGTCTGTCTGGCAGTCAGGAATTCAGTCCACAAATATTTCCAGATGACTCCCTGTGTGTTGACACTGCGGACGCAGCATTGGGCAAGCTGGAGAAGGCCCGCCAGCAAACGGAGGAGACAGAGGTTGGACTAGAGCCATGAGTGTTACGAAATCGAGAAGAGCGAGCCCTTGGTGTGTGAAACCGAGAGACCTAGCCTTGCAGAGGGTCCCTGGGGTGGGGGCGAGGGGGAAGAAACACCTGTCTGAGCAGTGGGGTTTAACTCTGAGTTTTCTCGGCAAAGGTGATGGAGAGGAGAGGACTCCTCAGGCAGAGGGAACAGCATGTACAGAGAAAGACCCCAAAGTGGGAGAAAGGATGAAGTGTTCCAGAAGCAGAAAGAAAACCCGTGAGACCGGAAAGGCGGACACGGTCTTGGAGTCGGGGCCAGGAAGGGCGAGGGAAGGCAGGGAGGGTTTTGGGTCAGAGATCGGTTTGATCCGTGCCCTGTGGTCAGTCGCTCTCTGCAGCCTTTTGATTTTCTGGCCGTGTCCTTGCCTAACTGCTGGGCTGTTACGTAAGGACAATTCCAGACTCATTGTCCAGGACTTTAAGGGAATTCATTGAATTCATTTTACTCTCTTTCATGTTTATTTGTAGGATAGAAAATTGATTTTAAATAACCCCTAAAGAACCTAATCAGTAGCTGCTTACGGAAACAAAAGCGATATTTCACTTCCATATTCCCCGACCAGACTGGGCGCGAGCAGAGCTGTGTAGCATTTAGAAGAGCATGCGTTCTGGAGCTTGGACTCAAATCCCAGCTCTGTCACTTGCTTCCTTGTGTGAAGTTGGGCAGGTACCTAATTTCTCTGTGTCTTGGTTTCCTCATTTGTAAAATGGGGGACAATAACAGGACCTCATAGGCGAGGTGGCCACATAATTAATGGTACGAACTGGACATTTTGGAGAGGAAGTGGGTACTAGCCTGGGTCAATGTGTGTGAAGCACTTAGAATAGTGCCCGGCACACAGTAAGGCTGTAATTATCACTATCAAGATGCTTTCATTTATTCCTAAAAGGACTAGAACCACCAAATGATTTCAGATGTCAACATGGTATAAAGGGAGAATTAAGGAATATTTAAAACTCCATGGTGCTGTGGCAGACTCAAAAGTGTTGTAACTGGATGAGGATTATCTTTTGACAGAAAACTAAGCAAAGAAATGAAAACCTAAATAGAAGCAAACCATAGCTGTGCTTAGAAAGACAAGTACTTTTGGTGAGCAATACTGGTTAAATACCAATATTAGCACTTTCTAAAATGAAATTTAAAGCAATCTGGTTTACAGATTGGGGTGTTAATCTGCCAGAAGCATCAATTATATGAGCACTTTATTTAGTTCTGGCTACTAAAGTAATAACTGCTAGTTATAGCAAAATTGAAGATAGGGGGCCAGCCCAGGGGCATAGTGGTTAGGTTCACATGTTCCACTTTGGGGGCCTGGGGTTCGCTGGTTCGGATCCCAGGTGTGGACCTACACACTGCTTGGCAAGCCATGCTGTGGCAGGCGTCCCACATATAAAGTAGAGGAAAATGGGCACGGATGTTAGCTCAGGGCCTGCCTTCCTCAGCAAAAAAGAGAAAGACGGGTGGCTGATGTTAGCTCAGGACTAATCTTCCTCAAAAAAAAGGAAAGAAAGAAAGAAAGAAAATGAAAAATTGAAGATGAAAAAAGAAGGAAATGAAAGTCATTCATTCTCATACCACTAAAAATAACCACCAACATTTTGCTACATGCTCTTGGATGCAATATGCCACTTTTCTGTATGCTTTCCCTGTGCAGGCACAAATATGTATGTATGTCCATCTATCTACTTTTTCAAAATTAAGAGCATTCTATAAATGTAGATGTGTTCGTTTCCTGGGGCTGCCATAACAAAGTATCACAAACTGGGCTTCCTAAAACAATAGAAATTTATTCTCTCACAGTTCTTGAGGCGAGAAACCTGTACTCAAAATATTGGCAGGGCCGTGGTCCCTCCGAGGACTCTAGGGGAACATCCTCCTTGCCTCCTCTATCTTCCGGTGGTTTCCAGCAATCCTGGGGTTCCTTGGCCTGTGGCAGCATTGCTCCACTCTCCGCCTCTGTCTTCACATGGCCTTTTTCCCTGAATGCCTGCGTCTTTGTATGTTCACAAAGCTTTCTTATAAGGACACCTGTTACTGGATTTAGGGCCCAACCTAGTCCAGTGTGACCTCATCTTAACTAATCATATCTGCAAATGCATAATTTCCAAATACAGTCACATTATGAGGTCCTAGGTGGACATGAATATTTGGGGGACACCATTCAACTCTGTACAGCATGTGATGAAGATATCTGACTTGACAGTGTAAGACACAAAATCCTTCCCTCCATCCCGTGGTATCCCAAAGTGAAATATTTGAATCTCCTCTTACCATGAGTCCCAGGAAGTCCAGCCTAGCGTCCTTCCGTACATCCCCCTGGGAATGTCTGCTTACTCACTGGGCTGGGGGTGGGGTGCTTCTGACATCGTCCAGGACCCAGAGAGGACAATGCAACCTCCCTAGGATCACAGGGACTGTGGCCTGGCTGTGGCCTGGATTCAGCCACTTCCCGAGCCCGTGCCTGCCTCCCAAGTGCTGCCCTCGCACAGACTCCTGTTCTGCTCTTCATGGGCCCAGAACAAGCACTGACACTTGTTGGCTCAGGATACAACAGACTACCAGTCCTATTTCTTTCCACCCTCAAGGTAGTTTTATTTCAGAAGACCTTTTGCCTCATCCTGATCGTGAACCTTGGTGACTCTCCCAATCTGCCCTGGAAGAGTTGTTTAACTTTGTTTCAGCAGTAAGGTATCAGAGTCTCAGTCCCTTTCCCCTCAGAAGGCCCCTGGGCTCCTTATGCAAATGAGAGCACTTGCTCCCTGGAAGGATTCGCACTAAGAAGCACTGGGAGAGATCCCGCGGCTCAGCCACGGAAAATAGACTGTCCTCCCCTCAGGCAACAGGTGCCTAACTGCCTTCTTACATTTCAGAACAAGTTACTGACTATTAAATACTTCTTTCCACAAAAGGAAGGTGTGAGTCAGGAGGCTGGTGGTCTCCTATAGACCTAGAGGTATCTGGCATAATTTTAAAGTCGGTCCCCCCACACCACGTCCTACTTTTGAAACTTAGCATCGAGTCATCATTTGCCTACCATCCTGTCACGTGGCTATTCTATGACTTATTTAACTGGTCCCATATTTTGATACATTTAGGTGGTTTCCAATCATAAACTAACTGGGATAAAAATCCTCATTCACTTAACAAGTATTTATTATGCATCTACTAGGTGCCAGCCAATGGTTTAGGCCCAAAGGGTCTAAAGGTCTTGTTCTCAAACAGCTTACCTTTCAGTGACAACAGATGCAAACAAGCAGATGTACGATGTCATGCCTTCACAATCACCATGAAGAAAAATCAGGTAACAGGAGTTGCTTTTCTAGATAGGGTGAGTGGGAGGGGCTTTCCTGAAAAGCTGGTGTTGCATAAAACCTGCCCAATCTGGTGAACTCGAGAAGGCTCTTTATAAGGCATGGCAACACTCAGATGAAATCTTGCCTTTTTTGTTTGTGGTGTTTGTTTGCTAACTATATCACATAGGAATATAAATAAAGTGGAGATCTCTCCGTTAGGTGAAATTACCACTTAGATCAACATAAGTGCAATATGCACAAGCAGCTGATGAATAAACTGGATTTAAAAAATCAATAGCTGTTCAAAAAACTACAATTAATATTATATCTACTCCATGAAAATATGTGTGTTACCAAATGAAGGGACGACATTGTAAACCATGACAAGTGGCCCCCGGATCACATTCAGTTGAGATGTGGCTGGATCTATTGGTAGCACATTCTCTTTTCTTAAGAGATTTGACAGTTTTTGCCCCTCGATAGTTTTCTCAACAAAACTGGTGCCAAACGAAGACCAGCAGAACTACTGACTCTGAAAGTAAGTACTTCACCACCGATTATTACAATTTACTTACTAAAAAACCCAGTCTGCCTTTAAAATACTGTCCCGAGTTTCAAATGCTTGAATATTTTTGTCACACCGAGAACCAAGCTCTTCACAATGTTATACCTTGGTTTTATCATGCTGCAACATTTTAAGTACCCGGGTGTTGAAATGTCCTGACTTCATTGTTAAAGTCTGCGTGTGCTGTTCCAGGTACCAGTCTGGTGCTGCGGAAGAAACAACCCCAGAACTCGGTGGCCTCAAACAGCCATCACGTTACTATGCTCACTCCCTGTGGGGCAGCAGTTTGGACAAGGCCTGACTGGGCAGTTCGTATGCCGTATGGTGCAACAACAAGGTCACTCGGTGGGCTCCAGCTGGTCACTGGGCTGGGCCGGCAGGTCCAAGATAGCTTCTTTCACATGCTCGGTTCCTTAGCAGAGACAACTAGAAAGCTGGGTCCCTTTACCTCTCCATGTAGTCTCAAGGCCCCTCTTCATGGCCTCTCCAGAGAGCAGCTGGACTTCTTATGTGGCAGCTCAGGGCTCCAGGCCTGTGTCCCAAGAGACAGGGGCTAGAAGCTGCCAGTGTCCTAAGGCCAAAGCCAGCAAACTAGCACAGGGTCACTTCCGCTGTATTCTATTGATCAAAACAGTCGCAGAGCCCACCAGAAAGAGGGGAGGGGAGATAGACCCCACCTTTCAAATAAGAGGAATGTCAGAGAATTTGTAGCCATCTTTAATCGGTGACTATATATATATTTAGCTTTTATTATGGAAAATGTTAAACATATGTAAAAGTAGACAAAATAGTATATAAACCTCCATGTACCCATCATCCAGCTTCAACAGTTTTCAACCCATGGCCAATTTGTCTCATCTATGCCTGCACCCTCTCCCTCTATGCCTGTTATTTTAAATCAAACCTCAGACATCATATTAATTCACCCATTGATGCTAAGCTTTAAAGTACTGTAATGAACAGAGAACAGAAGAACTTTTGAGGGAAAATATATTCATTTCAGAGGTTTTTCTTTTATTTATATCAAGTTGTTCTTACCTCTTGGAAGATGCGTTCCTTCCAAGAAATCTCTTAAGTATTTGAACCGCAAAGAACAGCCACTTTGCTGTACAGCTTCTGGTGAAACATGAATGCACCGGACGAGAAGTCAGGACACCCGGGTTCTAGTGTCGCAGCCCCTGACCAGCTGTGTGATACTAGGAGTGATAACAGCTATCTTTGACTGAGTCCTCGCTTGCAGCTCCACATTCACCATTTCACTTCTATTACTATTGCTATTTTACAGATGGGGTTAGAATAGGTAAGCAACTCGCCCGGGAAGAAAGAATGGCAGACGTGGGATCTTATCCAAATCACGTTGAGGCTCCATTTCCTCTCCGTCCCATGGAGTCTATCACTCAAGTTCAACCTACTGCTCTGGAGAATAATGTATTAAGTGCTCGGCAAACCGCTTTGAAAATATTTCAAATTCCAATCACAAAACCTTTTCGAGAGGTAATCTATTTTCACGGCTCAAAAATCCAAACAATGTAAAATAGTGAGGAGTCTGGCTCCCACTCCTGTTGCCATTTATCTCACTCTCCTACCCACTTTCTCTGCACAGGTAACCATCTAATTATTATTTATTTATGCAAATACAGCAAATGTGAATAAGTGCATTCCTATGGACCCCTCATTACACAAATGCAGCACCTGTGTGTGTTCAATCTCTATGCAAGGTATTCCTGTGCCAGCAAATAGCTGGCTTCCAGGTCCTTTTTGATAGCTTCCTAGTACCTCATTGTGTAGATTTACCATCGTTTATTTAACAAGTTCCCTATTGATGGACATTAGATTTTCCCCCCAATCTTTTGCTACTACAGACACTCAAGCACAACGTTTTGTTTTTGTGGGAAAACAGTGATATGTAGTGCCTATGTGCAGATACTATGAGAATGCTGATATGCATATGTTGTGAGGGCCTGTGCGCATGTTAGGAGAGGAGCAACTGGGAGCACAATGCCCTGGTTCTCTGTTTTGTTCAGCGCCATCATCCTTTCCCACTTTTGATACTTAACACAAGGAGAAGTTCATCAGGCTTAACTTAAAGAACTATACCTTCTTTTGGAGTCTTCCCATCAGGGAACCCCCAAGGACCAGAGAATTAAAGCCCGTAGATGTAACATTGTCATTGTCACTTCTATCAGTCTCGTCTGGATTTGCTTATTTTAAAGCTCTGCCTATACAACTAGATCCTTGTGATGTTCACATATTGGTACAAAGGCTGATATCTTAGAAGAACTACTTCTAGGAAAAGGTATCCTGGCCTATGTGTTTCCTTTATCACAGTTAGTGCAATTATAAACCCAAGCGGATTAACCAAGGACATAACCTGGAGAAATCCACAACCAGTGACATAAAAAGAGGGAAGTAGGAGGCAAAATCCAAGGCATAAGGGGAGGGATCTCACGACTTTAGAAGAATAGTTTCTCCTCGCTGTCCTCTCTGCTTCTTCTCAGATGAGGAGGTGATTCTACAGCTGACTTTAAGTAGGGTTGAGTTTGCTGTGGCCTGAGTGAGTGGTGTCGAAGACACCCCCTGATTCCCCACACCTCTCTTCTGCTTATCACTGCCTGAAAGTCTTCTCTTTTGCTTCTCTTTATCACTGCCCGAAATTTCACCAATTCAGGATTCATTTGGGTTAAAAGCATCTCATTTAAAAGGTAAATATCTCCAGTCATTCATGCCTTAAAGTACATTGATTTACTCCATTACCCTATTGGAACACCCAGTGTGGGTCAGCCATGTTGAACTAGAATGTACTGAGGTTGCTGGGGTGGGGTGGGGTCGGGTAGGATGCCCAGGATAGTTTGGAAATGGGGAGCAGGGGGAGACGAGTGGGAAGGGTGCAGTGGGGAAAGGACTCGGGGATGCTGGAGACAGAGAACTCATCATCTCATATTAGAAGAGAAAGGAGGCTGTGGAGAGAGACATGCAGAAGAGAAGTGGGATGGGACCCAAAAGGGACACAACCCTTTTTGTAATTTTACCCAAGAGTGCCCTGCTTATTTGGCCATGTCTCCCAAGAATGCCTCAGTTGCTTAACTCTGGATCTTTCCTCTGTACTGTTTGTCCTGGTTTACTATTCCAACTGTAAATTGGAATCTAGAGATGGCAGGACAATGTCCAACCAGAAAGCAAACATTAGTATACGTGGTTGTTTGGTTAGTGGTATCCTCAATGATACTTTCCCATTGGCACTGTGGTTTAACTACAGTACATTTTGTTTCATGGTCTGGATTTCAAAAATCTCAAACATATCATTACACCCACACCAAGAACATGACTAGAGCAAAGATTTTTAAGAAGGGCTGGAGCTGGGGGAAGAGAAGCAATACACACATTTTCAAAGAACTAAGTCAATTATTTCCAAAATGATTCTGTGGAAATAAATCTCAGCTTCATGCACATCTTAGCTTCTCATCTTCTCCTCTGCAAAGACTCCGCAGGCAGTTGAAGTCTTTAACATAAGGTGCCAAGCTGCCCTATAAATGGCAAAGCCGCCTTAGGCAGCATCTGTGTTTTGACAGATCGACTTCTAGGAATCGGGGGGGAAAAACCATCATGTAACACCGTGTGCAATGAACGCTTTGCAAGCCTGACAGATATTAAGCAATAGTGTCCTACTTCCCGGACTTCTCCTGCCAAGGGTACTTTTGACATCTGTATATGTTCTCTGGGTCTCCTTTTGGTTTTTACTTCATCCCTGTTTGAGTGTTTCTTCCTCACCTGGCCATAGCAAATACTGTATGTCGATCGCTTCCTCCCTTCTTTCCCCACATATCATAAGTTGTATTTCTCCAACATCCCATGCAGCTTCTATTTTCTATTTACCTTGTACCTCAGTCTTATGCCTCTTCTGGAAGACGTCATGGCTGAGCTTCGGGAAGCCAGGTGGTGGGAAGTGCTTACAGAATATTTTAAGTAGCGCTGGTCACCTGTAGAGAACATAGGCCAATACTTCAGATCACATCGGACCAGGACTGCTTGGGCAAACCTGATAATGGCATTTCATTTTCCTGTGCCTTAGTTTTTCCTTCTATAAAATGAAATTCTAAAAAAAAAGGACCACTTAAAAATAGTCCTTAGAGTATAGCACTTTTGCATGCACTAGCTCATTTAATCCTCAGAGCAACTCCATTAGGTGGGTATTTCTATCCACAAACCAGTTTGGCTGGGTTTGGTGGAAATGTTCCTGATTTGGAGCACTGCAGACACTATTGGTTCTGTACATTTTTCTCTCCTTGGCAACAGAACTCTGATTTACCAGATGTCCCTCCCTTGGGAAGAAGGCCCTCACCCAGCTCCGTGGTGAGCTCTGACTAGCCTAAGCCAACCATGGTGACTTTGTTCTCTTTGCTAGTGATTGTTTTTGGGGTGGACAAATGACTCAGTTCTGGCTAACAGAACAGGAGACAAGGTCTGCTGGGGACTTCTAGGAAAATCTTCTAGATCTTAGAAAGACACAGGGAAGAGGCAGACTTTCCAGACTTTGTGCCTGCATTTGTTGCCTAGAACTGCGGAAGCCCCCTCGGGACTATGTAGGGAGCTAGCCCAGAAGAAAACCATCAAGTTAGGATGATGGAGGGAAAAGACAGAAGAACGTAAGACTCTGATGACGTTGTTGAGCCACTGAATTAACCAAGCCTAGATTCACCCTACCTTAGGCCTTCATGTTACATGAAGTAATAAATCTGCTTATTGATTACCTAGCTTTTCTGTTCCTTGCAGCTGAAGACAACCTAAATAATAATAATGTGTCACACTTCACAGGTATGTTTGAGTCTTTTGGCTCCAAAGGGACCACTCAGCTTGCACCCACCTGAGTTTAGGTGCCCTCCCTGAGTTCCTGAGCCAGTCCTCAACTTTGCCTGTGCATTATAATCACCAAGGGGCATCAAGACATGTCCATGCCTGGCCTTCACCTGCAGAGGTTCTGACACGTGGGTCTAGGCTGGGGTCTGGGGTTTGATATTTTTTTAAAAGCTCCCCAGGCAATTTTAATGTGAGAAGCATTGGTCTAAAAGGACGCAAAAAAATACAATTTTAGGACACTTTTTCCTTCTTAACACGGTCCTGCCTCACTGTCCACCCCCGCCCCCATGTTGTTAGCACCTCCTAGACATAGGGGGACCGTACATCCTAGTTTGCTTGGGGCAGTCCCAGTTTGTAACTGTTTCCATGACATAATTATCAATAGCAAACCCTTTATCCTCAAAAATGTCCCAATTTGGATGATTGGTCATTTTACCTAAAAGGACTCTGAGTGGAGCTAGTTTCATCAAGACTCGTATCACCCCCCTCCCCTATTTCAGGTGAGCGTGTGCTACCCCAGCATTGGTAGGAGGCCCACGGGTGCAGAGGACCTGTTCAGCCTGCTGGAGTTTTTAATAAGTGTTTCAGTCCCACCCCTGGAGGCTTTAGATTTAGGGTTGAGAGAGAATCTCAGCTGTCTAGTAGAAAGTTAAGTATTTCCTGAGTTATTTTTATGTGCTAAATTATTTGTCACCTCTCTGATGTGCATGAATCCCGCCTGAAGGCAGGGCAATGATGTAAACGATTCCTCCAGGTCCCCCCTGCCCCAGGATGCTCTGATAATGCACATCCTGCTGCGGCCCTTCAGAACTGGAAGAGGAAATTACACCATGGGAGCTGCTGAAGCAGAAGAGAGCTCTTGATTTAAGAGGTTGGAGTGGTGTTCAAAGCAGATAGCTGAAGCATTGGGCAGGAGAAATTGAAAGGTGGAGAAAGAAAAAAACCAGAGAAAGAGACTGAGTCGCTTTACTATGAGCTAATGAAAGTTTTGGAAGCTTGCTTGGGATTAATAAGACACTTAAGATATCATGCAAGTGGCTAAGACGTGGCCATGCGAGGATACCAGACCTGTCTTCCAGGGCAGCCAAGTGGAGTCCTAATTTTACAGATCTCTGATGAGTTGTGTAGGAGAAAACCAAAGAGCATTTGGAGGACTGCTAGTTGGCATCCAAGAAGCTATAGTGAAAACTTCCAATCAAGAAGGGGCCATCAAGGCTGTCCTCTCTTCTGGACGATGCCTTAGATATTTAGAGAGATTACTCTGTGGGAGGGCAAAATTGAAGGTCCTGAGGACACTCAAAAAACACTGATCACTTGTTGAGAAAGGGAATTCTTTAGAATGTGCCACTTAAACCCCTGAGTTCTCTGACACAACCCAAGAAGAGATTAGAACCTGGAAGAGTGAGTTTCTTGCTTGTACCTCCAAGACAGCAGAGCTCTGCTGCACCTGTAGGAGAGAAACTCGGTCCACTTTGGCGACTGTTTCAGTTATACATTGCTGTGTAACAAGCTATCTCAAAATTTAGTGACTTAAAACAAGGACCACTTATTTGCTCACAATTTTGATATTAGGTCAGGGTTAGGCTGGGACAATTCATCTTAGCTCCATATAGCATCTGCTGGGACAGCTTGACTGTGACCGAGGATCTACTTTCAAGTGGACCCACTCCCATAACTGGCAAGTTGGGGTTGGCTGTCAGGGGCCTTGATCCCCTTCCACATGGACCTTTCCAAGTGGCTTCATAGGCTCCCTCCCAGCATGGAGGCTGGGTTCCAAGAAAATCAAAGAGGAATCTCACAGCCCTGCTGAAGGCCCGGCTCAGAACTGGCACAGCCTTGCTTTCACTGTGTCCTACTAGTCAGAGCAGTTGCAGACCCAGCCCATATGCAGAGGGGCAGAGTAATAGACCCCACCTCTCAGGGATGAAAGTGGCAAAGAATTTGCTGCCATCTTTAATACACTACATGGCCCATGGAAAAAGTCAGCCATAAAGTGTCAAAATACAAGGTTATCGAAGTTATGAAAGTAAAACTTCAAGATAGTCAATGAGAAAGTGTTCTGGTCCTACAAGGAGGAAGGAAAAAGAAATTTGGGGGGGCTCAATATTCCTGGAGATTTGCTGGGGAGGGAGAAGAGACAAAGGTCATTTTCATTATCACTGCTACTGTAATTCACACTCCTGGTGTTACTCCTAAATTTGTGCAGCCAGGGGAACAAAATGTATCTATCTATAGCTTAAAACATCAAAGTTTAAAAGATTGACATATGACTTAGATTATTTAATTTAAAAATATTATGTTAGGGGTCAGCCCGGTGCCGCAGCGGTCAAGTGCCCATGTTCTGCTTTGGCGGCCCGGAGTTCGCCAGTTCGGATCCCGTGTGCAGACATGGCACCGCTTGGCAAGCCATGCTGTGGTAGGCATCCTACATATAAAGTAGAGGAAGATGGGCACAGATGTTAGCTCAGGGCGAGTTTTCCTCAGCAAAAAGAGGAGGATTGGCGGCAGATGTTAGCTCAGGGCTAATCTTCCTCAAAAAAATAAAATAAAAAGAAACACTAAAAAAAATTACGTTAAATTATTTACTACGTGCAAGATAGTATAATAGGTCTTATATTAACTATAAAATTACTCAAAACATAATTTCTGCTCTCAAGGAGCTTTTCAACTGGTTTAGCAAGCATTCATCAAGATGTGCCAAACACTGTGCTGGATGCTGCCAGCTGGTGGAGGCAAAAATAGAAAACACTTACTCCTCCGCCTTCACAGAGTTCATAGTAGGGAGAGAGAGAGGAACAGAAATATTATAAGGTCGTGTAACAAATATGACCCAAGCTCTGTAACTGATAAATTATTTATGTGTATAATAGAAGACAAAATGAAAATATACAATCTTAAATTAAATTAAACAATGGGATTATGGGTGGGCTTTTGTTTTCTTCTTTATATTTTATAGTTTGTTTTAAAAAATGAACATTACTTTTAAGACAGAAAAAATGATACTTATTATTTTTAAATGCCACGTAGTCTTTTAATAGAGGAATCTTCAGAATGTTCTGGGAGCTGAGAGGGCGTCCCTAGCTCCTCCTGGAAGGAGAGAGAAATGTGCACAAGCCTCTTGGAGGAAATGACATCAAAGTCATGGTGTGAAGAGTGAGTAGAAGTTGTGGTTAGTATTTGTCTTTTGGGGGATAACCTTACCTAACCCTCTTATCTGGGGGAAATTCTCTGTCGTGTGGTACTGTTGGGTCTGTCGGGCTCTGTCCCCTCCAGGGAAGTCAGAGAGGTAAGAGACTCCGTTTCCTTCCTCCAGGAAAGCTGGAGCGTGAGCACAAGACCTGGGTTCAGCCTGCCAGACTTCCTGCCCAGGATATTGAATCCGGTGCTAGACGAGCAAAGACGGGATGGGTAGAATTCATCTCTAGCAGCTGTGAAAGGGTGCAATGGTGGCGACAGTGGTGGCTAATGGCAACAGTGGCCAGCAGCAGAGGTGGCAGAATCATGTTACAAACCAGCTGCGTCTCTTGCTCTTGGTCCTCCTTGGTTCCCTGTTCCTGTCTGTATTCTAATCTTGGTTCTCTAGTCTCCTGTTGTTCTGTGAGTCCCCAAAACTCTTACAACAAATTCCTTAGGGAGAGTCAAGATTGGGTTCTGTTGTTGGAAGCAACTGACTGATACAGTAGTTGGCCAGGCAGGGAGGCGGGTGGGTGACAGGATCACAGCATGTGCAAAGACGGAGGAGCCTGAAAGAGTGCATGCAGCACCACATAGAAGGCGAGACCAGACACACTCAAATCTGTACACAGCAGGGAAGAAGTACATGCCACATATCTTGGGGGTGCAGCAGAAGACACGATCACTTCCTGCAGCGTTAGCAAAGATGCAGTGGAAGACATGGAATCAGCTTGATCATTGGAGAACAAGAAAGAAAAGGGTAGTTAGTCCAAGCAGAAGGAAAAGTATATACATATTGAAAAAAATCCATGTGTATTTAGGAATCTAGCAGTAAAGTAGTTCAATGCAGCTGAAGCCTAGAGCAAAGGGGCTTGGAAGGTTCGTAGGTGCTGAATTCTTCTGGTGTTTAATGCCTGCACATAGATTTTGGACTTCATTTGGTAGGTGATAGAGAAACTTGAAGGTTTATGAACAGGAAGTTTCATCGTGCAAGCGATGCTTTAAGATGCTAAATCTGGGGCCGGCCCTGTGGCTGAGTGATTAAGTTAGCGCGCTCCGCTTCGGAGGCCCAGGGTTTCACCAGTTTGGATTCTGGGCGCGGACATGGCACCACTCATCAGGCCACACTGAGGTAGCATCCCACATCCCACACGCCACAACCAGAAGCACTCACAACTAGAATATACAACTCCGTACCGGAGGGCTTTGGGGAGAAGAAGAAGAAGAAAAAAGAAGATTGGCAACAGATGTTAGCTCAAGTGCCAATCTTTAAAAAAGAAAAAAAGATATTACTGCTATGATGTAAGAGAATACTATAGTAAAAACCTGATTCTGTAAAAAATAAAAGTAAAAAAAGATGCTAAATCTGGTGGCTATGGACAGAATGGTCAGTCAGGATGTCGTGCAATTCCTCGAGATGGATTGAAAATGTCTTGAATTAGGCTGATGGCAGTGGGAATGGAGAGGACTAACGTGCAAAACACAAATAAGGATTTGTAAACAGACGGCTCCTCTGTTTAAAAAAAACAAACTAATTTTAAACACGCATATGCACACAATCACTGTGTTTATAAATGGGCTGTATTTACATATATACAGAGTATAACACACCACATATGCTGGCTGTAATTCTTTCCAACTAATAGAGTGGTAAATTTATTCCATACATTATGCAAAACAAATAAATAAATACAGCCAGGCAAAAATGCTCTGTACCATTCCATGAAAGTGTTTGGAGTGTGTGTGAGTGCTTGCATGTGTGTGTGCGCGTGTGTGTGTTTGTGCCCGTGGACTTGGAATGCAGCATGCAGCAAAAAGCTTAGACTACAGATGGAGTTCTCAGATTCCCTCAGGAATCAGTCTGTTTCCCGTAACTCTGCTCATATTGCAGTTGGACCAGGTGATGAAGACAATGGACTGTTGCCAAGGTAGGTGGGAGTTCACTGGGTTTGTCTATAGAAAAAACTCTCATAGTTCCAAGGAAGTGGAGTTTAAAAGGTTCCTTCACAAACAGGATGAGCTAAGGCAATTATGTGATAGACTGAGATTGACTTTACAACCCTTCTGTCATCCAGTCAAGTCTCCACTCTATTCTAGTCTAACCCCTCATTGTCACCCCAAAACTCGGCTCAAAGCCACCTTCCTGACCACAGCATCTCTAGTCAGAGTTAGGTCTCTTGCTTTCCCACGAAAGGGACACGTTGGTCAATTTGTCTGCCTTCATGATGGCCCCTTTCCAGGAGCTGAGTCCCCTGGCTGAGCAGACAGACAGCAGGCTTCGTGACTCTGCTCCCAAACGTATTTGGACCTGACTCAAGACTCATTTATGATATTCCCTTTCTCAGGAATTTGGACTGGGACCCAGGGACTCGAATTAGCTGTAAGTGTTGGATTTGACGATCATGAAGAGTCTGGAGCTTGGCACCATTTGAGGGAAGCCACAGTGAACCACGGGAAAACAGAGCAATGGGATTAGTGTGGAGTGAGAGAGAAATCGATGCTCCAAAGGAAGTGGAGACAAAAGACCCCGTCACCCCAGAAGGAGTGAGAGAGAGATGGAGAGAGAAAGACAGAGAAATGGGGAGACTACTAGCTACTCTGGTTCCTAATGTATTTCAGGTGTAGGAACTAATGTTCCTGGATCTTGAGGGGCCAGGGTGCACTTCCTCCTTGGGTTCCATGACATTTCCCTACATCCTTATAGTGAGCCCTACTTGATTTCAGCTGGTTTGAAGTAATTCCTATTTGCCTCAGACATGTCCTAATTAAGCATCTCGCAGCACCTAGTCTGTGCTCTGCCTTAGCACTTACTGTATTATACTGTAGCTGGTTATTTGCTGTTTCCCTTCCCTGTTGGGCTTTGAACTCCTATGAGGGCAAGAACTTTGTCCTCTACCTCCTTTGTATCCCCAGCACTTAGGAGAGTGACTGGCATAGAGCAGATATTCAGTAAATGTTTAGAAAGTCCTTTCAGAATTAGGGGTCAACCCTTTCACAAGTTGTATTGATTCTGCCTTATCATAACTCTATTTTTCCACTGGGTTTTGACAGCATAGACATTACGCACAAGCAATTGTTTCTGAGCTGCTCTGGGAGTCTCAGGGTGTGGTCGCAGGAGCTGGAAAACACTGACATCTGGGCTGGCAGTGACCTTGAGAGGCCATTGTTCTATGAAACCCTGAGGTGGTTCTGCAGTGAAAGATTGGCTACTCTCTTCTGTTTAAGAACATTGTTTAATTTCACACACAAAAAAAATATTTTAACAATACTAATGGAAAACTAAAATTTAAGAAATTCATCTCTAATGGCGTCACTGCAATAAAATAACCTGTTTTCATATGTCCACTTCCCCTGCTAGTCCTTGTTTGTATGCATTTATATAACTTTTATAAGGCTGTGGTCATCATTCAGATAAATTTTTTCTCTTTTTCACTTAACAATTCATCATAATTATTTTCCATATCGCTGCACAGACTTCCTAAGTTTTATTGGCTCCACAATTTCTTAATTAATTAGATATGCATTAAATTGCTTAAATTCTCCTACTATGGACATTCACATTGTTTCTTTTTCTCTTTTTTTCTTTCCCTTCATTCTTTCCCTGATGGCTCTCTCTAAGGGAAAGAGTTGTCTACACAGGCACAGTGCTAGGAAGAATACAACATCTCTCTACATAATTTATGCACATTTCATGAGATGAGAAAAGATTTTTTATGTCTATGATCCAGCTGGGCTGACTACATTTAAAAAATTATCTTTACATCAAATCAGACTAATAGCCACCATTTATTGAGCATGTGCTTATGATAGTCATCAAAATAACCCTTCAAATAAGCTTTCTCAAGTCTTTGCACCTCCCTTGGAAGATATTATTCCCATTTTACAAAGGAAAAAAGCAAGGCTTAGCAGGGACAGGCTACAGGTCCAGCAGAGCGAAGTCGGAATGCAAATCCAGATCTGCTTCCAGAGACTGTGTTCTTACCCGCTGAGCAGTAGGACTTCCGAAGTGGACTCTGTTTTGAGCAAGATGCCTTTTACAGGTTCTGTGTGCTCATCCCCCGCTTCTGCCTGCTGCCCTTCTAGCATCGCGCACCTGTGTCCTTTGCCTGTGTAGACAACTCTTTCCCTTAGAGAAGGCCATCAGTCTGGAAATCAGAAGCAAGCTTCTGTTAAGCATGCAAGCAGGAATAAACTTTGTTCTTGCTCATCAATGCTTTTTATTTTTAACTTTTTACTGTGAAAATCTTTGAACATATGCAGAAAGAGAGGAGGGCATAATGAATCCCCAGAGGCTGTAATGAACCCAGTTTCAACAATTAGCAACTCATGGCCAATCTTCTTTCATCTACACCCCCCCCCATCTCCCTCCCTCCCACATTGTTTCGAAGTAAATACTAGCTATTGTATCATTTCACCCATGAATATTTCATATGTATCTCTAAAAGGTAAGGAGTCTTTTTAGTTTTAATTTTGAACTTAATATGCAGTAAACCACCTTTTTGTGGTGTGTATAGCTTCACGAATTTTAACACATGTAGATTTGTGTAACCATCATTACAATCATGATACAGAATAGTCCCACCGCACCAGAGGACTCTTTTTTTTTCGTAGCCATAATACCATTGCCACACCTCTAAAAGATTGACCCTCACAAATAGACTTTTAAACATAAACGTGATTCCATTTCTCTACAATCATGAGACAGCTCACTCCAATTCATAGTGTGCCTTTTACAAGAGAAATGTTCACGTCTAGGCATTCAGATGTGCCATGGATAGAACGTGTTCTGAGCATTCTTCAGCCTTCGTTCTGACAAGATGTCCAAACAAACTTGACCGTTTTGTAACAATCCACTTTCTTCTGCATACAGTAACCTTCCTGCTCAAGGTTGTTCCCGTTCTTTGATAGACGTTTCGGAGCGCCCTCAGTTATTCCAATTAGTAGAATTTATCCACCTTAACATGACTAACTGTTTACATTCAAGGGAGGGTGGAGTAGTCTTAATCAGTTTTAGTTGAATAATAGTTTTATCTGAAATAACTCAAATGCTACCTTTATTTCTTAAGAAAATAGTTCAGAATTTTAGATATGGAAGGGAGCTTAAAAGCTATTCACTTGGAGCCTCTCATTTCAGGGATGAGAAAAATCAACTAGAGAAGTTTAAAACCTGCCAAAGTCACGCAGCTGCTCAGGAGAAGAGCTGGGACCAGGACAGGGTCCCCTGGTCTTGAGGGGTCTTTCCACTACACTGTAGCATTGGCCATCCTTTCTCCCTCATTTTGCTGTCACCTGACTGTGGGTTCCATTCCCAGTTACATATCCATATGCCATGAAAAGCAGTTAGGAATACTTTCAGCTACAAAAAAAAAAAAAAAGTGTTTTAGGAAATGTCCGGAAAAGGCAAATCTATGGAGACAGAAAGCAAATTAGCGGTTGCCTAGAGCTGTGGATAAGAATAGAGATGGCCTGCAAACTGGCACAAGAAATCTTTTTGGGTTGCTGGAAATGTTCTAAAACTGGATTGTAGTGGAGATTTTACAACTCTGTAAATTTACTAAAATTGTATGCTTAACATGGGTGAATTTTATGGTGCCTAAACTAAATTATACTTCAGTAAAGCTGTTTTAAAAAAACAGTTGCATACAGATATTTAATTATCTCTTACAACAAGATGTCTGAAGGAGGCGAGTCCCAGCTCGGTTCGGCAGGTCCACAGTGTCCCAGACGCGTGCCCTGGCTGTGGTTTTAGTCCACCCCCCTGAGCATGTTGCCCTGTTATCTTCATGCTCGTCCTCTCGTTGTGCCAAGACGGCTGTTGTTGTCTCAGGGTCAGGTCCACAAACACAGCAACAAGAATAAGGGTATCGGTGACTTCTTAGCTCCCCCTCATCTACTTTATAAGAGGATGCCCCCCCCAGTCGACTTCGTCTGGTCTCTCCTTGGGCAGAACCAGGTCACACGCCACCTTTATATACAAAAAAGGCTGGGAATGTGAGTAAATAGCAAATGAGAGTGGAGTTATCAAGACTGGCTTAGTGCTGGGGCTGGCTACATTGCCTCCCGGAACCAAAGTGAGGCTCTATTGGCAAGAAAAAGGGGCGGGGGCTGAGATGGATATTGAGTAGGCAGCTAAGAGTGGCTCCCACACCAGGAAACTCAAAATGTGCTAAATATGTTATTATTTGTTTAGAGTTTCTATAGCATAATGGTTAAGAGCACAGACTCTGGAGAGAGACTGCTGGAATTCAATCCCAGCCCAACCTAGCTCGCTGTGTGACCTTAGGGGAGTTAATTAACCACTCTGTGCCTTTCTTTCATTCACTGTAAACTGGGGCTAATAATAACACCTACTTCATGCAGTTATGTGAGAATTAAGTGAGTTAATACATATAAAGTGTTTAGGACGACGCCTGGCATACAGTAAGTACTATACAAGTGATGTTACTCTGTACATGTGTAATTACATGTAAATGTGTTATCTTGACACATCTTTTATTCATTGTCATTCTATTAGTCAATAGATATTCATTGGCTATTTAATATGTATCTGACAGTGAGCTAGACACTTAGATAAAACTATGAACAAGATAGACTGCCTCCTGAACTTGCTGAGCTTGCATTCTGATGGGAGAAACCAACAAATATATAAACAAGGTAATTACAGACTGTGATGAGCGCTGTGAAGGAGACACACAGGGTGATGAGACAGAGAACAGAAGGAGGTAGGGCAGGCAGAGAACAACTGAGCTGAGATAGTCACATGAACACCAAAGGAAGAACTTCCCAGGTAGTGAGAACAGTTAGTGCAAAGGCCCTGGGGGAGGACAGAGCTTGGCCTGTTCTAGACTGGACCAGAAAGCCAATATCACTGGAACGAGGTGAGCAAGGGAGATGGCGCCTTGGTGAAGCTGAAGAGGTGTCCAAGCCCCAGACCACAGAGCACCTTGTGGGTAATGGGAGGTGCTTGGGTTTTATTCTTAGTGCAATGAGAAGCCATCAGAAATGGTCTGTGTAACGTGTTTGTTTTTAATCACTCTGGCTGCTGTGTGAGTTGAAGGAGACAAGAGTAGATGCAGGGAGACCAGCTGTAAATAATGATAGGCTGAATGAGAGTGGTGCAAAGAAAATGGGGAGGAGTCCAGGGAACCATTTGTGTGTGTGTGTGTGTGTGTGTGTGTGTGTGTGTGTGTGTGTATCTAATAAGGACCATGTGTTCCACCATTATGCTGGCTCAGTGGAGGATTTCCAACTCTTCCATGTCTTCTCATCTTGGTCAGGGGCATGAGCTGCCTTTTCATTCCATTATCCCTTCTTGAGGTATCTAGAGACCCACCTGCACCACTAGGTAGTGCTTCTAGGTGGTCAAGAAGGGTCCAGGGCTGTTGTACAGAGAGTTGTCCACATGAGGAGGTCTGAGGAGAGGCAAGCATCACTGGCTGAAGGATGGGCTGGTGTGTGCTGGTCACGGTCAACTGGTGGACCTCAGAGAAGACAACTGGGCACTGACTGGGAGGCCCACTGGTGCTGGTGAGAAATGAGGCTTACTCTGGAAGAAACTGGACATTTCTCAGACTTGAAATCTTCTGTCCTCATTGTCCTTGCCCCTCCTCCTCTTCTCTAGCCCCAAAGTAGTGAGGGGAAATTTGTTCTAAAAATATTCACCTGAGGGGCCGGCCCAGTGGCGCAGCAATTAAGTTCGCACATTCCGCTTCAGCAGCCCGGGGTTCGCCGGTTCGGATCCCGGGTGTGGACATGGCACCGCTCATCAAGCCATGCTGTGGTAGGCATCCCACATATAAAGTAGAGGAAGGTGGGCATGGACATTAGCTCAGGGCCAGTCTTCCTCAGCAAAAAGAGGAGGATTGGCAGCAGATGTTGGCTCAGGGCTGATCTTCCTCAAAAAAAAAAAAAATTCACCTGAATCTCTCTGTTTTATAAGTAGTCTTAATAATTGAGTATTTGCAATCTTGGTGTTTTTTTTCTGAAGTGGGTGACTCTTGTCTCTCTTTCTAGGTGGAGCAGGCCCTCAGGAGCAAATGAGAAAGAACTCCGCAAGATGGGGAAGGTTGCATTAATTGTTTCAAATACTAAGCAGACAAGTGCATATATGTATAATAGTAATATGGATAGAGCTGCTCTTATAGAACAAGAAATTGGTTCCATTGCTCTAGTTTGCAAACTTTGGGAATGGGGAGGAGGCAGGAGTGTCCCTACACTCCCATGAGGATAGCCTGGGTGGAGCTGCACCGGATGGCAATTGTTGGGAAGAAGGCCACAGAGTGGTCCCACTAATTGCAACCAAGAAAAGACCCAAGCCAGCCCCACCTCTCTGCCAACAGGAGCTGTTGCTGGTTGTCTGGCAACCATATTGCTCGCTCCCCTTTTAGTGTTAGAAGCTTTAATTAATCAACAAAAGTTGCTGTTGATGTTGTTTCTAATCAGATTTCATCTGTGTAAACCTGTTAATAGGGGAGCACAGGAGATCCCACAGTGACCTGCCACAGCTTCGTATTGCGTGGGTGACCCTACATCTAAAATCATGTTCTACGAGGGCTAGAAGAGCATCGAAGGTCCGAGACTTTATTTTTACTGCTGAGACCCAGAGAATTTGGCTGGCCCAAGGTGACACAACCAGTTGATGGCCCAAGAACTGTCTTAGACCAACGCGGTTCCCTGACAGGAGGTTGTTGGGTAGAGTTTTTGAGTTGGTTTGACTTGACTTCTGCAGTGACCTCCTCCTCACCCACTACTCGGGGGCCTGCCATGCCCATTTGTGATGCAAAATGGCCTTTTTTAAAATTGTGCTTGTGCAGTGCTGAACTTAAACAGTCTCACTAACTCACAGTTAGGGGGAGAGCAGACTGAGCCAGTAAATGTGTTAAAACAAGGCTAGTTCTGTTACTTTCAAATACTGTATCTATTGTGACAAAAACTGTTAACAAAGGTCAGCCAAAGAGAGGTCCAGCCAGCACCCCCAGGGAAAGAATTGGGCCAGCCTGCGTCTTCAAGGCTCAGAGCTCTGTCGCTTCGAAAGGGCCGCCTGAGGAAAGATTGGAGGGCTGGCACTGTGGAGACAGGACCTGTGTAGTCACGGGGCCAAGATTGGCAGACGGTAATGTTGGATGTCTACCTTTCAATGAGCGCCTTTGAAAGAGCCAAAGGTGAGGGAGATAATTAAGTGTGCACACGCAGCGCTGAGCTGCATATAAAAATCTGATAGACTCGCACAGTGGCAGCTGTGGTCTGAGACTGTAGGGCCTGGTTGTCAGGGACCCGTTCTTCAGAAATGAACAGCCCACGGTTTGTAAGTAACTTTGTCCTAGGAGAAAGGCTCCAGATGATTCTGGAATCCAGGATGAATCAGACCCTGTGCTGACTGGCCTACCTTCTTTCACATGTCACTATGGTTTAAATGAAGGTGGAAGCAGCCTTTAAGGAGAAACGGGCAGGAAAAGGTGTTGGAAGAGGAAACAAATAACCTGGAGACAAGACAGGGCTTTGTAAGCAAGGAGGCGGCCCCAGCTTTTTGAGAGAGAAAGAGGAAAGCGATTTTGCAACTCAGGAAGCAAGAATTGAGTGCCTGCCTCGTATGGCAGGAACTGTGCTAAGATGCTGGGGGATCTAAGGTGAGTAGGGTTACCAAGCTGAACAAAGCAGAAGCCCCCTTTCATCGACCCACATTCGACTCAGGGTGTATGTGTCTGAGGCTCCCTTTCTTCTTGGTACTAATTGGTTGTACTCATCCCACGTCAGTCTTCAGCAGCCAGGGGCCGGCCACAGTCCCAAAGTGTGTGTGTATGTTGGGGGGGCGGGGGGGATGCGGTGGAGGGCAGAGGATGTTCTGCTGGCAGATTATGGAATATTTTCAAGCTGTTAAAAAATGATTAATCTTAACTCTCCTTTTTTGAGGCTACTATTACCCCGATACCAAAACCAGACAAAGACATCACAAGAACAGAACCGTAAATGACTATACTCTGTTAAAAGGTCTTATTCATTTCATACGTTTACTTCATTTTTCCTTGTAGTAGATTATTTTGCATATATGTAACTTTAAGGATCTGGAATCCACATTTGTGTTAACATGGCCTCAAATCCCACTTCGCTTTACAAATACTTATTCATCGTTACTATACACGAGGCACCACGCGGGTCTCTATGAGAGCATCATCCATCACGTTGAAACAATCTGCTTATGAGTCTGACTTCCCCACCACAAGGCAATTCTTTTAAGGCAGCATTTGTCCCTCACTCATGCTGTGTCCCCAGCACCTTGCATAGGCCATTCCCATAGGAGTAGGCATTCAATACGTGTTTGGGGAATTGTGTATTGAAATGTGTATACAACTATAATATAAGGCTGAACATAAAGAGTGACACTGTAGGAATGGGGGTTGGGAGATGAATTTGAGGTGAACTTAGGTGTGTGTAGGAGGGACAATAGCAGTGGGAAACAAGGCTGGGAGGTGGGGTAGAATCAGATTGTAGGGTGCCTTAAAGTCATGCTAAACAGCTGGAATTTAATTTTTTATCCAATAGGGAGACTGAAGGGTTTGGGGACAATGAAAGGTCATTTTCATATCAGTTTTTAGAGAGGAGATTCTTATAAAGCCCATATGTGTATCAGTTAGGGGGCTTTCCATTGCAAGTAACAAGAACTTGACTCTAATAAAATTTAAAGAAGGGAATTTAGTGGTTTATAAAATTGAGGTGGGGTTGACTTCAGGCACAATTTAATCAAGACTCCAGCTTCATTTCTCTGTGATTATCTTGACTTTTTCCTCCTCCATGCATGGTATCATTCTCAGACTGGTTTCTCTCATGGTTGTAAGATTGCTGTCAGCAGAAACCAAGACTATTTGCTAGTCCCCCCAGTCATTAATGAAAAGTCCTAAGTTTCACTCTGATTAGACTAATCTAGGTCTCTTTCTCCCATGAACAAATTAATGTAGCCAGGAAAATAGGATGAAACTGGCTGAGGCCAACTGAGGCCACCCCATGGCCAAGAGTGGATCAGTGCACCTAAACTGCATGGCTGCTACCCAGTAGAAGGGTGTCTGGAAAGCTGAGAAGGCAACCAACAACGTGCACTACACTATAACAGAATAAATGTCTAAGGATAGGGAAGAAATTTATGAAAAAGAACAACAGCAAGGGAGAATTTGCCTTACTTTATTAAAATTATCAAAATAGCATGGTATTAGCACGGAGAACCTAGAAATAAATCCAAGTGGATATTAAAATAAGTTCACGACAAAAGTGGCAACTTAATGGTTTATTTAATTAAAAATGCTGCCACATTATCAAGCAAACTGCAAAGAGACCAAGTTAGACCTGTACCTGGTGACATAAATAAAAAATTCCAAATGTATCAGAGAATTAAAACTGAAAACCAAACCAATCAACCAATAAAAACAGTAGAAGAAAATTGGAAAACTATCTGTATAACTTTGAGTTGAAAGAGACTTTTCCAATAAGACTGCAAACTCAGAGGCTATAAAAAAAGAAAAGAAAAGAAAAATTCAACCTTAAAAAAATTTTAAATATTTTAATGTCAAAAACACCAAAACCAAAATCAAAAGAAAAGCGATAAACTGAAAAAAACTGTGAGATATATAACAGAAAAAGGATTCTTACCCTTAATATATGAAGGCCTCCTAAAAATTATCCAATAGAAAAATAGTAGTCAGAGAAATGAAAAGAAAGCATCATTTTGGCAACTTTAAAATATTTAAAAACAATGATAACGTTCAGTCTTGGTGGAGTGTAGAAAGGCGGATATTCTCGTACATTGATGGCAGGAGCCCAAATTGTTACAACCTTTTTGGAAAGATGTCGAGAAATATCTACAAAAACTAAAATGTATATACCTTTTGAATCAGATCTCACATTTAGCAATTTCTTTCACAAATAAAATCGTAAGTACTTAAGCATTTATGTCTAACACGTTAATAGTGGCAAAAAATGGAAACAAACTAAACGTTTATCAATAGGGCTATGGTTAGACAAATTGTGATACATCCAAATTATGGAATGAAACCAGACTCCAACATGATTTAACTATACTTTGTTAGTTGTATGTTTGCAAAAGTAGTTAGGGAATACATTACGAAAACCCACCCTATAGGTAACATCTCTGCCGCTTGGGTCACATGGTAAAAGGTGCTTGAGTTTTTCAGGAACTGAGAGTTGACTCCTTTCCAGTTCAGGCTGGTTAAGACCACTGACTCATCAACTGGGCCTGTACGGATGACTGATAGGTGAGGATTTGACGTCAAGGAGCCAAAAACTCCACCCTTAGATCATGGTAACACTGCCATTTTGTGAACACGTGTCCTATGAAGAGCCATGAAGCTTGACTATGCTTGCGCAAATCATCAATTACTTTGCTTCTCCTTACGTGCAATCATCTAGTCCTGCACTTCAGACCACCCTGCCCCTTTAGCCCATAAATATCCCCAATCCTCATTTTTCTGGGAGGCAGATTTGAGATTTGTTCTCCCATCTCCTTGCTTGGCTGCCTTGTGAATAAATCCTTTCTCTGCTGCAAACTCATCATCTCAGTGATTGGCCTTTCATGCAATGGGAAAAATTAATCTGGTTCAGTAACAAGGATATTTAATAATATTTCATAAGTTGTTAAAAATTGACTTAATTCAACTCATTTTTTGAAGCCAGTATTACCCTAATACCAAAACCAGACAAAGACATCACAAGAAAACTACAAACCAATATTTCTTATGAATATAGCTGCAAAAATCTTCAACAACATACTAGCAAACTGAATCCAGCAAAATACTCAGAGGATTATACACCTCGACCAAGTGGGATTTATTCTAGGAATGCAAGGATGATTTAACACTCCAAAATCAATTAATATAATACATCATATTAATAAATAAAGGACAAAAATGATATGATCATCTCAACAGACAGAGAAGAAAGATTTGACAAAATCCAACACCCCTTCATGACAAAAGCACTTAACAAACTAGGAATAGAAGGGAACATCCTCAACCTGATAATGACTGTCTACAGAAAACCCACAGTCAATACCATATTCAACGGTGAAAGACTGAGTTTTCTCTCCCTAAGATCAGGAGCAAGATAAAGACATCTGCTTTTTTCGCTTCTCTTCAACACTGTACTGAAGGTTTTCACCAGGACAATTAGGCAAGAAAAAGAAATAAAAGGCATCCAGATTGGAAAAGAAGATGTAAAACTCTATTTACAGATGACATGATCTTGTATATAGAAAAATGCTAAGGATCCACACACACAAAAAAAATTAGAATTAGTAAATAAGTTCAGCAAGGTTGCAGGTAACAATATCAATCGCCAAAAGCAATTGTATTTCTATACATTAGCAGTGATATTCTGATTTATAATAAGAGATGTATATTGGGTTTTCATGCACTACTCCTGGCACATACTTCCTAAAATCCTTGGAATTTCCCAAGTGGTAAGAGTGATAAAGTTGTCTTTTATTGTTCATAACAAGCTTTTTTCAACCACACCTGAGTTTATATTAATGAGATGAATTTTAGAAAGCCCCTAAGGATGGGGACTGGTTGTCAGGGAGAATTTACCATGTGACTAGAGGGTGGGAACTTTTAGTACCACATCCTTGACATCTGGGGAGGGGGGTAGGGCTGGAGGTTAAATCAATCACCAATGGCCAATTATATAATCAATTAGCCCTATGTAATGAAGCCTCCACAAAAACCCAAAAGGATGGGGTTCAGAGAGCTTCCAGGATGGTGAACACATGGAAGTGCTGGGAGAGTGGCATGACCAGAGAGGGCATGGAAGCTTCATCCCCCTTCCCACATACCTTGCCATACCTTTTCTGTCTGGCTGTGCCTGAGTTATATCCTTTTATAATAAGCTGATAATCTAGTTAGTAAACTCTTTTCCTGAGTTCTATGAGCCACTCTAACAAATTAACTGAATAGCTGGTTGGTCAGAAGCACAGGTAACAATCTGGACTTGCCATTGGTATCTGAAGTGGGAGTGAGGAACAGTCTTACAGGATTAAACCCTTAACCTGCGGGATCTGATGCTATCTCCAGGTATGTCTACCTGTTAGAATCAAGTTAAATCGTAGGACACCCAGCTGGTGTCAGAGAATTGCTTGAGATGGGGAAAACCCACATATCTGCTGTCAGAAGTGAAATAGTGTTGAGTAGAGTATTGACAGTAGAGGAGACACACAGGAGGAGTGTGTCTTTCTTTACATTTTGGCAGCTGTGGTGGGATTAACCAGACTGGCCCTGACTCACGGAAACATGTGGTTTGGGAGGAAAAAGGATGAAAGGGCAGAAGAAAATAAAGTTAAGAAAACAATTCATTTATAATAGCAACAAAAGAATAAAATACTTAGGCATAAATTTAACAACAGAAATGCAAAACTTATACTCTGAAAACTATAAAACATTGTTGAAAGAAATTAAAGAAGACTTAGATAAATGGAAATCCATGGTCATGGATTGGAAGAACAAAAATATTTGGTCTTAATAATAGTTAAGACGGCAACTATTCCCCAACTTGATCTATAGAGTCAATGCAATCTCTGTTACAATAGCAGCTGGTCCTTACAGAAATTGACAAGCTGATTCAAAATTTCATAAGAAAATGGAAGAGATTCAGAATATACAAAACAATCCTGAAAAAAGAACAAAGTTGGAGGACTGACACATCCTGATTTCAAAACTTACTACAGTAATCAATAAAGTGTCGTACTGGCAGAAGGATAGACATATAGATCAACGGAATAGAATTGAAAGTCCAGAAATAAATCCTCACATTTATAGTCAACTGATTTTCAAGAATGGCGCTGACAATGCAATGGGGAAAGAATAGTCTTTTCAACAAATGGTGCTGGGACGACTAGATATCTACATGCAAAAGAATGAAATTGGACCCCTTTCTCATCCCACACACAAAAAGTAACTCAAAATAGATCAAAGACCTAAATATAAGAGCTGAAACTATAAAACTCTTGGAAGAAAATATAGAAGTAAATCTTGTGGCCTTGTTTAGGGAAACTCTTTTATGTGACACCAAAAGCACAAGCAATGAAAGAAAAAAATAGACAATTTGGACTTTATCAACATTTAAAACTTTATGCTTCAAAGGATTCCATCATGAAAGTGGAAAGATAACCAATAGAATGGGAGAAAATATTTTCAAATCATATATCTGCTAAGGGACTTGTATCTAAAATGTATAAAAACCCCTCACAATTCAATAATTTAAAGGCAAATAACCCAATTTACAAATGGGCAAAAGATCTGAATAGACATTTCTCCAAAGATAATTTACAAATGGCCAATAAGTACATGAAAAGATGATGAACATCATTAGCCACTGGGGAAATGCAAATCAAAACCACAAGATAAAACTTCACTCCACTCATTAGGATGACTGTAACTTAAAAACCAATTTTTTTTTAAAAAGACAATAACAAGGGTTGGTGAGGATGTGGAGAAACTGGAACCTTCACACACTGCTGGTGGCAGGATAAAATGGTAGGATCACTTTGGAAAACAGTCTGACAGTTCCTCCAAAGGTTATCATGACCCCAAAATTTCATTCCTAAGTATATATGCAAGAAAAATGAAATATATATCCACACAAAAACTTGTACATCAATGTTCATAGCAGCATTATTCATAATAGGCAAAAGGTGGAAACAATCCAAATGTCTATCGACAGATACGGGGATAAATAAAATATAGTATATCCATTCAGTGGAATATTATTTGGCAAAAAAAGGAATTAAGTACATGCTACAACACAGATGAACCTTGAAAACACACTAAGTTAAAGAATCCAGATGCAATAGATCACATATTATATGATTCCATTTATATGAAATTCCCAGAATGGGCAAATTCCATGGAGACAGACAGCATGTTAGCAGTTGCAAGGGGCTGGGCGGGGAGGTGTTGGGGAGAGAGTGGGAATGACTGATAATGGGTATGAGCTTTCTCTTTGAGGTGATGAAAATATTATAAAATTGCTTATAGTGATAGTTGCATAACTCTGAATGTACTGAAAATCATTGAATTGTACACTTTAAATGAATGACTTGTGTGGTTTGTGAATTCTCTCTCAATAAAGCTGTAATTTTTTTAAAAAGTGAGTTAGCTTTATACCCATTGACTTGGAGAGATGTCCATGATATACTTTTAAGTGAGAGGACAGAGTTCTAAAGTAATGTATGTACTATGAATCCATTTTTATGTTAAAAATGTGAATATATGTTTGTACGAGCATGAAAAAAATTTCCAAAGGCTCTATACCAGGCTGTTAACATTGGAGTAGGAAAGAAGGGATTAAAGCCAGTGAGAGAGTATTAACTTTTTCTTTATGTGTTTGGATTTTTTTCACTTTTTAATTGAGCATTTAGGACCCTGTATCTAAAAAAGTGAAATAAAGAATGAAAATAAAGGGGCCAGCCCCATGGCCAAGTGGTTAAGTTCACGTGCTGCATATTGGCGGCCCCGGGTTTCACCAGTTTGGATCCTGGGCGTGGACCTAGCACCACTTATCAGGCCATACTGAGGTGGCATCCCACATGCCACAACTAGAAGGACCCACAGCTAGAATATGCAACTATGTCCTGGGGGGGGGGGGGAGGGGCGGGGCGGGCTTGGGGAGAAGAAGGAAAAATAAAAAAGTTTTAAAAACAAAATCTTACAATAAAGAATGAAAATAAAATCATTTAAAAAGAGACTGGTAACACTGAGAAAAGGAATTGGAGTAGGGGAGAGAGTGGAGACAGAGCAAAGGAAATAAGGCAATTGGGTTTGCTGGCAGTGATGACGGCTTGCCCTAAAGCAACAGAAATGAAAAGGAGACAGATTGCTAAGACATGGTAAAAGTAGGAGCAAGAAATAGGAGTTAGTTACTGAGTGAAGATGAGCTCCCTCGAAGAGAAAAGGAGTTGTTGCTCATCTAAGATGTCAGGCTGGTCTACAAATAAGGAGATGTTCCTAGAATTCGGTTTTGAGTTGGAGGTACTGTCTGGCTTGTCAGATAGAGGCTCATGGTAGACAAGGGGTCTGGAAAGAGATAACATCACACAGAGCAAGAGACTCGTTTTAGAAGAGAGAGGACCAAGGGCAGGCTATTGAGGACCACATCCCCATATGGAGCATTCCTGTGAGGGAATGCCTGAGGAGGTAGAGCGGAAGAGGAAAATTCAAGAGACTGTGACGACATCCCAGGAAGAAAAGGACCAGAGAGTTTCAAGGAGGACAAGGAGGTGGAGTAGGAGTCTATCCAGCAGCCAATGGAACTCAGTGCCTGGAGGGTCATTCCTTGTGGACCTACCAGGGAGCATTTCTAACAGAGTGAGTGTGGAATCCAGATTGCTGGGGGCTGAGGGTAAATCAAAGGCTGGACTAAAGAGGAGGTAGCGAGTGAAAACTATGCTTTTGGGAAATTTCTCATCAAAGGGAAAGGAAGTAATGCAACAGGAGCTTGACTGAGAAGGCAGGATCTATGGAAGGCGTTCTTTTAGGATGGAGGATATATGCCCAGTTTACAGGCTAAGGGGAAGAGCCACATGAGATGGACGGATTAGAAACCCTTCAGAGAGTCTTGGGAGATGACAGAACGAAGAATAACAACTGGTAGAGTTAGGCTTGGAAGTCAGATGAGGACCTTCATCTTCTAAGAGGGCAGACAGAGAGAGAATGATAGAAGTGAAAAGGTATTTTTGGCAGACAGAAGTTGAGCCTCTATGCACGGGCGATATTTAAAATATTTAACAACCAGTGCAGAGTGGGCCCCAGCTATCAGACACTGGTTGCACCCCAGGATACCAGAGGCCCACTACTCTCTTCTGTGTTAACTCTTTTGTTGCTGGTTACGGCAAGGTCTCAGGGTAGAGGCTGGGGTAGCCGAGTGGCGGGCAGCAGAGCAGGGCAACAAAACTATAAGGCTGAAGCAACATCTCCTAGCTGGAACTTTAAAAGACTGAATAAAAATTAACTAAATTCCTCAAAAACAATCATTTGTGACAAAAAGAATATCATACTATAAAACGATTAACCTTTAGCTCTCTGATTTAGGGTTTTTTTTTTTAATCAAATAAATAATGAATGCCTTCCATAAACTTAGTGCATGTTGGTAAAAGGTCCAAAGAGAGGGGATTGATTGAAATCAAAACTGTTCACACTCTTTTAGCTTATCCTGCTGCAGAAAAAACAACAGTCTGAGAGTCCAAATGGGGAAAATGGGAATACAGTGAATTTCAGAACACGGAATCTGGAGTTAGTTGAAGTTCCCCCTCTGAGCACCAGTCACAGACCCCTTTGCAACTCTGCTCTCCCTCTGGAAGAGGAGAGTGAGAGGACAAAGAGGAGAGTGATATGACAATACCTAGCACTCAAGAGAATACAGGAAAGTGCTTGGGGATTCCCAGATCACAGTTGCCAAGCACATAATATGGAAACTGTCACCAAGGTAATTGTATCAACCTCAGCCACGTGTCAGCCTCCAAAAGAAGGCACCCCTGTACTTGTCAGTCCGCAGCATGGAAACATTTCTCCCATGCCCCTCCAAAGCACTGCAGGACACTCAAAGGGTCTGCTGGGCCAAGGGCTGCTGGCCCGGTGGAGCTGACTCTCAAGAATTACTAAGGTCCTTGATCTAAGACATGCTGTATGTGGCTGTAGCCTTTTCAAAACAGAATATTCTGACTGAAAGAGACCTTTTATTTAATCCCAGCCCTTTAGAGATGAGGAAACCACGTTAGCCAGCTATTTAGCAGAAGTTTAAACCAACATTTAGATCCACCTGGATCTTTAATCCAGTATCCTTACTTCTAACTCTCTTGTTGGAAAGTTTAAGCTATAATTTATACACACATGAAGGCGGTTTCTTGATACATATCATTTATTTGTAAATCAGGTAAGATGCCAGAATGACACATCTTCAGAGGTTTTAAGGTATAATATGGAATGCATTATATTTTGAATGTATAGCTGATACATTGACCCAGCGGGACTCATGGTATAATCAGAAAACAACTTTATTCTCTTTTATCATGCCTGTTCCAACCTGCTTTAGGGGGCTAGTTGTTTTCTTGCATAGGAATTAATGCACAAGCCCTATGACTTTTTGGGTCACTTTCAAATAATAAAAAGGCCTCTGGTTACTTTTAGTCAAAAATACAGTCTTTATCGGTCATTAATATGTCTGGTACAGTGAAACAACAAAAACCTCCATACTTCCCTGGCAAAGAGGAGTGATGGCAGACTCCCTCTGTATTTCTCCCAGCCTGGGGCTTCTCCCCTCCCACACTCACTAGGCTGCCCAGCTCCTCCAGGATTAAAGGGAGGAAGAGAGAGAGAAGGAGGCGGAACGGCCTTGGGGGACTCTTGCCGGCGCGTGGCTTACTCTGGCCATGGAGATGACACTTTCTCTCATGGGCACTTTCATGGGTTTGTCAGAACCATCCTCACCACCACCACCCTGGGGAGTCTCTCACCACCCATTTCCTTGTCTCAGGCAAGTTCATTTTGTCTCTGATTGGTTGCTTAGATCCCCTCCTCCCCGCGGTCCCCTCCCCCTTCCCTGGCCCCTGGGCATCTGGAGGCAAATTTCCAGCTTCTTTCTGCTGAGTTCTCTGCCTTTCCAAGCAGCGCTGTTGGGCAAGATCAAAGCCAAGCCCACACTGTCTGTCTCACTCTTAGACTCGTCTTCTGTGGGAGTAAATTACTTCCCCCACCATAGTCCCTACCCTGTGTTCGAGCCGCTTTGGCAACCCTGGCCCTTTAGATTTCTCAGGCATGAGCCAGACACCAGTCCATGGTGTTCACCAAACAGCAGGGGACACATCCTGAGCTCTCTGAGAGGCCTGCCTGAAGTCCCTTTCATCAACTTCAGGTGAGAGAAAACCCCCTTGGCCCATCCCCGGGCGGGGGGGGGGGGGGGGTGCATAGGAGGGGCCTCTTAGAACACTTACAACATCTTTTACAGAAACCCTTCTTAGTCCACAGCAGTCTACATTTCAACCCTGTTATACTTCAAGATAAGTGACAGGTTGAGGGAACACTCCTTTGCGAGTCCTACCTGGTAGTCCTGTGCCCTGTTCAGAATGTGAGAATGGTGGGCAACAATTACCTGGGGCCTCTGTCAAAATGAAAATAAAATAATAGCTCTCATTTAACATCCTGTTTCCAAATGTATTCTCCTTCTCTTTGCAATGATCTCTATAAGGTTTTCTTTAATAGCTAGATGTTGGTAAAGGTCAAGTGCCGTTTCGATGAACTTTGTATGGTTTTGTTGTTTATTGGAGATTATTTGAATTATCAGTGGTTGGACCAGGGTTGGCAATAGCTTTGTTATACAGCGATCTTTTTTGTTATAATGAGATTCATTGCAATCTGACCAGCAGCTGGATGCCCAGAATCCCTGGGATCGTTAGTTATGAGTTGCGCTTCTCAAATCTGTTTTTTCAACTGAATCAGGGAAGTGATTTGAATCATAAACAACAACAAATTGGCTGCCCGAATGAAAGGAAATGAGCCAGAATATAAAATTTCTTTGTAATTCTAATTGTTCTGTAGTGGTTTCAGTTAGATAACAAGTTGACTTGTATCAGAAAAACCACCATCCCTACTCAGGTGGATGCACGCCTGTGCTGCCCCCCAGGAGGGTCAGCAGACTTGCTAGGGCAACATGGTGTCAAAATCACTTTGTTTCCTCGTGGTCCTGTGGACCCTGCATATTGGTCTCCATCCTACCCTGCAGTTTGTGGCCGGCATCTACCTCCAGGCCTTAAACGCTGTTTGTTCTGTACTTGGCCCTTTCCTCAAAGCCTGAAGCATTTTGGAACCCTGTCGACAGATCATTTAAGAACACAGGATGAATCTTTATATACATTTTTAAAAAAGACAACCAGCTCTGGGATAGTATCTCGATTTTACACCCATACATGATTTAAAATATCTAAGGTCATATTGAGCACATAGTGGACAAATTCTAATGGGTGGGATATCAAGTCCAATAGAAGAAAGACAAATGCACGGAAAAACTTGTCTTGCTGGTCTTCAGTTCTCTTGAAGCATCACTAGAACCCTCAAGACATTAACAGAATCTGCTTATAGCAGCCAACTCTTCTCCGTGGCCAGCATTTTAACATAATATTTGAGCTGTCAATGTCACTGTCAGGAATGTAATTTATTTCACTCTTTGTGTTTATTTGGATGGGCATTTTGGAGATGAAGGTAGCGGTGATTTAGTGCTGCTGACAAATGGCACTCAGCCTGATGTCCTCACCAATCCAGATTGGTTTCTTAAGCAGAATTGGGCTTGGCTCTAGGTGAAAATTAAAATGTTCAAATAAATTTAACATAGCATAAGGGTTCTCAATCCTCCCATACAGAAAAGCAAAAGTAAGGGCATTTTACAAATTGGGATCCTATTTCCAGGAAAGCCAGTGACTCAGTCAACGGCGAGTCAGAATCACCTGTGACTCTCTGTAAAAATATCATGTCCAGGCCCCATTTCTCCCCTAAGCCCTCACCCTAGGTTCTGACTCAGGGGGTCTGAGGTGGACCCAGGTATTTGCATTTTTTGAAGCCCCCACTGGTGATTCTGATGTACAGAGTTGAGAGGGATCACCAACAGCTTGGGTGGACCCAGAAGTTTTAAAAGAATGGATTGGAAGAAGGTCTAGCTAGAGGGCTCCTTCAGTGACCACGCAGAGCAATGAATGGCATAGAGGGGATGGATGGGGGTGGGAGTGTCACATCAGAGCCGGGGTTCATGAACCTCCTCAAGCAATTCTTAACTTTGAGGGAGTCACAGATCACTTTGAGAGTCTCGTGAAAGCCACAGCTACGCTCCTCAGAAAAATACACAAGGCTAACCCCCACAAAATTTAGCACATACTTTGAGGGGATTCTAGATTAGAATTAAGTTTTTGGTTTTGTTCTTTTAACCAGCTGGATGACAGTCCCATTCATTCAGGTAAGGAAAATGAGAGAGGCCAGCTTCCTGGCCTCAAAAAGCTCACAGTCTAGTAGCCAGGAGAAAGCAGTAGCAACAAATCAATATACACAAACGTAGACAATGATCACAAGAGTTGTGGGGGAAGGGAGAGTTCTGGAATGTTGATTTGGAGAATTTGAACCTTGTGCTTTGAGAGGCAACAGATCATAGGAGACAGGTGTGGTATGAGGCCCCCACAAAAGAATGGAGGTCAGTCTGACTAAGGGAGGTTGATAAAGGAGGACCTACTGTGGGAGTCCCAGGAGGCTACGTTTGGAATAGAAGTTCACAGACAGCGTGTGATAAAAATGGCATTGATCCACGCTGCTGCTGGAGGTCACCGACCTGGTGCCACCGGTGGGTTGGGGTCTAGGGTGGGGTAAGTTGTTAACATGCCGATGAATACGGTTTTATAACAGACTCGGAGGAGACACTGGGAGGAAGAGAGCAAGCTGGTGCTGGGACGGCGGCCTCGGAGCCGCTGTTCATCGCCAGGGTCAGAAGTTGGCCCTGTGTTTGTTCTTGAGGATGAAAGAAAACCGCGGGAGAACGCTGAGCGGCGGAGAACCACATTCAGCCAGTGGGCATGGAAATGAATTTTAGCTGCTATGTGCAAAACCCCTAGGTGTGTGGACCGAAGGAAGCCAGCCAGAAGGTTACAAGGGGTCAGGAATAAATAACCAGCAGGCGGAGGATCCCAGATTCCGTGCTGCCTTTTGTTGGGTGAGGAGCGCCAGGCAAAGCGTCCACAAAGGCTCTGGAAAGCAGCGGTCCACGCTCGGCTCCACCGCGGGTAACTCTTGGGGGCCCCGCGGGGTGGGAGCAGCTGGAGGCCCGGGGCGGTCGGCTCTCCCCCGAGGCCTCGCAGCCGGGACCCCAGAATAAGTCGGGGGCGGGCGCGGCGCGGCGGGAGGGGGCCGGGCGCGCAGATCCCACCCCTTCCTGAAGGAAGCGCCCTCCTCGCCGCCACCACCGCCGCCGCCGCCGCCGCCGCCGCCGCCGCAGGTCACGGCCCCGCGAGGCCGCCGCGGTCCCGCCGCACCGGAGCAGGTAGGCGCGGCGCCCCTCCCCCGGCCGGGCCCGCCGGGCAACCAGGGGGCGTCGGCCCCGCTCCACGCCCAGCCGGGAGGCGGAGACCCGGGCGGCGGGGTCCTCCCGGCCGCGGGGCCCCGCTCCGCTTCGGCGCCCTCCCGCAGCGCCCCGGGCGAGGCGCGGTGCCCGGCGGCGTCCCGGGCTCCCGGCGGAGCTCCCCACGCCCGGAGTGGGGAGCCGGCACGACCCGGCTCCGCCGCCGCCGCAGTGCCGTCCCCGAGCCTCCGCGCCGCCCGCCGCCTGCGGCTCGGCTCCCGTCCTTTGACAGGTGTCCCCGATCGCCGCCCCGTGCAGATCCCCGGGCCTGTTGTGGTCGGGTGGTCCCTGGTCAAGTTTGGCCTCCCACTCTCACTGCCGTTCGCCGTTCACTTTACCGTGAGCCAAGTCAGGCTGGGTTGAGAAGCGGGGGACCCGGGAAGGAGGCACGAACTTGCCTTGCCCTGTGCACCGCCCCCCCCTCTAAATGCACAGTCTTGCTTTCCTGTCCTGGGTGCACACTTGGGAACAAATGGGATTTTCGGTTTCTCCGGGAGATGGCGGTGGGTGGGTTACCGAGGCTGTTTGGTCGTCCGTTGCAATAAAAAAGTGATTAGCTTTGGGTTATGGAGAGAGCCCTTGCCTGGTGATTTTTCTCCTCCTGAAATGAATCAAATCGAGAATGAGAGTGGTTTTCTCATTTTAAATCCGCAAACCTTTTCTCTCTACTCATCCCTCCCCTGCGTCCACCCCTACCTCCATAGCACTTTCTTATATCCGGAACACTGCACTGGTTTTTTGGTCGGGTTTATTGCAGCCAGACTGTCTTTCATGGCTGAGCCAGGACTGTGACCACGAATGTGAGAACGTAGCCTGGTTGGGGTGGAAGCTCCTCTTCTCCAGGAAACCGGCTCCGACTTCCTGCTTGCCAAGTGCTGTGAGGGAACCAAGGATACCAATAATGTGTTTTTTAAAAAAAGTTCTTGGATCTATTACAACAGCACAGCCTAAACGGTAATATGAGTTTCTGCTTCATTTCTCTGCTTGAATCAAAGGCAAATTTTTAATAATGCAGGGCTGTAACTCCATCCTGGACTGCAGTTCATCAAAGGATAGGCAAATGTGGATGTATAGAGTCTATAATAACAGTTAATAAATTGACCTACTTAAAGTTGTCAAGGAAGAATTGTTAGGTTCACATATGTGATATTTGCAGATCAAAGAATTTTAGTCTCAACTCTCATGTATTAAATTCCAAACTTTTTCTTCTCTTGTGTCCTAGAGACACCATGTTTCCAAGATTAGCTGTAGCTGCCATCTCTTAATGAACTAGAAATGTGAGTTTAATCTTCAAGGCAAAGCATAGGAATTTTAATGGTGTGTCTTTATTTATACATTATTTAATAAATGTTTTGCAAGCTCACTAAATTGGAAGCTCAAAAACCGGACATGGTAAATAAGAGGATAAAGAAGTTTTGCTAACAATAATGACTAGTTGGTAGATGTTATGACTTTGAACAAACATATTAAAGTATTTAGAAAATGCGTGTTTATTATATTCTGCCATTAGCTGAAGGCAATGTGTTTGAATTATTTAAAGCGTCTTTATAGCAGTTGCTTAATTCGTATATTTCTTATCAAATGCCTTTCACAGGTTGCCTTGTGAGGGGAGATAGTTTGCTCTGTGGAGTAATTTTTTTTGCATGCACATAATAATGCCTAATGTTTAGGCTTTGTTGTAGAACGGCCACAGACCACAGTCACGCTCACAACGACCTTGCAGGGTTTTTGTGCTCACGTTACCTGCTTTGTGATCCTCAAGAAGGAGGATACTTTGCTTTGCAGTCTTGTCTGTACCTCTTGTTTCCCCTGTGACCTAGGCACACCTCTGCAGCACAGTGGCCAGATTAGCAAGGCAGCCTGGAGCCACCAAAGAGGAAAAGCTGGCTGGCCCCTGCAATCCTAGCCATTGGGTTTCATTATAATCTGGCCATTTGGGATCAGTTCAGAAACCAATTAAGCAAGACAGACACTGACAAGATAATGTATTACCTCTCACTCTCCCCTTCCGGAGAAGAATCTACAGCACTCAGAATCCACACTCCCGTGGTGATTAGAGTTCCGTGAGGCTCAAATGAGCTATGTGCTAAAGTTCTCAAAATGTGATACAAAGACCAAATGTTACTGAATCCGAGTTTAAGTTCATGAAAAGGCTAGGAACAGTCCCAGGGGTGTAATAAATATTTTCCTTATCTTAAGGCAACAACAGAAGTGCATCCCTACTTGTTTAACTGTGAACTTTTATTCCTGGAGCTGACGTGCCATGCATCTTTCTGTTTTTTCATAAGTTGCTCTAAGGACTTGCAAACTAGCTCGTAAATTAGTAGAAATTTAACAAGCTATTGTTATCGCCAAATTATCATTTCCTGGCATGTTTGGATCTTGAAAGATAACTTGTGTCGATGGAAAGTCTTAATGCAAAGAGATTTTAGACAGGCTGATTGGAATGATACTTTGAGATAATAATGGAATCTTTGGCAATCGCCTTGAGATTCAGCCCCACAAGCCAGCTCTGCTAGATAGTGCTTGGAACTCTTTACCAAATGAGAAATGAACAATTTTCTTTTTAGCATGTGTAAATGGCCTTTTTCTAGATCAGTGCTGTCCAATAAAACTTTCTGCAGTGGTGGAAATGTTCTATAATCTGCACCAAATGGTAGCCGTGAGCCACAGGTGGCAATTGAGCACTTGCAATGTGTCTAGTGTAATTGAGGGAACTGAATTTTAAATTTTATTTAATTTTAATTAATTTAAATAGCCACATGGGGCTAGTGGCTACCATATTGGACAATGCAGTTCTAAATTCTCTCCACTCGTTTCCTGCAGAGATACCACTTGATGGCAATTATCCCTTAATTAGAAGAAAGTGGAACTTGGCATTGATAGAACCAGGAGTTAAGATTTGACTCCGTGATCCTGTTGTTATGAAAAAACACTTGCAACTACTCTGAAGAAGGTGTTTTACGTTGAAGTTCAACTCTACTCTAAAAATAAAGTTTCTTGTTTTAATTTCCAAGTGTTGGCTAGCCACAAAAGTAAGCATCCCCCAGAGTTGTTTAGATGCTTGGCCTCAGGTGTCTGTGCTCTTGAACTTATTTTATTATTTGCTGTTTTGCACAATATAGAATCATTTCTTCTTAGAGTCAGTTTCTGCACTTTTCAGTTTTTCAAGGTGAGGGGGATTTGGAGGGAGGTAGGAAGCTGATGGTGATGCAGAACTCTTCCCCACGCCCTCTCCTGCAATCGCAGAAGCCCTGTGAGAAGTCTGACGAAGGAGTACCAGTGCCTCAAGGAGTGGCTGAACTCTCTGCCTTGGCTGGGCCCTTCTTGTCTGGTTTCTTTCCCTTGGGCTTCAAACCCAGATCCTCTCACTCAGCCCAGCCCCTATGGATAAACAAATCCACTTAAAAAATAACCTACCATTATTTTTAGTAAAACCATTGAAATGGGATTTTATTTAGCATCTACCATGTTGGCTCAGTTTTTTAACTAATTTGCTTTCATTAAAGCCATTATTTTGACCATTTAGAGGGACGCACTTTTAATTAGACTTTTTCACAGGACACTGTCTCTCATATTCCTTGGGTGAGTGACGCTCTGTCCCCCAGCCGTGCGCCTGGGAAATCTCTCCCCAGGCCAGAGCTCAGGGTCCTGGGGCTTCTCCTTCTCTGGGAGACACTCTCCCTCAATCAGGTATTTAGAAATTTCTCAAATGTGTTTGTGCATACTAACTAAAATATAAGTTAACCCCTAAGTTGTCTCTGTCCTTAAGGTGTTAGCCCTCTAGGATGACATTTCCCAAATTAGTGTCCATCCCACAAGGGGATGGGCATGCTCAAATAACTTTAGGAAATGTCCCATATGATCTTCTTTTTTTGGAGATTTACAATGCACAATAGCATAGTAAAGCCTCTAAAATGAGATCTATATACTTATTTAACTTTTTTATTGTTAATGTTTGCCAAAAATATTGTCATACAACACTTAGCGTAGTATTTTTCAAATCACACATCCTAGTCATGAGATCAATTTAACAAGTTAGGGTCAGCATTTCTTTTAATGAAATGGAACATAGGCTGGGAATTATCATTGCATCCCTCCGAGAGAGGGTTACTAGTGTTTGATGAAACTTTTGGGTCCCAGTGTAGAGCAAGTGCAAGGCCACGAGGCAGTGGAGAGTGGTGGTTAAGAGCGCTACAGAAACAGGCCCCCTGGGTTCCAATCCTGACTCTGCTCTGCCCAGTCCATGTATAGTAAGCACTATATAAGCATGGTCATTATTTGTATTATTATATAAATGTATGTATGTATGCCGGATCACGATGTAAAATATAAAATACTGCCTCGGAAAGTAGGCTTGAGACCCACTTTGGGAAACACTGATCTAAGACATATGTAATAGCTAACAATAATGAGCAACGTTACTGAGTACTTACCAAGGGCTCCAGGCTGACTGCTGAACCTGGGCAGCCTGGAGACAGAGCCCACGAGTTCAGCCACCTCGCCTCCCATACTGCAATGCAATGGTGGTAGATAGATGGACGTCTGCAGACCTGTGAAACGCCAGCATTGTCCAGCATTGCACAAGTGCGGAAATGAGCTGATGACAGCTATTTTCTGTGTCAGATGAGGCCAGATGGGTGAGAGGGAAGTCATTGCACATTTAGGCCGGAAGAGACCTCACTGCTGCCAGCCTGTGGCCTCTGAAGGCTAATGCCTTTGGACCGAGAGCCTGGTGCCCAAAGAAACCCGAATGACCCAGAGACTAACTACAGATTGTGTCTCCAGACTTCAGTCTTCCTTCTCACTTCCTAACTTACGCATGCTGGTTTGTAGCAAATAGTCACAAATATTCTGAATAGATATTTCTGTCCCATAAATCCCTCACTTTCTTCTACATTCTGAATTATTTGTTTTTCAAAATTACTTCCTGCCCGTAAATGCTTCACGATATATTCTTAATAAATGGAAAACAGTATTGTTTTAATAATTTCATATAAAAGGAGATATCTTTTTGTCATTGTTGTTGTTGTTGTTGTTTTGAGGACGATTAGCCCTGAGCTAACTGCTGCCAATCCTCCTCTTTTTGCTGAGGAAGACTGGCCCTGAGCTAACATGCCCATATTCCTCTACTTTATATGTGGGATGCCTACCACAGCATGGCGTTTGCCAAGCACTGCCATGTCCGCACCCGGGATCTGAACCTGCGAACCCCGGGCTAGCAAGAAGAGGAACGTACGCACTTAACCGCTGCGCCACCGGGCTGGCCCCTCCAGCTTCAATTTTAAGATATCTCCTGTGGCCGGCCCGGTGGCACAGCGGTTAAATTTGCATGTTCCTCTTCTCCGTGGCCCGGGGTTCGCAGGCTCGGATCCCAGCTGCGGACATGCCACCGCTTGGCAAAAGCCATGCTGTAGTAGGCGTCCCACATATAAAGTGGAGGAATATGGGCATGGATGTTAGCTCAGGGCCAGTCTTCCTCAGCAAAAAGAGGAGGATTGGCAGTAGTTAGCTCAGGGCTAATCTTCCTCAAAAAAAAAAAAAAAATTGAGGCTGGAAATCTTTTTTTTTCCCAGTGCAATCTAGAAAGTAAAACTCATTTCATTTTAGAAGTAGATTTCAGTTTTCCTCAAAGGTCAAACTACATCGAAGTGATCGCCTCTCTGTAGACTGTGCCAGGTAGGAGAGAAGAGGCAACAGGCTGTCATTGTGGTTACTTTTCTTCTTGAAAAGGTACAGGGAGGCCAGCCCGGTGGCATAGCGGTTAAGTTCTCACCCTCAGCTTTGGCAGCCTGGGGTTCGCTGGTTCCCATCCTGGGCACGGACCTACACACGTTTATCAAGCCATGCTGGGGCAGGCGTCCCACATATGAAATAGAGGAAGATGGGCACAGATGTTAGCTCAGGGCCAATCTTCCTCAGCACAAAGATTTAGGATTGGTGGCAGATGTTAGCTCAGGGCTAATCTTCCTCAAAAAAAAAAAAAAAGTACAGGGCTCTGTCTAACATACTAAAAATCCTTAAGATATTCAGACTTTGTTCAAGGCTGTGGAATCGTCCATCTCCGAGAACAGTATGCAGACTCTATCTGTAGAATACAAAGGAGTGAGATGAAGTGTCTTTGAAAAAACATAGAAAGTCATGTAACACTTTTAGGCAAGTATAGACAAAGCTTAAGAAGTAATTGTGGTTAACTTCGGCAGTAGAGGAAATTAGCCTGTACTTTACATGGTGTTATTTAAGTGTGAAGCAATTATAGTGAATTATAATGGTTTTCAACTAAATGTAAACATGAATGTCTCCAAAAATAGCATAGCCTTACTATCATCAGACATTTCATTTATTAACAAAGTAGACTTCTTGTGTTTTTTTACACTTATGATGACTTAGCTGCCAAAGAAATATTTTAGATGGTAATCACTGGAAGTTTGAAAGCATAAATTAAAACTGTACGTAACTAAAATGGGTATTATATTTTTTTAACTGGGCTGGTCAATAAAATAGTCTTTCAAATTATTTTTCATTCTGTTGATTCATAAGTGAAAAGGTGTCAATTAACAAATGTTGATACCATTGTAAAGCAATCCAAATAGAAATGTTATTTTTCCCTGAACTTGGAGTGTTTGTGAATTATAATTCTGTGGTGGAATTGTCCTGTGATTTCTAATGGAAATACAGCTCCTGGAATTTCAAAATTCTACTTTTCACTAAGACTTATTTACATAGAAATGTTGGTAACTAAACTGTGCCTACATGCTGTAGCAGGAATATTAACTTGTGGGTGGCAGTTTTTCTTCCTTGTGGTATTATGTTCCCACGTAGCCTAGACTTCAAAAGTATGTCATTTTGAAAAATTATCCAGTGTTGTCAGTGACAGCACCGTGTTCACAAGAACCATATTTATCTCCCTGTAATTTTAGCAGCTAATAGACTTGTTCTTGAGAAAGCTGATTACCTTTTCCATGACATTTTGATTGGTGTTTTTCCATTTTAATTTGAGCTTATATGTGGCATAAAAATTGATTTAAATGAAAAGGAATGGGTTGCCATTTGTATACCAAAATTTTTGTTGTATGTGTATGTGTGTAAAAATGAAGACAAAAATCTTCCGTTAACTAATCTAGGGAAAGGGTACTATTGTGATCAAATAGTGACACATCGTGGTCTTGTAAGATCAGGCCTCTGAACCAAGTGAATGTTCACTTACAGAGCCATAAATCTGGCAATTCAGAAATGGTGTCCTTTATTAGCTATTGGGCAATATTTGTGAAATCGAAAATTTTTGAAATTGGGAAATATTTGTGGTCTCTGGCTCAGAGTAACTTTTGTTTTGCACTGTTACTTCCTCCTTATTCATAACACAGATTTTAACTCATTTTATCACATGGGAAATTAAAGAGGATTGTTCTGGATGATAACTGCTCCCCTACTGAGCATCTAAGAGCTAGAAAAAGCCTTTGAAAGTCACATAATTTATTTCTTACAGTCTTGGCATGACCACAGTCATCACAGAGAGGTGATGTGTAGACTCCATTCTACTTTTAGACTATGAATATTTTACATTAGTTCTTGACATGCTGTTTATCCAGGCTGACTTACCTGAACTTTGATGTTGAACCAAGGCTCACTTCAGTTTCATGTATCTCCTGGTTTGCTTGCTTGTTGAGTATTTACCTTGTCTCTTCAATTAAATCATTGTTTCTTTGTGTATGAATTGTATTATGTAATTTTTTGGTATCCCGCTGGGTTATCTGAGGACAGAGGTTGGCAGACTATTTTGTAAATAAAGTTTTTTGGAACACAGCCATCCTCATTGGTTGCATATTACCTGTGCCTGCTCTGCATCACCACCGCAGAGTTGAGTAACTGAAGCAGAGCCCATCTGACCCATAAAGCTGAACATCTCTACTATCTGGCCCTTTATAGGAAAAGTTAGTCAACCCCTGTTCATCTGATACTCTTCCTATGGGGTCCTTGAAGAAAATGTGAAAAAAATGGCCTATTACAAATTATATATGGCCAATTGCTCTCTTTAGGGACAGATTACACATCTGAATGACCAAATGAATGTTGAATATTTTCTCTCTTCCTGTTCCACTGGCCATTGACTGTGAAAGAAAGTGTCATCAGCTAGTCTTAGGTGTTATATAGACCTGGGTCACTAGCTGTGTAACCTTGAATAAGTTACTTATATCTTTTAAGCCACTGTTTCCTTGTGTACAAAATGAAGATAAGAATGATACCTCCTGGGGCCGGCCCCCTGGCCGAGTGGTTAAGTTTGCGTGCTCCACTGCAGGCGGCCCAGTGTTTCGTCAGTTCGAATCCTGGGCGTGGACATGGCACCACTCATTGAGCCATGCTGAGGCGGCGTCCCACATGCCACAACTAGAAGGACCCACAACTAAGAATATGCGACTATGTGCCAGGGGGCTTTGGGGAGAAAAAGGAAAAAAATTAAATCTTTAAAAAGAAAAAAAAGAATGATACCTCCTGTTGGGAGATAATTCTCCATGCATCCCATGCATTTCGACAGGTCTTACAAAGAGAGGCACTGACTGCCTTCTTCTCAAGGCATGTTCTTCTTCTCAAGGATGTTCGTGTAGTGAACCAACACTCTTGGATGATAGGGATAGTGTTGCCCTCAGAAGTAAAGTGCAGGCATGCTTTTATCCAGTATAATAGATTTGAGTTCCCCCAGCTCAGAGTTCCTCTCCAGTGATGCTACTCACTGCGAGTGCAGGTGTTATGTGGCCCTCTTTGTGACAACCTGCAGGAGTTGGAGCTGGGGAACTGGTGCAAGAAAATGCTGATTACTCCAGCTACTGCTATTGCTGTGAGTAATAAAGTCTTTTGTCTCTGACCCCGAAGTCTTGTGTCTTCTCCCAGCATCCATGAAACTGGGGCAGGCTAGCTCGTGCAAACAGCATAAAATCTCAGACTTTCACAGTTCTTAGACAACTATTCTATGGACTTTTTATGAGAATTGAATAAGGTAATGAATATAAAACATTTAACACAGTACCTGGCATATAGTAAGTGCCCAATAAATGTTAGCCATTAATTACTATCTAGCTGGCTATTAACCTCCAGTGTGAAGTCGAGTCCCAGTTTTGTGTGGACAACTAATATCTTAAGATGATGTTTTTTCAAACTGTAGGTCACCGAGGCTATGCAGTTAAGTAGGTTTATTTTTTTAATGAAACAGGAAATAGAATATAATTGAGTAATAAAATATCTAAATGTAATATGTAGTAAGGATAACTATTGATTTTTAGGACTTTCAGTTTCAGTTATATACATATATATATATATATATATATCTGTATACAGGATTATGATAAAAAATGTATTTTTTTATTGTTGGTCAGGGTCAAAAAAAGTTGGAAAGCCACTGCTGCCCTACTACATGTATGGAACTGTTCAGGAAAACTTTTGTTCGTGAGAGCATCAGATTACTTTCTTAGTTCTCCTTCCTGAAAAGGGCTCTAAAGGGCCATCCTGACACATCTAGATGTCACTGCCGAGAAGAAAAGACCAGAGATTCAGTTTGTTCACCCTCTGCATACTACATGGCTCAGTTTTCCCATGATTGGCAGGAAATGAATATAACCACCCAGGTTATTTTCTGAAGAAAAGGATTTTTGTATATTAGCACTGTTCAATAGAACTTTCTGTGGTGATGGAAATGTTCTGTTTCTTCACTGTCCAATACAGTAGCCACTAGCTATTGAGCACTATTGAGCGCTTGAATATGCAACTGAGGAACTGAATTTTAATTAAAAAAAATTAAAATTTGGATTAATTTAAATTTAAATAGCCATTTGTGGCTATTGGAACACACAATTTTAGGTTGAACGCAAAAGTGTGGTTTCCTCCAGTACAATTAACAGTATGAGTTGGCTTCTGGTACTATCCTAAGGTGTAGTGACCTTCCACTGAGTTGTTCAAACAGCCATTGACCCTTGCCCATGGCTAGCTTGAGCAGACACTGGGGGGAAGAAGTGCTTGACAAGCTGCTACCTTGGACAGCGCCACAAGCCAGGAAAAAGTCGCAAGGACATAGGGGGCAGAGGTTCTCAACCCTGGCTGTGCAATGGAATCATCTGAAGAGCTGAAAAATCAGGCTGCACCCCAGGCCAATTAAGTCAGAGACTTTTTCTTTTTTTTAAGATTGGCCCCTGAGCTAACAACTGTTGCCAATCTTTTTTTTTTTTTGTCTCTGCTTTTTCTCCCCAAATCCCCCCAGTACATAGTTGTATATTTTAGTTGTGGGTCCTCCTAGTTGTGGCATGTGGGATGCCGCCTCAACATGGCCTGATGGGCAGTGCCATGTCCGCGCCAGGATCCGAACTCGCAAAGCCCTGCACCGCCGAAGCGGAGAGCGTGCGCTTAACCACTCAGCCACAGGGCCAGCCCCTAAATCAGACATTTTTTAAAAACTTCCCCGGGTGTGCTATTGTGCTCTCTCAGCTGGGCAGCATCACAGGTGGGCGAGGCAGCCTGTGTGCTTTGATGCTCCGTCATAGTACCAGAGGCATGCCTGTGGTCAGAGGGTAGGGGAAGGGGCACATGAAAGACAGTGGACCCCTATCTTATCTTAAGCAGAAAGACTCCAGCTTATCTTTGGTGTTGGGAGCTGAGTTGTTTTCCTACCCAGTTGCCCTGGCAACAGAGGCTCCCTTGCTCAGTGGGGCCAAAGTGCGAATTTGTGTATGACAGAGTTGAGTTTCAAAGATGGAAAAAGATGGGCTCTTACTGACTGACTCACATGTTCAGTGCCTTCCATTTATATATTCAGTAAATATTTATGGAGTCCCTACTGTGTGTTTGAGATATGCTGTTCTTGCTCCATCTAGTCGGGGAGACCAACATGTAAACAGTTATCATACAGTAGGGTAAGCATTATTATAGAGAGAAGAATCATAGGGGCCTTGAGAGCACCCAAGAGGGGGCACTTATGGGGGGAGAGACATCAGGGGGCTTTCCCAGAGGTGGTGACACCCAGGTTGAGTCTTATAGTATCAGAAAAAGTAGTCACATGAAGAAGGGAAAATGAAAAAAAGAGCATATACAGCCTGGGAGGAGGCCGTGGCTGACATTTTCTGTCCCTCTCAGACTGAACACTGTAAGACAGCTCCCTCCTAGGGGAGACCCTCCCTGCTGTTTTAGCAAACCTCATGGGATATCCTTCTCCTAACCAGCCTTCATTATTTATTCACTCACTCACCTATTCGTTCAACAAGTGTAATTTATTGAGACATTACTATGTGTAGACATGATCTGGGTGCTGGTGATGGAGCAGTGAACAAGCAGACAGTGTTCCTACCTTCAGGGAGTTTTATATTCTGGTGGGGAAGACTGACCAGAAATAAATGAGGAAATAGTATAGTGTATGGCTATGTGCTATGGAGAAAAATAAATTATGGTAAAGAATTTGGAGGTACTGGCCATCCACCTATGTCCACAACCACATCGTCCTACCGCCTGCAGGACCGTAACTTGTGCCAACACGACCTCTCATACCCACCTCCCCTACCCCCATATATCACATCTTGTACTTTCACTACCTCTTAACTTTTTCACTTCTAGTCCTCTGTTGATTTCCCCCTATTTTTTCCTCTTCACCCTGGGAAATCCATGATTAATAAAGTTCTCGACGTTTTTGGCCGATTGCTCTCTCACCCTCCTAAATGGGTCACTGCATAAAAAGGCTTGTCATCCCCAACTTTGAGGCTAACTGTGGTAAACCACCTCTCACCCTTCCTCATCCCTACGCTCCATCCAGCTCCTAGTCACTTCTGTTCATTTCTTGAAGAACTGAAGATCTGGCTCCATGTCTTCCCTTACCTCCCTGACTTTTGTCATAGTCCTTGGCGATGGCACCATCCTAGATGATCTGACTATGAATGTGGTCTCAAAATCCATTGGACCATCTTAGTGAGTTCACCTCCACTAAACCATCACTACTCACTCCCAACCCTCTATCCAAATTCTTGTCCAGCAGGTACTTTTTCACCTCAGAAATCTTAACCCTGGTATCCCATTCTCTGAACAAAGCTATATCTCCTTCCAATTCTTTCATACCCTACTTCCTCTGCCTTGTTAACTTGAGATGTCCAGTCTCTTGACTTCCTTCGACTGTCAAACTCTTCCTTACACATGCAAATATATTCATATGCATCTTCATCTCCTTTCCTCAGAGGATGTGGTATCCATTTTTCCCCATGTTTAAGGCTGGTCATTACTTGAACCTTGAATGCCATCTCCTCATGCCTCCTTCGGAACCTTTTCTCTGTTAACATTCCCTTCTCTTCTGTGGTCTTGTATCTCTCTCTACTCTTTACTGACTTCTTCCCGTCAGCCAAGCATTTGCAAGTTTCTTCCATCCTAAAAAATAGTCCTCCTAGGTTAAGTAAATTAAGGTGGATCTCTATAAGAGAATACTATACAGTCATCTGAAATATTGGTGGAAGTGTATATATCTCACGTGGAAAGATGATCACAAAAATAAGTGAAAAAGTATTAAAACAGCTTTATTAGTGATACTCTTTTCCAAATTTTATTTATTTATATTTTTATTTTTAATTATGATAAAATACACGTAATATAAAATTACCATCTTTAACCATTTTTAAGCATACAGTTCAGTGGTGTTAAGTATATTTACATTGTTGCGTAGCCAATCTCTGAAGCTCTCATCTTGCAAAACTGAAACTCTGTGCCCATTAAACCACAGCTCCCCATTTCCCCTCCTCCCCCAGCCCCTGGCAACCACCATTCCACTTTCTCTATGAATTTGACTACTCTACGTACCGCATGTAAGTGGAATCATACAGTATCTGTCTTTTTCTGAGTGGCTGTTTCACTTAGCATAATATCCTGAAGGTTTATCCATCTTGTTATAGCATGTGTCAGAATTCCTTTCCTTTTTAAGGCTGAATAATATTCTATTGTATGTATAGGGCACATTTTAAGTGATTTCATTTTTGAAGAAAAATAAATTTGTTAGTATATGTAATTATATATAAAATATATACACACACGTAAAAGATTGTACATCAAAATGTTAAAAGTGATTTTCTCTAAATTGTGGAATTTTGGATACTTTTCATCTTCTTGTTCCTGATCTGTACCACCTAAAGTATTTACAATGAACACAGTTCCCTGTTGTAAAGGCCAAAAGAGACAGACCTTCAGTGGCTCCCCGTCAGCTCCAGTCTAGTCAGCCCCATGATCGGCCCCTGCTCTCCTCTCCAGCTCACCTTTCACCACTCCTTGCCTTACCCATGTGCTCAGAGCACCACAGAACTCTGGTCTCTACACACGGGGGTGAGTGCCTTGGGGCCCCTGCCCAGGCCACCGCAGCTGCATGGGAAGCCTCCACATCCCCGAAGGCTCAGCCGGGGTCACTTCTTCCTTACCTGCCCGCCCCCACTCTTCGTGCTGGGTCGGCTGCCTCCCTTTGGAGCTCCCTACTTCCCGGTACCAGTCTCTGGTGCTGCACTTGTTTCCTAATTATCTGTGAGCTGCTTGGGGGCGGGGACTGTGCGTTTGTCTTTGTATTCACAGCACTTAGCACAGAGCCTGGCAAATAAGCTGGGCAGCTTGGGGAGCCGCTGCTTGTTCAGAGGGGCTGGATCGCTGGATGCTCAGAAATGAGGCTGGAAAAGTAGGAGGAAGACTTGCCCCAAGGCCCTTCATTCAGCCACATCCTGCTGCCCCTTGCATGAACCCTGTAAAGATTTAGAAATACTTCACATTCCACTAAAAATAAATTAGAAATTAAAATTGTTGAGGAACACTACATTTCTATCTTAATGATACCGGTGAACTCCGGCCCCCCGTCCTTGGTCATGTGGCTATGCTGGGGCTCCCATTGTGTTGGGCTCATAACATGCGTTTGGTAAACAGCCGTCAACCTCTAATGACCCTGTAGTTCCCTGCCATCAACTCTCTCTTCTCTAAATTCAGTGACTTTCACAGGCTGAGACAGGAGTTATTTGGGAGCCCAGAACACCTTTATTGTCACCCTCCAAGTCATAGGATAGTGACTGGCTGCTTACATTATGTGTATGATTGATCCCAGTCAGGACCCTTTTGAGAAATAAAAAAGTCGAAAGACCTACTGCTGGCATGGCTTTGGGTGCTGTGTTTAAGCACCCTGGTGAGTTAAGACTTGACTAATGAATCCTTGTTGCACTTGATGTTGGACTGGGAGGGGCTTACGCTCGTATTGTGAGTAATAGTGGTTCACACTGGAAAGCTGTAATGGGCCTCTCAAATTTGTAAAACAAATTCCACAGGCTGGTACAGTTTAGTAGTTTGAGATAATTCTCTTACATGTAAAAGGTGGCTTCTAGGCCTTCTTTACAGGGGGATTAAAAGGGCAGAAGGAAAAATGGAAAATAGTTTTAATTTCCGTGGAACTGAATCAGTTGGGGCCATCTTCAGCTTCTCAGCCCACTAGGATTTATCTTGTTTTTCCTTGAGCAAAGTGGCCCACTGTAAGTGATTCACCCAAAGCATCTGAAATAATTTTAGCAAAAATTATTGATGACAGGACATTTAATGTTTGAAATGATCTGTTTTTCAACTGTTGCACCAATACGTGGTATATTGGCCTGTGCTGTTTGCATCAGAATCACAGTGGCTTCATTTAGTGTTTCCTTCTTACCAAGATCGGATTCTTTTTGTAGAAGTTTGGCTAGACTACATAGTCCTGATTATGATGTTGTCTTTTTTCTTTTGTTTTTGCCCAGTAGGCCAGAAAAGGAAGTCACAACCTCACTTGGAACAAGCATTAGACTTGGAGATAGGATGTCAGCATTTAAGTCCCGGCCTAACCACCCTCTATACTGGCTACGTGCTTGGATAAGTTATTTAATTTATGTGTTAGAGTTTCTGTTGTTCATCAGTGACATGTGGATTTATTTGTCAGTCTTGCTCACTAAACTGTAAGCTTCTTCAGGGTAGGGGTTGTGGCTTGCCCATCATTGGAAACTCAGTATGTGGGATGGGGCCTGGCAAGTCAGAACTCGAGAAATACTTGTCGAATAAATACTTCTTTCATGGGTTGTTTGGAAGAGCGGGTTGGATGAGCAGCAGTACAGTGTAGTATCAAGAGCACAGACCTGTGGGGCTGGCCCGCTGGCACAGCGGTTCAGTTCGCACATTCCACTTCGGTGGCCCAGGGTTCGCTGGTTCGGATCCTGGGTGCAGACAGGGCACCGCTTGGCAAGCCATGCTGTGGTAGGCATCCCACGTAGAAAGGAGAGGAAGATGGGCAGGGATGTTAGCTCAGGGCCAGGCTTCCTCTGCAAAAAAGGAGGATTGGCAGCAGATGTTAGCTCAGAGCTAATCTTCCTCAAAAAAAAAGAAAACAAAAAAGAGCACAGACCCGGAGTTGGGCCCCTGGCTCCCAGTCTTAGGGACATGACATCAGGCAGGTTACTACCCTCTGTGCATCTGGGAAAGTGGATGATTGTACCTACCTCCTAGGATTCTGAGCATTAGATGTGCCTGCCACAGAGGAAGTGCTGTATACATACCAGTTATTGATATAACATGTGAAAGGCCTTTGCAGACTGCTAGTCACATAAAGGTAATATTTATTCGATGAGGTCTTGCCAAGTATTGGACACAGTGTGAAATACTTACAGTACTGTGTCTTTCCCTAGCTTAACGAGTGGTAATTCCCTTCTGTTTCACATTTTCCCAAGCCCAGCTAGGGTGCCTTTCACTTGGACCCTTTTAATGACACCCTTGATGTGAATGTAAGGTTCAAAGAAGGGCTGACCTTGGGCTGCCCAGCCCGGAACTGCTGCTTGCTCTCTTTTTCCACTGTTTGCTGTGTAGAAATAACTCTGGTCAATTCCCAGGCATTACAGATTTTTAAGATTGTGTTAAATAATAATGATTTCATATGGGAAATCAGTGTAGTAGTTTCTACGCTGGTGTCCCTGCCTCCGGCCTCTTGGTCACTTGAGTCTGTCATGCACAGTGCTGTCTGCCTCATCTTCCCAGCATTTCTCTTTATAAGATCTCCTTGGCCCAGGAACGCTGGTTCCTGGACCAAACCCAAGCTACTGGAGTTGGCGTTCAAGGCCAGGCATAATGTGAACCATTTTATCTATCCATATTTTTCTTCCATTTCCTAATTGTAGACTTTTACTGCCCTCTCACCTGGATCCAATCTTCTTACTTTCGTTTTCATGGTTCCCACACTGAAATGCCCTTGCTGGCCCATTTTAGTTATTTACATTTGCCCACAGCTTTTCTTTCTTTCTTTTTTTTTGTGAGGAAGATTAGCCCTGAGCTAACATCTGCTGCCAATCCTCCTCTTTTTGCTGAAGAAGACTGGCCCTGAGCTAACATCCGTGCCCTTCTTCCTCTCCTTTATATGTGGGATGCCTACCACAGCATGGCTTGCCAAGCGGTGCCATGTCTGCACCCAGGATCCGAACCGGTGGACTCTGGGCCGCTGAAGGGGAGCCTGCACACTTAACCGCTGCGCCACGGGGCCAGCCCCTGCCCACAGCTTTAAGGCCCACCTTTTTTTGTAGACCTTACCTCTTCCTAAATACTGATTGGCTTCTTCCTATATTATTGCATTTGATTATATTTAATTTAGAGCATTATGAGGTGCCCTTTTAAAAATCAGTATCTTCTCATTAAAGATTCAGACCAGTGCAGGGGAAAAAATTGTTTTTAAGAAAGGACTCGGGCTGGCCCAGTGGCGCAGCGGTTAAGTTCGCACCTTCCTCTTCTTGGCGGCCCGGGGTTCCCCGGTTCAGATCCCGGTTGTGGATGTGGCACTACTTGGCAAAAAGCCATGCTGTGGTAGGCATCCCACATATAAAGCAGAGGAAGATGGGCATGGATGTTAGCTCAGGGCCAGTCTTCCTCAGCAAAAAGAGTAGGATTGGCAGTAGTTAGCTCAGGGCTAAACTTCCTCAAAAAAAAAAAAAAGGACTCAGACTGTTAACTTGATAATATTCAAATTATTATAAGTTTACCAGCTAGGCATTCAGGAAAACTATACTTGTTTTATAGGCGTAAATAAAAACAAATTAACATTTCCTCTTGGCAGCAGTAATTCCACCCTACTGCACGTAAAAAAAGCCCTGGAGTCCAGACCATATGCGGTAAAACAAAATAATATTGTAGAGCAAGACAGGGTTACTGTTGCTGTGAGGGGACTCATAAGTCTCTATTTCTGGACTTTTATAATGCATGAGGCTTCAGCTGCTTTAGTATATCAACGTTGCTTCACTATTAGACTATGGATAGCCTATGGAATTAAGAGTCAGAACCCTGAAATCACTCAAGTATGTAGTAGGATTCCATAAATGTTGTCAACAGACTCATCTGTGGTCTGTTTTTTGCTCCTCCCTGATTTAGTCTGATTTGTACATGTCAATTCACCTCTCTGTACGCATTTAGTACATCTTCTAAAATACCAAGATCTTGTTAAACTTAAGCTATAAGGAAGTAAAATCCTATTGTTAGAGTATGAACATATTACCCGTATCATGAGAATCAGCATCATCTTCCTTTTCTTTCCCCCTCTTTCTTCTTTTCTTTCACATTATGTGACATAATTATATCCTCATCACAAATATTTGAGGGGCTGGCCCCGTGGCTGAGTGGTTAAGTTCATGCGCTCTGCTTCGGTGGCCCAAGGTTTCACCGGTTCGGATCCTGGGCACAGACACGGCATCGCTCATCAGGCCATGCTGAGGTGGCGTCCCACATGCCACAACTAGAAGGACCCACAACTAAAAAAAATACGCAACTATGTACCGGGGAACTTTGGGGAGAAAAAGGAAAAATAAAATCTTAAAAAAAGCACAAACAAATATTTGAGGTAGGTACATTAATCTACTTTTCAAAAATAAATAAATTGGAATACACTGCAGAAGAGGCATTCAAATCTAGACCACTCTTTTTTTTTTTTTAACCCAACTTTTTAAAAATTTTTTTATTTTTTCCTTTTTCTCCCCAAAGCCCCCCAGTACATAGTTGTACATAGTTGTATATTCTTCGCTATGGGTCCTTCTAGTTGTGGCATGTGGGATGCTGCCTCAGTGTGGTTTGATGAACAGTACCATGTCCGCGCCCAGGATTCGAACCAAGGAAACACTGGGCCGCCTGCAGCAGAGCGCGCGAACTTAACCACTCGGCCACGGGGCCAGCCCCTAGACCACTCTTTTATTATACCAACTGGTATTTATTACAGTATAAAAATAAAGTTTAATATGTGAATGAAAAAGATTTCAGTGAGTACTTTTAAATAACCACAGAGCTTTGCAGGGGTTCTCATTTCCCTAGAGGAAATTAGCCAGGATAAAAAGGAATAAAGTACAAAAGAAATAATGCACAGGAAAAAAAAAACTTTTTAAGAAAACGCCCTTCAATTTTGAAGGCTGCCAAGTAATGAACACTAATCTCTTCTTTACTAATTTAACTACTGAAAGAACAGGTAGAGACATCGATGACTTATTTCATGAATCTCCAAATAAAACTAACGTTCTTCAGGATGATTAAGTAGATTGTAAAGAGGGACTTAGACACAAATTTCTTTATGTAGTCGTGTGTTGTGTGTTTCAACTGTTATTCCAGATGAACGTTAGAAACACTGTCAAATTCCAAATTAATCCCCTTGAGTTTTTTTATTGAGTTCTTTGATGTCTGTAAATTAATTTGGTAACAGCGGCTTTCTTCACAGTATTTTAATTAACTTTCCAGGAACATTGATTCCAGTTTTTGTGTCTCTCAAAGTTTTGTGGGGTTTCTTCATGTACATTTCTTATTACAGATAATCCTAGATATTTTATGGTTTTTCTTGCTGTTGTAATTCTATTATGTTTCCACTTTTTTCTGTATATAAAAGCTGTTTGAATTTTCCTCTTTTATCCAGCCCTTTATATGAACTCTCATTAATTCCAATAGTATTTTAATCAATTCTCTGGTCTCATTGTTGCGGATAATAATTCTATTTCTGTATTTCTTATGACTAGACCCCTTATTTCTGTCTCTTGTCTTATTGAATTGGTAAAAACCTGTCAGAACAGTGTTAATAATCATAGTAATAGTATTCATTCATCCTAGTTTTGTTTCATAGGAAAGCTCTCTTTTCACACCAAAAAATGATGTTGGCTGATTGTTTTCAAGAAATACTCATCATAGAATCCTTCTGTTCCTAGTTTTCCTAGATATTTTGTAAGGGATGAGCACTGAACTTTATCAGTCTTTTCAGCATCCTCTTAAGGATTCTCTTATTTGACTTCTTAATGTATTGCATTATATTCATAATATAATGCTATATTTCCTAGGATAAACTCTCCTAAGTCATGGTTTATTTTTCTTTTAGCATACTGTTGACTTCAAATGCAGTTTTCTATTTGGGTCTTTTTACTCATATTATTCATCAGGGCAATATGTATGTGTATTATATATAGTTGCGTTTGGGGATCACCTTGTATATACACTTTTTTTGAGGTATAATTGATATACAACATTACATTAGTTTCAGGTTCAACATAATGATTTGATGTTTGCGCATATTGTGAAATGATCACCACAATCAGTCCAGTTAACATCTGTCACCATACATAGTTACAGAATTGTTTTTTATGATGAGACCTTTTAAAATTTATTCTCTTAGCAACTTTCAAATGTGCAATACAGTATTATTAACTATGGCTCCCATGCTGTGCATTACATCCCCAGGACTTATTTATTTTATCACTGGAAGTTTGTACCTGTTGACTCCCTTTACCCATTTCGCCCACTCCCCTGCCTCTGGCAACCATGTATCTGTTCTCTGTATCTAGGAGCTTGGTTTTTTTTTTTTTAGATTCCACATATAATTGAGATCATACGGTATTTTCTTTTCTCTGTCTGACTTATTTCCCTTAGCATAATGCCTTCAAGGTCCATCCATGTTGTTGCAAATGGCAAGATTTCATTCTTTTTTTATAGCTGAATAATATTCATTGTGTGTGTCTGTGTGTATATCTATCTATCTATCTATCACATTTTCTTTATCCAGTTATCCATCAATGGACACTTAGGTTGTTTCCATGTCTTGGCTATTGTAAATAATTGGCTATTGCAATGAACATGGGGGTAATTGTACATACACTTTTATATCCTGAATTTTCTTCTTTCTATAATGTAAACATTTTCCTCTGGCATTAGAAATTCTTCAGAACATATTTTAATGGCTGCACAATATATTATGGGTGTATTATAACTTCCTTAACACCTTAAAAATATTTTTCATTGCTTTAAGTTTTTCCTAATTTTTTGCTGTTATAAATAATGCAAAGATGAACATCTTTATATATAAACCTTTGTTCATATCGCTGATTGTTTCCATGGTATATTGGTTTCCAAAGGCCACCAGAACAAATTACCACAAACGAATGGCTTGAAACAGCAGAAATTTATTTTCTCACAGTTCTGGAGGCCAGAAATCCAAAACCAAGGTGTTGACAAGGCCATGCTTTGAAGGCTCTAGGGGGAGAATCTTTTCTTGCTTTTTCCAGCTTCTTGGGACTCCTGGCCTTCCTTGGCTTGTGGCAGCATAACTCCAATCTCTCCTTCTGTGTTCACATGGCCTTCTTATCTATGTGTGTCTCTCTGTGTCCTCTCCTTTTCTTACAAGGGCGCCAGTCACTGGATTTAGGGCCTACCCTATATCCATGATGATTTCTTCTTAGGATCCTACGGTCATGCTCTGAATGATGATGTTTTGGTCAGTGATGAACCACATGTACAACAGTGGTCCCATAAGATTAGTACCGTGTAGTCTAGGTATGTAGTAGGCTATACTATCTAGGTTTGTGTAAGTGCACTCGAAGATGTTCACACAATGATGGAATTGCCTAATGACGCATTTCTGAGAACATATCTCCATTGTTAAGTGACTTGTGACTGTAATAGCATCTGCAAAGGTCCTATTTCTAAAAAAGGTCACATTCACAGGTAACGAGAGTGAGGACTTGGATATATCTTTTTTGAGGAGGACACAATTCAACCCACTGTGCTTTCTGTGAGTAGAAATACAAAGCCAAAGGATAAGCCTTCTAAAAATAAGCCTTTTGATACTTACTACCAAATTGTCTTCTAGAATGTGAGAGGGCCCAACTTGTTTATCATTGGTGATATAAAGAGTACCCATTTATCTACATCTTCACCTGCATTAAGTATTACCATTAAAAAAAAATCTCTGACTCTTGGAAAAGATAAAAAGGGAAACTCATTATTTTAAAAATTCTATTTCATTAATTGTTGGTGAAGTTGACAAAATTTTTATGTATTTAATATGGACATTTGAATTCTTCTATTGTAAAATGTTTGTTCACGTCTTTTGCCCATTTTTCTTTCAGTGCATTAGCCATTTTCTTATTGATAGTGTCATTACTTATGAAGAATATTAGCCCTTTGTCATGATGCTTGTAAATATTTTCCGAATTTCTCATTTACCTTTCCATTTTACAAATGTTTAACTTTATGTGGTCAAATATATCAGAATTTCCTTTGTGACTTCTTCCTTTGTTTCCAAACTTCAGAAAATACTTCCTTATTCAGACGTTAGCTAGTTTCCTAACCATGTTATAGTTTCAAGTTTTATATTTTACTCTTTATTTCACCTGAAATTTATTTATGTGTGTTATATGAGATAAGGATCCACGTAGATGGGGTTTTTCCCCTCATTTTAAAATTTATTTTCCAAGCACATTTGTAAATAATTCCTGTATTCTTCATTGGTTCCTTTAAGGCAGTGTTCTCAACCAGAGGTGATTTTTGTCTCCCAGGGACATTTGACAATGTCGGGAGACCTTTTTGGTTGTCATAACAGGAATGTCAGTGCTCTGGGCATCTAATGGGGAGAGGCAGGAGGATGCTAAATGTCCTGCAATGCATAAGTCAGCCCTCCAGACAAAGAGTTATCCTGCTGCAAATGTCAAGCATGCCACTGTTGAGAAACCCTATTTTAAAGTTTATCTTAAACTAGTGAGCCTTCTGCATATTAGATATTAGATGTTATTAAATATATAAGCCACTGCTGCTACTCGCTCCAGAACCTATGCCATAGGTGCTCTTGTGAGAAACAGCTTAGTCCCAGGTCAGTGCCTACATTTCCTTGGGCCTCAACCCTCCCCACCCCAAATTGGAGGCCTTTTTACTTATGGAACACACCTCCTGACGGAATTGCATGCCCTCTCCTTGTTCTGGTTTTCGTGGTACCTCTCAGGTGTACTGTATTGTAAATTGGTAAATCTTCATATTTTCCTGATGCCTCAACATCCCCACAGACTGGCTGGGAGCACAACGCCGCGCCCCCCCCCCCCCCCCCTTATACTACAGGTTAGTGTAATAAGGCTGGTCCCTGCCGTGAGTTCCCCTCTTGCCCTACCCTCACTGTGACCTAGTGACGTTCAAATGCGCCAAGGAAGTCCCCTGGCGCCTTTTGCTTGGGTCCTCCACTCCGTCCTCATTTTGCTCCCCACCTGCTGGGCTGAGCTGCTCCTCCCACGTGTCCCCCCTCTGCTCCCCTTCCCCGCTTGCTGGGGCCTGTGTGTATCCTCAGCTCTTTCACTTTCATATGCCTCTCCGCGGGGTTATTCCCTGTCCGCACCAGACTGATCATCAAAAAAGAAAATAACCCCAAACAACATTTTAAGTAACATAATTCTTACAACACGATTGGCGAGGAGGACAGGATGATCTAAGGCACCGACGGAAAACCCCACGGAGATGCCCTTGGACCGCTCCTGGCTGACTGCTGTCTCCGTTCTTTGGGAAGGCTCTTGTCTTGGCCGCTGTGCGCTGCCGTGTGCTGCCCCAGGCTCCCTGAAAGTATTGATCATGCCCCAATGGAGCGCCCCAGGATCCTGTCTGCCAGCCGTGGCTCGGCAAGAGAGGGAAAGTCATCTTGTCGCTCCCCGGGACACAGAGCCACTGGACAGGTGGGCTGTCATTTCGCCTGCAGCCCCCGAGGTTGGACTAATTAGGGAAGAACCCCTGCCGGTGCGGTGGTGCAGGCGCTACGGAGTGGCACCGAGCGCTGTTAGCGGGGAAAACAGGGTCGCTGTGTCCTAGAGTACGGGCTGGTGACCCCGTCCACACCGCTCAGTGGGTCTTTGAGTGACACTGGTGAAAGGAGAGTACTGCCTCCTCGGAGAGTCCGCATGGGGCCCTGGAAGGGTCCTTCCTGCCGGGGTTGGCGACCCCTTCTCTGCTGCACCCCTTGCTGCTGTCCCCCAACCCCGTGGGGTATCATGGATCCTATCCATGCCGACTGGCGGCTCAGTGTTAAAATGAACGAACAAACAAACAAAAAACAGAGGAAGAGAGGCAGGAGCGCTTTGATCCGGCACCCCTAAGACGCCTGAGGGGTCTCTCAGCTCTCGGAGATTCCGCAGCGCCTGGTCAGTGTTTCTGGGCACTTGGAAGTGCTGCTAGCTATTGACATGCTAAGAATCTCCTTAAATTAAATTGTCACAAAGCACAGCACTTAAAAGACAAAGTTGAGGGCACTATTGCCAGCCCCTCTGAGGAAGCACTGGAAAAGATTTTGTTTACCAAAACAGAAAAAAAGAGACGAGGGGGGGCAAAAAAGGACAGATGATCCCGTGGTGGCTAGGGGACAGTCCCAGGGAGAGGCCACTGCCTAGAGACACCAGGTGCCATCCTCCTCCCCCCTTTCCTCTTACCAACGAGAGACAGAAACCAAAGCCCAGGGCTTCAGGTGCCTAAAGCCTAAAACAGAAAAAAAAGGGAGGCGGAGGGGGGAAGGGAACTGCCACGTTTGGTGGCTACAAACCCAAGGGAAAAAATGAAAGAAAAAAAGGAATTTTAAACTTTACATACTGAGCAAACCCCAGATCTAGCAAATATAGTGGTAATCCTGAATTACTTATTAGTTAAAAAAAAAAAGATAACAACCCTAAATACAGGAAAAAATAAAGATGATTAAGTGAATTAGGTATACGCATATATGTGTGTGTGTATATATATATAACTAAGTTAAAAGAAGTTTCCATAATTTGATCCAATTGGAGATCCAACGTTTATATTCAATTTGTATATGCTGAGGAATTTCTATAACAAAAAGATAAAAAGGATGCTGATTGGCTTTTGCGCCCCTGTAACCTAGATTCTACGTTACCTTGAACATTTGCTAAAATGCACCAATTGACAAAACTTCCAGGACTTAGTACTGGGGCTCAAATTATAGTTATACCTGGGCAGCCTGCTATCTTGAAAAGGTAAGTAAATATGAAATAGAGGAAAAATAGGTATGCCTCACTTTAACTGTAACCTTCCTAAATTTCCCATAGTCATAGTATACCCATTGCCCTGAAATATTCCATAGTAGACATAGATGCCCTAATTTAATAAATAATAAATTTAATGTAAGTTTTTGGTGCTTACAAATTGGCTTGATAAATGCAGCCCCATGAACCCCAGTTAAAATAGTTAATATATTGGGGCCGGCCCCATGGCCGAATGGTTAAGTTTGCGCGCTCCACTTGGGTGGCCTGGGGTTTTGCTGGTTCAGATCCTGGGCACAGACACGGCACCGCTCATCAGGCCATGCTGAGGTGGCGTCCCACATAGCAGAACCAGAGGCACTCGCAACTACGACTATATACCAGCGGGGCTTTGGGGAGAAGAAAAAGAAAAAAAAAAAAGATTGACAACAGATGTTAGCTCAGGTGCCAACCTTTAAAAAAAAAAAAGTTGGGGCTGGCCCGGTGGCGCAGCGGTTAAGTTCGCACATTCTGCTTCAGCAGCCTGGTGTCCGCTGGTCCGGATCCCGAGTACAGACCTACACACTGCTTGGCACGCCATGCTGTGGTAGGCGTCCCACATATAAAGCAGAGGAAGATGAGCACTGATGTTAGCTCAGGGCCAGTCTTCCTCAGCAAAAAGAGGAGGATTGGCAGCAGATGTTAGCTCAGGGCTAATCTTCCTTAAAAAAACCCTTAATAAGGCCCAAAATAAATTAAGATAGGACCTTCAAAGATTAAAACTTGTGATATAAAACCTAATAAAGAAAGGAATGATTATCCCCACTACTTCTCCATTTAACAGTCCAATTTTGCCTGTTCTTAAATCTTAAAAGTAAATAAATGGCACCTCATGATGGTTTACTACGACCTCGTTGCTATGGTCCCGTCCACCAAGGCTCCCATACCCAATACCCAATATTGTTGAAATTACTGTTTCTATTCAATCAATGACAAGTAACTTTTTTTTTTTTTTTTTTTTGAGGAAGATCAGCCCTGAGCTAACTGCTGCCAATCCTCCTCTTTTTGGTGAGGAAGACTGGCCTTGAGCTAACATCCATGTCCATCTTCCTCTACTTTATATGTGGGATGCCTACCACAGCGTGGCTTGCCAAGCGGTGCCATGTCCACACCCGGGATCCGAACAGGCGAACCCCGGGCCGCCGAAGCTGAACGTGCAAACTTAACCGCTGCACCACTGTGCCGACCCAACCAGTAAACTTTTGCTCTTACAGAGTTTTGCTCTTATCAATTGGCTAACGTGTTCTATTCAGTCCTATTTCAGCAGTCTCTGAGCTGCAGTTTGCCTCCACCTCCTAAGGGACACAACATACCTTTCCCAGCTACCCGTTTGGGTACCTTAACAGCTTTGCTATCACACACAATCTCTGCAGGCAAGACCTTGGCTACATCCACCTTTCCTCCAAGAGCACAGGTATGACACTACACTGATAACATCCTCCTCCAAGGAGAGTCATTTGACACACTTGTTAATGACACGTAAGTCCAACATCATTTAGTTTTGGGGGGTTCTAGTGACAGCATACTCCTTGGTTACAAATTTTATTTACAAATTAAAATCAACAGGCCCCCCTCTAAGTTCTTTCAAAAACTCCTTCACCGTTGAGGCTTTGTGGTCTCTTCTCCTGCCTCGTGGAGACTCTGAACCACTTATGATGGCCACTGGTTGCCCCCGGGCTTCTGATACAGGAAACCGTCCCTCTCAGTTCCATGCTGTACATCATTAAAACAACAGATGACTGGCTGCCTCCAGGGTTCTCCTGGAAATAGAGGCTCTCACAAACCGCGAGCCTGTGACCCTCGTATCCACTGGCGCTTATTCTTTAAATCATAAAAACAGCACCCACAAGCTCGGCATGGCTACTAGGGCCTCCTTAAGACAGGTTGGAGCTGAACCTTGGCCTTTTGACATATTCTGCCTACAGGAGGGGGTGGCTTCCCTTGTCCTCAGTCCCTTGCTAGATGCCAGGGTGCTGGAGGAAGTCACCCCTCCCCTGGACCCCTGGCCTACCTGGGGAGCCTCTTGGGATTAACTGAGTGCACAGCAATGAGAGTGGCATTGCTAACCCCATATGTGATGGAGCTCAATGGGATGCTGCTGTGTTCCTTCCATTAGCCAGAATGTCCCTGATAAAGGATGGGACCCAAGAAACAACATACTTGGCCAAACTTAGGCAGTCATCTTAGCACCCGGATGCCATAGCCAACAAATGGCCCATCTTCACATTGATTGTAAACTGTTGAGTTGCTGCCTAAAAACTATCCCCTTCAGGGTAAAATATTTTATAAATCTCTTGCCTCACAGATAGCCAAAATGTAAGTCAAAATCATGCAGACCTCTACCTATACTAAGGTCACAGCACAAAGCTTCTCCAGGACACTCCTTATTCCTTCAGAGTTACAGACGTTACTTCTAGTAACCAAGACACACATTTGCACTTTCAAAATACGCAATGCTGGACTCTTGGAAGAGGCAGTTAATCGAACTGTCGTGTGCCTGATAGGTGCCAGATAGCTAGATTAACTGAGACATATGGTCTTCTCAAACCACTCCTTTTCAAATTCCAGTACAACAAATAAACTGTAATAGTTCTCTATCTTGCCCCAGGCCATAACTTATTTTTATAAATTTTAATTCTCACCACCATCCCATAGGGCTGGAGGCCAGATCAAGGGCATATATTCTCCTAGGACTCATTAGTCAAAGATTGTCCACAGGCCAGACAGCTGCTCATCTGATATAGGACCCATTTGAACCTAAACTACCACCAAAAATAAACAAAAAGCCTATCAGATGTGGCTGCACACTGTTCTGTTGACTGTTGGTCTTGTTACTACTGGTTTGGTTGCTTTCATTGGTTTATGATCTGGAAGCCAACAGCACCTCAAGTGGGTACCCTCTTGGAAAGGATACCCCAATCCCACATCCCATACAACATTGCCGTGGCCCAAAATCTCACTGCTGGAGATGACATAGCCCCAGATGACGTTACTCCAACCCAAGACCTTGCCATTGGAGGTGACTTTACCTCTTACACTAACATCTCCACCACAGGGATACCCCATGGATCACCTCTCCTGTGGCACAAAGTGGACACATATTTTATTTTCTTCTTGAGTTTTCTGTCTGCTTAGCCCATGATTCTGGTATACTCCTTGCTCTCTGCTAAAACATATACCCTACACTTCTGTGCTTAAAGGGAAATCTGCTGGAGGTTACTCAAATTAATGGAACTTATCTTTCCCCGGGAGGCACCTGCCTTGAATCAGTCAACCCCTTGCCTCCCTAGGGAGAGGACCACCCATTCCTGGATGCCTTTTCCTATACACCTCCCCCTGAGCTTTTCTACCACAATCTCTTGCCTCATGTCTCCAACCATGACCACTACAATCACTGTTTCCCCTTGGTTAAACACAATACCACATTCTCAAGGGTACATTGCGCTCTAAATAACGGCACCTCCAGGTACCAATGGGCCCAGACTCATAGGCACAGCACCTTATATATTTTTCTTTGTTGACTCCCCAAAATAGTTCCCTAATAAAACCACGCCCCAGTGTGCAGTGGGTACACTGGGGATTCCCGTAGTTCTTTATCCACCAGGCCCTTCCTTGTTTCCATCAACCCAAGGATGCCAGGCAAAACAGACAGTATTTCTTCCTTTCATAATAGGACTTGCCATAGCCACAGGAGCAGTCAGTGTTGGCACCAGAATAGTGGCCTCTCAAACAAAATCAAATCATAACTGGCAACCAGCACCTTTCAGCGGCCCTTTCAGATCATTCAAAGGCTGCACAAAACATTGTCCCTTATGCAACAAAGCCCAAATGGTAATGAATAACAGGCTGGCTCTTGATGACTTACTAGCCAGTAACCGCATTGTTAACTCTGGACCGGTATAGGCCAGACTCCTATAGGTAGTGGAGGTATAGGAGGAATGGGCCGAGAGGGAAAGATCTCTCATAACATAGCCAACATCTTCCAACAGATTCCCTCAAAACCAGAGATGCCTGGCCTGTTCTCTTGGCTGTTGCCCACAAAGTGGGGTGCCTCGTTGCACATTTTCTTGTCATATGCCTAGTAGGACTCTTCCTGGCAGTCACCTTTATGAAGTTTACCTTCCAGTGGCTAAGTCAAGCCTTTAACAGCTTCACAACCCAGGTGGCAAGTGTTATCTGTCCCAATTAGTATTGGTAATGATACTGAGGCATCACAGGGTTGAATGCATTATCAGTTTGAAACACTTCATATTTTCCTGCTGCCTCAATATGCCGGCGAACAGGCTGCGAGTACCCCGCTCAGGCAAACACCAGTGTGATAAGGCTGGTCCCTACCACGAGTTCCCCTTCTCCTCCCCTGACTGTGACCTAGTGACATTCAGATGTACCAATGAAATCCCCTCTTGTCTTTTGCCTGTGTGTTCCCCCCGACCCCCAATAAAGGCACTTGCCCGCCAGTTCTCTCTCTCTCTCTTTGCTCCCCGCATGCTTGATTGACCCAGCTCCCTGCCCCTCCCATGTGGTCCCTGCCATGCCTCCCTCTGCGAGTATCATCAATCTCTCTCACTTTCCTATGTCTCTCTGTGGCATTATTCCAGGTCTGCACCAGACTGATCATCAAAAAAAACCCATTTTAAGTCACATGATTATTCCTTACAACACATGTACCTGTGACCCCCGACCCTGCCAACCAAACTGCTTCTATTGTATGAAACATCAGATCGTTCCAAACAAACCCTCCAAATTGGGTGAAAAAAGATGCAGCATTTTTCTGGTGATGCAATAATTGACACACAGAAACAATTTTACCTCTGTAACAGTGTAGGAATTTGTCTTGGGACTACTCTGTTAGTTGCTTTGTTTGTTGGTTTTTGCAAAAGACCACATTATTTTTATTAGTGAAGTGTATGATGTACCTTATGTATATACTTTAAGTTTGTGGTAATACTTTAACATATGTTAGAGCAGCCCCCTTCTTGGATCTTATTCCAGATGAAGTTGGAATCTTACTGAAATTTTATGAAAGCTGCATAAAGCTGTGGCCAACCTCGGTGGTCTAGTGATTAAAATTCAGCACATTCACCCCTGTGGCCCTGGTTCCTTTCCTGGCCAGGGAACCACACCACCTATCTGTCGTCTGTCGGTTGTCATACTGTGGTGGCCGCATGTTGCTGTGATGCTGAAAGTTACGCCACTGGGATTTCAAATAGCAGCAGAGTCGCCCATGGTGGACAGGTTTCAGTGGAGCTTCCAGACTAAGACAGACCAGGAAGAAGGACCTGGCCACCCACTTCCCAAAAAATTGACCATGAACACCCCATGAATAGCAGCGGAGCATTGTCTGATAGAGTGCTGGAAGGTGAGAGGATGGAGCAAAAAGACCGGGCAGGGTTCCGCTCTGCTGTGCACAGGGTCGCTGGGAGTTGGGATCGACTCCACGGCACTAACAGCAACAAACATAAAGCTACGGTCGTTAAACTTTAAAGTGTATTAGAATCATGTGGGGAGCTTGGTGAGAAAGCAATTTTCTTGAAAATCTACCTTCGCCCTCTTGTGATTCTGTTAAGTCTGGGCTCAACCCAGGAATCTGCATTTTAACAAGCATCCGAGGGATTTTAAGGCAGTAAGCCCTAGACCCCATCTAGAGATACACTGCTGTGAGTAATTGACACAGTACTGACAACTTTTTACTGCCTCTGCATTTATCTGGGTTGTCTTTTTATCTTTCAGCACAGTCTTCCCACAATATGTTACATCTTGCACCTTGTGAATGTTTTTTTTTTCTATTATATTGTGTAGTTATTATTGCTAGTACACAGGAAAGCTATTGATTTTTAGGTGTTGGTTTTGTATCCAGCCACTTTCCTGTTCTCTCGTTAAATCTAATAGTTTTTCAGTTAAACCTTTCGCAATGGTGAGGTGAGGGCGAGAGTGGAAAACCAGCCCGGCACCCGGGAACCCTTGATTTTTGCCTCCTCCTTTGCGACATTATACCTATCTAGTTTATGTGTCACTGCATTGTCCGAAGCTTCCAAGACATTGCTAAATAAACACTCAGAGGGCCCACCCTTAATTTGTTCCTAATTTTAAAGAGAACACCTCTATTATGGTTTCATCGTTAAGAGTGATTCTGGCTATTGATTTTACATGGACCTTCTTTTTTTTTTTTTTTTTTTTTTTTGAGGAAGATCAGCCCTGAGCTAACTACTACCAATCCTCCTCTTTTTGCTGAGGAAAACTGGCCCTGAGCTAACATCCATGCCCATCTTCCTCTACTTTATACATGGGATGCCTACCACAGCATGGCGTTTTGCCAAGCGGTGCCATGTCCACAGCCGGCATCCAGACCGGCAAACCCCGGGCCACCGAGAAGAGGAGCGTGAGAACTTAACCGCTGCGCCACCGGGCCGGCCCTCACATGGACCTGCTGAAAATTATGTTAAGGAAATAGCCTTCTGTTCCTAGTCTTCTTAAAGATGCTTTTTTTTCTTTTTAAAATAAGGAATGGATGTAGTATCTGTAGGGAGGAAAAATTCTTTTTCCTTCTACCCCTCTATGTTCTCTGGCTGGGGCCCTGTAAATTGACTGGCAAAAGACAAATGAACAAGAGAAAACAAGGTTATGAGCATGTGCGTCCCGATTACACGTGCGAGCACCCAGAGATGAGGAACTCAAAGGGGTAGTTAGAAATTGGGGTCTAATATAATGTTGTATGTCAATTATGTCTCAATAAAAAAGGAGTTTGGGGTCTATATACCTAACTTGCCATGGGAGGGAGAGAAGGGGCACTTATGGAAAAGCAGACAACGTCCTGAAAAGATGAAAGGGCCCTTGGGAGAATGCTGAGAGACACGCTAGGGTGTGATAATGTCTTCCTGGGTGCGGTGCTCACATTCTGTCTCTGAGAAGAGGTTAGAGTTGGTTCTGGGAGGGGATTTATGACAATTGAGTTCCTTTAGGAGGCTCGTTTTTTGGCAGATAAGGGATTTCAGGAACTCCAATGCCTTCAACTCAAAATAATTCTTATGTCAAAGAGACATATTCTGGGGTGGCATGTCCTGACCCCCTGCAAATCTTACTCGATGCCTTCTCCGTGTTTATTTAAGTGATAATATTATCTTCCTTTTTTAAAAAAAAAATGTATATTAATAAAATTCCTAACCCATCCTCACCCTTCTGAAATAACTCATACTTAGTTATGGCTTATTCTTTTCACATGTTCTGAATTTTATTCCCTGCAAAAGCAATCTCTCACCAACTGTGAGAGTTTTAATTCTAAAAGGTAGCTTGCCACAGTTGTCAAAACCAAGGTTTTAGAGTTCAGTTTTGAGTACATAGCTAAATTCAATAAAGGGAAAGTTCTAGGTGGTAACCTCTTCCAAAGCAAATCAGATTTATTGATATTAAAACTTGTGCGGATAGGTAACTTTTTTCCTGATTCAATTTCTTTAATCAGAAAAATTCCTGTGGTTTTCTAATTCATTGAGGGACTGAATGTGCTTTGGTCTTGAAGTCTTCCTTGTATGTTTTTTCAAATCTGGCTAAATACTCCTTAAACTACAGTCATTTAAGAAAATTATCAAAGTACTTGATATCCATCAAGTGATGCTGGCGCGGTGAGCTGAGGAATCAAAAGAAAGACTTCTTGGACTCTCAAGGTCTGGTAGTAGCACTCCTTTATTCAGAGAATAGCAGGGGGACAGGACCCACGGGCAGTGAAGAGCTGCAATGGGTTGAGGGCAGGGCTAAATTTATAAGGCATAGGTATGTGAGTTCTTTCTTTTTTGTTTTTTTTGAGGAAGATTAGCCCTGAGCTAACTGCTGCCAATCCTCCTCTTTTTGCTGAGGAAGACTGGCCTAAGCTAACATCCATGCTCATCTTCCTCTGCTTTATACGTGGGACACCTACCACAGCATGGCTTGCAAAGTGGTGCCGTGTCCACACCCGGGATCCGAACTGGCGAACCCAGGGCCGCTGAGAAGTGGAACATGCGAACTTAACCGCTGCGCCAAGGGGCCGCCCCGTGAGTTATTTCTTTACAAGACAAAGGAAAGGTGATGTAAAAAAGTCGTTAAAATGGTATCAGTGCAGGTGGGGTCTGGTTACTGAGTGATCCTGTAACTTTGGATGTGAATCAGGTCTGATCAGGTCGGGAGGTCCTGAGGATGATAGAGATCAGTATGTAGGACAGGGCGCCTTGGGCTTCTCTCCCCAGGGCACTCTTGATCCTCATCACAAGTACTGCCTGATGATCAATCCATGTATTGAGAAGATGGAGCCAAAAGAGATCTTTCTGAACTACTCAATAGACTTACTCACAAGATCTAAGGACAACAATAATTGTCCTTTTTTTGTTGTTTAAGGGCATATAGTGTGGATATGTAAAAAAAATCAGTAATTCGTAATTTTTGGTAAAGAATCATAAAACTTCATTGATTCAAAACTGTGAGTTATCTTTTATTTTTATTCAGAAATAAACTTGGCCTATAGTTTTCTTTTTTTGGAGGTATGCTTATCACTTTTGGTATCAGAAATATTCTGTTTCCAAAAAAAATTTCTTTGAAAATTTTTTCCATGTTCTAGTATGATATCTTTAACTTTAATATTAGCTTTTCCTTAAAAGTTTGAAACTGTTAAAGGATAAAATTCAGAAAAAGGTAAATTTATGACTTTCATACAGATATAAAAATAAACACATGTTGTAGACTTTATTGTACTCATTAATCAGTGAGGGACCCAGGTCAATGTTATAACCAGTTAAGAGAGATCTTTAGAAATGGACACATTTATAGACCCACAATGCTGAATTGTAGATAAGCGATATTGAATGAATGAATAAATGGACAAATAGAAGCAAAAGTGATTTTTTTCATGGGGAAGGGGGAATCAAACTTCTACCAGACAGAACAGAATTTGCATGTCTATAGACAAGCATCATTTTGCATTGCTCTCAGTTACCTGTAACTTACTGTTGTGAAATAGCTCCCATAGAATCAGATAACCTGGAGGGCTGGCCTCTAGATGATGCATAGTTTTCCATTGAACACAACTTTTTTCCTACAAAAATGACACATTAGTAAAACTAAAGAAATCATTCATTCAACAAAAGTTTGAGTTTCTATCCAGTGCCAAGAAGCTTTTTCAATTTCTTCCTGAATTTGATCCATTTGGACTGTCTACATTTAAAGTCAATTTCAGAAATTCATATTTCCTAGAATATAATCTGTTTCATTGAGATTTTAAAATGTATTAGTGTTCAATTGCTTATAATATTCTCTTATGATTTTTTAAAAGTCTTCTGTATTTTCTAGAACTTTCTTTTTAGTACTTTTTGAACTCCTGTGATTCAAATATCAAAAACTATTGAAAGTTAGACAGTGAAAGTATCTCTCCTGTTTTTTCCTCCATTTGCCTTAATTCTCACTCCACCCAACCAGTAACTCCTATTTGTTTTATGTTTATGTGTGTGTGTGTATATATATAACTAAATACATATAGTTTTATATATATTGTTCTCTGTGTGTGTATCTGTATGTAGATACACACACTGATCAATGTAAATACATATTATAGATACTTTCTAACCGTATTTTTGCATATTTTTATTTTTTAAGACTTTTAAAAAAATTTTTAATTTTTTTTTTTAAGATTTTTTGATTTTCCTTTTTCTCCCAAAGCACCCCGGTACATAGTGTGTGTTTTTAGTTGTGGGTCCTTCTAGTTGTGGCATGTGGGATGCCACCTCAGCATGGCTTGATGAGCGGTGCCATGTCCACACCCAGGACTTGAAATGGTGAAACCCTGGGCTGCCGAAGCGGAGCGTGCAAACTTAACCACTCGGCCACGGGGCCAGCCCCTATTTTTAAGACACTTGATTTGTCAAATTTTCTGTGGTGGAGGTGGTGGTAGTTTAAGAACAAGCTCTTGAATTTCTTTATGTTAATTTGCTCTTTTTTTTTTTTCATTGATTGTTGCTTTTAACTTTATTATTTCCTCCCTCTTTGTTTCCTTATATTTGTCTCTTTTTCTAAATTCATGATGAGAATGCTTCTTTTTTTCTTCCTTCCTTCCTTTCTTTATCATAATGAAAATATTTAACACCACCAGTTTATCCCAGAGTATAGCTTGGGCTGCATCTTCCTACATATTTGACAAATCCAGAAATGCATTATGCATTATCTCTAGCACTGAGTATTGTCATTTTTATTAAAATTTTTACTGACTTGGTAGGCAAACATGTTATCTCATTGTCTTATTCATACTCTTGTATAGGCTCTCCACTGGCTTCTTGTCAGCCTGTACAAACCATTGTGCTCAGTTTTGTCATAGTTCCCACTCAAAAAGACCTTTCTTTGATTCTGCTCTTGTTCAAACTATTGCTCCATCTGTCTGTTTACCAACAAAGCTCTTGAAAGAGTACCTCCCATTCCTTTCTCAACCCAATTGTAATCTGGCTTCTGACCTAGGACTCTATGAAAATGGTTCGTGCCAGTGTCACCAGTGACCTCTGAATTGCTAGATCCAATGATCTCATCTTGTTTCTGGTCTTTCTTGAGCTCTCAGAACATTTGATCTTGTTGACCATCTCTTTCGTTTGAAACTCTGTTTCCTTGGCTTTCATGGCAATATTCTTTCCTCCTTTTCCTCAGCATCCATGACTACTTTTTCACCCTCTCTCCATTGCCCCCTAAACATGAGTGTTCTCCCTGGCTGCATCCTTTCTTCTCATCCCGCACAGTTTATCTGGGTTATTGCCATGGCAACCTTGGCTTGCATCTTGAATCTTGCCTGGAACCTCTATGCAGTAGCTCTCAAATTTCTGTCTTTAACTTCACCCTGTCTTTAACTTCACCCTCTTTTTTGAGCTACCAGTTATTATTTCTAACTGTCTCATTCTCTTCTAAATGTTCCAGAGGCATCTCAAGTGCAACTTGTCCAGGCTATCAAACTTGTCCGTTTCCTTAGGCGTCTTGATTTTCTTTTTGTTATTCCTATCTTAGTTAGTAAAGCCTTACGTGTTACTAAGTCTTTATCTCTGCTCCCTTGTATTATGCTGCGTCTGCCTTGCCTTGGATGCATGAGCCATCCATCTTTTATGCTCTTGTATATTGACTGTCGATCACTGCTAGAGAAAACTCTATGGAGACAAATTCAGGATCTCCCATCTAATTTAGGCCTTCAGTGTGGAACAGGATGGTTTGTATAAGTCTGCTCACTCTCCCCAAACTTCAAAGTGATTACCCTCTTCAGACCCCTATATCCCACTGCCTTCTCTCTCTCTCTCTCAAGAGATGTCTTCACCCTAGCTTTTTACTTTCACAGAGGAAATGGAGATTACCAGGATGAGTTTACTGAGATTTCCACTCTCCTGTGTTTCACCTCTTCCCTCCTGTGGTGGATAATCCTCAAGTACCCTTGAGCCAGTTCCCATACCTCCTGCAGGATCTGGAGCCGTTGGGTGCTCATTCCCTCTCTCCATGTTTTCAACCTCTCCCAGCTTTCCCATTGGCCGTAAAATATGCTTGAATCTCTCTTTTTGGAAAAAGAAACTTCTCTCTTGACCTCTAGGTAGATCTCCCTTTACTTAGGACTGCATATCTTTCCTTCCTTTCTTAGCCAAGCTTCTCTTGAAAGTGGTCCACGTTCACTTCATCTACTCCCCGCTCCCTGTCATCCTGCATCGTCACAGTGAGACTTCTACCCTACAATTTTGCTGAAACTGCTCTGATAAAAGCCATCACTGATCTATTAACTGGCAAATCCCTCGGCTTCTCTTCAGCCCTCAACTTGACCTCCCTGAAGTCTTTGAGACAGCTGACGCTCCTCCTTCTTGAAACCCTTCTGTGGCTTCCATAGCAAAACTGTGTCTTGTTCTTCTCCTGTCCGGCTGATTATTCCTACTCATTCTCCTTTGCAGCATTCCCTTTGTCCTCCCATTCCAGGTGTCCCCCTTCCTCTGTCCTTGGCCCTGCTGAGCTCTGCTCTCTCCCTTTCCCTTCCCACTTGCTCATCTCCTCCCTGTGTGTGCTCTCCTGAAGTGGTGTATCCCCTGCACTTTCATGGCTCCCACTGTCACCAGTATGCTTAGACTTCCAAATCAGTATGTGCAGCCTGACTGTCTTCCTGAACTCCAGCCCTGGATTGTCTCCTGCCTTCTGAACATCTCCACTTTCATGCCTCAAAGACACCATGAAACTTGATTAACCAAGATGATGGGCAAAGAGGGCCAAGGAAGTCGAAATAGTAAGAGAGAAAGGAGAACAAGAGAGGGTCGTGGGAAGGAGAAACAAATTGTAAACAAATTTTCATGCTTCTCTTGCTTTGCCCCTGCTGTGTCTAGGGCACTGGCCACCCCATCCCCACTTTTCTCCACTAGAGCTGTGGTTCTGAATGTGGTCCCCAGGCCGGTAGCATCAGCATCACCTGGGAACTTGTTAGACATACAGATTTTCAACCTCTGCCCCAGTCCCCGTGAATGAGAAACTCAGGAGTGAGGCCCAGCGATCTGTGTTTTAATAAGCCCTCCAGGTGATTCTGATGCCTGCTGATGGTTGAGAGTCCCTGCAGCAGTGGGTTTCCTGTTCATTCTTCACGGCCCAGTGTCAGTGTTACCTCATCTGCAGAGCCCTCCCCGATGCTCTCAGACAAAATTAATGACTTCCTCCTCTGTTCTCCCACAGTACTTTATTCATGCCAATTATACAGCACTTATTCTATTATACTTAGCTCTTTAAGAGTCCTTCCTCCCCCATAGATTATAAGGTCTAGGGTTATTATTGATCTTTATATTTCCAACACAGGGCACCGCGCCTGGCATGAAGCAGACGTGTGTAACATTATCACAAATTACATCCGTTTTTTCTCCCATGACCCCTTTCACTCCCTCCTGACCATTTCTTTTTCTTCCTTGAACCTGGCTTCTGTGTATGAGTAAATCATCAGGATGAGATCTTACCATCCAAAAGCAATGTTTTCATTGGGTCCAACTTTCAACCCCTTCATTTCTCTGAGTCAGGGTTCAAAGAGAGAAGCAGAACGACAGGTGGAGATAGATAGATTACCTGTGATGGCCTACAGGGTTTTGGACTTACGCGATTGTAGAGCTGGTTAAACTGGGCCAAGCTGTTGTCTTCACGTCTATGCTGGAGCTTGAAGTTCACAGGGCAGACATTTGGGAAGAGAAAGATAGATGAAAAGGGGATGTGTCAGAGGGAGGAAAACTGGATCCAACAAGCACACAGTGGAACTCATGAGCATGAACTGGAACCCATGAGGACAGACTGGAACCACGTCAGTTCTCCTGCCTCCAACCTTGAGGAAGTGGATGTCCTGCCACAGAAGTGGGTGCCTCCTGCTGTCCCAGCGGCTGCCACACACGGAGGAGGGAGGTAGCAGATAAACAACCACGTGCGGGAGTTACAAAAGCGTCTTCCCCAACCTTCCGAATGTAAAAGCAAAAGAGCTCTGTGCATCTAAAATTATTCCAAAATAAATGTGGTTTGTTTTTAATGGCTGTTGCTTCACTTTTACCTCCAAATCTCATGTGAAAAATGTCTCTTGTAGCCCACTCTCACCAGAAACATCCCAGCAAGGAAATTCTGGAAAACTTTGTTCAGGCTAGCCAAGTTGACCTGTTACAAAGCCACCACAAAATGCATGTATCTGATTCTGACATGCCTGGTATTTACTCTCTGAACTAAAAGATCTGAGATAGGAGCAATAGTTTGCAAAAAGAACCCACTGTGGGCTGGGTGGTGAGGCAAAACCCTTCCTAGATTGGCTGGCAATGGAATTGGTTCCAGAGAGATGGATAAGAATTACATGAGGACATCCCAGGGGAGAGAAAATCATGACTCAACGGAAGACCCTGAGTCGCCAGTGAAAGGCATAATTATGCTGAGTATACCGTCTGTACTGAGGTAAGATAGATTTTAGAAAGATTATCAGTAAGAATTCAAAGCAAAACCATCTGAATTTAATTAGAACATCATCCACACATTGTAGTTAATGGAGGGTTTTTGTAAGTAGCAAGTGTAATAAAGGATAATAGAGTTTAGTGGAATGTAGTGGGCAAGAGCTTGGACTCAACCCTTTACTAGCTGTGTGACCTTGAGCAAGATATTAAACCTCTGTAAGCCCTTGTATTCTCATTTGTAAATTGGCAATAATAGTCTCTACCTCATAGAGTTGGTGCGATGACTTAGAGAATTCCTGCTGCCAGTATCTCGTCATCACCGCTGTTGTTGTTACTGTTGTTGTTATTATTTCCCTACCAATACTTTGCAGGCCGGTTGATTCCAAAGGCTCAGTAATACCTTTGACCTCTCTAAGTAGCAGGTCAGTTTAGCAGATACGATCCAGCATTGATTGCCAGAAATTTGCTCTGCTTATTTTTATGCTTCCTTTAGATTCAAATATAGTTGCCCTTGTCTCCTCAGCCCCAACCCGAAAATGCATTCCTGCGCTTTCCTGTAAAAGCTCTCTTTTCTTTAAGAAAAGGGCTTTGCAGCTTTTCTCTACTCCCTGCTCTACTAGCCCTTCAGCAAGGATGGTTTTAGAGCCCAGGATACAATGGCTGGAGCTCCAGCGGAATGGGGTGATGTTAAGGTGATGGTGTGGCCTCCCTGTAGCAGAGTCTAGGGACTTGTTTTGTGGGGCCGTGGAAAAATTGACCAATGTTTGCCCACAGCCGTGGGTATCATTTTATAACCATAGCCAGAAGCTGTTAAGTGTTTTTCTGCCTGAGAGAAAAGACTGGCTATCTCTTTATCTTTGTTAAACAATAAAAAAACAAAGAATGGAATGTTATCCTTTAATTAAAGAGCTATGCTAAGCTCTTTCTTTATCCTGATTGTCACTGAGTTTTCATAGATCTGTATCTCCTGTGTATCTTCACTCTCATTCCTCTCTCCTCCCATCTTTAATTGGGTTTTCTGGTTTGTGACCACTTTAACGGGAGACAAATCACTGAAGTAGAATTTGGAAATAATATAGTCCCTTCTGGTTTTATTACTCAATTTCAGTATTGATTGGATCCACAAAATGTACTTTCACTTACATACCTTTCTTTTAGAACAAAATCTACTGATCCTATCAATGCAATAATTATTTTTTCCTTTACTAAGCCCAAGCTGACTTTACTACAAGTACAAAATTTCCCTCGGTGGAATAAATTAAAGGGTTTCTATTCATTGAAAGTTGTGTACTGCAGGCCCTACCTCAGCTATGTTTTCAAGAATGAAATGTATCAACCATTTTTTCTGCTTATACCTCCCACCTCCAAAATATTTTTTTATTAAGGTCATAATAGTTTATAGCATTGTGAAATTCAGGTGTACATTACTGTTTATCAGTCACCATATATATGTGTCCCTTTACTCCCTGTGCCTACCCTCCAACCCGCTTCCCCTCTGGTAACCACTAATCTGTTTTCTTTGTCCATGTCTTTGTTTATCCTCCACATATGAGTGAAATCATGCAGTGTTTGCCTTTCTCTGAGCGCCTTATTTCATTTAACATAATACCTTCAAGGTCCATCCATGTTGTTGCAAATGGCACAATTTTGTATTTTTTTATGTCTGGGTAGTATTCCATTGGATATATATACCACATCTTCTTTATCCATTTGTCAGTCGATGGACACTTGGGTTGCTTCCACATCTTGGCTATTGTGAATAATGCTGCAATGAACATAGGGTGCATAAGTCTCTTTTAATTGTCAATTTCAAGTTCTTTGGATAAATACCCAGTAGTGGGATAGCTGGATCATACGGCATTTCTATTTTTAATTTTTTGAGAAATATCCATACTGTTTTCAATAGTGGCTGCACCAGTTTTTTTCCCACTAGCAGTGTATGAGGGTCCCCTTTTCTACACATCCTCTCCAACATTTATTATTTTTTGTCTTGGTAATTATACCCATTCTAACAGGTGTAAGGTAGTATCTCATTGTAGTTTTGATTTGCTTTTCCCTAGTAATTGTGATGTTGAACATCTTTTTTTTTTTTTTTTTGTCTTAATGTCATTTTTTTTTTTTTTTTTTCAGTTGTACATTTTTGTTAGTCATGTTGTGGGTACACCACTTCCCCCTCCGTGCCCTCCCCCCACCCCCCCTTTTCCCTGGTAACCACCGATCAGATCTCCTTCTCAATATACTAATTTCCACCTATGAGTGGAGTCATATAGAGTTCGTCTTTCTCTGACTGACTTATTTCGCTTAACATAATGCCCTCGAGGTCCATCCACATTGTTGTGAATGGGCCAATTTCGTCTTTTTTTATGGCTGAGTAGTATTCCATTGTGTATATATACCACATCTTCTTTATCCAATCATCAGTTTCTGGGCATGTAGGCTGGTTCCACGTCTTGGCTATTGTAAATAATGCTGCGATGAACATAGGGGTGCAACGGACTCTTGAGATATCTGATATCAGGTTCTTAGGATAGATACCCAGTAATGGGATGGCTGGGTCATAGGGTATTTCTATTTTTAACTTTTTGAGAAATCTCCATACTGTTTTCCATAGTGGCTGTACCAGTTTGCATTCCCACCAACAGTGTATGAGGGTTCCTCTTTCTCCACAACCTCTCCAACATTTGTCGTTCTTGGTTTTGGATGTTTTTGCCAATCTAACGGGGGTAAGGTGATATCTTAGTGTAGTTTTGATTTGCATTTCCCTGATGATTAGCGATGATGAACATCTTTTCATGTGTCTATTGGCCATATTCATATCTTCTTTTGAGAAATGTCTGTTCATGTCCTCTGCCCATTTTTTGATCGGGTTGTTTGTTTTTTTGTTGTTAAGCAGTGTGAGTTCTTTGTATATTATGGAGATTAACCCTTTGTCGGATAAGTGGCTTGTAAATATTTTTTCCCAATTAGTGAGCTGTTTTTTTGTTTCAATTCTGTTTTCCCTTGCCTTGAAGAAGCTCTTTAGTCTGATGAAGTCCCATTTGTTTATTCTTTCTATTGTTTCCCTCAACTGAGGAGTTACAGTGTCCGAAAAGATTCTTTTGAAACTGATGTCAAAGAGTGTACTGCCTATATTCTCTTCCAAAAGACTTATTGTCTCAGGCCTAATCTTTAGGTCTTTGATCCATTTTGAGTTTATTTTGGTGTGTGGTGAAAAAGAATGGTCGATTTTCAATCTTTTGCATGTGGCTGTCCAGTTTTCCCAGCACCATTTGTTGAAGAGACTTTCTTTTCTCCATTGTAGGCCCTCTGCTCCTTTGTCGAAGATTAGCTGTCCATAGATGTGTGGTTTTATCTCTGGGCTTTCAATTCTGTTCCATTGATCTGTGCACCTGTTTTTGTACCAGTACCATGCTGTTTTGATCACTGTAGCTTTGTAGTATGTTTTGAAATCAGGGATTGTGATTCCGCCGGCTTTGTTTTTCTTGCTCAAGATTACTTTAGCAATTCGTGGTCTTTTGTTCCCCCATATGAATTTTAGGATTGTTTGTTGAATTTCTGTGAAGAATGTTCTTGGGATTCTGATTGGGATAGCATTGAATCTGTATATTGCTTTGGGTAGTATGGACATTTTAACTATGTTTATTCTTCCAATCCATGTGCAAGGAATGTCTTTCCATCTCTTTATGTCATCGTCAATTTCTTTCAAGAAAGTCTTGTAGTTTTCATTGTATAGATCCTTCACTTCCTTGGTTAAGTTTATCCCAAGGTATTTTATTCTTTTCGTTGCGATTGTGAATGGGATAGAGTTCTTGAGTTCTTTTTCTGTTAGTTTATTGTTAGTGTATAGAAATGCTACTGATTTATGCACGTTAATTTTATACCCTGCTACTTTGCTGTAGTTGTTGATTATTTCTAATAGTTTTTCTGTGGATTCTTTGGGGTTTTCTATGTATAAGATCATGTCATCTGCAAACAACGCGAGTTTTACTTTAATTCTACTATTTCCTTCTTGACTTTCTGTCTCGATGATGTATCCATTGATGTAAGTTGGGTGTTGAGGCCCCCTGCTATTATTGTGTTGCTGTTAATTTCTCCCTTTAGGTCTGTTAATAGTTGCTTTATGTACTTTGGTGCTCCTGTGTTAGGTGCATATGTATTCATAAGTGTTATGTCCTCTTGGTGGAATATCCTTTTTGTCATTATATAATGCCCGTCTTTGTCTCTCATTGCCTTTTTTATCTTGAGGTCTACTTTGTCTGATATAAGTATGGCAATACCTGCTTTCTTTTGTTTGCCATTTGCTTGGAATATTGTCTTCCATCCCTTCATTCTGAACCTGTGTTTTTCTTTACAGCTGAGATGTATTTTCTGGAGGCAGCATATTATTGGGTCTTGTTTTTTAATCCATCCAGCCACTGTGTGTCTTTTGATTGGAGAATTCAATCCATTTCTATTTAGAGTGATAATTGTTATATTATGGCTTAATACTGACATTTTATCTCGTTTTCTGGTTGTTTTGTATTTCCCTTGTTTTTCATCCCATGTATTTCTGACTGCCATTTCAGTTTGGTAATTTTCTATGATGGTTTTCTCTTTATTTAGCATTTCTGTCTCTATTTAGTTGTTACTGTGAGGTTCATATAAAAGATATTGTAGATGAGATAGTCCATTTTCTGATAGCCTCTTATCTCCTTAGCCTAAGCAATTTCTGTCCCTTTTCTCTTCCCCATCTAAGTTATTGTTGTCACAATTTATTTGCTTTGGTGTTATGAGATTGTGATTGAAATGAAGTGATTATAGTCATTTTTTCTGCTTTCCTTCACTTTATATTTAATGTTATAATTGTTTGCTAACCTGTTCTGATGGAGAACTGCAATTTTCTGATTTTGTCTGTCTGTTTATCTCCTTGCTCAAGGCTTTGTAAACCGTCTTCTTTTTTTCTTTATTTTTTTTCCATGTATGAGGGCCTTCTCAATCATTTCTTGTGTGTGGAGGGGGGTCTTGTGGCGATGAACTCTTTTGTTTATCTAGGAAAGCTTTTATTTCGCTATGATATCTGAAGGATATTTTCACTGGATAGAGTATTCTTGGCTGAAAGTTTTTGGTCTTTCAGAATTTTTAATATATCATTCCACTCTCTCCTAGCCTGTAAGGTTTCTGCTGAGAAATCCACTGAAAACCTGATAGGGGTTCCTTTGTAAGTTATTTTCTTCTGCCTTGCTGCCCTTAATATTTTTCCTTTGTCATTTACTTTTGCCAGTTTTACTGCTATATACCTTGGTGAAAGTCTTTTAGCACTGATATAATTAGGAGTTCTTTTGGCTTCATTTACATGTAATTCCAGCTTCTTACCAATGTTTGGGAAGTTCTCAGCTATTCTTTCTTTGAACAAGCTCTCTGCCCCTTTCTTTCTCTCTTCTCCTCTGGAATACCTGTGATCCTTATGCTGCATTTCCTAGTTGAGTCAGATATTTCTCAGAGATTTTCTTCATTTCTTTTTTTTTTTTTTTGAGGAAGATTAACCCTCAGCTAACATCTGCTGCCAATCCTCCTCTTTTTGCTGAGGAAGACTGGCCCTGAGCTAACATCTGTGCCCATCTTCCTCTATTTTATATGTGGGACGCCTACCACAGCATGGCTTGCCAAGTGGTGCCATGTCCACATCTTGGATCTGAACCAGCGAACCCTGAGCTGCCGAAGTAGAACGTGCAAACTTAACCGCTGTGCCACCAGGCTGGCCCCTCTTCATTTCTTTTTAATCTTAGTTCTTGCTATTCCTCCATCTGAAGCATTTCTATATTTCTGTCCTCTAAATTACTAATTCTGTCCTCCATATTGTCAGCTCTGTTTTTTAAGGATTTTTGGATTGATTTTTATCTCATTCATCATGTTTTTCACCTCCAGCATTTCTGTTTTTTTTTCTTTTTAGAGTTTCAATCTCTTTTGTGAAGAATTCCCTCTGCTCATTAATTTTATTCCTAAGTTCATTGAACTGTCTTTCTGAGTGTTCTTGTCGCTCATTGAGTTTTTTTGTGATAACTATTTTGAGTTCTGTGTCATTTAGATTGTAAATTTCTGTGACTGCAGGATTGGTTTCTTGAGACTTGTTATTTTCCTTCAGATCTGGAGTGTGAATGTATTTTTTCATGCTGTTTGATGGAGTGGACGTTTGCCTGAGCATAGCAGTAGTATCTGGTCGCAGATTCCACCTGCCACCACTGGTGGGGGCAGGAGCTGTGTTTTCTGAGCCCATTGTGTCGCTGGCAGTTGTGCCCAACCGTTGGAAGCTGTTCTGACAGAGCCCGTCTGCATTTGCTCACTAGCTGCCACTGCTTCACACATGTTGGTGCAGGTCCTCTGGTGCAGTCCCCTGTGCTGAGCAACTGGCCAAGCTGGTGCACCAGGTGGGATGGGGAGGGAGGAGGTCCTTTCTTTCCCACCCGTGCTCCTGCTCTGCCCTCATCAGCAGCCTGCCTGGGTTGCTTGGCTTGGTGGGGTGGCCCCCATGGTAACTAAGCCACCTGGGTATGGAGCATTCCCATGGGCTGAGAAGCAACTCTGAGAGCGAGAGCATTCCTAGGAGGATTGCCTTTTCCCTGTCTCCTCTCAGAGTCACACGCTGGCCCCTGCATGAGGTCCCATGCCCTAGAATCCTGCTGTTGGAGATGGGGAGGAGAACTACTTCCCTCCTTCCACTTCCTGGGGGACCCAATATCCCTGCCTTCAGATGTACAGCTGTGTGGATCTCTCAGATGTCTGTTGTGCTGTGTGGATGTCCTCTGTTGGTTAATGAATGTCCTTTTTGTTGTATCTTAGTGGGGGAGAGCCTGAGGGAACAGCTCACTCCACCATGATGCTGACATCACCCCAAAATATTTTTTGAATTCATCGTTTCTTGATGTCCCAACTGCTACTCCTTTGGTTCAAGATACCAGTGTCTCTCTCCAGGAACATTGCAATAGCTTCCTGCTCCCCTAATACTATAGCCTTACTGAAACCCTCTTCACTGATAAAATAAGTTCATGATCGAATTGCGTTTCTGTGGCTTTGTCTGTACTCTGCCCAGAGTGCCCTTGTATTTTCGTCTGTCTGGTGAATTCCTTCAAGACCATCTTAAATGTCACCTCCTCTATTAATCTCTTCCCTGTTTCCTCACTGGGATTATGTATGCCTTATTTTGGGTTTGGTGGGGCTTGTTTGTATTATGAAAGTTACTACATTTGCACTTGTAATTATTCATTTGTGTCTGTCTCCTCCTCTAGACCCCTTGAGGACAGAATCCTTGCCCTCTTTGTACCTGTGCCTTCCCTGCTACCCATACAGTTCCTGACCCAGATATGTCACTTGGTAAATACTTGTTGTATGACTGAAAATACAGTCGTTTTTTCAGGTGGTTATGTAAATAAGAAGGAAAAACATAATAAATAAGTCAATTACTTGGATATTTTTCTGAAGAAACTAGAGAAAGCTGCAAGCAGCTTGTTTGCATTTTAAAAGAAATGGGCTTTTCATTTACAGCTAGAGGATGAAATGCAGGGCTCTCAAGACACACTTCTCTCTTTTTAGAAATGTGTTGTGTCTCCATAAATGTATAGTGAATGTCTTTGGAAAGAGAAGAACACAGATTTTTCTGCTGCAAAAAAAAAAAAAAATCAAAGAATAAAATGATACTTCTGAGATAACTTTAGTTTCTGCACCCAATTTTGAATTATAGTCTTGTTTTTAGTTGCTGTGTTTTAATAAAGTAGGTTATTTTGACCCTACCCACTCTTTCCTCTCATTCTTTTATCATCATATAGAATGCTTCCGGACCATACAGTTGGCTATCTGATGCCTCTCAGGGTAGTACACATTTTGATTTCATGCATTACGATGCCAACCTTTCTTTGTACCCCAGATAAACAGAATCATCTCTTTATCTCTGTAAATCTATCATTTACCTCAACTGGAAGTAAAATTTCCAGTGCTACTGACCCCTAACTGATTTCCAGAATATATTCTGTGATGTTCTGTTGGAGCTTACTCTCATCATATCAAAAACCATTTCAAGGATTTTCAATGTTGTGCTCTCTCTGCACTGTTTCATCTTAGTCAGTTGTGGATTTGGGTGAGATAACAAGGACAGGGCACACCCAGGCTAGGTCACCAATCCCAACCAAAGAACTCGCGAGGAAGAGAAGTGTGGTTAGAACATGGGGATGGCCATCCTTCCTGTGGCCTTCTAGCCTGTTTCTCTACCTCCTATGTCTTTATATTTCAAGATAATACTGTAACAAAGAGCAAACTTAATCCTCCTAAAGTGCCATCTTCACCTCATCACTAATAAAGGAACACTCAGTGCTCCCCCATAACTCAAGAATGTAGTCCCCCTTCAGTCCTTCTCCTGATGCTGTCCAGGCCCCACACAGCCTGGCTGCAGACACCTCCCAAACCTTGCCTCCCACCTCACATCCCACCTCACATCTCTTCAACCAAATGCCCCACTGCCTCACGTCCTTCTCTCCACAAATATTTTCTATTTCCTTTTTAGGCAGTGTCTCTTTGGTAGCCTTCCTTTCCTGTTTAGTATTTTACAATTTTATTCATCATCCAAGGCCCAGCTCAAATGCCACCCTCTCCTTGGACCCTGCATGGTCAGAATTAGTTACTTGTACTGTAGTGTAGACACAGATCTTTGTTTTCAACGTATGTATAGCAACTATCAAGTTACTCCTTAAGTGTAGTTATTTGCATCGACATTTCTGTTCCTTGAGCCAAAATTCATGCTTTTGTTTTGCTTTTTCAGTTCTTATGTTTCCCATTTCCTAGCACAGTGCCTTTCATTCATTATTCACCAAATATTCATCAAACACCCTACTATGGGCCAGGACTTGTTCTAGACTCCAGGGATAAGAAAAGAAACAAAAGATAAAAATCTCTACCCTCTTGGAGTTTACATTTAGTGTAAGAACAAAGTCTGTTAATAAAATAAATAGGTAAAATTTAGTAATAGGGGCCGTGGAGAAAAATATGGCAGGGCAGTGTAGAAAATTCTGAAAGTGAGGGATGAGATTGATTTAAAATGGATGTTCAGGGGCTGGGCCCATAGCCAAGTGGTTAAGTTCACATGCTCCACTTTGGCGGCCCAGGGTTTGGCCAGTTCAGATCCTGGGTGTGGACATGGCACTGCTCATCAAGCCATACTGAGGTGGCATCCCACATGCCACAACTAGAAGGACCCACAACTAAAAATATACAATTATGTAACGGGGGGCTTTGGGGAGAAAAAGAAAAAATAAAATCTTTAAAAAAAAAAAAAGATGTTCAGAAGACAAGACACACAGATGACCCTAACAGATAAATGGAAGGTGCTCAGCATCACTAATCATCAGGGAAACGCAAATCAAAACCACAATGAGATATCATCCCACACCTGCCAGAATGATTATTATCAAAAAGACAAGAAATAACAAGTGTTGGCAAGGATGTGCAACAAAGGGAATGGTTGTGTACTGGTGATGGAACTGTAAATTGGTGCAGCTGCTATGGAAAACAGTATGGAGGTTCCTCAGTAAATTAAGAATAGAACTACCATATCATCTAGCAATTCTACTTCTAGATATTTATCTGAAGAAAACAAAAGTACTGGCTTGAAAACATATCTGTGCCCCAATGTTCATTGCAGCATTATTTACAATAGCCAAGATATGGAAAAAACCTAAATGTCCATAGATGGATGAATGGATAAAGAAGATGTGGTGTATATATACAATGGAATATTATTCAGCCATGAAAAAGAAGGAAATCCTGCCATTTACCACAACATGGATGGATCTTGAGGGCATTATGCTAAGTGAAATAAGTCAGATAGAGAAAGTCAAATACCATATGATCTTACTTATATGTGAAATCTAAAAAACCCAATCAAACCAAGCTCATAGATACAGAGAATAGATTGGTGCTTTGTCAGAGGCGGGAAGTAGGGGTGGGCAAAATGAGTGATGGTGGTCAAAAGGTACCAACTTCTGGTTATAAAATAAAGTCCTGGGGATGTAATGTACAGCATGGTGACTATAGTCAATAATACTGTATTGTATATTTGAAAGTTGCTAAAAGAGTAAATCTTAAAAATTCTCATCACAAGGAAAAAAAACTTGTAACTACGTATGGTGACAGATGTCAGCTCATTTTGTGGTGATCATTTCACAATATATACAAATATTGAATCATTATGTTGTACACCTGAAACTAATATAATGTTATATGTCTATTATACCTCAATAAAACAAAAATGGATGTTCAAGAAAGGTCTCTTCAGGAAGGTACCACTTTGGTGAAGATTTGCGGGGGTGAGGGAGCAGTCATATGTATTTCTGGGGGACAGTGCAGGGAGGTGCCGGGGGCATCCAAGGTCTGCATGGAGGCCAGGGTGCCTGGAGGCAGGGAAAAGTAGTGGGCGAAGTCAGAGGAGTGGGCGCTGGGAGGTAGGGGCCTGGGCATAATGCCATGTGTTTTGAAAGGATCTCCCTGGCTCCTGTGGTGAGGTTTAGGACCTCTTTGGGATCAGGATTTCCTGGCACATTGCATACGGGGTGTGTGAGAAATTGAGGTGTTTAAGGTGACCCTGAGGCTTTGGGCCTGAGAAACGGGAAGGATGGAACTGCTGTTAATGGAGAAGTGGAGACTGCCGGTTTGTTAAGATCAAGATGATATCTGTGACTTCTGACGTATAAAGGTGCCCACAAAATGTTAAGTAAAAATCTCACACATCTACATATGAGGGAAAATGTTTACCTATCCCGGAAGGATATGTGTTTAACTGTTAACAGTTTAGGGCGTGGCATTCCTGGGGGCTTTCACTTTCCATTTTCCAATCTTTAATTCCGTGTGTATACAATCCACAAGTCCAGTGATATGAGGGGAACAAAAATGCACAAGGCTTGGCCCAGCTCTCAGTGTGTGTAGAAAGAGGGCAAAGAGCAGAGCTGGTTAAGCAAGAGCCATCATACCCGGGGAGTCTACCCAGGTCCAAGGTCTCCGCTCTCAACTTCACAGCTTTCTTTCATCATTTACGAGCTGCTCAAACACTGGAGGCCAATTCACAATGAGAAGTTCATGAGACGTTTCTGAATGGAGTAGAAATGTATTCACCGTGAGGCAAAAGTAGCATTAATTGTTGGCTTAGGAAAATCCTTTCTTAGGAGTAACTCCATTCAGAAAACCATATTATAGGCCAAAAGGGGATTTGGTAAATATAGATCTAGAACAGTAAAAGTGAGGATATTTATATCAAGCAAGACTGGTTTGGCAAATTGCTATTCTTTACTGTCGGGTTGTTTCTTTCCAGAAAACAAACACATCCTAGAAGAAAAGCAACTTTTCCCGTGTCTCGCACTGTTCACACACACTCAGAATTCTGAGGGTTTGGCTCAAGCAGTCAGCACATGTGCCCTTAATTCACACCAGTCAAGGAACAATTCAAGATATTAGGGGGAGCATAGCTGATTTGAGAATCTGAATAACATGCTATAAATTAGTTATCTGCAGAAAGAGAACAGGTTATCTGTTTACTCACGAATACTGTCTTTCTACAAGAAAACTATTTTCTCAGTCTGTTCTTTGTGAGGGGACCGAGTCCTGCAGAGCTGTTAAGGGTGAGTTATGCAGGTACCATGGCTGGGAGGGAGAAGCAGCACAGGCAGGTGGCAAGTCCTGAAAGGCAGAACGGTGCTCATCATGCAGAAGCTGGGCAGCCACACCACAGTGGGGAGGAGACTGTTGGTCTAGGGGTGGTACAGGAACAAAAGGCAGGAATTTGGGAGAGATGGCCTGTGTGTCATAGAAGCTGCTTCCCCGACCTTCCCCCTTTCTTTCCCCTCCTGCCCGAAGGTACTGGGCATCAGCATGTGATCCCTCTTCACAGGGACGTAGAGATGGGCCACAGAAGGGAGCTCCACCTGAGCTGTGAAAGGGACAATTGGGAGAGCACTGTCCTACAGAGGTACCCAGAACCAAAGCCAAAGCATCCTTGGTCTGCTTGGAGGGCCACCAAGGGGCACGATGCTGGGCCAGCGTATTGAGCAGCTTGGAATTCCAGCTTCACGCCAGTCACCGCTTTCAGAGGGTTGGGGAACGCGCCAGTCTCTTAACAGCACTTGTAGGTTGTTGTTCAGTTTGCACACCTCTACGTGCTTCATTCCTTGGTTAACTGTGGAACCACATTTGTTGCTGATTTTCCTAATTTTGCCCCTAATTCTGCAGGCATACCGTTAGTTATACCCTATAGCCTCCTACATGCTTGAACTTAACATGAACTGACGTCTTCTGTGGGGATGAGGGGTTGAGGAGCATAGAGAAGGTTGATAATTTATAGGGTCTGATCCAGGTGGTTTTCTGTACCGGGTGCTGTATGAAACGAGAAACTGCTTTAGGTCAACCTTCCACAACGTGCGTGCAAGGCCCACTGGCTGTGGAGGAACAGGCATCCGGCAGTTGACTACATTTTACGCGTCCCTGGTCTCACTGGTTTTCATTCTGGTGATGTAGTGGTTCTGGGTGTTTGGGGGAGTTTGGGTTCTGAGTTGTTGATTAGTTCTGGCCATGGGAAGGATGCAGGGTGATGTATGACCGTCTTCAGTTCCAGTCTGAACTCCACAGAGCAACCTCTGGTCTGGTATATTTCATGTGTTTTTTTTTGTCCTTCCAAAGAAGTCATCAGCATAATTTCTAAGAGACTGTTGGAGGGGTTTTTGTACAAGGTCACGCCTTGCTTCACCGAGAGAACATTAAAACCTATTCTCCGTTCTCTTTCAGGTTCCTCACTGAATTCCTAAGCAGTCACCATTAAGCTGGAATAAATCTGCAGTTCTACTTTTTTTTTTCCTGGATCACAAGTTGGGTGGGCATCAGTGATATTAAGACAATTATTGATGACAATAGATTACGGATTATAGAGTGCTTGCCATATGCTTATCAAAGAGCCTTATATGTGTTAACTCCCTTAATCCTCATGGCAGCCCTAGTAAGTAGGTAGTATTATGATCCCATTCTGCAGATGACAAAATTGAGGCATAGAGACATTAAGCAATTTGTATAGCGTCACCCAGCAACTAAGTGGCAGAGCCTAGATTTGAAACTGGAGAATCTGGGTCCAGGTCATGTACTCATGGTTCTAGCTCTGTTCTGTGTTCCCACTATAATGGAGTGGAAGAATTATCATTTTGACCATCACCTTTGGTATAACACGTCCACCAAGCTGCTGCCAGTTTGTTGGGTGAGGACACCCAAGTTCAGTGTTTGGGGTTTGACATCACATGCATTAGCCCTGCATTTCTCAGCCTTAGCGGTCTGCCACTAGCTACGTAAGAGACCCCCTAAATTTCCTTCTCAGATCCCCTTCTCTTGAACTTACTGGACTTATCTGTCCTTTGGGGATTTTTTGTTTGCTCTGGTTAGTTTCATGTTTGGTTGTTTCTCTTCCTTGAACCAGGCCTGATGTGATGGTGTCAGAGCCTAGCAAGGGGGTGCCAGCACTGTGAGGAGTCACTGTCTCTTTGGCACTTGGCGCTGTGACTGTGGGCCAGAGAGGGTTGTTGTGATGCTCTTTCCAAGTTGTGGACCAGAAACTTCTGGGCACAAGGATTTCATTTTCAGTTAGCTTGTGGTCAGACTGCTTCACAGGGTTTTGTGTGTTTGTTTTTTGCCTTAGGGATAGAAAGCCACATGAAATAATTGCATATGGCAAAGAGCCTAGAAAAGATTCTTTAGACCTGCTGAATCAGGCATGTCAAGAGTAATCACCTCCTTGTCATCTATAAAATAAAATTAGTAACATTGCCCAGCCTTTTTTATACCTCCCAGGATACTGTGAGTATTCCTTTGTTCCAGATCTATAAAATACAACTAGCTCGTTAGGGAAAAGGTATGTTTATGTGTTTATAAAACTTTTGTAAAAATTCTGTATAAAAGATTGGTCACTGCTAAGTGAGGAAGCCATTCCCTGGCCTTCATTCTTCCACGTTCTTAGGAAACCACCTAGTCACTTGGAACATCTGATTCACCAGGGCAGGATTCTGTTAAATTATTCTTGCCTAAGAGTCCACACACCTCTCAAGTAGCTCATGCACAGAGTGACTTTGTCATTTCTATATGGAATAATGTGAGGTGTCAGATAAGATATTTGGGTTGCAGTTAACAGAATATCTGAATGTTTTAGCTAAAGTCAAAGGTTCAGCTGCTGTAACAAGAAACCCAACAATAATGTGGCTTAAAAGTGGAGTGGTATTTTTTTTTTCTCATGTAACAGTCCAGGGTCAGTGTCCCATATCAGTGGGGGAGGTTCATGATAGCCAGGGTTTGTGACAGCCAGGCCATGCTCAACATGGCTTCTTTGTTCTGGTCATCACCATCTCAGCCCATTGGAAGTGAGCGTTTGAGAGATGTGTGTGCCAGGCCAGGAAGTGGCATACATCTCTTTTGCTCCCATTCCATTGGCAGGAATTTAGTCACATGGTTACTTCACTGTGTGGAGGAGGCTGGGCAGCCATTCTTCTAACACAATGGAAGAAGGAAAGAATGGATTTTCATAGACAGCTAACAGTGTTGCTACAGTCAGTTCCTCTGGGCCTTAACTATCAGTGAACGCCCTACTTCCAATACATAGAACACACTCGCTTCATCCCAAGGGAGACAAACAAAAGCCCATCCAGTAAATGTACGACCTGAAAGTCCATGGTCCCTGGGTAATGCACAGTCCTTTCCGTCAGGTTCGGATGTGGTTCCTAATGGTCCGGCAACCTGTGAACTAAAAGGCAAATTATCTCCCCTTCTCCACTCGTACTCGATACACAATGGCGGAACAGGGGTAGAAAACCACAATTAAAATTCCCATTCAAAAAGGAGGAGAATGAAATGCACACAGCAGCCCCGGGCCCATAGCAATCCTGGAATCCTGGGGCAGGTAATGGGAGGGTCCTCTCCCTGGCGGAGGAGGAAGGTCCCTGATTAGACCCTGGCTCTGCTCTTCAGGAGGACCCCTGTGTCCATGGTTCTGTATGTCCCTTGGCCTTGCCCTTGGGGGAGGGGTGCTCTTCCTTTTCAGTTTCCTCTTTCACCAAATCTGAAGAAGGGTGTTGGGGGATATGCCCTCCTTGGTGGCTGTCCAGCTTTTGCAGCTCACTGCCTGCTGATGTAAATTTGGAGAGAACAGCGGTCACCAGGTTTCGTGGCTTGGCTATGGTATCTTTGCAAATACAGTTCCCTCAGAAACTCAGCTGGCATCTGATCTATTAACTTCCAGACAGTTCACATGCTGCAGTGTCTTCCAAAGTTTATTCCAAGACCTGGGTCTTGAGCCTGCTTTATTTCTTTGCTTCCTTGCCCTCCACACCTCGCTCTCTTAGTTTAGGGGCAGCTGTTTTGAGGCCTCTGAAACTAGACTTCGGAGGAAGGCAACACGCTTTTTCTCATCTCAGATCTCATGCTGTTCTGGGTGTGGAAGCCATTGGCTTTTCCAGCCCTTCAAGGCACCAAATTTGTACTCTTCTGTACAGGCTCTTTTCAATCATCTCTCCTAAATTTATAGGCTCAAAAGGAATGTGGTCTGCCTTCCAAGTCAGACCTATCAGGTGACAGTTTTGTCTTTTTTTTTTTTTAATAATCCAGAGACTTTCTTGGCACAGACCAGATTTTTGTAAGACATTTCCCCGTGTCTCTTCTTTTTTTTCAATTGTGGTAAAATATCGTAACATAAAATTTACCATTTTAAGTGTGTAATTCAGTGGCATTAAGTACATTCACATTGCTTTGCAGCCCTCACCACCATCCATCTTTAGAACTCTTTTTATCTTGCAAAACCAAAACTCTGTACCCATTAAGCAATAACTCCCCACTCCCCCTCTCCCCAGCCCCTGGCAACCGCCATTCTACGTTCTGTCCCTGTGAATTTGACTACTCCACGTAGCTCATATAAGTGGAACCATACAGTGTTTATCCTTTGGTGACTGGCTTATTTCATTTAGCGTAATGCCCTCAAGGGTCATCCATGTTGTATCATGAATCAGAAGTTCCTTCCTCTATAAGGCTGAATAATATTCCAATGTATATATATACCATATTTTATCTATTCCGCCATCAATGGACATTTAGGTTGCTTCCACCTTTTGGCTGTTGTGAAAAATCCTGCTGTGAACATGGGTGTCAAACACCTCTTCAAGTGTCTGCTTTCAGAGATATGTATCCAGATGTACATATCCTGGGTATATACATTTTGGGTATATATCCAGAAGTGGAATTACTGGATCACATGGTAATTCTGTGTTTAATTTTTTGAGGAACCACCACGCTGTTTTCCACATCAGCTGCACCATTTTACATTCCCAGCAACAGTGCACCTGGGTTCCAATTTCTCTACATCGTTGCCAACACTTGTTATTTTCTGGGTTTCTTGTTTTTGATAATAGACATCCCAATGGGTGTGACGTAGGACTTCATCTTTTTTTGATGATGTGTTGGGTTTTTTCTTACTTTTTTTATTATGGTGCAATATCTATAACATAAAATTTACCATTTTAATCATTTTTAAGTGTACAGTTTAGTGGCATTAATTACATTCACAATGTTGTGCAGCCATCACCACTCTAAAACTTTTTCATCACCCGTTGATGAAGTTTTTAAAAGTAAATTTTAGACATTATGACAGTTGATCCCTAAATACTTAAGTGCATCTCTAGAAAATAGAGACCTTTTCCTATGTAATACAATACTATTATCATATGAGCCTTCACTCACATTCCATTGGAGAGAACTTACAGTGCCACAATTACTTGAAGGGGAGGCTGCTAATTATAATATAGTTGAGCACCCACTCATTCAATTATAACAGAAGAAGGAAGAATGGATTTTGGTGCTTTCCTAAACTACAGTAAAGTAACAAATATGTAACTGATTCACATTACAAGAATTTTGGGGTCTGGCAATATTGGGAGTTTGGTATAGTGTCTCAATGATGCTACCAAGGAGTCAGTTCTTTCCACCTTTTACTCTGCCATCCTCAGTATGTTGTCTTTGGATCTTCATGTTTTTTACCTCATGGTTACATGATGGCTGCCATAGCACTAGCAATTATATTTTCACAACAGCATCCCAAATGGGAAAGGAGGAGAGTGGGCAGAAAAGATACTTTCCATTATCAGGGATGCAACCCCTCTGATTTGCTACTCGGTAGACTTCCCCTTGCATCTCACTGGACAGCTGCAAGGGAGTCTGGAAAGATTCTTGTCAAAGGGGAATGTGATATCTATGATTGGCTTGGCCAGTCATGACTTATACCCTTGGGCTGAACACATTGCAGTCCTGAATAAAACTAGTCTCTCTTAGCTAAGAAAAAGAGGAGAAATGACCTTTGGGTTGGCAATTATATCTGCCACATGTGGGCAATATTTTTTAATATTATTAAAGGTATAAATGGACTCTGAGAGGATCTTGGCATAGAAACTCTAAGAAGATATCATCAAATTGAAGTACTGGTAGCCCGGACTTCCTTCTGAGCTTATTCCGTGAATGGTGTAGGGACAGTGTGTTCCATCTGTTTCTGAGGAAAAGAATCCTTGGGGCCACCAGCGTGAAAGGGTCCCTGTAAGTCATCTGTCAACTGAATGAAGGTGATTGGTTTTAGGAATCAAGAGACTATTGGGGAAAAACTAGTCACCATTGGTTCAACTTAGGAGTCATCATATTCTTTTGGAGATGGTAATATTTTACAGAAATCCTTTACTAATTAATATACTGTCTCTCCCAGTGCTCATGAAAATTATTTGGGGGCAAAATTGACCTCATATGTTGAAAAATATTCTTTATATCTGATTAAAGGAAGTCATGTATTCTTAGGGTGACACCAGGTCACTCAAATTATCATACTTTCCCAAACTTAGGACTCAGTGAAAACAATGTTTTAACTGTCAGCATAATGAGTTGGTTGTATTGGAGATCTCCCCATGCTCATTTATATCTGAGAGCCTACGAACATTTTAGGGACAAAACCAAACCAAACAAATAGTCTTTGTCATTACCACTTATAAATGCATTACGAAATAACACAAGCCCTTCATGTTTGCTTGTGACACAAATGGAAAATAACTTAAGATTCCCAGAAGGTTCAAAAAAAAAAAAAATCAAGGCTGCTCTTGGTTCATAGACACTGTGACAATCCTGGTTGTTAGTGGTGATTCACCCATCTTTCCTGCTCCATTCCAGCTGGCCCTGAGAGCAGAATGAAAAATTGCTTTGGCATGGAGCTCATTTCGTAATAAATTAAAAATGAAAAGAAGACAACTGAAGACCCCAAAGATCACTTGCAGTGGAATATAGTTAACATTTATTGAAAAGCCAGCAGAGGCTAGGCACCGTTATCAGTGCTTTAAATGTATTTTCAACCCTCATAAAAACCCTATGAGGTCAGTACCGTTATTATTCCCACCTCACTGATGAAGAAACTGAGGCAGAGAGGACTTAACAACCAAGGTCATACAACTAGTACGTGGCAGAACCGGGATTCCGAGCCCTGGTGAGCTGCCTCTCACCATTACCCCGGGTTGTACAAAATCCTTCCAAGTCATAACAGGCAAATCTTTTCCAGCCCCAGAAAATATTACTTTAACTTCTGGGATATTTCACTGTCATTATTATAAGTATTTTCTTCCTAATAACGTTTTAAAATCTACAAATGAAGACGACCCAGTGGGCTTTACTTTCCCATTTGTAGATTGGAGGAGTTTTACTGTCACCTGATAGAATAGGAAGTTTGTGTTCAAGGATTATCGTGGAAACAGGGTGCTATATTCTTTGACTCCAGTAGCTTCACCAGATTAAACTGTAAGAATCATCTGTTTGGAATTTGGTAAGACAGGTGTGATTATATGACCTCAACCTTATCAAGACCCTGTTTTTGAATCAGTTAAAGTAGTTGGAGTCTCAGGTGCGGAGCTAATGTGGGCTTAAAGTGACACTGTTTGCTTCCATGAGATTGTCAGTTTTCAAATGGCCAGCTATTCACAGCTAGATTTACAGCTAGAGCCTTTGCAGCCAGAAGACTTACAGAGGAACAAAAATGACAACTGCAAATGTTTGATGCAATTCATTTTCTCTCTGAGGAAGAATGAGAGCTTTAGGGGGACAGGGAGCAGATCGGGATTTTCAGCTTCTGACTCAAAGGGTTGGAGAGACCCCATTATGCAGTCTCACTCCTGCCACAGATGGGATGACAGAGAGTGAAGAGCACTCAAACTTTGAGAATGGTATTTATTGGAAGAACAGAACACATGATAGAAGTGTACAGAAAGTTAGCAGTGCTGGCTCTCTAAGAGGATTTGACCATCTGGATAACAGCTTTGCAAATCTTGTAGATAAATTATACCATTTTGAGGAGAGTCTTCCAAACTGAATCTAAATGCCAGAATCCTTCCAAGAAGGTTTATGCAATTCTGGCTTTTTTCTCCTTTTGTCCAAAACTCATTAGGTGACATTTTTGGTCCAGATAGAGTTTACAATTTGGGACATGGGAACAACTATCCTAAGTTTTTCACCACTGGAAGATTAATATCAATGGAGTAAATATTACACAGAATAAAAAAGAAGTATAATTCGGGGCCAGCCCAGTGGCACAGTGGTTAAGTTCGCACGTTCCACTTGGTGGCCCCGGGTTCACTGGTTCGGATCCCAGGTGTGGACCTATGCACCGCTTGTCAATCCATGCTGTGGCAGGCATCCCACATATAAAGTAGAGGAAGATGGGCACAGATCTTATCTCAGGATCTCGGGAGCAGTCTTCCTCAGCAAAAAGAGGAGGATTGGTGGCAGATGTTAGCTCAGGGCTAATCTTCCTCAAAAAAAAAAAAAAAAAGAAGAATTCATAATGCAAAGATAAAACTATCTCAGGAGGGTGGAGTATTCCTTCCTTCTCCCCATCTTTCCGTAAAAAGCTAAGGAAAAATGTACTCCCCTAGCTGGTAGGTGCTATGTTGATATAGCTCAGAGAAAGAGTGGAACTTGTCTGTCCTAAGAAATGTAAGTAAGGTTTGGGTGACACCTTCTAATGTAATTGGAAGCAATGGACCAGTTTATTTTAATGATGTCTGGAAGAATGGAAGAAAGAACCATCTCTGTTTTAACTTTTCTCAGATAACATTGAGGCAGTGAAGAGAGTTAATTTAATAGATCTATTCATTTATTCTTTGCAGAGGTACTTCCAGTGAAATATCTGAACTTGTCAAGCCAGAATAGCTCAGAGAGTCTTATGAAACCAACCAAATCAAACGTTCATCTCCTGGCATCTCCTGGAATCCTCCTCCAGCACAAAGAGCAGGGAGCACATCAGTGTTGTTTCTCTACTGCAGCTTCTTGGTCACATTATAAGCCGGTGTGGGCTGCTTTAGAAGGACAAATGGACTATTTTGGACAAGAAAAGAAAAGTATGTGTAACAGAGTCCCCTTCTTTGGTTAACACAGTCCCACCAGGGAGGGAGAAAGAAGTGAAAGGACCGAGATATGTCAGATGGGGCACTGGTAGGTTAACAAAACCGGAAACTGGTCCTGAAACAGCTTTTTACTCTGATCTTCTGGTCTCCGTGATAACTCAAAGGTGGGTAGGGAGGTGAAGTAGGTAAGGGAGCTTTCCCCATACACACACACACACACACACCCCACTCATTGTTCTGTTCTTAAGCTCATGCTTGTCAGTTGCCAAAAGAACCTGGCATGGTAGGGTATATTATGGCTCAAGTGTGTGTTCTTCATTATAAGACTCTCCCTTTACTACTTCAGAGAACTGACTTAGATCATCACACATTTCCTGATCCTTGTCAAAGTGATTTATAAACTGTCTAGGGTCTCACCCAATTCAGTAAGACAAGAGAGACCTATAGTTTAAAAATACATAACCAGATCACAGATTTAAATGTAAAACTATAAATCTTGTAGAAAAAATACAGGAGAAAATCTTTGAGATAAAAGGCTAGGCAAAGAGTTCTTAGGTTTGAAATCAAAAGCATGATCCATAAGAGAAAAACTTGGTAAGTTGGATCTTATCAAAATTAAACTTTTGCTCTGCAAAAGACCCATGCAAACAAGTGAAGTTACCTGCAGCATATACAAAAATTAACTCAAGTGGATCAAAGACCTAAAGGAAAAGAGCTAAAACTATAAAACAGAGTAAAACATAGGGGGAAGGATTCATGATATTGGATTTGACAGTGATTTCTTGGATAGAACACCAAAAGCATAGGCAACAAAAGAAAAAAATAGATAAATTGGGCTTCATCAAAATTCAAAACTGTAGTGCATCAAAGGACACTGTTAACGGAATGAAAAGGCAACTCATGTAATGGAAGAAAATTTTGCAAATCACATATCCGAGAAGGGATTATCCAAAATGTATAAAGAACTCCGACAACTCAACAACAAAAAAAACCAAACAACCTAATTTAAAAATGTGCAAAAGGCGTGAATAGACATTTCTACAAAGACGATATATAAATGGCCAATAAGCACATGAAAAGATATTCAATATCACTCATCATTAGGGAGATACAAATTAAACCCACAGTGAGATACTACTTCACACCCATTAGGATGGCTATACCATCAAAAAAACAGAAAATAACAAGTGTTAGCAAGGATGTGGAGAAATCGGAACCCTTGTGCATTGCTAGTGGGAATGTGAAATGGTACAGCTACTCTGGAAAACAGCTTGATGGATTCTTTAAAACTAAACATGTAATTATCATATGACTCAGCAATCACAATCTTGGGCATTTAGTCCAGAGATATAAAAACTTACGTTCACACAAACACCAGTACACTAATGTTCATAGCTTCTTTAGTTGCAGTAGTCCAAAACTTGAAACAACCTAGACATCTTGTAATGGGTGAATAAACGAACTTGGTGCATCTATACCATGGAATACTACCCAACAATGAAAGGTACAAAACTACTGATGAACACAAACCTTAGATGGATCTCCAGGGAATTATGTTCCCTGGAGTCAAAAAAAGTCAATCCCAAAGGTTACATACTATATGATTCCATTTGTATAACATTCCTGAAAGGATAAAACTGTAGAAATGGAGAAAGGATTAGTGGTTGCCAGAGATTATAAAGGAGGATACAGGGGAGGGAAGTGAGTGTAGTTATAAAAGGGCAACACAAGGGATTTTGGAGGTGATGGAACTCACCTCACATTGGCTCCCCTTTTAGGAAGGTCTGTCTGTCCTGTACCTTGACTGTAGTGGTGGTCACACAAATCTACACGTGATAAAACTGCATAAAACTAAAAACACAGGGGTGCATGTAAAGCTGGTGCAATCAGATGGAGTCAAGGATTATCTCAATGTCAATATCTTGATTGTTGATATTGTCCTGTGGTTATACAGGATGTTACCACTGTGGGGACAGACTGAAGGATATACAGGATCTCTCTGTATTATTTCTTACAACAGCATGTGAATTTGTGATTGTCTCAAAAAATAAAAAAATAAAAAGGCATAACCCATGAAAAAATCCTGAAGAAACACCAACTTGGTTCCACTGGAAGCTAAGAATACAACTAGCTATAGACTTATTCTTTCTCCTCCCAACGCATCCTTTTGAGTTAAGAAAGGGCAATTTCATCTATCATTAGGCATGAGTACAGTATGGTTTTCTCAGAGTTTCGATATAAGGTTGCCCTATGAAAATTAAATAGTAAAAATAAAATAATTTAGGAGAGTAGCCATTAGCCATCTTAGATGCTTCCAAAACAAAATAAGAAAAGCAGTGCATGTGGAAAGATAACCAATGAGTAGAATCTCAGGAAGACAGGCCCTCCTTCAATATGTGTATAAGGTTAAGGTATTCATTCATTTTTTTGGAGAGCCATCTGAAGAAAGAAACTATTACTATCAGGAAGGATGTCTGCGTCCTTCTAGAAAAGCAGGAGTCACGAGATGAAGAAAGTGTTGAGCCATCCTGAGCCCTGCTTTAGAGGGAGGGTACCTTGTCTGAACACAAGTATCGATCTGCTTGGCAGTTATAGTTGGCAGAGCTGCCACTTATGGAACATGTGGTATGTGTGAGGGGCTTTGCCTGCATCGTCATTAATCCTCAGCATCATCCTACAAAATAGAAGTTATCTCCATAATTCAACTAAGGCTTAAGAGATGAAATAATTTGTCAGCGATCACACAGCTAGTGAGTGGCAGAGCTGGGTTTCAGTCCTATGCCTTGCCATACCATTTCCATTCCACTATACTGCCTCTCTTTAAAGTTAATTGGCATATAAAAGTATTGTAACTTGATGCTATGGTCTTAGAATTATCTCATTAACTCTGTTCATTCTACTTTCCTGCTTCCGAGTTTTGATTTCCCATATAGACGTTCCTAAAAGGTGAGCCAATGTGAGTATTTGTCCATGTGGCAGCTGTGTTTCTCACTGTACATTAATAAGGTGGCAATCTGATCTATTCACCAGTCTGTTGTAAAAATGGTTAATAAGCATCAGTTCTTCTGGGGCTGATAATTCTGGGTACATTGGAGCATTCTGTTCCTGCAAAAAAATAAGATACTGGACTTAGCTTAACCTCCAAGGTACTACCACCTTGTGAGGCCTCAATCTTTGACGTTCTTCTCCCTCCTAGAATTCAACAATCTTCATTTAGCGAGATGGGGAAATGGTGTTACAGATTTAAGTAACTCGCCCAGGCCCATAGAGTTGATTACCGGCAAAGCTAAGCTTGAGAACTAGGTCTCCTAACTCTTATTGCAGTGTAACCATTTTGGCTGTACTCATCCTATTGGGCAGCCCTATTTCAGGGGCAGATCTAGAATAATTGGTTTACACGCTCAGTCAACATTCCTGTTTTCTGTACTTCCTCTACATCTTGGCCACTAGTGGAATTGTTTTTTGTTAGCATAATTGATAGCTATATTATGAGCCCACAATTTTCTGTACATAAATAAATGAATAGACACTAACTAGCCATGTTGTATATGCTTAAAATGTTCATCATTCTTTCACATGATATAAACTGGGTAGCCATGCACCACCGGTTCATACAATAGCTTTTAGGTATTTTATAGAGTGTTACATATAAATAGTTGTATTCGTTAGACCTCACCTCAATTATTTCCACCACCCAGTATAGTACCTGGCACAAGTAGGGTGTCAATACTTGTGAACTGGATTGGATAGGATTAGATTGGACTAAATTGATTGAAAAGTGGCTTTAATGTCTTTCAGCTCTTAGACTCTGTCATTTATTTAACACTCTTGCCCAGATAAGTGTTCAGACGACAGCATGACTGTTCAAAGACACATTATGAGGCCCAGGTGTCTGTCCCCTGGCCTGAGAGGTCTACTTAATCAGGTAGGTCAGTTCTGGGAACTAACGCCTTTCTGACACCTTGCAGGTTGCCAGCCTCAAGGGAGGGCCGTGTTCTCTCTCTGGTCTCAATACTTGGAAGGTCCAGGGAGTCTCAGCACGTGAAAGCAGATAATCATGGAGGTGCTCAGAGATGTGGCAGTGCTGGTTCAAACGCATAAATGATTTGTTGCAGTTCATTGTAAAACCCAAAACAATGAGCATAGGTATCTCCTTAGAGGTACCTATGAATCACATTCTGTTTCTCAGGTCACCTGTGGAGGTCAATAGGGCAATTTATTTTCTTGAAACAAGTGTTTTTTGCCTTAAGGATTGTTGATATCCAGTGTCTCAAATAAATTTTGTCTGATGGTTTTGGGCAAAGAAGTAAAGTAATAATTAGTTATTACTTTCTGTTCTATACCAATAATTTTTCATAGACACTTCTGAAGCTTCTGTTTTTCACTTCATTTTTGTGGAGAAATTTTTATTCATATATTTTTGCTTTCATATAGAACATCCAAAATTCCTGACATCTGTTTTTTCTTTTCATTGTGTTTGTTGGCACTAATTTAAAGTTATACACAACGCATTCTTTTCTAGAGCATTCATCTTTAGTGTTCTGAGATAGTTGCTCAATAACATGTCATGAGAAGAGTTCAGATTTGGAAAGCATCTGTCATTTCCTCTTGCGTTGCTAATTTATTTAGTAACCATTTGTTTCTAAAACTCTCATCTGCCAGGCTGTAAACCTATGTAGGTGTTGGATCCATAGACCTAGAAATCCATAAATGTTAATGATAACACTAGAAGTAGGTTGGAGTATGCCTTTGGTACCTAGCTCTTCTCCTAAAAATCTTTACCCAAACCCTTTGTTCTTTCTTTTTTTTTTTTTTTAAAGATTTTATTTTTTATTTTTCTCCCCAAAGCCCCCCCTGGTACATAGTTGTGTATTTTTGTTTGACTTGTGGGTCCTTCTAGTTGTGGCATGTGGGATGCCACCTCAGCGTGGCCTGATGAGCAGTGCCACGTCTGCGCCCAGGATTCGAACCGGCAAAACCCTAGGCCGCTGAAGCGGAGCGCGCGAACTTAACCACTTGGCCACGGGACCAGCCGCCGTTCTTTCTTAAACACATTGATACTTATATTAGGATAAGTGTCTTTATGAGACTATTTCCATCAGTTCTCAACTAAGACTCTGGAATATTTAAGATGGTAGACAAGAATCATCCAATGTTAACTGCTCAAGGAATTTACCACATGCGTAGGTGGCAGTAATGATACTGATTTGAATAATAGTTTCATAAAATACACTTTTTTTCAATTAAAGTAAACTTCCTTTCCATCTTGAAAGAGTGAAGTACATTTTTGCCTTAGCTATTAATACCTGTTCATTTTATTTCAGTGGTACAGGCATGGATGGGAAGAAATGCAGTGTATGGATGTTTTTACCTCTTGTATTTACTTTGTTTACTTCAGCTGGATTGTGGATAGTGTGAGTATTTTCTTATTTTATTATTTAAGGACTCCAGTGCAATGTAGATAAAAATGTAAAGTTTTGATAGTATATGGTGTACCTATATGAATGTATTTATAAATACTTTAAAATAATGTTTACTAAATCAACCTTGCGAAAGTCCCCATTTCTCTTCCCTTCTTCTGTGACCCAAAGTAAATAACAAGAGTGAGTAATAAATTTGCAAAGCAGGTAGTGAAGAATACTGGTTTTATTTTGTGTTCCCATGTTCTTCCAGGATTGAACATTCTGTAAACTGGTGATATGGATTCATTATTTGCAAGATTTGCTAATTTGACACAAACGTGCTAAGTATTCCATTCACAGTACAGTTCATAGTCCAGGTTTTTTGTGTGTGACTGGGTCTAGTACGTTTATAAATTGTTATCATTACATTGGAAGTCTTGGCTTATCACAAAACATTCCCACACTTGCTTATGTCAAGTACCATTCACTTTCAGAAAGTTGTTTTAGTCCCTTGCAGTTCATTAAGAAAGGTGGACACATATTCCTGAGAAATTAGAAAATTTGAATTCTAATTTTAGTTTGCCCAAAGTTATAAAGTCTTATTTCTTTGTTTTCCAGTTTTCAGATTATAATGATGGCCATTAATTTGGGAGGGGTTTCGAAAATTACAGAAATATTATTAATAATGACATTTGAACTTCAAAGAACTAAGTGATCTATAGGTAAAGCATTGTAGTAACAGAGCATTTTCCCAGTTAGAAAAAAAATGAGTATGATTTAATGTGGTTGGCCTAATAAATCTGGGAAACAAATGTCTTGTTTTTTGAAAAAATTTCTTTTTCGTATAAGCTTTTATTGTTCTTTCTTCATAGATACTTTATAGCTGTGGAAGATGACAAAATTTTCCCATTAAATTCAGCTGAAAGGTAAAGTTCATCTCTGAGTAATGCATCGTTCATCAGTAGACTTAACAAAAACTTTGCCTTGGGGAGGTTAAATTGTGCACGAATGACTGTGCTTTGACCTGAGTTCTCTATTTTTTGTTATCCAGGAAACCTGGTGTGAAGCATGCACCATATATAAGGTAACTTGATAACTCTCCTCCCGTCTGTTAGATCTTGGAAAAGTTGGGAGGTTCTCAGTTCCAGCTATTCTAATGAAGTAGCATGGACTGAGTGGCTTATAAAGAACAGAAATTTATTTCTTACAGCTCTGGAGGTTGGAAGTCCAAGATCAGGGTGCCAGCATGGTCAGGGTCTGATGAGAGCCCTCTTCTGGGCTGCAGACTACCACTGTATCCTCACATGGCAGAAAAAGGACAAGAGAGGTCCCTTTTATAAGAGCACTAATCCGTTCACCGGGGCTCCATCCTCATGACCTCATCACCTCCCAAAGGCCCCACCTCCTAATACTATCACACTGAGGGTTAGGATTTCAACATAGGAATTTTGCAGGGACACAAACATTCAGTGCATTGCAGAGGGTTATAGATTTTAATTCAGTAATAACAAAACATTTCATATTTTTCAAGTATTGCAGGCGATGAACCTCCTGCGAGCTGTGTGTTTAGTCAAGTTATGAACATGGCAGCATTTCTAGGTAAGAAGTGCATAAAGAATGTTCTGTGTCCTTTGGTACATTTCTTTTTTATTTTCAATTCTCCTAAACCCATATCAGAAACATGGTGGGCCTAGTCGATAATTTGGTGTCTATCATGTCAATATGCTGAAGCTAGCTTTTTGTTTTGAGGGTCTTTTTTCTCATAAATCCTTTATGTTCACCCTGCTTACCTTACATTTTCTCTTCCCTTTACCATCTTTATCGTTTCAGTGTATTCTTGACTTTATTTCTTTTGCTGCATGAAATAATATATTTCACGTACCATAAAATCCTGCTTGAAAATGTAATATTGTGCAATATGTTTGCTTTAAGAAGAATGCCTTAATTTATCCCTTCGCTGGCAAAGATGAAAAATGCATAGGCTCTATGATAAATATTGATGTGTGTAGATATTGTCTTTAAATCTAAAGGTCAGCATTAGCATTAAGGTGACACTCTCGCTTGTGCCTGTACACATTGGAAGCTGGCAAATGGAGACGTAGGTTAAAAAAGAAGAAAAAGAAACCGCTGTACTCATGTCTGGCCCCAAATCCCCACTTTTTCCTCAGGGCCCAAGACCCTCATTTAAAACCCCGCCCCTGTGTTCTGTGAGTGCTTCCGTGACTTGGTGGTCCTCCAGGGATCACGGGAACCAGCCGTGCTCTCTGTCCTTTTCCATATCAACCTTGTATACCATCTCATCAAGGCCAGGCCTCCCCAGTGTCTTTCAAAGGGTCAACTAACCATCATCGTTGGCAAACTGTGGGGGATGGCCCAGTGACAGCTAAATTTTTCAACAGTGGTTTTCTGGAAATGGTACTTTTGATAGTGAGACTTTCACTCCAAGTAAAAGATAAAGATGATGTTATTACTGAGGGAGTATTTGGCTTTCATGACACTTGTCCCCCAAAGAGGGGACTTGTTATTTATGTATAACTCCTCCCGACCCAAAAAAGTTCCTACTCACTCTTAACATGTTCTTTTTTAATGTTTGCTATAGGAAGAGGGAAGACCTATAGAACTCACTGGAAAATCAAGGGAGAGGGTTGGCCCAACATGCACCGTGGGCCAAATCTTAGTTCAGAAGGCTCAGAACAGGAGAAACACGGAGAACGTTCCCTATGAGGCTCAAGAGGCCTCCCATGAACCTGTGAGGTTCAAAGAGAAGAAAACTGGGGAGCTTCTCTGCAGGTGCTAAGACTGCTCCCTGAAGCTAACCTTTCCCTACACAGGCTCCCCTAAAGCGTATCCCCTTTGCCTGAGCAGGAAGTGTCTGGCAGGCATGGGATGCTATGCCAGCAGAAAGGAAAAGGTTAGCCGTACCCTGATGCTGGGGTTGCTGAATCTTTAGAGAAGCTCTTCTCTTCATGCCCTCGGCAGGCAGGATTTTCATGTCCCAGATATTCCCAAGCTCTGAGAAAGGTGGTACTGACAGCAGCCAGTGCACCACGGCCGGTCCTCATTAGTCAAGTCTTGTCTTCACTGCCTTCAGCCTCAGAGCTGCTGGGAGCTTTATACTCACTTTTTTCCTCTACTCTGGACACCACTCTTCTGAAAAGATCTAATAAACTTACTCATACCAAGGCATAAGTGACTGCTAGGGAGATATTTGCATTTAACAGAGCCCAAAGCCCCAAGAGTGAATCTTGAACTGAGGGGTCAGGGACCTTCCTAGCCCCTCTGCAATCACACCACGTCGGCCTGCAGGTTGGAACCTACTCATGATTATCCCCATGGGCGCAATAATAACAGTAATTAATAGCAGTCATTTATATTCCACAATGCGAAGTGCTTTGCAAGTACTACTTCATCTAATCACAATATATAAAGCTTATAAAAAAGCTGCTACAAACTGGCTGTCCTTCACTGGACTTTAAAGAAACCAATGAACATGTTGGAGGCCACATATTGTTTCCTTCATATTTTTAAGAAAAATTGATGTTTCCCAATAGTCTTTAGTATAGAATCTATAAAATACCAGTTTGCACAGCTCACAAATTTATCCAGTTATAAAGCTTATGATTAACTAATTATAAAAGCATTCCCAAAAACAAAGTAATGAAAACAAGTTCCCCTCTTCCAGATGACATTTGTCATCATCTTATTCTCCAGTCCGCTGCTCCACCAAGAAGCAATTAAGCTCTTCCTAGCTCTTGCTCTAAGATATTGCAGCATCCAGTGTTTATTCTTTATTATCTTTCATCATTTTAGTGCCATCTGGTAGACACAAAATGGATTAAGATTAGTGTTCAGTGGGAATAAACCAAAAATAATTTATTTATCAACTCTGGGAGTGAAAAAGAGTCAGTTTACTAATGATTCTTGCTTTAAACGGTGGATGCTTTCGTCTCCCCAGGCCTCTCGCTGTTAGACCTCAGACTATTACTTTAGACACATTCCTGACTTTAAGAAACAACCTGGACTGCCTGTAAGATTTTTTTTTGGTAGCCCTGTAGGTTATAATTTACAATCTACAAATGAGTCGGTGTAGCATTTATTAAAATTAGTTAGCAAAGATCTTTTATCTTTCTGATGGACCAATCAAAGCACGAATGCTCAATTATTTTCTTTAGAGAATTAGTTATGCTCTTTGTTCAGAATCCACACTTTTATTTCTCCTCAGGGGAAAAAAAAGACCTAAGACAAATTTGTTGAAAAGAATATTATTTTCTGCCCTGGAGAGGTTGTGAGGAAAGGCTAACAGCTGAATGATTTTGGTCACCTAATAGCAGCCACTCTCCCTCAGCCAAAACGTATTGATTGCCGTGTTCTGCTGCAGTCATAAATAGGAATTACCGATGCATAAACAGTAAAACTAAACAAAACAAAAAAGAATTTGGCCAGGCACCAGTTTAGAACTGCAATGAAGAGCTACTCGTTCAAATTTAAAATGCCAATCAGCTCAAAATAAAAAATTTAATAAAGAAAATAAGCAATTATTCTAGTATTTGTGTTCTTTTAAAATAGGCAGATAAATTAAATAGGGGACTCTTGTATAGCAAAGGACTGTTCTAAATACCGAAAAACAACAGAAGGGTGGGTTTTAAAAATCTTTTCTAAAACTGTTAGCGAAAGCCAAAATTTTTAATGAAAGTAAAAACTATTGATCAGAATGTTAATGTGGTAAAAATTGGCTGGCATATTTAAAGATGGCTTTGACAGTGCCCTACTGCCCAGAAGTCTTGTTCAAGAATGTATAATTAAATCACTACTTCGTTGAAAATGAACTTCATAACAGACAGCCTCAATCGGCCTCCATTTAAACCTAACTGCTAATATAACTGTTAAAGCACCAACATCTTTATTATTTCCACCACCCTAAAAATTCAACTAGAATCTATTTTAAAAGAAAAGTATGCCTAGTCTGAGCTGATTAATAATGGAGTTAATAGGTAAAAAGGAGAAAGTGTGGTGTTTGGAACGCAATTCTGGAAGTTAGGAGCGTTGGGTTGAGTTCCTGTCTTCAAGTAGGTTTCCTTTTCCTACTTAATTTCGTCATCTGTTCATGATAAAATGATTTATCATCCATATTACAAATGGGAAGCCCAGCAATGCTTGGGCCAGGAGATGAGACATGTCCCATGTTTACTGGAGAGAAATGAGTAACATGGAGAATGGCCAATGACTCTTTCCTCCAGCCACAGTGGAACAAACGGACTGGCTAGGCCCAGATGAAGAGCCATTTTAGTGTCTGCTTCAGCAGGGATTCAGGGCTTCGGCCAAAGTTCCAGCACGATCCTATTCCTCTAAACTAAATGACAGCCACCAGAGAGTTCCCAGGGTAACACTTTTCACTAGTTATTTTTAAAAGAAACGAAATGTACCGTCTTGGTATTTTGTCATTATGTCCTGACTAATATCCATACACGCTTCATTAGCAGATGTCTCCCATGATGCCCTGTGTTGAGGTTTCTGGTGTTATCTAATAGCTTGTCTATCTGATGATCACTGTGCATCAGAGTGCTTACGTTCAGCTTCTCCTCTCCCACTTCCTCCTCCTAGTCCCATCCTAAAAAGTAATAAGAAATAGTGCTGATTTTGTCACCCTCTAGGATAGTGATTGCCATTATTAATAGACTTCTGATATAATTCCATTAGGTTGGAAAACTATTGTCAACTCAAGTATTATTTATTAATTTTATGATCAATAGTGGACATTAACTAAAACAAAACATACTAAAAGCTAAATTAGAGCTGAACAATTTGAGATTTCATATATTATGGTTTATTTCCATTTTGTTTCCCAAATCCAAACATTAGCCAAGGTATATCCCATTCTTTGATCAGAGGCGCTTGAAAGTGAAAGTCAACTTATTGAGCTTAACTTCATAGCTCGAAACTATGAAATTCAGCATTCTTTAGAAATGCCAATTTATGGATAGGTTTTCTTTTTTCATGGCTACTAATAATGGCCTTAATCAAGGTAGAACATTTAGCAAATAATTACCTATTTAATTGCTGTATAAATAGGGTAATTCTTGAATTTCTAATTTTCTTGCCTGCTAAACCTTAATGTCAGAATAAATTGTTTTTGGAAGTAGTAAGTGCATTTCCTTATATGTAGACATAATTTATATTAACTACAAGTGCTTTTTTTTTTAATCATGTGTAGACTAACCTCTCCCAGCTTTCTGTATAAATATGAAAATAGCCCTGCACTAAGCAATTAATAAAAGGAGATTCTTATATTAGTGACTTGAGTATGGACCATCCTCAAGGTTACTCTTAGAAGTTGGGTTTGAAATCTAGGTAACTTACTTCATTCTCTGTTCAGATTCTTTAAGAAAAATTTGCTTCAAAAGATAGAGTGGTCTTTTAAAATGAGTAATTAATATCCTTTGGAAGAACTGAGCTCTCTCATTATAACCAGTATGATTTTTAGTACATACCAACCTGCACAATCTGCTATCCAGATTTCATAATTTGATTACTATAACTGTTCTAATTTGGATTAACTGTCTTTGTCCTTTGACCATGACCCCCCCGCCCCCACCCCCCAGGTAGACTCAGAGGGAAGGGGGAGTAAGGCAGTAATGAAGGGCTTTGTCTACCAGCCTTTGTCTTCCTTTCTATCCCAGGAGGGATTTCTCGCACAGGGACCAGCAGGTTTATTGAGACGTGGAACTTTGTCTTCCTCCCCACGTTTCCTGCCCTGTGTGTTCTGACACTGTTCTAAACTAAAGGATGACTGAATCAGGGAATTCTCCTGCCATGGGCTGTCTTTATCCCCGTCTTATTTGTTGTGTGTCCAGCCTCTGCAGTGTTCTCCTAAGCCAGTCTGCCTATGCTGACCTCGTTTTCGGAAACTCTGAGAACAACACTATTAACAGTTCTGTCATCCTTGCATCACCCAGATAACATGTAGCACAGCTGCTTCAACTCCTCTCCTCTTCCCCCAGGTTAGGGATAATAAAACGTCTAAATAATCATAGGCATCTATGGAAAATTTCTTTAAAAAATTGTCATTTCATAGATTTAAAAATGTACTGTAGCGATGTTTAATTTTGCACATTGTGGCTTTAGAATTGTGCCTCATAGTCTAGGTTTATGATTTAAATTTTGTAATTTTAACATTTTGTTATATTCCCAGCTCTTGTGGTAGCTGTTCTGCGCTTCATCCAGCTGAAACCAAAGGTTTTAAATCCGTGGCTGAATATTAGTGGATTGGTGGCACTGTGTCTGGCTTCCTTTGGCATGACCTTACTTGGTAATTTTCAGGTACTTCACTTGGCCTTTTTCACTTCCATCTCACACTTCACCTATCTGATTATCATAGCCTCTGAGTTAAAGTCACTATCTGCCCATATACTTCTGCACAAATCTGTAAAAAAATGCTAATAGTGGTTCCTAATCTGCACAGATTCTCCAGCAGTCAGCCCTTATGGTCTTTCAGCCTGGTCTCCCTAAGTTCACATTACACATGTGAGGTTGCTCGCTATGCATTGGAAACACAGCATGGCTATTCAGGAAAGTAGCTACTGAAATAGCTGTTTATTTTCTACAAAGGATTTCAAAGTGCTTTATACTTTTTTCCACAATAAATTGTATCCTAATGTACCTTTCTAGAAAACTAATAGGATCATTACCTTTCTATAATTAAACACGGAACATCCTTTTTGGATGAAAGCTTGCATTTCAGATTAGCAAGTTCACACACCAGTCAAGTTTGAAAATTCAGAATTTCCCTAGAACACCTATGACTTGTACAGATATACTAACACTAACTCTTCTTCCCAGAAGTTTAGAAGCCCAAGGTCACAACATTTAAGAATAATGTCCCTTGCCAACACCATCACCCCCCGCTCTTGACCTGAATGACGTCGTTTGTAAAATAGGCAAGGAGACCCCTGAACTTTGACAGTAGGTGTCTGATTTCCCTGCCTTCTCTCCCTCCCCATCATCCTCCAACCGATGCTATGTGTTGTTGCTGGAAACTTCCTCCTTGCAGTCAAACACTGATCATCACACCTCTCTGTGTCTATTGAGTGAAATCCAAATGGCACAGACATCCAAGAAAATATGGTAGTGGGTTTTCTAAGACTGTCTCTTGTTCTAATCCTCAGTCCTGATAATTCAGGATGACTTGTTCCCCAAGACTTCCTCTGGCTTATAGTAGCAGCTCAATAAGTATTTTTGACTTGATGGGTTATTTGCAAGATAGGCAATCCCACCAATTTCCTTAACTAGTCTAGATCTCATCCCATGTCAAGCTAGACAACAAGAAAGCTGATTCTTAGAACATGTTGGCTAGGACAGTGAATTTTCAGGGGAATATTTGAGTGGTTATCCTGTTAAGCTCCATAATGTTAGGGCATGGAGCATTTGTTAGTGAAATTTGGGTGGGAGTCCCTCCCCCACTTACCTGTCCATGCTGCGGGTGCTGGCATGTTGTAAAGTGCTCCACAATTATCATTTCTCTCAGCCAGGCCTGGAATGGAAGTTCCTGAGTAGATGTTTTGTTCTTTACTAAAGTCCTAGAAGAATCCCAGAGACTGGGTTGTTTTGGTGAAGCACAAATATTCAAAACCATGAATGATGATGCTACACATGAAGAACACTTTCTGGAATATCTACAGAGAATACACAGGAAACAAATAAGAAGTTAATTGCTTGCGGGGAAACCAAGTGCCTAGTATATGAGATGGGAGACAGACTTTTCGATCTATACTCTTAAAATTTGTAAAAGTTTGAGCCATGTAACTATATTATCTATTTTTAAAATTAAGTTAAAAATAATAAGTGAATAGACTATATGCAGTATGGAAAACCAATTTCCTAGAAGTAAAATTTGATTTGAGGAATTATTATTTAAAATAAGTATCAAAAATACATTTTTTGAACTATGAGGGAAAAAAATGGCTTCTTCCAAAAAAGAAGACAAATCCTACAGCCAAAAACAATAGAAAAAATTGTAAGGGGAAAGTAATATTGATTTGATACAACCATTTTTCACAGACGAATGTCAAACAATAAAACATCTGAAGGCAAGAGCAATTCAAAAAAAATATTTTCACCATGTTTTAAAAGCCATCTTTTCAACAATAGATTTTATTTTCTTATATGTGCAGTTTAAAATATACGTAATTAGTAAAGGTTTTTTAAGTGACATATATTTTTAAATACCACTGGGTAATGATTGGGGACTTTACATATCTAACCCCCAACTAAAATAACTTGAATGGGTCTCCTTTAGCTTATTCAAAGGCTTGACAAGGAATCTTCAAACCCTGTTGTCCTTTAATGGGTCTCCAGATATGCAAAAAACTCATAGGTAGCAGTTTTCTTATAAAAGGAAAACAAAACAGAACAAAGTCCCATTAACAATGAATTGGTCACATTACACAAGCCAGTTTTGTAGGACTGAAGAACAGCCGAAGTATTATTAGTTGTCTGTGCCAATGAAATCTTGACCTACTTAGAACTGGTCCTCTTCAGTTAGTCAATGCAAACCCAGATGCTGGGTCTCACTTCTTAGTATGGAAAACAAAGTTTTGGGTGCACGTTTGTAGAAATTTTGACATTTCCCTTTTCTGTGTAACTCTCCTGCCTTTTCTTTTACTTTTCCACAAAGCTTTTCTGGAAAATAAATTTGAGGAATAGATTATCACTGCCAGTATGGCTGTTCTAAAGAAATCTTTTGAGTTTTGGCGGTAATATTAATTTCTCTTCTCCTCAGAGTTCAAGTCAATTGAGAACAGGCATAAAGAGCCAGTGGAGATGAAGGACTTTCATCTTTCTAAAGTCTGTCATCCCATTATGGGGATATCACCTTACCTATTCTTCCCTCCCTCATGTATTCCATTGGCTTGTATGTCTTTTCCAAATGGACCTCCACACGTCATTATCTGTTCATCCCATAGCTCATGAATGATGAGGAAATCCATAATGTTGGAACTTCCTTGACCTTTGGATTTGGCACATTGACCTGCTGGATCCAGGCTGCATTGACACTCAAAGTCAACATCAAGAACGAAGGACGGAAAATTGGAATTCCACGAGTTATTCTCTCAGCATGTATCACTCTCTGTGTGGTCCTCTGTATCCTTTAAATGTGAAAAGGTTCTTTGCCAGTGAGACTAAAACATAGAGGGGCCGACCTGGTGGCGCAGTGGTTAAGTGAGCACTTTCCGCTTTGGTGGCCCAGGGTTTGCCTGTTCGGATCCCGGGTGTAGACATGGCACCACTTGGCAAGCCATGCTGTGGCAGGCGTCCCACATATAAAGTAGCGGAAGATGGGCACAAGATGTTAGCTCAGGCCCAGTCTTCCTCAGCAAAAAGAGGAGGATTGGCGGTAGATGTTAGCTCAGGGCTAATCTTCCTCAAAAACAACAACAACAACAAAAATAGATAACTTGTCTATGTGGAAAATTGCCACTCCCACTTGGTTAGGATATACTATCAGATCATCTCAGAATCTTAGACAAAACAGAAAAGTAAATGGGTATAAAAACTAAAACTCTCAGACCTATTTTTTGTGCCAAAGAGGAGATGGAGAACTAAGAAGAAAACAACTCTGCCTGCTCGAGATTGTTTTAATCTATAGGAATGGTGTCATAGATCCTCCTTACCATTAATGATATAAAAGCTTCCCTTTGTGAAAAGCATAGAGTGCACAACCAAAAGAGAATTGTGATTTTTTCCCCTCCATCTCAAAAAAAATTTTACTTTATTAATGGCCTTGTTATTTCATTTACTTTATTAACTCTAAAATGAATTTTGAGGAACAAATACATTTGTATCTTTCAGGAAAATAAGTAAGCTTTCCTGGAAAACAAAGTCAAGAACTAGATTACCACTGCATGTATAGTTGTCCTAAACAAATATTTTTGAGGTGCTGTTCATTTCCCTTCCTCCCCTCAGAGTTTGAACCAATGGAGAACAGACAGAAGGAGCCAGATGGGGATGAGGAAGTCAGCCTTTATTCCTGGGAAACTTGGAAAGGAGAATGCCATAGGTCTCCTATCTCACACCCTGGAATTCAACTTATCCACCCAGTAGCTACCAGAGAAACCAGGGAGAGGCAGAGGAAAGCGAGCGCTTCACTCAGCTTAACCCCAAACAGATCCCAGGGAAAGAGACTAGTCTAGGACGGAGCACAGGGACCCCCACTTACTGGTAGTGTGGCCCAATGGAAGCTGGCCAGTTCCAGTCCCATCAATCAGATCAGTCACTCATTCTGTGGTGATCTTAAGTGTTCACTCCAGTAGGTCCTCAGGACACCAGAGAGGAAGGGAAAGGTTCCTAGATGGTAGGCTGTATAGTCATGCACTGCATAACGACATTTTGGTCAATGATGGACTGCATATATGACAATGGTCCCATCAGATTAGTACCATATAGTCTAGGTGTGTAGTAGGCTCTACCATCGAGGTTTGTATAAGCACTGTAGGGGAGGAAGAAATTTTCCTCTACCCTCTAGGTTCTTCTGGCTGATCTAAGAATTAAATAGACATGAGACAGATTAACAGGAGAAAAACAAACGTAAGTTTAATAACATGTATACATGGCAGAAACCAGGAAAACCAAGTAACTCACCAAAATGGCCAAAGCCCTCACCTTAAATACCATCTTCAGCTAAAGACAAAAGAAGATCTGGGTGGGCAGAGTCAGGGACTTCAAAGGGAAGGAAGGCGATTCACAGATAGGTGAAAAGGAGCAAACATTTGGAAAACAAGTGTTAGTTTGGTCACACAGAAACACACAGAAGGAAGCCCAACAAACAGGCTTTTCTGGGTTCCTCCTTGTCTGCCACCTAGTTCATGTCATGCTAAAGTGATAGCTGGCTTCCCAAGACAGGTTTTTTTAATCTGAATTCTTTTAGGCAGTTCAGGGAGAGGTAACAAGAAAAACTTTCTGAGTCCTTTGTTTCTTAAAAATAATCAGCCTAAAATAATCCTCATCTTAAAGAAACACATTTTGGGGTGGCAGATTTTGTCCGCTTCAGTACACTCTCTGATGTTTGCATAAAGACGAAATCGCCTAATAATGCATGTCTCAGAGTGTATCCCGTCCTTAAGCCATGCATGCCTGTGTAGCTAACACAATTACACATCTTCAACCATGTAATAGCCAATATTTATTGGGCACTTATAATGTGCTAGGGGTTATTCTAAGCACTTTAAATGTATCAACTCCTTTAATTCTTACTTAACGACTAAGAATAGGGAAACGCAGAGGTTAATTTACCGAAGATCACACGCAGTAGGTGGTGATCTTAGTTTAAACTCAGGCTCAGGTTTTGCACGCTTAACCACTGTGCCATCCCTCCTTTGAGAAAGTGGCTTTAAAATATGAAAACAGTTAGCTTTCAGAGACATTCTCTGGTAAGCGGAGTATTTGAAGTCTTTTATTTCTTCTTCCCTTGCAAACTCTTGGCCTTTCACTGAAGCGTGCTATGAGCCCTCTCCTTCCCCATCTGCATATATACGAATGTGCGTATGTGTATGTATGTATGGGGGGGGTGTGTGTGCCCCATATACGTTCAGGCATAGGAGTCTCATCTGTTTATTGTTTCTTTAATTGCATATTTTCATTGGGGCACAAGTTTAAGTGTTACACCAGGAATGAAACTAGCCTATACAGTGTTGTCTGAAAGACAATAGTAAAAATTGGACAGAAGAGGAAGAGGGGTCTCTTAGACATTATCAGTAGCGTGGAGACAGATGCAGCTTAGATGGAGGTAGTTAGTGATTTCGTCTGTTCAAAATTATTTCTGCAGATATAATGATGACGGAGTGCATGGTCCTTTGCAGTGATTTTTTAAAAGATTATTTTTCTGGCCAACTAATTACTTCGGAATTGTAATCCTTTTGCTAATCTCACAGTTTATTAAGAAGCCATGGAGTGTGGTGGTTGAATGCGTAGCCTGGGAGTCAGAGGGCTTGTGTTTGAATCTCAGCTCCACCAGTTTATACCTGTGTTACCCGTTTGGCCTCAGTTTCCCTATTTTTAAATGAACTGATGATGATAATAGGATGTTCTGAGGAATAAGTTAGATATTCCGTGAAAGCACCTAAAAGCATGCTTGGCACAAAGAGCTCAGTAATGTTATCTCACATTATTCAGGTCGATGTTTGTGTTCAGCAGCTCCGTCAAGCTAAAGGGGGACAGCCAGACTTTTCCTGTAAGCTGTCTCTGCCCTGAAAAGAGCCCAGTTCTGATGTGGCTGATGGGAGTACTTTCCTTGACTGCTTCCTCCCAGACTTCATCCTCATGTCCCAAGGCATCCACATGTATGCAGCCAGGGTCCAGTGGGGCCTGGTCATGTGCTTCCTGTCTTACTTTGGCACCTTTGCTGTGGAATTCCGGCATTACCGTTACGAGATTGTCTGTTCTGAATACCAAGAGAATTTCCTAAGCTTCTCAGAAAGCCTGTCTGAAGCTTCTGAATATCAAACCGACCAGGTGTAACTCGTCAGTTTTTCCTTGCTGGTGAGGCAGGTGTGACAGTGTGGGAGGGACCAGGAGGACACACTCATAGGACTTGACACATAACCTCATGACACATTTTACACACACACACAGACACACACGTTCATGGCCACATTTGCCAAACGAGCTTTTCAGGGTGAGTTATTTCTTTAATGAAAAAGCACAAGCCCTTATGTGTCAAAATACATGCTGTTACACGGAAAATATATGCACGACAGAGCAAGAAGCTTGTGCATGAACACCTCTCTTCCCCTCTCTCTCCAAGTCCCCCCTGCTCTTCTCATTCTCTCCACACATTTCAGACATCGTGATCGCCCTACCATGGAGTGGGGCAGGCTAAATGCAACATGGGAATAATGCCAACTCCCGAAGTTGCCTTCAGATCCAAAGAGCTTGGAACCAGCTCATGAGGAAGTTCTGAATCTGGCACTACAACTCTTGAATGGAAACTGTGTAGAGAAGTGATCCTGTGTAACCTGTGGAAAGGCATGGGATCGAGGATAGGACTTTCCCACAAAAACTCCCTTCATCATTGTTCAGTGGTTGGCTGCACGCATTCAATGAAAAGATTATGCTACAAACTGTGAGCGTGAAGCCCACCACCGTGATTTGGATTTTACTGTGACTGAGAAATATTTCCAAATGTGAATATTTGTAGGGACATTGTCTGCCGGGAATGGAACAGGATGGCGGCAGCAAGGATGCGGTTTCGTTTTTGCTTCCATAGTATGCTATGTACAGTTTTTGTTTTATATTTCAGAGTTTGCCTTCTTTTTTTTCTTTAAGTAGCTACTATGAGCCTCTCAAAAAGGCCTCCTGGACAAAGAAGATGTGGGCCAAATGCAAGAGCTGAGCTTGTTTTGAGTTCGACCATGATAAAAGGAAAGAAAAGGTCACTTGCAGGCTTAATTTGCTGCTTTTATGTTTGAAGCTAAGAAAATGTTCACAGAAAAGCACAAAGAAATATGTGTGGAGGTAATAAAAAGAGCTCCTGCTGGACATTTATAAAAGATAGGAGTTTTAGAGCATCTTGTTGGAAGTCCAAATCAGAGGAGAGTTTCTTAATATGTATCTATAGCTCAAATTTGGTATTTGGGGGGTGGGGCGGGTTAAGGGCTTTTCCTACTTGGAATTTGTAGAAGCCAATTAAAATATTACCCTCCCTCCCAAAAAAACTGGCGCAGCTGGTCCCCTGCTGCCCAACACGTGGTTCCCACCTGCTGAGTGTTCAGAACTCAAACTGTAGGCCTGGGCTTTTGAGGCTGTGCTTCACAAAGAAGAGCAGACTTCTGAATGCGAAATGTGCTAGAGTGGGCCAAGTTGACGGACTCTCCATGAGTGCACTTTGTTTCAAGAAACCCCCAGATTTACTTCCTAGGGGCCTGGGATTTCATGGAATATAATGTGAAAAACACTTTTTTAATTCAAACGCTGAGTTTCTTGAGGAGGGAGTCAATGACTTTTCATCTCTATACTGATCCCCACCCCCTAGCGCAGTGCCTGGCACAACATTAGGTGCTCAACAGCTGTCAATGGAATAAAATTACCGGTCATTTAGGGTAGGAAAAAGGAGTGTCGGAGACTCAAAGATGAGTCAGGGAGAATAGAAGACGGCTGTTTCGTGGACAGGAGTGGAAGAAATCATGAATAGGGGTCAGATGGCGAGTGAGAATGCCTATAAACGTGAGTAAAATGCGAGGAAAAGAATCAGGCAGAAGACATTCTCCTATTAAAAAGGCATCTTACTGTAAATAGTCCAAGGTGACATTTATTATTTTTGAATACTGCTTTTGGTTTTTTTTTTCATTTTTACATTTTAAAAATTTTATCAGAGAACAAAGATTTATGAAGCTTCCTTTTACTCTACACAATCCAAATTAAACAGCTTTTGGTGATGCACTGTACACTTTCTTAAGAGAATATCTAATAGCACATTTTAGCAGAATCAAGCAATGACTGGCATTATTCATTGGGATCTGACCACTAAATAAAATTCTTTTACGGAGAATTCTGGTTCCTTTGTTTTTTACCCTAACATTTCTTCCCTAATACTGAAGAATGTATAAAACTCAATCAGACATTAGGTTATAAAGGAACACCTCAGTGTCACACTGGCAGCATATTTCCAGGGTGTTTTCCAACATGAACAACCAATTTTCTGATTCTCTGGACACCAACTGGGTGCCTGTAGTTCAGTTCTGACACTAACTACCCAGAGTTATCATCAGACCCCGCAGGTTTAAGGGCTCAGTCCCACAAGACTGCCCTCACTCATTTCAGATGCCATGCCAGGTCACCCACACCTGTGACCAACTTAGCTATAAAACTGGGGGTTCCCATTACTCCCTTCCCTTTTAGGTTTGATAATTTGGTAGAATGGCTCACAGAACTCAAGAAAACACTTTACCTCCATTCACCTGCTTATCATAAACGATATAATTCGAGATCAGCCAAATGGAAGAGGTGCTTAGGGCAAGGAAGGGGAGGGATGCAGAGGCATGCCATCCTCCCAGGGTTCAATGTGTCCACCAAGCCAGAAGCTCTCTGAATCTCACTGTTCAAGAGGTTATAGAGCTCCATCTCCAGCACCCTCTTGACCCCATTCCTGGAGGTCAGTGGGTCAGGAGGTCTCATCACTTCATCTTTTTGGTGACCAGCTCCATCCTGAGGCTGTCTAGGGGGCCCACCCTAAGTGATCTCATTAGCATAAACTCAGGGGCTCATTATGAATAACAAGACACTCCTATCACTCAGGAAATTCCAAGAGTTTTAGCAGCTCTGTGGCTGGAACCCAGCACAAAGACCAAATATATTTTTGTATTATACTACACACATAAAGATCAAGATTACAGAACCTGCTGGGAGTTTTCTAGGAGGCCAAGACCTGGGAATCTGCATTTGGGATGTGCATCCTGGGAGGATTCAATGCCGATGGCTCAGAGAACAAAATCTGAAATACACTGAACTACATCTTTTGGTAGTCCAGCTAAATCTCTTGAAAACAAAGTTGCCCTCCTGGTTAAGAGAGACATATTTTAGAAGCAATGTTAACATTTTAAAGGATCGATAGTTTTGATTAAGTGAACTGACAGTGTTTTATTACCTGTGTTATTTATTGGGTTTTCTTTGCCCCTGCTATGGGAATGTCAATGAAAATAACCCATAACCAATCTATAAATGAAAATTTGGGTGAGATTATTCTGAACCAAAATGTGAGGACCACGGCCTGGGGCCTTTCTTCCCGAAGGAAGAAAGGGCAGCAAAGAAGTGGGGTGTACAGAGTGGTTATATACCCCCAAAGAGGGTGTTTCACATAGGATTGAAATGTCCCTTTTACAATAGTCACAAGACTGCTCTGTCGGCACAGCGATTGATGGATACAGCAGGTAGGTCTGCTCTTGGTGGACACAGCAGGGTGGCAGGTCTGTTGTCTTGTCTCGAGCTGGGTGGTCAAAGGTGAGCTGGGTGATCAAAAGTGAGCACAGCAATCCGTTCCTAGCCTAAGGAAAGATGCTTATCCTTAAGGAAATGCCAATGTGGGGGGAAGTTGCACCTTTATCTTAAGGGCATTTGTTCTTGCTATAGTAAATGTTTAAAGCAGATATACAATGCATGCTCAATGGCCATGTCAGGCCCTTTTGGAAAAACAAAGTCAGGCCCAATTAGGTTCACACTAAATGGCTTCCTCATATACTCCAATATATCCTATTGCTTGCTATTTCTGTTTGTCATGAAAGTCAAACTTTCGAATCTTGAAATTTATAATCTACTGGTTACAATGGAGACTGGACCACCACTGTTTATTTTGTTTTTGTCCTTAGGCATTGTGTCAGTCAGGAGAGGTTGGGTTTTACTATCCCAAAGTAAAACTAATAAAACAAAAGTTCATTTCTCATATTAGACGTCTATCCAGGTTGAGGAAGGGGGCTCTGCTCATTGCTATGAGTCAGACTCTGGCTGAGAGAGGCTTCACCTCAACACGTTGTAGGGAAGGAAGACATTTTCCTCTACCCTTCTAGGTTGTTCTGGCTCGTCTAAGAAATTGACATGAGACAGAATAACAGGAGAAAAATCAAAGTTCATTAACATGCACACATGGGAGAAACCCAAGAAAACTGAGTAACGCATCAAAATGGCTGAAATCACCACCTTAAATACCATCTTCAGGTAAAGACAAGAGAGGATGCTAGGGGTAGTGGTTTGGGACTGCAAAAAGGAGGAAGGCAATTCACGTGGAGATGGAAGAGCAAATGTTTGGTAAACAAATGTTTGCCATGTTATGTAGGGACAATGGGACATGGGGAGGACTTTGATCAAATGGGCTAGGTTCCTCCCTGTCTACCACACCTAGTTCATATTATACTGTAGTTATCTACGGTGATAGCTCCTTCCTGAACAGGGCTTCTATCTTAAATTCTTTTAGGCAGTTAGGGGGAAGGTCAAAATTTCTTCCCGAGTCTTTTGTTCTTAAAAATAACCAGCCCAGGGCCGGCCTGGTGGTGCAGTGGTTAAGTTCACACATTCTGCTTCTCGGTGGCCCAGGGTTCGCCAGTTCAGATCCCGGGTGCAGACATGGCACTGCTCGGCAAAAGCCATGTTGTGGTAGGCGTCCCACATATAAAGTAGAGGAAGATGGACATGGATGTGAGCTCAGGGCCAGTCTTCCTCAGCAAAAAGAGGCAGGTTGGCAGTAGTTAGCTCAGGGCTAATCTTCGTCAATAAATAAATAAATAAATAATAAATTAAAAAAATAACCAGCCCCAAATAATCCTTTAGCCAAAGAGACACATTTTGGGATGGCAAGTTCTGCTCCCCTACACATGCTTCCACAATTGCTGACAGCCAAAAAAATGTGGCAGACTGCTCACTGGTTCCTAAAACTCCTGCTAGGAAGTGACAAATATCACTTAGCTTACATTTCATTGGCCAGAGCAAATCACAAGGCCGTATCTGAGTGTGGCACTCCTATCATGTGCCCAGAATGGGAGAAACATTTGTGAACCGCCTAGTGACTACCACAGGATTCACAGTAAGTTTTTAAGACTTCATTAGTCATTGTCATTCCTTTGAAATGGGAATTCCAAAGAACTGGTAAAGAACCCATCACCATACAAAAATAAGAGAAAAGGGGCCATCTATGGGATGGGGATAGAGCACCAAATTACAAGTGCGAAGAACCATCTAAATAATAGTTGAATGAGACATATGCAATTCCACTGAGCCTAAAGACTCTCGGCCACATCTAAAATGTGCTATGTCCCCCAAAGCAGTGGGAAGCAACAGTTTGGTGGAAGAGGAGGAGTCCACGTATGAAATAAGTTGATTTTCCCAATCCTCAGCTCCATATCAGTTCGGATTCCCCATTAACCCTCCTCAAAGTGAGGGTTCTGAGAAACAGCAAATATCCAAACCTGAAGTCCAGAGAAGGGAGGATGGGTGAGGAGGCTAGGTTCCTCAATGGAAAAGCAAAGATCTTTCCATCAGCATAAAATATGCTTTCGTTTCCCCTATCTTTAAAAAAAAACAAAGTCCATATTTGCTGTCTCCAGTCCTTCTCGAATCCACTCTAATCACACACTTGCTCCTACCACTTCCCTAGATCCTTTACTCAAGTTCTCCGAAGACCTTGTAACGTTATATACAGTGCTTAGTTCTTTTAATACCTTATCTAGACCCATACGCAACACTGCACAAATTGATCAGCACCTCTCCACCTCCTTGCTGAAAACACCTTCTTCACTTGGCTTCCAGAACCTCATGCCCTCTTTCTTTGCCTCCTGCCTCACTGTCCAGTCCTCAGTCTCCTTTGCTGGGCCCTCTTCTCCCTGACATCCTAACATCGGAGTGTCCCATGGCTCAGCCCTTGGAACTCTTCCTTCCTATCTGCACTCTCGGTGGCCTCATCCAGTCTTCTAGTTTTAAATATCGCCATATGCCGACATCTCTCAACGTCTCCAGCTCAGACCTCCATCTTAAATGCCACACCTGCAGATTGAACTATCTCTGTGACATCTCACTTGAAGGGCAGCTCAAGTTTAACATGTCCTGATCTTATCCCTTTAAATTCATTCCTACTGGAGTCTTCCCATTTAAGGACAACTCATCATTCAGTTGCTCAAACTGAAACTTTGAAGTAATCCTGTCTCTTCTTTCTCTCACACCCCAAATCTGTCAGCAAATCCAGTCTGCTCTACCTTCAAATTACACTAAAATTCATCCACTGCTGCCATCTGGTCCAAGCCACTTCCATCTCTCCTTAACTTTTATAATAGCCTACAAGAAGTGGTCTCTCTGCTTCCATCATTTGCTCCCTTCAGATTGTCTTCAACACAGCAGTCAAAATGATCTTGTTAAAAGCTAAATTAGGGACCAGCCTGGTGGTGCAGTGGTTAAGTTTGCATGTTCTGCTTCTCGGCGGCCTGGGGTTCGCTGGTTCGGATCCCAGGTGCGGACATGTCACCACTTGGTAAAAGCCATGCTGTGGTAGGTGTCCCACAGATAAAGTAGAGGAAGATGGGCATGGATGTTAGCTCAGGGCCCGTCTTCCTCAGCAAAAAAAAAAAACAAAAAAGAGGAGGATTGGCAGTAGTTTGCTCAGGGCTAATCTTCCTCAAAAGAATAAAAGCTAAATTAGGGGCTGGCCCCGTGGCTGAGTGGTAAGTTCATGCACTCTGCTTCAGCAGCCCGGGGTTTCACCAGTTCGGATCCTGGATGCAGACATGGCACCGCTCATTAGGCCATGTTGAGGTGGTGTCCCACATGCCACAACTAGAAGGATCCACAACTAGAATATACAACTATGTACTGGGGGGATTTGGGGAGAAAAAAAAAGATTGGCAACAGTTGTTAGCTCAGGTGCCAATCTTTAAAAAAAAAAAAGCTAAATTAGATCATTCACATTCCTCTGCTTAAAACCCTCCAATGGTTTCTCTTATACTCCAATTAAAAACTCCAATCACTGAAATGCCCTACAAGGCCCAACAAGACCTGCCTCTCCATCTTTCATTCTCTTTTCCAGTCCCTCCAACAGTCAGGTGTGCTCTGACCTCAGGGCCTTTGCACTTGCTGAGACCGCTGCCCTGGACAATCTTCCTCCAGATGTTTAAATCTCTCACCTTCCTCATCTACTCAGATATTACCTTTTTGCTGAGGCCTCCCTGAACCTCTCAAATCCAGTGCCCCACCCTCCAGTCCACCCCAGCACTATTGCTCTTTCCAGCTGTATTTTGCTTTATAGCATTTTTTTTTTTTTTTTAAGATTTTATTTTTTCCTTTTTCTCCCCAAAGCCCCCCGGTACATAGTTGTGTATTCTTAGTTGTGGGTTCCTCTAGTTGTGGCATGTGGGACGCTGCCTCAGCGTGGTCTGACGAGCAGTGCCATGCCCGCGCCCAGGATTCGAACCGACGAAACACTGGGCCGCCTGCAGCGGAGCGCGCGAACGTAACCACTCGGCCACGGGGCCAGCCCCCGCTTTATAGCATTTTTAAAACATGATCCTTTGAGTAAAATTCTACCGTGCATAATGCTAACACATTTTACTTTACTTATTTTGTATCTCTCCACCCCTAAAATGCAAGCTCCATGAAGACAGGGGTATTTGTCTGCCATGTACCCAGCACTGAGAACAGTGCCTGGCACGGAGTTAAGTGATTGATAAATATTTTAAAAGTAAATGAATGACTGGTGGCCCCCAACCCCTGACTTTTTAAAGATTTAGTCTCTTAAACACGAGCTGTTCAGTGTTCAAGGCTTTTAGGAAACAATGGCAATGTGGTGGGATTTCAGAGGATGCCACTGTCCTCCTGCTTCTCATAGCAAACAGCTTTGTTTCTTATGGAGGACGTTCTAGATTATAAAAAGGGTTATTTCTTATGATGTCCGCAGCAACTAGTACACATTAAATACCCAAGTTCTGGGTAGGACCTGAAATAATCCTTCTGCAAACTCTGTGTCAGGACCTGATTCCCTCTCATGTAGCTTCAAAAATAAAATGGGGGCTAACTGGGTCCTTACCTGACGAAAATTGCATGAATGTCATGTTTTTAAGACAAGAAGCTGAACTGACCCTGTAGGTCATACTGAGATTTTTTACTTTAACTCATCAAAAACTCGGCCTACAACTGCTGTTGGGGTCAGGATAAAGAACAGGATGTAAGCTGAATGAATATTTCTGTAGCAAGCAGAACTAAGGGATTTATTTAACAGGCAATATTAGAATAACATCTAATACCACTAGATTTTTGTAAACCAAATTTAGATTTGTAGCCAGGGAGAGTTAAGAGAAATGAGAGGAAAGGGCTTTGACTAAACACAGGAACAAAGTCGATTCAGGGATTAGCGGTACTCCAGAGATGAGTCCGTGACACGCTTTTTGCTTTGCCTGGCAGGAGACAGCTTCCTCCAAACACAGTGGACTTCCAGAGCATCTCTATAAACACAACCAGGACTTGCCCTTGAAGCTTTAAGGACTACCTTTTTCTAGTACAAAACCTGAAAGCACTATGCCTCTTATTTGTAGTCTTTTTCTACTCCATTGCATTTTATTCTGTAGGTAATAATGGACTCTGGGAGTTTCAAGCACAGGCTGTTAAGAATGGGAAGAAAAGAACCAATTTGTGAGGCATTATGAAAAAGACAAAGGGTGTCATCTGTTGCCTATGTAAGGAGGGTGAAGGGGAAAGAAAAATCAAAGACATTCTGAGGTTTCAAGCCTGCATGACTGGGAAGATGGAGACACTTGCAAAATCTAGGAAGATAAGAGCTGCCACTGGGTGGAGGGAGGGAGAGGGAATCATGAGACAATCTGGATGCTCCTGACTGCACACTCCAGCTCAGGCCCTTTAAAAGGCTAGCTGTGCTGAGAGGGATGAAAAAGTCTGTCCCCTGCTTGGTAGCATTTGATTCACTTGGTGACTGTTCAATTTACCGTGGCTGCCCAACAAATTACCACAAAATGTAGTGGCATAAAACAACTATTTATTATGCTTACAGATTCTGTGGGTCAGGAATTCAGACAGGACACAGCAGCCACAGCTTCTTTCTGCTCCATGGTGTCTGACGTCTCAGCTGGAAGACTTGCGGGCTGGAGGCTGGAAGCACCCGAAGGCTACTTTATTCCTATCCTGGAGATTGAGGCTGGCCATCAGCTTGGGGCCTGAGTTCCTCTTCACACGGTCCCCTCCACCTGGGCTAAGTTGAGCTCCCTCACAGCACGGTAGCTGGCTTCCTCAGAGCAAGCGTTCAACCCCCAGCCCCTGAAACAGGGATACAGAAGCTTATCCTTTCCATAAGCTAGCCTGGAAAGTCACAAAGCATCACCTCAGTTGTCCTCCCGGTTGTAGCAGTCATAAGCTCCCACCCAGATTCAAGAGGAAAGATCACAGGCCCCCACTCTCGGTGGGAGGAGGGTCAAAGTCACAGTGTAAAGAGAGCACGAGGTGACATCAGTGAAAACAGAGGAATAAGCAACACCAAAAGTCCGTCCCTCCAAAAAACAACAAATAGACTGGCAAAAGCTGTCAGAATCAACTTTTCAGAATTCTGGAAACTAAGTAAAAGCGTGCAGCAACCAGGGGAATGCTAAACCAAGAAAAACAGCTGAATCTCAGTAAAAACAGAATTTTGTGGTGTTTTAACTTACCTTGGTCCATCCCTGCTCCCCAGCTTGGTGGTGGCCTTGAAAATAACAGGTAAGGACACCACAGGGAGCAGAACAACGGACCGCATTCGTGAAGGACTGTGGTTGGGTGAGTCGTGTATCAGTCGGCTCAGGCTGCTGTAACAAAATACCACAGACTGGGGGGGTTTAAACAACAGAAGTTTATTTTCCCACAGTTCTGGAAGCTGGGAAGTCCAGGTTCAAGGTTCCGACCGATTTGCTTTCTGGTGAGGGCTCTCTGATGTCTCTTCCTTCTAAGGACATTAATCCCGTCGGATTAGAGCCCCACTGTCATGACTTCATTTAACCTTAGGTACCTCCTGAGGCCCTGTCTCCAAACGTAGTCACACTGGAGGTTGGGGCTTCAACATATGAACTTGAGAGGGAGAGGCTGGGGGTGGGGGAAACAGTTCAGTCCCTAAGAACCTGTCTGGTAGCTCTCTGGAGGACTGGTTCAAAGGGTTTACCTTTACGTTGCCTAACTAAGAATCCTGCCACTGCTGAGGCAGCCAGCCAGAGGCATGTGTCAAAAACATTTAAAGACGAATGTATTAGTCACAGCTAACTGAAGCAATAAATAACAGTTGGGGCAAACAACAGACTAACCGAAAAGCCTGAGAGGAAAGAATGGAGAATGAGATGCTTTGGTAAACAACGGCTTTGAAATGCTCTGACATATTCCTGGAGTTATGGGTTCAACTGTGTCTCTTCAAAAGGACATGCTGAAGTCCTAACCCTTAGTACCTCAGAAGGAGACCTTATTCGGAAACAGAACCATTGCAGATACAATCAATTAAGTTGAGGTCATGCTGGAGCAGGACAGGCCCTTAATCCAATACTACTGGTGTGCTTATGAGAAGACAGCCATTTGAGGACACAAATACACAGGGAGAATGCCATGTGCAGGTGGGCACAGAGATTGGAATAATGCCTCTACTAGCCAAGGAATGCTACGGATTGTCAGCTGTCACCAGGATTGAAGCTACGAAGGATGGAACAGATTCCCTTTCAGTGACTCCAGAGAAATCAACTCTGCCAACACCTTGATTTCAGACTTCTGGCATTCAGAACTGTGAGAGAATCAATTTCTGTTGCTTTAAGTCACCCAATTTGTGGTACCTCGCAGCCCTAAGAAACTAATACAATATGTAAATATTTTTACAAACTATAAATGTATTTGTTGTCTGTAATTCCTTGTTTTCCCATCGGATGTAAAAGACAACTGCATAAAGCAATAATTATAAATCCATGTTGATGGGCACACATGTATAAAGATGTAATTTGTGACAACAACATAAAGCGGGGGGAGAACAGAGTTATATCGAAGCAAAGTTTGTACCCTATTAAAACTAAGGTAGTATTAATTAGAACTAGACTCTTATAAATTAAGATGTTAATTAAAATCCCCAGAGAAACCACTAGGAAAATGACTCAAGAATATATCGTAAAAGAAGCAACCAAAGAATTAAAACGGTATACTAGAAAATATCTATTTAACACAAAAGAAGGCAGTAATGTAAGACTGAGGATCAAAAACGATATAAGAAATATAGAAGTCAGTTTTGAAGTACATAATACAGTATTGTTGACTATATTCACTATGCTGTGCATGAGATCTCCAGAACTTACTCATCTTCTAGTTGCATGTTAGTACCCAATAGCAAAATGACAGAAGTAAGTCCTGATCAGTAACTACATTTAATGTAATGGATTAAAATCTTCAGTTAAAAGGCAGAGACTGGCAGGACAGATTTAAAAACATAATCCACTATATACTGTCTATACAAGACAGATTTTAGGTTCAAAGACAAAAAAAAAGTTGAAAATAAAAGGATGGAAATGATATGCCATCTAAGTAATAACCAGAAGAGGGCTGGAGTGGATACACTGGTATCAGACAAAACAGACTTTCAGACAAAAAAGGACATTCACTGTAATGTCAACGGTGAATCCATCAAGAAGACACAACAATTATAAACACATACAGATCTACAACAGGGCACCCAAATAAATGAAGGAAAAGTTCAACAATAATAGATGGAGAATTCAATACTCCACATTCAATAATGGATAAAACAACTAGACAGAAGATCAACAAGGAAATCGAAGACAACACTACAAACCAACTGGACCTAGAAACATCTATAGAACACTCCATCCAACAACAGAACACACATTCTTCTCCAGCGCACAAAGAACGTTCTCCAGGATTTAGGCCATAAAGCAAGTCTTGATAAATTTTAAAAGATGAAAATCATACAAAATATGTTCTCCAAGTACAATGGAATGAAATTATAAATCAATAACAGAAGGAAATTTTAAAAATTCACAAATATGTGGAAACTAAACAACACGCTCTTAAACAACTAATGGGTGAAAAAAACAATCACAAGGCAAATTAGAAGATACTTTGAGATGAATGAAAACACAAACACAAGATACCAAAACCTATGGGATGCAGTCAAAGCAGTGCTCAGAGGGAAACTCAGAGCTATAACTGACTACATTAAAAAAACGAAAGGGGCCGGCCCCATGGCCAAGCAGTTAAGTTTGCATGCTCCGCTTCAGCAGCCCAGGGTTTTATCATTTCAGATCCTGAGCACGGACCTAGAACCACTCGTCAAGCCATGCTTAGGTGGCGTCCCATGTAGCAGAACTAGAAGGACCTACAACTAGGATATACAACTATGTACTGGGGGGCTTTGGGGAGAAAAGGAGAAAAAAATGGGGAAGGAAACAATGAAGATTAGAGTGGAGATAAATAAAATAGAGAATAAAAAAAAAACAAAAACAAAAGTCGGTTATTTGAAAAATCAAGAAAATTGACAAACTTTTAGTTAGACCTCATATTCTCTGCTCAGTTCAAACTAATCTTACTTTTGTTCCCACCACTCCACTGGGCTGCGCTTGTCCAATCCAAGGGTCTCTGCTATTCTCAACTTACTTGAATTCTTATCACCACTTGACACATTTGAGCTTCCTTCTTCATTTGGTTCTCATGCCACTCTCCAGGTTTTCCTCCCTTGAGGCCCATCCTTTTCCATCTCTTTTGCTGGCTTCTCTTCTTAGATTGATCTCTAATGTTGGAGCCTAAGGGGTCTGTCTAGGCTCTCTATCAACACTCTTCTTATGTGACCATATTCCAGACCTTTTAATAGCATCTCTAGGCCAATGAACTCCCAAATCTGATCTCCAGCCAGGAGATCAGAACGGAACTTTAGACTTAAATCCAACTGCTTTTTGGTCATGTCTACACTGGCATTTCACACTCTACATGCTACATCAGTGGCACCACTGTTTTCCCAGTGGCACCATCTATCCAATTGCTCAAGCTAAAAATCTAGGAGTTACCTTTCCAAATTCAATCAATACGTAAGTGCTATTGTTGTCACTCCTAAAACATATTTTGAATGCATCTACTTCTATATATTTCCATTATTGCCACCTAAGCCAAGCCACCACCATCCTTTATCTTCATTATTCCAATAGCTTTCTATCTTAGATCTAATAGATTGGCTCTCTCAAGCACCATTTTATCCACTAATTAGAGAAGCTGGAAACCTAAAAAGACGTCCCAAACACCCTTATATGTAGAGTTCTGGGTTGGAATTAGACACTGCCAAATAAATGCACTAGCACAAAGTTTGTAAAGAGAAGCAAGACAGAGGCAATCTTCCCACTGGTGTGGCTGTTGGTAAGCAAGGTCACAAAGTGCAAGTGTTTGGAGGAAGTTGTAATGGTTGGACTCCTTATTCCATCCATGAAGTCTGGCCAGCTTCATGGATGTGAGTAGCAGTGTCAGTGGTGGCAGGCTCCCTGAACTCTAGATTACAACTACTGTGGGTGATCTTCAACTCCATGGTCCAGAGGTAGTTCCCCTGACTGCTCCTCCTCCAGTCTTTCCCATTGATTTCTTCACGGAATGCTCTTCCTTCTACTTTCTTACCTATTTAGTCTTTCATACTGTTCAAATTAGGTGTCACCTTCTTAGCACCTCCCTGTGAAAAGCCACTCTATCCTATTCTCTCTGCATAGCACTTACTGGTATCTAACTTTTTGTTGTTGTTTATTTATTGGCTGCCTCCTCCAAAAAATGTATCCACCATGAGAGCAGGGAGGGACTCTGTCCTCTTATAATAGATCCAGAGCAGACTGTAGATGCTTAATAAATATTTGAATGAATAACTTGGGTTAAACCTGCAAGCAGAGTGAATTCTACTTCTGTTAGATACAGTTACTCCAATGTGTTAGCAAAAATTGCAAATAATTCTTAAATATTAGATTGAAGATAATAGCATTTTGCCATCTGGGCATGGGTAGTAGGAATAACAAATTCTTTTCATTTACCTATTTCATCACATGTTACATTCATCTTTGTACTCTGATGGGAATTTTAAAAACCTGAAAACAAGTCCTTTTTAACAATGTGCCTGGAAAAACTGGCCATCCAAAAATCGCTGATTTTTTTTTAATGTGACTTAGGGGACAAGGCGGGGAGAAAATTAGCGGGCGGATTTCATTCAGAATTATTGCCACTTTTTCCAAATTACTCTGACTCTTGCAATATCACGCTATTGGCTCTTAAGTATAAATGAACTATACTCATTTCTCTTAATGCTACCTCTTAGCTCCATCTGCTGTTATCTGTTGGCCTCACACTTGATAAGGTCTCTGGAGAAACAGCACCATCTGCTGGCAAAGGCTGCTGTGCACCTGTCTTGGCAATAGGCCAGTGGCCAATTCTAAACTGAGAGATCAGTTAGACTTCGCAACTAAGGCCAGCCTTCCAGAGTGCCAAGCAGGAAGCCCTGGTACTCCAGGAGTGCTGATAAGATGAGAGAACCCCCTTTGCCTGAGGCTCCTCTTCTAAGAAACTAACTTGAGTTGTGACCCAAGATTAGACATCAGTGCCACTGTGGGAAGGAGAAGAACTGATAAGAGGGCTTTGTCCCCTGTATTCTTTACAAATAAGATGCTGAGAAAATTTAGTGCCCTTATTGTCTTTTTGGAAATTTCAGAGGTGAGCTCCTTCCTCCTTCCCTTGCTAAGGACCATGAATTTATCTAGATTCACCTCGTCGCTCCCTACTCACTTTCTAGGCAGTTTTCCTCCCTCATGACCAGTCTACTTTGTATCTGAAGTTTCTAAGATCTAAGCTGAAGAATCAAAGATCCTTCTCTATCACATTAACTATGAATGAGTTTCTTAGGATCTAAGAAATAGTCCACTCACTCACCTTTTTCTCTTCCTTTCACATCCTACTTTCACAAAATGAATGTGATACTGCAACTTTCTCTTAATTTTTGTATCTATCTCCATCCTCAACTACTCAATTAACTATAGTTTTTCTGGTACCCTTTTTACCAAATTCATATGTCAAATCTAACCCCGAAGGTGATGTACTTGGAGGTGGGGCCCTGGGAGGCCTTTGACAGAGTCCTCATGAATGGGCTTAGTGTCCTTATAAAAGAGGCCCAAGAAAGCTCCTCTGCCCCTTCTGCTATGTGAGGTTAGAGAGAAAACTGTGGTCTGTGAGGGAACAGGCCCTCACCAGACAATGAATTTGCCAGCACCTTGATCTTGGACTTCCCACCCTCCAGAACTGTGAGAAATAAAATTTTGTTGCTTAGAAGCCCCCCAGTCTCTTAGTATTTTGTTACAGCCGCCTGAACGGACTGAGACGCTTCTCCACCTCACATCTCTGCTGACTAGATACTGAGCACCCTCTTTTCCTTAAATTCTTTTCTAAACTAGACCCTGGTGCATAACCTTCTCTCATTGCTTCCTTACTTTTCCAATTATTCCTTTACTATCTTAAGTGACATCTTTTTCTGTCGTCTTCTCATGAGCTTTTTCAGAAATTGTATGAAGTTCAGCCTTTTATTACCATTTGCAGCTTTGCTATTATTTACAAATTACTCCTATTTCTAAGATTCACTTAAATTCATTTCCCTTTTACTACTCTTCTATATTTTCATAATCCTTAGATTTCTTAATTAGCTATTAGAAGATAAAAATTATCAACATAAAATCTTTTATATTCCTTGTCCTCTCATACTTGCAAGGCTAATTCCTTTTCCTTATTCAAAACATTTCCAAAATTATTCCTCCAAGATTTATTGCAGTTTTTCTTGATTAATTAGGAGAATAATTGCCTCCTTCAATAAATATCCTATCTTCTATAACTCAAATATAAGATTCTCAAAAATCTAAGAAACCCCATTTATTTCCTGAATGCTTACCATCCAAATGAAATAATAACCAATGAGGTTAGCTATATATGCACACATAACTCAAATAACAGTCAATGAGTTTCTAGTGGTATTCCATTAAAACACATGCACACCCATACCCCACACATACACAATTAAGGCAAAAACTAAAATAAAATTCTCATTTTTCAATCTCTCTTTACTTTCTCTTTTGCTTATGGCACTATGTGGTATAGTTTAGGGACCTACATAAAACTGAGTGAAGAAGAAAATGTTTTTATTAATCACAACATGAAATTGACATGACATCCCATCAGAACTGAACCAGGATAAATAATGCTATTATAAAATTTACATTTCTCACATCTATTTCAGAGGAAAATATTACACATTAGGGCTCTTCTAGGTTTTATGGAGTGATTTCAGTAAACCTTTCTTTAATAGTAAATAGCAATTAACATATATTCTCAAACTGTGCTAAGTAGTTAGAAAGGTGACTATAAAATCTATAATGACAACAACTGACAGGATTAGGACGGTTTTGTTAAACATTAAGAACCACATTTCTATTTTAGCTGTTGCATCAATGCACCATTTTCATTGGTAAGGCAACTGCTTGCTGTGAGTGCCACGATGATTAGCAAGTTTCTTAAGTGACACTTTATTAATCAAGACTCAAATGAGTTTCCTTTCCCAATTTTGCTCTCTTTTGGAGCAGAAACAAACAGCTTTGTCTTTTGTATATAGGGAGGATGATTATTAAGAATAAGTTTTTAGAATACCTCCAGTTTTTAAAACAACAAGGCTTCTGAATAACTTCTCAAACCTACCTTTCCATTTTTGTGCACAACTTGATAAACATAACACATTTGATCTGTATTGTAGCAATTTCTTCTATCCAGTATATTTTGCCCTCAATAAAGGTTAAAGTTGTGGTTTCAAACAATGTCTACATATAAAGCATCTTTAAATAAGGAACAGATTTTTTTTCCACTTAATCGCCTGTGAAAGGTAATTTGAACATACACATATATATGCTTGCATACATACGTGTGTCTATCTATGTATTTCTTTAAGTAAGTTACTTTCACCATTAGAATAAAACTAGACTACAGGGACAACTCTGTGGAGACAGTCTGGTCTTCCTCTGAGGTCCTTTGAAGCGCCTAGGGTGAGGCAGGCAGGTCCAGTTCGCTGAAGGAGGTGATGAGGCTGTAGTAGGTCTTCTCATCATCCGTTAAGCCCGCGTTACCAGGTCTCACCACCACGGCTACGTGCACATCCGCTTCCTCCGCAGCACTGGCCTCTGTGAAAATCAAAATATGGGTCAGAAATGTCAAAACATCATGTCTGAGATTTGCTTCAAAGTAATCGGGGCTGGTGGGAATATAAGAAAGAAGCCTGGCCCTGATTTGATAATTGTTGAAGCTGGAAGCTGGGCACATGGGGGTCTGACTGCATCATTCTTTCTTTCACATAATTTTTAACCTAAAAATAAAAATTTTAAAAATATATAACTGTACCTGACAGACTAGAATGGCAGTGTGTCCGAGATTTTTGAGCTTTTATCAGGTGCTTATGAGTGCAGAAATCAGAGCCACGTTCTGTGCATAATCTCCCTCCGCACCCTCCCATCAGTCCTACAGAAACCTGAGCTGTCCCCAAACAGCAGGCTGTCAGTAGGAACACCACTTAAGCAGATGTGGGACAAACAGTATTCTATGATCTAATCAGACCAAAATACCTGCTCCCACATCTGGAGCTCAAATGGCTCATACCCGCTGGCTGGGCTGCCCATCTTCTTTGCCTGGCAAATTCCTACTCTTTGATTTTCAGCTCAAATATCTTATCTTCCAGAACCACCACCATCTGTACTGGAGCAGCCTGTGTGCTCCTTTAACACCTTGTATCTAGCTCTATCATGACAATATGAATTGGCACATTATTACCTGTTGCCTCTCTCCTCATTAGACTGAGTGCCTCAAGATAGATGACTGCATGGTGGGTAGAAGTAAAAACAGGACTAGTAAAATGAAACTAGGTAACCCAGGTATTGCAGGGGATATCTCTAATACACCTTGGGTTACATTCCTCTCTCCATTTTGTTTCCATGTGAAAGATAACAGCTAACATCTTATATTAACTTAGCATCTACTATGTGCCAGGTACTATTCTAGGAACAGGGATATGTGAAGAAAACAAGGTTCCTGCCTTCATGGAGCTCCCATTCTCACCTAAACCTTCACAACAACCCTGACATGGTTAGTATTACTATCCCTGTTCTATGGATATGGAAACTGAGAGCTAGCAAGTGGTTTGAAGCTAGCTAAAGTCTGACATTGTGAATCTGACTCTAAGGTCTGTGCTCTGGAACAACGGTCAGCAAATTATGTCAACAACAACAGCCTGCCACCTGCTTTTGTAAATAAAGTTTTAGAGGAACACAGTCATGCCCATTCATTTGTGCATTATCTATATAGCTGCTTTTCCACTACCAGGACAGAGGTGAATGGTTGTGACAGACTGTAGGACCTGCAAAGCCTAAAATATTTACTATCTGACCCTTTACAGAACATGTTTGCCAACCCCTGCTCTACAGCACTCCTACCCCAAATGTGGTCTGTGGCTCAGCATTGTGGGAATCACACTGCACTGTTGTTAAAAATGTAGCATCTCAGGTCCCCAGTGTGGAACTACTGAATTAGTATCTGCAATGTAACAAATCACTCCTCTGCACAGAGGGTGAGTTTTGATCAGAAGTTTCAAGGAAAGAAAATTGCTAAGAGAGGAGGCATTCTAGGCAGACATAAAATATACACGTAAATATTGGAAGAAAGGAGCAAGTCTGTGTGGGAGATAGGACACAGGTCAGAGAGACGGAGCACACTTGGACAGAGAAAGCAGAACGTGAAGATGGGGCCGGCCTCGTGGCCGAGTGGCTAAGTTCACGTGCTCCTCTTCGGTGACCCAGGGTTTCGCCAGTTCAGATCCTAGGCACAGACATGGCACTGCTCATCAGGCCACGCTGAAGTGGTGTCCCACATGCCACAACTAGAAGGACCCACAACTAAAATGTACAACTATGTACTGGGGGGATTTGGGGGAAAAAAAAGATTGGCAACAGTTGTTAGCTCAGGTGCCAATCTTTAAAAAAAACAAAAACTAGTGAAGAATCTGAAATATGTTCTATGGAATTTAGATTTGGTGTAATAAAAAACCTCAGCAGTTTCTCAACCTTTCGGAAAACAGTCGCAGCATCTGAATGGATTAATTAAAGGGCAGCGGTACGCAGGCAGGTAAGAAAGTCCAGAGAGAGCCAATGTCTCTGCCTCTATCCACCTCCACCAGTGTCTGTCTTCTGTCTGTCACCTTCCTAGAGCAGAGTGCTGACCACTGCCCCCTGTGTGTGGAATCCCTCCTGAGGCCAGCTCTGCAGATGACGTTCTACTCACCCCCAGTTCCTAGCCTGACTGCCACAAGCAAAGCTTTCCTCCTGACTAGCAGCCCAGCATCTCCACCACGTTGAGCCATCATGATCCACGTGGGACTCAACACTAGCCAGTGGCTGTTCCACATTCAGCCTCTTACCTAGATCTCCAGGGGGCAAAGTGTGGTCCCTAAGCATCTACTTGTTCTTTGGTATAATATTGAGACACTTAACTCATACTTGACTTAAAACCCGGGACCTCTTTCCTGTCCTCCAGGGGGAAAAAGGCTTTCAGTTCTCTCTTTCATACTTGGGTATTATTTGGAATATGAACTTAGTCTTCCATTCTGCCTTGGTGATGGAAGTCTGGACACGTGGTACCAACACACAGGATCAGAGATAACAGAAAAGAGCAAGGCAAGCAGCCAGCTGCCTAGCCCCATCCCAGTTACAGATGAGCCCAGTTCTGGCCTTGCTGCCTAACCACGCATTGGATTGGCAGAAGACAAGGGGCAGGAATAAAACCTCCTTGTGGAGGACTCAAACAGCAAATTTCATTTTAGGGCCAACTCGGAGATTATCTCTATTCTCTAAAATTAAGAATAGTTTCTGGTATACGGCCTAAGGAAATGGCTTAAGTGAAAAGAGAAAGACTTGAAATTATAGATGTACTATGATGGCAGCTAGAAAAAAAATGTGGCTAGAGACAAGAATAAGAAGCTCTAAGTGGTCTTAGGGCAGGGGTTATAATGTAACCAAAAAGTAGGGGATAGAGTGAAGGTCTGGGGATCATAATACACTCAGTCCCAGAATGCTCAGGGCAGGCAGACCTTGTGGGGAGCTCCAGCCACAAAGCAGATCTCTAATTCTAAGCCTGAAGAAACTTACCATCCAAAGTGCTAGGGAAATTAAATAGAGGGCTAACCAAGGATTTTCATCTCCAAGTGCCCCTTTTGATGATTAAATGGAAAAGCAAAGAATGATTGAAGAAAAGCAATTCACAGATTAAACCAGTTAGACTCAACTCAGCTGAGCAAGGCCTATCTCCTTTCCATAGGAGCAAAACAAAGCAAAAGATCTTCAAATTATCTTTCCTCACAGAAACTGCTGGCACTGCCCCCAACCTATGCTGTCAGTAAAGCAACCTCCCCAGCCCAGCACTCGAAGCCCCCCAAAGCCATTCAAGGAAGACGGGATATCGTAGCTTTGAATCAGTCAAAGGTTTCTATACAGAAATATGACAGGCAAATATCTACAGTACATTTAGTTCAAAGTAGAAGCCAGGCGAAATGGTGGTTGTTGAGGCTAACGCTCGTTGATGGTACATTCATGTGGCCTGGCTACCTAGTTACACAATGAACCTTGAAGCAGCGTGTCCGTGCGTCTGACTCTCTACTTCAGTGCAATCAGACACATAAACGTACAGTTTCCAGGATATACAAAAATGAGACAACAGTTTGTAGAAACCCTTGGCCTATGAAGCTGACAGGAGATGCAGGACAGAGGGTCATCTCCCCTAAATCTGCTGAGTTTTCAAAACTCAAGACAAGAAATGGCAGCATTCTGGTACCATCTACCTACATCAAAAATTCCAATCTAGATCCACCAAGGCCTGAAATGTAACAGAGACAGAAACAATTACTGGATGTCCACTGCACGTCAGGTAAAATGAAGCCTGTTCTACCTCTCTTTCTCTGGAAAACATTATAACTTCCTAAAGGCATTAGATGATCTGTGCCGGTTAAGATTTTCTTAAAAAACTGCTAAACTGCTTAGCAAATTAGTGCTTGCTTATATACCTATAACTTATGCCTGACACAACAGGCCAAAAGCTCAAGGGTCAGCAGCCAAGAAAGAATATAGCTCACACACACCACCTCCAATAGGATGCCTTTGTCAGCAGCCTAGACTTGCCGTGGGCCCTACCTCTGAAAGTCCTTGTGAGTAGGGGTGGCTCCAGTTCTGGGACAACAGACATAAGGTCTAGAGAGAGGAATATTGCCCAGGGGCCCAGGAGTCAGGTGGAGTCTACCAGGCAAGAGAGCACTCCTCTGCCCCCTCTTTTCCCTAAGGCCCTTCCCTTCCCCAGCCTGCCAGCACAGACACGGTATGTCAGAGCGGCTACACAGTACACAAAGGCCTGTTCTGGAGGTAATCAGAGCGGCTACGCAGTACACAAAGGCCTGTTCTGGAGGTAAACAGAAACTTACAATCCAAGATGAGGGGAAGAAACACAAATATGTAAAACTGCCCTCAAATACAAGTGCAATTATAACACACCAAAAGTAGACTCCCTGGGAGATGCATAAACTAAGGAGAATGACCACGCAATCAAAAGCTGGAGCCGGGAGGGGGGGCGGGGGAGGAGTCTGGGAGAGCCTCATCAACCAGGGGCTTTCAGGTAAGAACCACAGAGACCACCTTCCCCCAGCACCCTCTACCTCCTCGCTTGTTGCTCCTTGCTTCCTCACCCACTACCACTTCTTCCTGTAACTCTCTAGAGCACTCACATTCTTACACAGACGCTGGAGTGAGAGTTTTACATTTGGTCAAAACTACTATTGAAATCACCTAAATTGCCAATAGAGTATAGTATATACTGTTTTGTGCATTCAGTCCTTAAATAATAACGCATATGCAAACGTATCGTATATAATAAAGAGGGCCATGCTGGGCAAAAAAGATGTCTATCTCAGGGGCTGGCCCCGTGGCTGAACGGTTAAGTTCGCGCACTCCGCTGCAGGCGGCCCAGTGTTTCGTTGGTTCAAATCCTGGGCGCGGACATGGCACTGCTCATCAAACCACGCTGAGGCAGCGTCCCACATACCACAACTAGAAAGACCCACAACGAAGAATATACAACTATGTACTGGGGGGCTTGGGGGATAAAAAGGAAAAAAAAATAAAAAATAAAATCTTTAAAAAAAAAAAAAGATGTCTATCTTTATAAACAGGTGAATCACATGCAGTGAGGCCTAAAGACCACAATGTGAGGGGAGGCTGGGGGACTGAGACCACCTGAGGGAAGGTGGAGATGAGGTTCCACTCACCACGGGCAGTGCTCATCAACTGGAATGACAGTAAGACAAAATCACTCCACCTACAGCCCTCTTTCTCTCTCTCTTTTTTCTGAGGGTGTATAGCAGACCTTACTGCTGTTAAACACATTTGATGCAGGTCCTCTGTGACCTTACTGTCCTTAACTAGCCATGCACCTACCCTCACACTCTTGCCCACATGCTCCTTCCCACCCTTAAGTCTTCTTGTTATTTTCCCGTCTCATCAGAGAGAGTGTGTGTGTACGCAGAGGGATGGATGGGGAACCAAGGATGAGTTAAAACGAGAAGAATTAGTCTTTCCAATGCTACTTCCCCACACACAATGCCCAAAGATGGGTCAATGGAGAGGGAGGCAGGTAGGTTGGCTCTTTCTTTTTATAAAACTGTTTTATTTTTCAAGGGTCCGCACACAGACTTTCTTTAAAGAGGCAATGTGCTCGCAGTCTTAGGCTCAGCTCCTATCCTAGAATATACAATACAGGAAGTCAGATTACTCACCTAGAGTTACGTCTGTCAGAAACAAGATGTTGTTGGTCGAGCACCCAATGCTGTCTGCAATCTTTCGATAACTCTCACTCTCCACTTTGTGTCCAATCTTGGTATCAAAGTGACCATCAAAAAGCTGAACAGAGAGAAGGAAGAGGAAAGACTGATGCTCCAGATCCACTTGCCACCCGAACCCGTGTCTCTCATCCCCATCTCTGAAACATGGGACAATCATGGTGACTTCATCCACTCAATAAACACTCACTGAAAGTCTACTTAATAGAGAACTTTATGGAGGCTATAAAAAGTAAATATAAAGTAAGACTTTATAGAAATAAACATTTGGAAAAAGAACACTACCAATTAAATGTATATAAGATCACTTTATAATCTACTCGGTTTTCTTAGATGAGCACTAATTTTATATCCAAAATCTTTTAAAATATACATGCCCTACTTTCCATCCTTAAAATACTATTTGCACTCACACTGCTTATTGGACTGAGTTTCATTCCTGACGAAATCTGAACACTGTCCTTTTGAGCCCAGAACAAAGATTTCTTTAACCTGCCTCATTAATAAGCTGTTACTTTACTTTCAAGAAACTTTCATTTTCTAATTAAAACATTTTGAAATTCTACCCAAGAGCTAAAATATACCCTTGCCATCTTAGAAATAACTGGGGTCAAATGTATGACTTGCTAATTTAACTGACAGTAATTAAAATAAGTCCACATTTAGGATCAGGTATTATAAAGTGATCTTTTAAATGTTTTCAGAACTTCTCACAGACTAAAAACAAGCCTAACGATCATTCAAAGACAAATTAAGGTACTAGTAATATTATGATTTTTTTAACTTTTAACAGTTAAGATTGCTTTTGCATATTTCCTCTCTCAAGCTGGCCTCACTTAGTAACTGGAGAATAAACCTGTATTATTGAATTAGGCAGGTAAGGACTGTGTCCTGCCTACCATCACCGTATTATCTGATTCATCAGAGAGAGCAGAAAAGGAGTTTACATCTGTATTCAGAGAACAGTTACCAATAATTAAGGAGCTGTATTACTGATTTGATATTTGATTTAAAACTAAGATTAAAAAAAAAAAACTAAGATGAAAAGCAGAGAAGTACTAAAATGAGAATTTAACCATTTCCAAAGCCAAAGTGTTCTCTGTATAGGGTAGAGGCTCAACAAATATTTATTTAAAAAAACAGTTGATTGAGTGACCTACTGCATATCTCTAAGTTCAGCCTCATTCAGTCAGCATTTCTTTGTAAAATCCTAAATGTATTCCCTTTTCCCAATGACCAACCTGTCCTCCAGGGGGTGTAGGGATGGTGGGACAGAGGGATGGCAGGAATTTTCTCATGCACAAGAAATGTAATAGGTGGCCTTGATTTATCAGTTTAATAATATGCCCAATTCTCTTACATGAGAGTGTTGTTTTGGCTGAAATAAAATCTCTCTCTCTCTCCAAAGTGCCAAAACAAATGAATCCACCTTGTAGTCTGCCGCATTCAAGAAGTTCGTGTGTTTTTTTTTGGATAGTGGCATGTGCCACTATTTTACATCTTACCTGCTACTTTAAACAATCAAAAGAAGCAGGCCATTTAGTTTCCTTTGGGTTGACAATTTTCTAATATTGGCAACATAGTTGATTTACAAGCTAGCTCAAGTCTTATTTAGCTGTATTTTTTATCCACACACACATAAAGTTGGTCCTAGTACTACTGACATCAGAATCACTTACGCTGGATATTTAAAAATGCAGATTCCTGACTCCCACCCCAGATGTGCTGAGTCAGATTTGCTAGGAAGCAGGGCCCAGGGACCTACAGTTTTAATAAACTCCCCAGGTGATCTTTATGCCAACTAAGTTTAAGAACATTTGATGCAAAGACTGGTACCACAGAAACATTAGCCTTCCCTATAACGTATTCCCCAGTTTTTCCACTTCTCTGTACAACTTGCTTGGCAAATATAAATACAAGTATCTGAATGGAGATTTAGCTTATAACTGTAGCACATTCCTTTAACATTCATTATTTCATGCTTTGATAGTGTCAAAAAACAAAGTAATCAGGTAACCTACCTCAAGAATATCTCCCTCTGTAGAATGCCCAAATAAGAGTTTCTGTGCCTCTACACTCCCTGAAGAATAGATATACACCTTCATTCCGGCCTCTCTCCATTTCCTGACTGCTGGAACTACATCTTCAAAGAACCTAGAGGGAAGACCATGAGTTAAAATGCAGGAACGTGTTATCCAGCCAGATAAAAACCAGCCAAACTAGTTGCCACGAGTTTCTCTATTTGTGCCCAAATAGTCACCACAAGAAACAACTCCATGAGACTGTGAACTCCTGCAGATCTAACAAGTGTGCCACTGGAGATCCAGGATCACAGCAGATTAGAAGCAACAATTTAGGTGGACAGAACAGTTCCTGACAGCCCAACTAATGACAGTAAAAAGTGATTGCATGGGGCTGGCATAGCGGTTAAGTTTGCCCGCTCTGCTTTGGTGGTCCAGGGTTTGCCCGTTCAGATCCCGGGTTCGGACCTACACACCAGTGACTCAAGCTATGCAGTGGTGGCGTCCCACATACAAAATAGAGGAAGACTGGCACGGATGTTACCTCAGGGCCAATCTTCCTCACCCCCCACCCCCAAAAAAAGAGATTACAGATAAGGGGATGAAATAAGAGTGATTTTTTAAATTCCCAAGGAACTCAAAAAAGCAAACAAAAATATTGTACTATTATGTAATCTTTGATGTAATTCATGACAAGAAAAGGTTAAATTATGTCCAGTGTGCCTCAAGAAAGCATGGAAATGCACCCAAACAATTAAAGAAAAAGCACTTGGGGGCTCAAAGCTATTAATCTTTGATTGGCTGGAAAATGGAACCACATTTCTTGAGAACTAAGAAAACGTAAAGTTTTACTATATAGAAAAAAAATTATGTAAGAAATCACTTAGCAGCCTTGTACCATCTCACATTAGCTCATCAGCAAACAGTGTCTGGTTTCCTGATTCCTGACACTCAGCCTTGTTTACCGGACCTACAGCGCCTTCCACTTAGTGGTGGAAATAACCTCACAGGAGATGGGTGAAACGAGAAGCACAAGGAACTTGAGAGGTGGAACCAGTCATCTTTAAAAGATTAACTGGAAAACGTCAGAGAAATCTTCTACTGGAGAAAACAGCTTAACACACTGCACTAATTGAAGGAAAGAGATCAAGCCATTCCAAACCAGCACACATAATTGTGGGTTACTTTGAGTGTTACTCCGCACTCAGGGAGACAAGATTTTTCCACGTTGAATTTACAGGCTGTTATTGCTCCAAAGCAGGGCTTAGAAGTCTAAGATAACTTATTTCAAGTGCCTGGTTTTACAATTAAGGAACCAAAATGAAGAGAAGGAATGGCTTACTCCTGTGAGCATAGTTTCCTGGCTCCACTCTCTTGTTTTACAAAGTGAACTAGCTGATATTTCCAGATCATTGGCCTATCCTGAAATTCCAATGCATCCTTTAAAAGGTGGAAGGAAGCCCCTTGTAAAGTACGTAAGTAAAGGAATGGCATCTCACTTGACAGAAAAACAAAAAAATAGACGCAGCTGGAAACGGTCTTGGATCTTAGGGTTTACATCAGGCAAAGGCCTAAAATCCTTAATGGCAGTGTCTTATTAAGAATTTCTTGACAACACCGGACTCATGAATCTCCTTTGGCAGAAGTGCTCCCAGGAACTCCACAACCAGGACTCAAAGGGTCTGTGGAAGTTGCTGGAAGAGCTTAGAACAGAGTGGTACTGCTGACATGCTAAGTAACCCCAAAATGACAGGGTACCTAATTTCATAGCATTCTTACTTCTTAACAGAGCAGAAAGCAGATAATCTAAGGGTCCTGGGAAGCAGTCCAACAGTGCTGTCGCTCATATGCTAAGAATCAAACATGATTTAGTCCAAGTTCCTATTTTCTAGGAGGCTGTTTCAAACTGGCATTAAAAGTCCTTCAATCATACCACAAAACCAGACATGCAGGTCTGCGGAATTCAGCCGGGTGAAATGCTTTATCCCAGATTTGAAAAAACAACACATTCACTTGTTAGAGTTAAAAGACTGTTGATTTTATCTACTTTAATAACCACACAACTAACGCTGGAGAGAGAACACCAGTGAAAACTGTATTTGGTTTTGGGAATGGCGAAATGTTTAGTCACTGGAGCGGCTACATACTCTGCCTTCATGCGCCCCGCTGTGAACGCTGCCCTCCATATGTGGCCCTGCAGCTGCTTCAGCGCCGTGGTCTTTCGGTCCAGAGACATCTGCCAGCACACATTATCCACCACGGCCTGGATCACCTGTTGCAGGTCAGCCGCCCCATTGTCAGACACAGCAGGGATTGGGACAGCCCCTTCCAGGTGGGAGTCCTCTTCAGCCTTTAAGTCATAAACAACGTGAAGTTTGTTTCCTACTTATGTAAAAAAAGATCACTTAAAATGAGACTGGAAAATGATGCAGACCAACTTTCTCCAACTATTCTCAGCACTGAGCACCCTTGAAAATTAAAGTATCCTATACTTTGAGGCTGATATGAATGATTGCTAAAAGAAGCTAGATTATAATTAATAAATTCACATTACCTTCCTATATTGCTAAAGGCTAAATTTAAACCAGAAGGCATGTTGTATGTTAGGAGAGAGAGAGCACATAATGATAAAATGATATAGCAAGACCTGGTTTGTTGATTCACTTACTAGGATCAACAAGCCAGGACTTTAATTAAATCTGATCATTTCCTCTGCACCATAACTAACTGAGGAAGAAACTAAGAAAATCTTAATAAAATTAGCTTATGCCTAGAAGTCAATGAAAAGAAGCTGGTGAAGCAATGACTAAGGTTGGTTCACATTCAATCTCCTGTAAACTCCCATATCTTGTAAAAATTCTAACAGCTATTTACAACAATGACCCTGTAACAATGCATATGTCCAGTCTCTAAAGACTCAATGATTTACACACTACAATGAGGGAATATGGATGTATGTTTCAACAAGAGTTGAGACATTGAAAAAGGTAAGGGAGGGGAGTGTTTCAGACTAACTCTGAGATATCTAGAATATTCAACAAACCCAAATACTCCATGCCCCAAAGGATGTGACTATATTTCCAATCCTACCCTCTAACAATAAAAAACTTACAGAGAACATTCCACATTGTCCAATGTAGAAAACTAACTAGAAAGTAAATGCCAGAGAGTTTGCGCTGCACAGCATGTAAAATCTTTGCCACTGAAGCAATTTTAATAAGAAATACAACAGAACAGGAGTTTCACAGCATACAATACAGAAGGAGAAAACAGACTAAAAACCAGGGGGAGAACAGAGCAGAACAGAGCACGTGATACTAAGGCGGGTATAAAGGCTAGGCCAAGTGTGAGCTGGGGGAGAGGTGTGGAAGGGACGTGTGGGCGTGAGGGCCCAGGAGCACTGTGGAGGGGTCAGCAGGGGCTCATGCCACGAGGCAGGTGAGTGGAGAATAAGATGGTGAGGTGCTGTCACTTGGCGACATTAACGAAAAATGCAATGAGATGGCACAAAACCTTTTGCATTCCACCCAAAAAGGGTTTAGTTTTATAAATACATATTTTTGTGCAATTGAAATACTCCATAAAGAGGAAATTGTAGAGACCATGATCTGGCCATTTAATTATGCCCTGTGCATTCCTACGCAGGCAAGTCACTGCAACTTCCATCCCTGTGATCCAGAACACTTAACCTGAAGCACACTCAGAGCATACTCTAAGTCTCTAGGTATCCTCAATTCTAAGACACTTGGGAATGTGGAAGCAACAGAGCAGAAATGTCCCAACCTGTCTCCTCAAAAGACCGACATCCTCCTGGCACTCCTCTTCTTCCCAATGTGTCTGCAGATACTCTTTAACATTTTCTTTGATGTAAGGAAATAAAATGTCCTGGATAAAAGAGGAAAAGAAAAATCAAGAATTAGCTTTAGTCATTTGCATGAGATCAAGTTCAACAATCTCACCTTAGCTAATTGCAGCAAAGAAGCCACTGAAAATGTCATTGAAAATTGCTGCTGTGGATAAATGAGTGAGACAGAGACAGATACCAAGAAACAAATGAACTAGATCAAGAGTCAGCAAACTACAGCCCACGGGCCAAATCTGGTCTACTTCCTGTTTTTGTAAATGAAGTTTTACTGGAACACAGCCACACTCATTTGTTTACACAGTGTCTATGGCTACTTTGGGGCCACAATGGCAGAGTTGAGTATTTGTAACTAAGACCATATGGCCTGAGAAGTCTAAACATTTACTATTCAGCCCTTTACAGAAAAAGTCTGCTGACTCCTAGACTAGATTGATAGACTGCGTCCTCGAGGGCAGGGATCAGGCGCGTCTGGCTCACAGCTGTACCCCCAGTGCACACCCCAGTACGTGGCACACGTACGTGAGATAACTCACATATCTGCTGAAAGAATGGTGTCCATTCATGACAAACGTTTAAAAAAAAACCCTGATCACCACGATTCTTTCTTGGTAATCAGACTACCTATAGAATACTCTATAAGAAACTGACATGCAAAACAATTCAGAAATAAATAACCTGTCAGTAATCCACGCATTGGGAACATGATTTCTCTTAAATCAAGTTTTTTACATTTACTTGAAATTATAACATAGGTATCTTTTCAAATCAAATGTGGCACATTCAGTAATTTTTTAGTGTCTACTACATGCCAAGATATGCTAGTCCCTGAGTGGGGCATGGAGAAGGGGATTGAAAAGCTACATAAGTCACAGTCCCTTTTCTCAATAAGCTTCAGAATCTAGTGGGAGAGATGGAGGAGTAGCAGGCAAACAAAGAATTGTAATGTGGTGTGATGGGTGAGACGAGCAGACTACGGGCAGGATGCTGCTGCAAATCCAGGGTAGAATGGCTCTGCAACAGTCTTAGCAAGAACCAGAGTCTGAAAAAACAGAAAATGAGTCTATGCTGTGAGTCTAGGCCCCAAGAATAAAATTCAGAAAAGGCCTTATACCATTAAAGGAAATCCTATAACCAAGTTGAATTCAAGAGGTCTGTTTATTTAAATTCATTACTCATTTAATTATTCATTTACTGAATGCTCAGTACAGGGCAGGCCCTTGTGGGAAAAACTGGAGATATAATTGTGAGCAAAAACCATACATGATCCCTAATCTCAAGGAGCCTAGTAGTAGAAACACACATTATACTTAAAAAGGTACTTTAATTAATGCTACAAATAAGAGGTACATAGTACTATTAGGACACAAAATAGGAAAATGTGCCCTAGTGAGGGAGGTCAGAGAAGCCTCACTGGAAAAGTGACAAGAGAACTGAGATGTAAGGCAGCGATGCTCAAAGTGTGACTGAGGACCCCCAAGAGTCCTGAGACCCTTTTAGGGGGCCCACGAGGCCACACTATTTTCATAAGAGTACTAAGATATTATTTGCCTTTTTCACTTTCATTCTTGCAGGAGTGTATAACAGAGTCTTCCAGCAGCTACAGGATGTGTGGTATCACAAGAGACCCAAAGCAGCTAAGAGAATCTAGCTGTTCAATAGCCAGACATCGAAGAGGCCTGCAAAAATGTAAAACAACGCCACTCTTTCAACCAAGTTTTCCAAAACAAACAAACAAAAGTTTTTTGTATAAACATATTTATTTATTTATTTTAACAAAGTAATGGGGTTTATTCTTATTGAAAATGAATTAATATTTTTAAATTTCTCAGTTTTTATTTCTAGTATGGTAAATGTTGATTGATATAACCCACACAAACAAAACTTCTTTGGGCCCTCAGAAATTTTTAAGAGTATAAAGGAATCCTGAGAACAAAAAGTCTGAGAACCACCAAAGGTGAACAGGATTGAGCCGGAGAAGAGTAGAGGAGAGCACATTCCACACCGAGAACACGGAGCAGATGGCAAAGGCTCTCCACAGGGTCACCTCATCCAGTGACTGCACAGGCCAGAGGTTTCCACATGTTTCCATGCCACCTCAGGTGGGCAAAGGGCCCTTAAGGTAAGCAATCCTATTCCCTGCAAAGAGGGCTCACTACATGTAATAATAAGAGTAGACTCCAACTCATGACACACCAGCACCCGCCATCACAGGGTCATTTGTGCCAAAAAGCACACCTGTCTCTTCTGATGAGCACTAACCAGACCCTGCCCTGCCCAGCTTCGTGGGATGCAGGGAACATCTGAAATCACCGATCTGCGCTTTCCCCCTCTGCCCTTTCTGCAGCCTCCTCGTTACAAGCTTCTGGATCTCCACACTTTCTTAAACACTGTCACAAGAGTGTGAACGAGGGCAAAAAGAGAAGAAAGAAGCTGGCAGAAAACTTTTTATTTTATTTTCCACTAACAGCCCTGAGGGATGATATGGTTAGGACGTAGTCAATACATCAATATGAACAAAACCATGTTTTTTCAGTGTGCACAGTGTTTCCCTGACTGAAGCAAACAAAAGTTTGGCTACATAATTAGAACTTTTTAATATTTCCAAAGACCCAAGTCTAAGTTCAACTTAAACTGCACTCCCCAAATGAAAATGCACAACACGAGAAAGTTATTATGGCTTTTTTTAAATGCTAAGAGTGAAGCATTTACCTCTCTTCATAATATGTTATTCAAATTTCACCTGCCCTAATAAAAATAAAGAAGTCATTCAATTTTGCCTGTTCTCATGTGGCATTCCAGTAAGTAATGGATCATTCAGCAGACTCAGAAGCATGTAAACAGTGATCAAGCAAATTTTTTTTAGCATACTTGACAGAAAAGCCTTGTTTAAGCTCAATAAAAACTCATTCTTGATCTAAAAGAAGGAAAATGAAGAGCTAAGATTGACAACTTTTTCTGCAAGTGATTCCTTTTACCATATGATATAGTTCTGATTTTCTTTAAATACTTAGTTTTCCCCTCATGCCCCTCCTTATTCCTTCCTTTCTCTTTCTTAACATCTCTCCCCTTCTCGTGCACTGTGGTAGGACTGCAAACCGGCCCCCCACTTGAGAATGCTATCCGAGAAGATGTAGTAAAACTGAAAGCAGACACACACAGCTATTCCTCTCCTGGGCACAACCACAGAGAAATTCATATGCACATGTGCACAAAGAGGCGAGTAAGAAGATGTTTATTGTAGCACTGGGAATAATAGCAAAATAATTGGAACCAACCTAAATCTTTATCAGCTTGAGAACAGATAACTGGGGTATATTTATACTCTAAAACATGACATAGCAGTTAAAAAAGAACATACTAAAATCATATTTACTAATATGAACATAAACTCTAATGTATGAATAAAACTAATACAAAATGGGATGTACTCAGGGCCTCAGTTACATCTGTAATGTTTTATTTCTTTAAGATCTGAAACAAACATAAATTCAAAATTTAATCAGCTTTGTGGTGGGTACATGGTCATCACATTAATCTTCATTATTGCTTACTTAAAATGTTTTACAAGTAAAAAACAAACAAGTAATTTTGATCCCTTATCCCACACCTGCTTCTTTCTCACTTGGTCATCCTCCCCAAGTGTCATACCTCCAATATTCACCAACTCCCAAACAACTGGAAACATTCCTGGGGGGAAGCCTGATTAGACTCAGGGCCTCCCAGGGACTAAGGAGGTAAGTACTCAAGAGTTATAAAAATGCATGTAGCGCTACACTACTTCCGTGCTTCACGAAGTCCAATTTCCTGTATCTAGCTTTACTGGTACCAAGAACAATTCACGAAGAGTCTGAATCCTGAGAGTCCCGGTCCCTAAACTCTGTGGGTGAGGAGATGAAGAGGACAGACTCCCGGTAGCACGCCAGGCCGGAGTCCCACCGCTGCCTGTTACCAGCTGTGTTCAACTAACTCATCCTCTCTGAGCCTCAGTTTCCTCATCTGCTAAGTGAGAATAATAATACCAAGCAAACCCACTGCAATAATTAGAGATAACCAGACAGATGGAGAGCACCCAGCATCTTACCACTTATTATATTCTCCAGCACAAACATTTAAACTGGGCAAGGATCACCTTTGACCCAAATGTAGTGATAAATAATAGTAGAGAAGTTCCCAGAGGATAAATCACAAACACAACCAACTCATTCATTCAGCATTCACTGAGGAGCTACTGAGTGCCAGATAATGGAGTTTCAACCACAGCCCCTCTCCTCAGAGGACTCAGAGAAACAAACGGTGCAAGATTTCAAACAATTCTAAACTTTTAGGAAAAGCTTTAAAAGTTAGAGATTACTTTAGAATTCCTGATCATCCAATTTGCCCCTTTCCTCCAGACATAAAACTCCCCTGTGCACTGAGTAAGCACAAAGCTAGGCAAAGAAGTTAGAACTTAGTATAACACCTGCAATATCAATATTACCTGGGGTTGGCATGTTAGCAGAGTGTTTTCTATTTTAGTGCAAAAGTGTTACTGCATAACATAAAAATGCATGGGGCAAAGAACTAAACCGTGAAAATTTCATCCATTCTTTCAACACACTATTGAGCACTGAGCATCTATTACGTGAGAAAAATGAATTGCCTTCAAGTTGCTTATTTTAAAAAGCCAGTAATTATATCATAGCCTGACATGTGCTATACCATGTGAGAATGCTCTAAAAATACTTTTTAAAGCTGGTGTTTCTTACCCAAACCTGCTCACTGAACATTTTCAGGCTTTAGAAGTAATTCCAGAAGTAACGGTGATGAAAAATGTTTCAACTTCAGTTATAATCCATTTATGGATAATTTCAGAATGTTATAGTATGAAAAAAACGCTGCAGTAAATGCAGGATTCTACAAACCCGAGTATTTTTAGTCCACCAGGCACCAAAAGGGTTGTTACAGTTTACTAGTACACACAGAACTAAATGAGAGCATTTGTCTTTCAGGGGGCTATGATTAAATTCCACTAAATGCTGGAGGGGATGCTATGCAAGCAGCAATTTATATTACGCTCCAGAGCTCAATGGTAGTTTTCTGAAAGAGCTCCATTAAGGGCCACAAAATTTCTGAAGATCTAATTAAAGAAGTTGCCTCATAAATGTTTAGAAGTCCAAATATGGATTTGCTTTATGGTCAAGTGGTTGTTTAATGAAAAGGTCATAGAATCAATAAAAATAAAACTGTTACTATAATATTTACTCAAGTCTTCTTTGAAGAAAATGGGTAATAAAAAGGTAATGGGTAATACTTAGAGTACAGCTGTTTAAAGAGACTACTTTAAAAACCTTCCAAAGGAACTACATAGTGCAAATGATTTATAGTATTTGAGATGTTAATTTTTTTTGAGTTCATAATAGTTTACATCAATGTGAGATTCCTGTTGTGCATTATTTCTTGACTATCACTACATAAGTGCTCCCCTTCACCCCCTGTGCCCACCCCTCACCCCGCTTCCCCTGGTAACCACTAAACTGTTTTCTTTGTCCATGTGTTTGTTCAGTCTTTCTCAGTCTGGCTTCCTTCGCTTAACATAATTCCCTCCAGGTCTTTCCACATTGCTGCAAATGGGATGAATTTGTCTTTTTTATGGCTGAGTAGTGTTTCATTGTACATATATACACCACATCTTCTTTGTACAATCATCAGTCAATGGGCACTTAGGATAGTTTCCATGTCTTAGCTATTGTGAATAGTACTGCAATGAACACAGGGGTGCATATGCTACTTCGGCTTGTTGATTTCAAGTTGTTTGAGTAGATACCCAGTAGCGGGATAGCTGGTCACAAAGTAGTTCTGTTTTTAGTTTTTTGAGCTATCTCCATACTGTTTTCCATAGCGGCTGCACCAATTTGCATTCCCACCAGCAGTAGATGAGGGTTCCCCTCTCTCCACACCCTCTCCAACATTTGTTATTTTTAGTCTTAGTGATTATAGCCATTTTAACAAGCAGAAGGTGGTATCTCAGTGTAGTTTTGATTTGCATTTCCCTGATGATTAGTGATATTGAACATCTTTTCATGTGTTTATTGGCCATCTGTATATCTTCTTTGGAAAAATGTCTGTTCATATCCTCTGCCCATCTTTTGATCGGGCTGTTTTTTTTTGATTGTTCACTTGTGTGAGTTCCTTATATATTAGAGATTAACCCCTTGTCAGACATATGATTTGCAAATAATTTCTCCCAATTGGTGGGTTGTCTCTTTGTTTTGATCCTAGTTTCTTTTACCTTGCAGAAGCTCTTCAGGCTGATGAACTCCCATTTGTTTATTTTTTCTTTTGTTTTGTCTGAGGAGACATGGTAAATCAGAAAAGATCCTTTCAAGTTCAACATCAAAGAGTGTATTACCTATGTTATTTTCCAGGAGTTTTAGGGCTTCAGGACTTATCCTCAAGTCTTTGATCCATTTTGAGTTTATTTTTGTGTATGGCGTGAGATAATGGTCTACATTAATTCTTTTGCATGTGGCTGTCCAGTTTTCCCAACACCATTTATTGAAGAGTCTGTCTTTTCTCCATTGTATATTCTTGGCACCTCTGTCGAACGTTAGCTGTCCGTAGATGTGTGGTTTTATTTCTAGGCTTTCAGTTCTGTTCCATTGATCTGTCTGCCTGTTTTTGTACCAGTACGATGCCATTCTCACCACTATGACTTTGCAGTACATTTTGAAGTCAGGGATTGCGATGCCTCCAGCTTTGTTCTTTTTTCTCAGGATTGCTTTAGCAATTTGGGGTCTTTGGTCGCCCCATATGAATTTTAGGATTCTTTGTTCTATTTCTGTGAAGAATGTCATTGGGCTTCTGATTGGGACTGCACTGAATCTGTAGATTGCTTTCGGTAGCATGGACATTTTAACTATGTTTATTCTTCCAATTCACGTGCATGGAATCTCCTTCCATCTCTTTATGTCATTATCTATTTCTTTCAGTAATGTCTTATAGTTTTCACTGTATAAGTCCTTCACCTCCTTGGTTAAATTTATTCCTAGGTACTTTATTCTTTTAGTTGCGATTGTAAATGGAATTGTACTCTTGAGTTCTCTTTCTGTAAGTTCATTATTAAAGTATAGAAAAGCAACTGGTTTTTGTAAGTTGATTTTGTACCCTGCAACTTTACTGTAGTTGTTATTTCTAATAGCTTTCCAATGGATTCTTTAGGATTTTCTATATGAGATCATGTCGTCTGCAAACAGCGAGAGTTTCACTTTTTCACTCCCTATTTGGATTCCTTTTATTCCTTTCTCTTGTCTAATTGTTCTGGCCAAAACCTCCAGTACGATGTTGAATAAGAGGGGTGCTAGTGGGCATCCTTGTCTTGTTCCTGTTCTCAGAGTGATGGTGCTCAGTTTCTGCCCATTGAGTATGATGTTGCCTGTGGGTTTGCAATATATGGCCTTTATTATGTTGACGTAATTTCCTTCTATCCCCATTTTGTTAAATTTTTATCATAAATGGCTGTTGGATATTGTCAAATGCTTTCTCTGCGTCTACTGAGATGATCATGTGGTTATGAGAAGTTAAACTTTTTTGAGCCAGAAAATTAAACAACACAAAGGAAACATTGGTGGGCTAGTATTTCTCTATTAATCTCAAAGGACAAAAAGAAAAGGAAAATTAAGTGGCTTGATGGGTCTTAAAAACAAATCAGACTCTCTACACAAGAAATAACACAGGTTACAAATAGACTATAGAGTGAAATTCTATTCTGAGGAACATCTAATGCACAGAGCAAAATCTAGGGGAAAACACACATAAATGTTTACAAAAGTTCTCTCTGAGTCATGCGATTACAAGGAAAAAACTTTTTTGCATATCTATTTTCTACAATGAAAACGTATAATCTTTGTTTAAGTTGAAATATAAGTGACATATAACATTATATTAGTTTCAGGCGTACAACGTAATGATTTGACATATGTATATATTTCAAAATGATCACCACAATAAGTCCAGTTAACATCCATCACCACAGTTAACAAATTTTTTCTTATGATGAGAACTTCTAAGATCCACTCTTTCAGCAACTTTCAAACATACAACACAGTATTATTAACTATAGTCACCATGCTCACATTACATTCCCAGAACTTACTTATTTTATAACTGGAAGTTTGTACCTGCTGGAGCACTTCTAATGATGGGAATTCACTACTTCTTGGAGTGCTCCATGACATCCATCAGCTTCAGCAGTTGTAGTATCAGCACTGCTCCTTAAATATCCCCCCTGAAGACCACAGTGGGAACCACCAAGAGAAGTTTTGGTGCTCTGGCTGCTACGCAGAGCTGCAGGGGCTTAGAAATTAGAACTCGCAGTCCCTATCTTCATAAGGTAAGCCGGGACATAACCATTCCCCTTTGAAGGCTGCAGCCTTTAGGAATGAACAGTGGATTTCATTACCTGCATTCAAAATGAATTAATACATGTGTTGCTGATGACACAAAAGTGTCTTCTAAATCCCATTAAAGAGATTAAACTGTAATTAAAGAAAGTTAAACTGTAATTTAATTAACTGCAATGAATCACAATGCACAAGGGAAGGTTATCATCACAAGGGGCTAACAGTTGGGATAAGGTTTAAAAAAGAAGCACAGAGGGGCCAGGCTGGTGGTGTAGTGGTTAAGTTCACATGCTCCACTTTGACAGCCCGGGCACCATGGGTCCAGATCCAGGGCACAGACCTACACACTGCTCATCAAGCCATGCTGTGGCAGGCGTCCCATAAATAAAATAGAGGAAGATTGTCAAGATGTTAACTCAGGGCCAATCTTCCTCACGAAAAAAAAAAGTTTTATACAAAAATAAGTTTTTACTATAAAAAGAATACCTATCTTTCTTTAGTGAAGGGGTGACATGAGGTGAGCTATAAGTATGGAATATTTTAAGAACCATCATACAAGACAGGACTTTTCAGAGATAAACACAAGATAGCCTTAAAAAGTTTATCTGAGGGGCTGGCCCCATGGCTGAGTGGTTAAGCTCACGCGCTCTGCTTCGGTGGCCCAGGGTTTCGCCAGTTTGGATCCTGGATGCAGACATGGCACTGCTCATCTGGCCATGCTGAGGTGTGTCCCACATAGCACAACCGGAAGGACCCAGAACTAGAATATACAACTATGTACTGGGAGGCTTTGGGGAGAAGAAGAAAAAATTGAAAAAAAATTTTTTTTTTTAATTTAAAACAAGGTTTATCTGAGCAAGATAAAGGCCTACCCACATATTTAAAAAGGTATGTGTGGAGGATATATATTAAAATTGGTGACTTTTGGGGGGTCAATCTGACGACATTTCTTTCAAGAAGGGTCCAAATGACTTCACTGTATGCAGAGGAAAAAAATCAGAAGGAATAGTCACCAAACTTTTTTTTTTCGTTTGAGGAAGATTAGCCCTGAGCTAACTACTGCCAATCCTCCTCTTTTTGCTGAGGAAGACTGGCCCTCAGCTAACATCCATGCCCATCTTCCTCTTCACCAAACTTTTAATGGCCATCTCTGGGTGTGAGAAGCAAAAGAGGGCACTCTCTACACTACGCTTTTCTGTAATGTTTGCAATTTATAACAAGCATGAATTAATTTGGGGGGAAAAATACTTCCCTCTATCCTCATTAACAGTTTCCATAAAATAATGTATTTGGCATTTTAATTTAATTGTTAATAAAAATGTCAGTCTTTTATGGCTTTTAATTTCCATTGTTAGCTGACTTCTTCCTCTAAAACTTGTGGTTTTAGAAATGCTGGGTCAATGAAAATTCTAATGACACTCTAGAAATGCTTCGGTTAAATTGCATGCTGTTCAAATAAGATAAAGTACCACCTTGAGGAAAACTGAAATGGCAAGGATAGCAGAGACTGGGAGAAACTTAATCCCAGCCCCTCTCAGGCCCCTTCTGGAATGCACCATATCCCCATCACCAAGCATTTACTGAATGCTTCTGTGCAAGCACTGTGCGAGGCTCTGGCCTCTGTCCTTGAGGAGCTCTCCGCATTGCTGGAAGACAGGACACAGAGACAATCTCACAAGGCAGCATCTGCTACAGTGGCAAATACATGGCCCTGCAGAGGAGGGAGAAAGAGGACTGAAATTCCTGCTCAAACAAAAGTCCTTTGAGAGCAGAAGCAGGTCTTACCTCTGTATTCCCACAGCCTAGCACAATAAATATTTTTTAAGTCAATGAGCACATGGAACCAACCTGTAGTTGGAGAGGAAAAAGTATGACATTCCAAGCGAGAGGAATGGTGGTGGCGTGAAAGGGCATGACCTGAATGGGCATGTTCAACTATAAACAGTGTAAAGGAATAGAGAGATATAAAGTTGGAAAACCCACATTCGTTGAAGTTCAGGAGTTGAAATTTTATCTCTTAGCCAAGAGGAAACCACAAGGGATTTTGATGGTGCAAAGAAAATCTGTTTATGTAGCTGTCTTCCTTCCTAGGTTGCATGAGGGTGGCAGGTAGGTCTGGAGGATTTTGGATCCCTAGCAGAGCGTGGCACATGATAGGTATTCAAATAAATGCGAGACAAAGGAAGGATTGATTATAGAAAGATTATGGAAGGTTCTGGAAGAATAAGAGATCAGAAATTAAAGACAGAGGAGCTTTCTATACATCTCTTGATATACTCAGACCCAAGTAAGTGATTCTCCGAAGGCTCCTCCCTTTGTTTCAAGTTGAATCAACAAAAATCCTCTCACATACCACCACGGGTATGTCTCCCTTTGGGAAACATTACTCTAAGCAATAGGGAAAGTTGGGGGAATGTTAATCAAACCATCAACAACTACTTATTGAGGCAGTCCTGCCATCCCAGTGCTTCCACAAGTTCTTTGAGATTAGCAGTGTTCTGGGTCTCATTCTTAACGTATTTCTGGCTAGGGCCATAAGGAACAGAGGTGGAGATAATCACAGTGGGGAAAAAATCGAAAGCATGCAGGTTCCAATAAATGTTAGTTCCCCCTTTTCCTTACTGATCCTTCACGAGAACTTTCTACTCCACCAGTCTGATACTTCCTGCATCGTAATCAATGTTTCTATGGGGCTTGATAATTTTCAAAGGCTTTTGCATTTCATCTCATTTGATCTTCATCACCACTTTACAAGCACGGCAGATCCTACTACCCCATTCTTGCAGATAAGAAGCCTAAATTCATAGACTCAATGAAGACAGGGAACGTGCCTCAACTGCAGTTACTGGTGTCAATAATAAATAGCACAGGTAGAAGGCAGTGTCTGGATTTTTTTGTCCCTGTGGGTGGTCACCTAGCGGTTTCACACTGAGGGCAGAGTGGGCATCATATACGTATTCTCAGAGCTGAGAACATTAGAAGTGACAATACTTATCAAACGAATGTTTAACCAAAGTTGAGAGATACTACCAGACAATGCAAGCTCTCTTCCTAGAAAGACCATAAAATTAACATAGCAGTTTTCATGAGAAAAAATGTCAACTTTAACATTTCCCAATTATTTTCTTCTAAAATATATTGTTGAAATAGAACATAAAAGAGTAAATTACCAGCATCGTTAAACAATCAAGAATACATTATTTCTAAAAGTGTTCTAACATAAAATATATTCCAAAGAAATTTATTAAACAAACACCAGGAAAAACATACAACCAGGATTCTCTTTTTAAAGGGAATCAAAATCTTTATCATTTTGATTTTCAATTAAATGGGTATCTGCTACTTCAAATAAGGATTACTTAGAGGATCAAGGATTTGTCTGCGTAATTCCTATTTTCTAACAGAAAGTTTATTTTGAGATCTTTTCTTTTCCCTCAGTCTAATTCAAAACTTTGCCAAGTTATTTCATTGTCTAAGGTAAAACTCCAGCCCTAAAAAGTCTTTACCAACCCCCACACCAACATAATCCTTAAACACCAACACAATCTTTAAAAAAAAAAAAACCTGTCAAATCTTAAAAAAAAAATATTATAGATCGTATCCAACACCATAAATGCTAAATTTCAAAACAAAAGCAGAGCCATTATAAAGTCTAACTCCACTGTAGCCTAGAACCTGTAAAAGCATGCTAGTCAGAAATGTTTGTGTTAACTAAGTGTGGTAGGGAGAAAAATGCTCCCCACCCTCCTATGTCCACGTCCTAAATCCCAAAATCTGTGAATGTTACTTTACATGTAAAGTAAATGATGTGATTAAAATAAGAATCTCAAGATGGGGAGATTATCTTTGGATTATCTGGTTGGGTCTGATACAATTACAAGGGTTCTTATGAGTGAAAGAGGGAAGTGAGAAGGTCAGAGTCCAAGTCAGAGAGGGAGAAATCAATCTGAAGATGCTACACTGCTGGCTTTGACGACAGAGGAAGGGCCCACAAGCCAGAGAATGTGGACAGCCTCCAGAAGCTGCAACAGGCAGAGAAAGAATTTTCTCCTGGAATCTCCAGAAGGGACACAGCGCTGCCAACACCTTGATTTTAACTCAGTGAGACCCATTTCAGAGTTCTGACCCACCAGAACTGTAAGATAATAAATCTGTATTGTCTTAAACCACTAAGTTTGTGGTAATTTGTTACAGCAACCATAGGAAACTAACACAACAGGTTTAGCAAGGCACTATTTACCTGCCTATCTGCCAGGATACCCAAAGGCTTACTATGCAGGTCCCTATTGTACATACACACACAATTACATAAACATTTAACTGTACTATCTAGGTAGTCCGTCAGGTACATATAACTACTTTCTTTTTCTAATATTCTATTTGTCCTTTAAGAAAGACATTTTTGTTTTACAGTTCAGTTCTGGAAGACGATTTGCAAAAGCTGAGGAAGCGGCCATGTGCTTAATGCTTTGGTGTCTACCAGGCTTATTTCGTTACCTTGCTCTCTCCTGTATACAGGCTTACTCATCCATAATCAATTGACTTGACCTCTGAGAGGTTTCAGTTCTTGTTAATGACGACAGACCTCCTTTAATTCATCTGTACCCTCTTGCTTGGTCTGCTTTATCACCCCAAATGAGCCACTCGAAAAGAGCAGCGCTAACAGGCCTATGAACAGGTAGAACTTTCAAATGTGTATAGAGCCTAAATACTCAAAGTGTGGCCTGTGCACCAGCAGCATCAGCACCATCTGGGAACCTGTTAGAAAACCAGCTTCGAGTCCCGTTCCAGGTCCTCTGAATCAGAAACTACAGTTTAGCAAGATCCCTCAATGATCTGTATACACATTAAAGTTTGAGAAGCACAACTATAAAGAGCCATTGGCAAGGGTACCCACATGCCCCACTTAATGGATTTTAGGGACAAATATCCTAATCAGGTTCATACTTTTGGTTAATGGAAGCTTCTTAATTATTACAAAGATTTTATTTTCAAACATGAAAAGTTTTCCTAAGGCGTAAATGAAAAACATGCCCCCCGCCCACTACTCCCACAAAATTTGTTGGGATGATGGATGAAATATTGATGTAAGTATATTCATTTATTTAATAGTTTTTTCAAGGGCTAAGCATTCATTAAACATTCACAGTAGCCTTATGAAGTAGATATCCCCACCGTACAGCTGAGGAAGTATGTACCTAGACTCAGAGACATTAACTAGCTTGCCGTAAATCATAGACGGAGGCAGCCAGAATGCTAATCCAGACCTGCGCGGTCTCCAAGCCTATCCTTGTAAATACTACTCTATGCAAACAATCCTCATTATTTGCAGATTACATATCTGCAAATTCTCCTACTTGCTAAAATTTACTTGTAACCCCAAAATCAATACTCGCTGTGCTTTCCCGATCATGAGAACAGGTACATGTAGCAAAAATTTTGAAACACCGTATGTACACATTCCCAGTGCAACATGACGCTTTTCCTTCTCATTTCACCTCTCGTATTTTAAACAAGTGTCCTTTCCAGAGTCTATTTAGTGCCACATTTTTCACATTTTGTGCTTTTTTTATTGGTGGTTTTGCAGTTTAAAATGGCTCCCAAGCAAAGCACTGAAGTGCTGTCTAGTGTTCCTAAGCAAAAGAAAGCTATAACGTGCCTTATGGACAAAATACAGGTGTTAGACAAACTTCGTTAAAGCCTGAATTACAGTGCCATTGACCATGAGTTCAATGTTAATAACTCAACAATATCTATTAAATAAAGCAAACAGAAACACATATAAATCAAGGTTATGTATTGATCAGTTTATGAAAATTTTGTGCCCAGAGGCTCACAGGAACCTAAGCAAGTGTTTTCTATAGGGGCAACGATTCAGTATTTGCTAATACAGGGTTCGCATTGACTTTATAAAACATAACTACTGCAACTGTTGTTTCACGTACAGACTCGACAAGTAACAAGAGGAAAGCCACCAAATTAAAGAGCATTTTCAGGAAGAAGAGATCATTTTCCCCAAACTCAGAAACAATAGCTGAAGGTTCCTGACAGAATAACTACAGGGACTGGTGATGGTGTTATTTCATAGGCTTACACACTAAAAACATCAGAATGATACAGCGCCCAAGGTCAGAAAACAAATATTACCTCACCATGGACAAAAATGAAGTGGTGGCTCTATGGGTGCATACAGCCTAGGGGCAGACAAGATTCCATAGGGTAGGGGAAAAGAATAAAACAATATTCATGTGTACATACTAGTTTAATCTCATCTTTAAGTTGCAATTTATAACTTACTAATAGTACAATAGTTTGTATACACAATTTATAAATTTTATTGGTAGTGCCTGCTCCAATTCTGCTGATGGTGTACACAACCAAAAAATGTTAGGCGATCACCACTGTAGAGGATCAGAGCCAGTACCTGAAAAACTCCAGAGGCATGTGTCCCGCACTGAGGGGCAGGGCTGATGGCTTGGAGGACTCAGATTGACCGGGGACATCTAAGGAAACTGGACTCTACCGCTGCTCTGGCCCCAACAAGTTGTGATGATGCTCACACAGGACATCCCTCCAGGCATCAAGTGACCATATGAGAAATTAATTAGCCAGCTGCAGCATTCACTAGATGATCCTAGCTAGCAGCCCTTCCTGCTCTAGAAAGTTGACAACTCTATGACTCAGAGAAAATAAGAAATAATAGCTGGTAAGTGAAACCACTGTTTTGTTGTTGTCTGGAGCCTAAGGGCTGAGGCATGATAGAGCAGTAGGCTGTCCAGAGAACATCATTTTCCAGACTAGGAAGACTCTACGGAATCCTATACGATATCCTGGACCCTTACTGTTATCTTATATAGTTAAGCTGCATCATAGACACATTCAACTATAAGTGCTCAGACAGAAAAAAAAAGGAAGGGGAAAAATAACCAGAACCAGTGCTGGCAACCTGTCTGCCATTCCACTCAATGAAGACGTTCTGTTCCCTGGGACAGTCTCAGTTTCCCAGTGTCTCTTACAGTATGAGCTCAGTGTAAGGCTCATGTTTGACACACATTTTCCCTTTTTTTTTTTTTGAGGAAGATTAGCCCTGAGCTAACTACTGCCAATCCTCCTCTTTTCGCTGAGGAAGACTGGCCCTGAGCTAACATCCATGCCCATCTTCCTCTACTTTACATGCGGGATGCCTGCCACAAGCATGGCTTGACGTCACAAGCATGGCTTGACAAGCGGTGCGTAGGATCGCGCTTGGGACACGAACCGGTGAACCTCGGGACGCAGAAGTGGAACGTGAGAACTTGGCTGTGCCACAGGGCTGGCCCTTGACACACATACTTTTCTTTTACATCACCTAATCCCAAACCAACTACTTCCTCTGGTGCTCAAGGGAAAAAGCAGGGATACGTTTCAACCCTAAAGGAAAAAATGACCGCATACACTTACTGAAAGATGGAAATTAGCCTTCAAAGAGGACTGACTTCCTCAGGGTATTTCAAGGGTAATTTCTTTTTTTTTTTCTTTTTTAAAGTTTTTGTTCTTAACCACTATGCTAAACTACTTCTTTTTTTTTTTTTTTAAAGATTGGCACCTGGGCTAACAACTGTTGCCAATCTTTTTTTTTCTGCTTTATCTCCCCAAACCCCTGCTGTACACAGTTGTATATCTTAGTTGCACGTCCCTCTAGTTGTGGGATGTGGGACGCTGCCTCATCATGGCCTGACGAGCGGTGCCATGTCCGCGCCCAGGATCCGAACCCTGGGCCGCCACAGCGGAGTGCGCGACCTTAACCACTCGGCCATGGAGCCGGCCCCTCAAATTTCTGACGATACTCAATTTTCACAGTATACAGTGACTGCAGAACCAAATCCCCAAAAAAGTAAGACTCAATTTACTTATTAGTTATCCTGGTTCCAAAAGATCACTCCTAAACCTATCACCAAGATGAAGTGTAAACTGAAATTTGTTACCATATACTTTCATGGTACTTCGTATGGCTTAAAGTGCTTTCCTATCAACTGTGTCATTTTAACACGCACAGCAGCCAAACAAAGATGACGAACAAGCACTGTGCTTCCCATTTCAGAGGTCGAGCGCAATAATGGAAAAAGTAAGAGTTTCTGAGTCAGACAATCTGGGTTCAAATCTCAGGCATACTGTTCAGTTTTTCAGAGCCTTAGTTTCCTATCAGTCAAATGTAGACAGTGCACACATCGCGCAAAGTTTCTCAGGATGAGCCAGTAGACAAGTCACATGTGTACGGTCCCAATGTTTGTTTCCTTCCATCATTCCACAGGAAGTAGGGCTACATGTTCCAACACCTAATGCAACGAAAAAGCCCAAAGTAGAATAAACATCTCACACTTCCCAGCTCCATGCTCAGAGGTTCCAGAAGGATGTAATTTAGCATCACTTTAAAAGGTGTTCAAAAGATTAGTCTTTCAGATACTCTGCTTAAAGTTTTTTTGTTCAAGCAAATTTGTGAAATACCTTTCTCTTGAAGACTCACAAAGCACGTGTGTGTGTGTATGATATAAAGGCTCTGAGAAGTTGTGCAATAAAGAAACCCAGATGAACACGTATAGCCTAACACTTCCCAAAACTGCATTTAATAATTAAATCTTTTTTGCATAGATGCTATAAACATGCACAGACCTAATGTTCTTCTGAACATACTTTCAGAAACATCGGTTTTGACATATTAATGTGTAACAAATTAATAAGAATATTAGATTATCAGTAATATTATTAGCAATAGATTAAAAATCAATATTAATAAAATAATAATAAATTATAGGACAAGGCACAAGAAACTATCATTTTAAACAAGATCCTGAAATCATTGTTTTGCAGCCTGCCTTTAATTTGCCTATAGATCAATGTCAACCTCAAAAAAATCTATGTAGGTCACTAAGGCATTTTTACTCTCAGAAAGATCTCAGAATAAGTCCGCCATAAACAAAGGTTCTAAGAAGTGGCTCATACTATGATCTGGCAGAAGACATAGTAGGGGGGAAAGAAGGCAGAGGCACCTCATGTGTTGTAACAAAGCTGATTCGCATGAGGTATCTTATTCCCTAAATCAACTTTCCAAGAATGGGAGATACCATATACCACAACACTGCCTTCCTGTCATTAGCCCTGGTCTCCTGATGAACATGGAAAGCGAGAGAAAGCCAGAATGGAGATAGTGAGCTGTAAACTATAAACCACAAAGATGAGGAATCCTTTTTTCTCTGAGAACTCCAAGAAAGCAGTTATTCTGTCACAATCAACAAGCAAAAGAAAGTCAATTCAATTATGAGCATTTGCGTGATCCTGAATATTTCTGCAGAGGCATCTGGTGTGATCAAAAATTTGAAAAAACTGCCAAACTGGATTTCTTAAGAACCTGTGCTAAGTGGTCAAGGTATTGTGATTCTTCTAAAAAAATTTTCAAGTCGTTGTTATATTGGAGTCCTAAAAGTGTACAATGATTTTATATTATAACCCATATCAAGAAAATCATTCTTCACAAGCAATTTTTTATTTTTTTGCTGAGAAAGATTCACCCTAAGCTAACATCTGTTGCCAGTCTTGCTTTTCCTTTTTTTTTTTTTTTTTTTTTTAACGTGAGCTGCTGCCACAGCATGGCTACTGACAGACACAGACAAGTGGTGTGGGTCCACGCTGGAACCGAACCACGCCAGGGAAGTGCAATGCACAGAACGTAACCACTACACCACCACACCACCGGGGCTGGTCCCACAGATAATTTTTAAAAATAAAACTAAATTTACACAATTTAAAAGCTCAATTTGCTGGAAGATGGGTTTTTCTTTCTTTGTAAACGATATCTCGACTATTCTTGTATGCAGGCCCTTCTGGTCAATGCTTTCATCTTAAACTTCTGTAAGTCATATAAAAAGACCAGGCCCAAAACATTCTTTAAAAATGATACTAATATTTGCTATTTCCTTATTTTGACTGACGAATAGAATATGTGTAAAAAAAGAACCTGATATAACGCAAAGTCGTAAGCTTGTGAATTAAGTGTAGACAAATGTTGGTTAACAGTGACACCCCAGAAGGAGGGCTTTGGGTAAGAGCTTCAAGCTCCCATGGTTTTTTGAGAAAAACGAAGGAAATCTAGACGTTTCTTCCACAGCCTGACCAATCAGCGCCGTGTGCCACAGAGCCTAGTCCAGCAACACACAGGGTGCAGTTCGGCCACGAACGGCAGGAGCGGGAAGGGGCGAAGAGCAGCCGTCAGCGCCCAAGACACCACGGCGCCCTCAAAGTCATCTTGACAGTTCAGTCTTTCCATTTGGCGGGACTGGAGCCCCCCAGGACCCCGGAATCGCGGCCGCCGCCTCTCCAGGCCCCACGCAGCACAAAGCAGGCGCTCACCAGCCCGGCGGGGGCGCCCACCTCGCCTGGCCCCGCGCGGGCGGACCCACCATCCTCCGCCCCTTCTCGCCACCACCTCCGTCCCTTCCCACTCATCCGTATCTAACCAAGGGCGGGGCAAAGATGGTGCAGCGAGAAGCACCCCCGCAGCCCGCCGCAGCCCTTCGACTTCCTCCCGTGCCACTGCGGCAGCAAAGCCACACCGCCTCTCCAACGCCTTGTGTCTCTAGTGCAAGGTCGGCAATATTTAAAATTTTTTTTAATTGTTTTTAAGCACAAGTAAGTTCCCCGCTCCCTTCCGCCCCTCACCTTCACGAAAGCAATCGGGGTTGTGGTACCTTCGATATCTAACAGGATCACAGTGACTTCGGCGGGCACCGAAAGCACGACCATTTCCCCACCGGATGCGACCACCCGAATCGGCCTACTGGTAGGGAGCGCGGAGGGCGGCGCCGGCTGCGCCCCAGCACCGTCCGGGGCCTCCGACAGCCCCGCGGCAATCTCGGAGCGGGAAACCGCGCGTGGCCCGAAGCGCGAAGGGAGACCACCTCCGCGCCCCTGGGAGCCGAGAGGGCGGCGGCGGCGGCACCGGGACCCGGAACTGGCGAGCCGCCGGGGCAGGAGGCCGAGACCACGTGGGCAGGGAAGGGGGCGGCCCGCGCAGGGATCCGAGGGGGAGGGCGACGGCAGCGGCGCCGACGCCGATTGGCAGCCAGAGGGCCTCGAACCCGATCCGTCAAAATGGGCCTCGCGTGGGCGGGAACAAAGGAGCGAACGCGGGAGCCGGGCGCTCGGGCGCGCGCTCTCCGCAGACTGGTTGAGCGAGCGGGAGAGGCCCGGGGCACGTGCAGACGGGAGCCCCGCGAGTGGCGCGCCGGGGATGTGAGTGCCCCTTGCCCTCTACGGCACCTACCCCCTCCCCGCCCACTGCCTCCGCCTTTGCATATTTACAGTAATCTGACCGGGCCCGCGCCCCCCTCCCGCCCTCTGCCAGCAAAAGAGGCCGCGCCGGGTCCCGGTTCCGGCTCATCGGCAAGGCAGGCCCGCCGCGCCCCCTCGGCCTGCGCGCCGGCGGTCGTAGCGGAAGAGGCGCTCGGGCCACGCCGCTGCCCGGAGGGGCCGCCGCGCGCCCGCTTCCTGTTGGGCTGGTTTCAGCCAGCTCGAGGACAAAACACGCGTGCGCGCGGCGGTCGGACGGGCAGACGGGCGCGCTCGCTGCCTCGCCGCCGGCGCCGGGCGCAGTCCGCCTTTTTCCGGAGCGGCCCGGCCGCGGCGCTAATCGGTAGCAGCTCCCGCCGCAGCAGCTCGGCACTCGGGGACCGAGGGCGGAAAAAGGCGGGGTTGACGGCTCTTGGCTAGGAGTGGGCTGGACCGGACGCCAGAGACAAAGGCGCTCAAGGCAAGAGGGACTGTGGCCCTGTGACGACGCTGCTTGGGATTTTTGACTCCAGGACTTTTCGCCCTTTCGTTTTTCTCTTCTGACGCTTCTCTCCTCCCAAGCCCGCGGCCCCTCACCCGCGACGTCGCTCCTCACCGGGAGGGCCGCGATGGAGGTCCCGCCCCGGCTTTCCCATGTGCCGCCGCCATTGTTCCCCTCCGCGCCCGCTACTTTAGCCTCCCGCAGCCTCTCCCATTGGCGGCCGCGGGCGCCGCGGCAGCTCGCCCCGCTCCTCCCTTCGCTCGCTCCCAGCGCTGCCCGGCAGGGGGCGCGCCGAGCCCAGCGCCACGTCACCGCCCAGCAGCCCTCCCGATTGGCGGGCGGGGCGGCTATAAAGGGAGGGCGCAGGCGGCGGCCGGATCTCTTCCGCCGCCATTTTAAATCCGGCTCCATACAACGCTCCGCCGCCGCTGCCGCCGCGACTCGGACTGCGCGCCAGCACCCCCCGACCGACAGCTCCGCCGCCATGGAGGACATGAACGAGTACAGCAACATAGAGGAGTTCGCAGAGGGGTCCAAGATCAACGCGAGCAAGAATCAGCAGGATGACGGGTACCGCACGCTTCTCCCTTCTGCCCAGCGCGCCGCACGCGCCTTTCGTCCCTCGGGAGCCGCGCGCTGCCCCCATTCCTGCCCTGAGTCCGCTCCCCGCGTGCCCCCCGGGCTTCCCTGGCTTGGAGGGAAGAGGAAAGTAGGAGACGGAGGGGGTGACTGAGAGGCCGGCGGAAGGTGGGGGAAGGGCGGAGGGGTTGGAGGAGGAGGGCGGCGGCGTCTGTGTCCCGAGTGCGCAGGCGCCGCGTGGGGCCCGAGGGGGAGGGGCCGGGCTGGCTGCGCCGCATGCTGCAGCTGCCGCCGCCTCTTCATTGTGTGTGTGTTGGTGCTCCGCGCAGTTTTTCTGGGGACAGTTTAAGGAAGTTTTGGCTTGGGAACCAGTAGACAACTGGGTCCCAGATCCCCAGAACGCGGTCTGATGAGTTTAGTTGGAACGTTGGCTTGACAGCTGAGGAAGAGGGTGGAACTAAGTTGTGAGGGGTTGGTTTAGGAAGTTGGATTTTGTAACCTAAAATCATCGTTAACGTGTCATGTTGGCCTTGTTTAAACTTGGCATTGTGTAGTGTGGAGAGCAAGCTGTCCACTGTTTTCCATAAGTGACCTTGATGGAATTTGGGGATTTTTGTGGTCTGTGGTTATGTATATCTTTAAGCGTGTATTAAATTATCTGTACGTAGAAGTAAATTTCCCCGTACGTAGTTCATAGGTAAACATCATTAATCCCAGAACTGAAGTAATCGTTTTGGGCTACTGCTAACTTTTTTTTAAAAAAAAAACACTTTTATTTCTAGTAAAATGTTTATTGGAGGCTTGAGCTGGGATACAAGCAAGAAAGATCTGACTGAGTATTTGTCTCGATTTGGGGAAGTTGTAGACTGCACAATTAAAACAGATCCAGTCACGGGAAGATCAAGAGGATTTGGATTTGTGCTTTTCAAAGATGCTGCTAGTGTTGATAAGGTAGGAACGTGTTTTGCGTTGTGCTGTTTTTGTATACTTTTTGTGTGTTGTTCAGGGGCTTGATTGTACATTGCTGTCAGCTTAAATAAATCTGTCTTCTAGGTTTTGGAACTGAAAGAACACAAACTGGATGGCAAATTGATAGACCCCAAAAGGGCCAAAGCTTTAAAAGGGAAGGAGCCCCCTAAAAAGGTTTTTGTGGGTGGATTGAGCCCAGATACTTCTGAAGAACAAATTAAAGAATATTTTGGAGCCTTTGGAGAGGTGCGCTGATTCTATATTTACATGTGTTTTATATTTGTTGTGTTTATATAACATTCATCCCTGGCCCACTTCTTACAGAACAAATTCACATGTCAGATGAGGATGGGATTAAAATACCACTCAGATCCCTTCCAATCACCACGTCTTAATCATTGCTTTCTGTGCTGTAATGCAAACCAATATATAATTTATTTTGGCCAAAACATGGATGCTTTGGTATGGTCAGTGTTTGGACTTAATAACTATTGGTGTCTGTTCAATATGAAATGATATTAAATAAAGCAAGTTTTGGTTTCGCTTCTAAATGCTTCACAGGTAAATCACTCTCGTTTGATGGTAATGATAAAGCAGCAGTCTCTATACAGAAGTCATCTGATTAGAATAACAAGTTGAAGCTTGAAAAGGACTTGTGACATTCTAAGACCTTTTGGTAGCTTTTTACCGTTACTGGGTGATCTTGAGTGTGCATCTTGATTTCAGATTGAAAATATTGAACTTCCCATGGATACAAAAACAAATGAAAGAAGAGGATTTTGTTTTATCACATATACAGATGAAGAGCCAGTAAAGAAATTGTTAGAAAGCAGATATCATCAAATTGGTTCTGGGAAGGTAAAGCCATTTTAATTAAATGAAAAATTTAAGGAGTTTGTGTGCGTGTGTGTGTGTGAAATTTTCAATCTGCTTTGAGAAGGACAAAATGGCTTAACATTAGAATTTCTGTAACCATTCTCTTTGCTTGCTTTCAAAACTTGTTTATAGTGTGAAATCAAAGTTGCACAGCCCAAAGAAGTATATAGGCAGCAACAGCAACAACAAAAAGGAGGAAGAGGTGCTGCAGCTGGTGGACGAGGTGGTACTAGGGGTCGTGGCCGAGGTGAGACTTAATGCTTGGGAAATGGCTCAATGGTTTAAGCTGTCAGCTGCCAAATATGAATAAGCCCATAAGAAAGTAAATCCAAATTTAAACTTTTCCAACATGGAAAATGCTTAGCTTAGTGGGTGGGGTTTTGTTTTTAATGAGTTGACTGGTTTCACTTCTTCAGAGGATGGCCACTCTGACAGTGTCATCACTGATGGGGAAATTATACTATTAAATGTATTTTAAATTACATGATACACCATGGAGTGATAGGTTTTCTTGGGCATTAGTCCTTGTTTTAAAGCCAAACAGTCTACCTCTCTTCAGCTTTGTCCTGATTTTCTCTTAAATTTAGGAAGCTTGATACTGGCACAATTGGACTTTCTGCCCCCTTTTTTATGACAACTAGAAAAATAGTTTTTTCAAGCAGATAGCATTATGGATGTCTGTCCTGCCTTTTTAAGATTTGCAGAGTGAGAGACGGGAATGCGTCATTTTATGTTAGCATTGGGGTCAGAAGTTGTTTCCTAACGATCATTGTGCATTGTTTCAGGTCAGGGCCAAAACTGGAACCAAGGATTTAATAACTATTATGATCAAGGATATGGAAATTACAATAGTGCCTATGGTGGTGATCAAAACTATAGTGGCTATGGCGGCTATGATTATACTGGGTATAACTATGGGAACTATGGATATGGACAGGGATATGCAGACTACAGTGGTAAGAATATTTAACTTAATTTCATAAACCCAATGGTATTAAAATTCAGTGTTAAAAATACAGTCCCATTCTGAAATTGCTTGTGTGTATGGGTTTTCCATTTATTGAAGTGTTGAGAGTTAACATTTTTGAGGCATCTGATAGTCATAGGATGGTTACACTAATACAGGGGCTTTGATATAAATGTTCTAGAATAAGTGATAATGATTAGTTTATAATGGCTATTAAAATATGATTAGTTTAATGTTTGGCATGCACAATTTTACACGTTTAATAGTTTTTAAATATACTTATAATGAAACCATTTCATAGAAACTATCTAAATACAAATTTTTGTCTTTTCAAAATAGGCCAACAGAGCACTTACGGCAAGGCATCTCGAGGGGGTGGCAATCACCAAAACAATTACCAGCCATACTAAAGGAGGACATTGGAGAAAACAGGTGTGTATAAGAGTACGAGAAACCAGTGGAAATGTCTAATTTAATTTAAAGATCAATAGACAAATGAAAAATAAGTAAAAACAAAATATTATGTAGCCTGTTTTTACTAAATTGTTCATTTCTTAATTGCTTTATGAGCCTGTTTTGCCTAAAGTGTCTATAGATCTTTAACTTTAAAGTCTTATCTCACTTTCTTTAGTATTACAGAAAAACTTAAGAGTTTTTCTGTTTGCTTTGTGTACCAGGTGGTCTAGAGGAATAATTAAACTTTTTTAGAACTATTAACAGGTAAAGTACTGAAATGGGTACAACTTAAGGAAAACAAGAATGTTGTCTTCTAACTCTGACATTATACCTTGTTTGTACCCGCCAGCGGGAACTTCATTGCAGGCCGTGTGTCACCCTGACCACGTCTATCTCTGGGGGTCGCACGTTGCGGGCAGAGCGCAAGGCATACACCAGAAAACGCTGTCCTGTGGTATGGTCTCTTCCAACTTCATGTACCAGCGTAAAGATTAAAGTGGAAAACTTCAGACTTTGGCTTCTTTTTTAATCTTTTTGAAGATTAAGTGTCTAAACTTAACTTAAATGGTTTTTTACAGGAGTTAAAGTACATAAATGCCTTTTTACAGCTTAATCATTTTGGTCTTCTGTTTAGTGTTGTATTTCAATTGTGGAGCCTCATTTTAAGTGTTCATTCTTTAAGATTTAATGCTTGCTTTTTCTTTTTATAGCTAATAGTGAAATCTACAAACCAAAACAAGAACTTTAAAATCTGGGATATAAATTAAAGATCATATGCACAAAACATTTCATTTTCTTGCAATATAATAAGCTTATTAGAAATTCATGTTTGTAATAGCATTTTACTTGGTTTACTAGAGATGCTTCTAGTAGACCTTAATCTAGCACAGTTCAACCTGTGAATATGGGAAGGTTGCATTCCCAGTTTCTCTTCTAAATAGATTTAAATTAAATACCATTTGGGAATTCCAGGGTGAATTTATTAATTACCCAAGCTGCATTTTGCCAATGAATATGCATGTGATCTTTAATTATTGAAGAAAAGAATAAAGTGAGGACTTAAAACAGTTCATGAAAGTGGACCTTTGAAAGCTTGTCAAGAGTTGCACAAATCTAATAGCTATTTTGTTTTTGTTTTTAGGAGGAGATTGCTAAAGTAACCCATCTTGCAGGACGACATTGAAGATTGGTCTTCTGTTGATCTAAGATGATTATTTTGTAAAAGACTTTCTAGTGTACAAGGCACAACTGTGTCCACCTGTATATAGCTGCCAGTTAGTTTTGTTTTTACTTTGTCCTTTGCTATCTGTGTTATGACTCAATGTGGATTTGTGTTTATACAAATTTTATTTGTATGATTTCATGTTAAACCTCAAATAAATGCTTCCTTATGTGATTGTTTTTCTGTGTCAGGTACTAAATAGCTCTGTAAAAGTGTAATTTTAAATAAGCAATAATTAAGGCACAGTTTATTTTGTAGGGACTGTTGGTCCATAGGGAGAAACTGGTCCTTTTTGAATAGCCAGCTACAGTGTCACCCTGTTCCCCATTTTTGTTAGATGTATTCTGTGCTCTAAGGCTCCATTTCCCTGTTAACCGTAACTGAGGCTTCCACCATACCTTTGAATAATGTTGTTTCCTTTCTGTGTATCTGGAAACTTTGTCATGGAAGTCCCTGTGACAGAGTCATAGCATTGTGATTAGTGGAAGCTTTTTAGTAGACCATAAGTCTTCTGGGTTATGTTTTGGAGAAGAGTGCCTTTTTAATGGCAGAAAGCATGTTGGTAGCTCTTTATGAATGGAACAGAATTTGCTTTCTTCATGTCTTTGGAAAGCTGTTTGTCATGATTTGCTAAATACTTCTGACTTCATTAGTGGTCTGCTAAAAAGAGCTTTGACTAATCATGATTGTTCTTGGTAATAATGTCCAGATATACCCAGGGAAAAAGCACTGTCAAAGTGTGGTAGGAGCTACAGTTTAAGAATATCAAAAGTAGTTACATTGTAACAAGGGTTTTGGCCGATAGGTATGAGGTTATTAAACTTTGAGCAAAGGTTAAGATATTGGCAGTAGTAGCTGAGTAAATTAGTTGTGTTCTGTTCGTATTATGTTACAGCAAGCACCAAACTGAACAAGATGTTTTCTATTGGGGCGTTCTTAGGAAGCTGTGTTATTGGGTGTTAACTTATGTAGTATGAGTTCTTAGAAAAAGTCATGGTAGTAGATCTCATCATTTTTAATGCAGTTAGTGCATGAGTTAAATAGTTAAGCAAATCTGTATTCAGACATAGGAAGGAATAGTGGGAAAGGTATACTTTAAATCTTCAACATTTATTAATGCAAGTCTAAGTATGATTGAGTCATGTCGTTACAGCAGATCTTCCTGGTGCATTAAAAAGAGTTTCAGCTCTAGATCTTTTGAGGATTTCCTGGATAAATCTGAGCTTTGAGTTTTACATGCCGTGGTAGTTACTTGATTTAAGTTAAAAGTTTTGTTTCTGTAGTTCCATGTTAACTACTAGGATTTGGTGTTCGTGTGCACACATGCGGAGTAGCTGACCTCACCCTCAACCAAGTGTAAATTTTTTATGCTGATGAACCTGCCTTTTTTTGTTTTATTCGGTGCCTGCAACTTTCTTTGTTCCAATGATGTTTGTATTTGCTGGGCTATCAAGTTAAAATGCTCTTGGCCTTGTTTTGCTCCTGTTTTGCTATTTGACCTTACACCTAGGCCAAGTACCAGTGTTGGCTATTGCAAGGAATTCTGTTTATTGCAACATGCAACCTTAGGGAACAGAAGGAAGATTTTCATTTTAAGTTGTCAAAGTCAGTAAGTGCAGTGTCTTTAGAGCAGTGAATCCTGTAAGTTCAAATTTATGATTGGGTGACAAGTTGACATTGAGATTGTCCTTTCCCTGATCAAAATGAATAAAGGCTTTTTAAACAAAATCAAACTTCAATCAAGTCTTGATATATATATCGACTTTGAAGAAATATGCTGCATCTAGAGATTATTGTCAGATCTTTTACAAAGATTTGGGGGAGTGAGAATGCGCTTGTTTTTTTCCCCAAGGGGGCTTTGGACTCTAGATTTAACTCAGACTGTTGGCCCCATAAATGCCAACTTGAAATATGCGTTTCCAAGGCTAATTGCTCTAGGCACTTGTGCTCAGATGAAAGGTTGATAAAGTTAAGATCAAGGTGTTATTCTGAAGTACTCATAAGCTAAGTAATTCGACAAGTTAATTAAAGGAGTAGGGGTAGAAATTCTGAAGTACCAGTGACGAGTATTTACTAGTCTGTATATCTTGTTAAATACCCTTCCCGAATGGTTATGACCAAGTTCTGTGTGGTGGTACTCATCCTAACAGAAACTTTCTTAGAGATTTCATTGATTAACAAGTTAATATTCCATAGTTTCATAGCTATGTTTGTAATACTATGAATATTAAGAGTTTGGGATACTAACATGGATAAGCAGAGCTTTTATTCCATTCTCTTTGATGCGTCTTAGTTTTCATAATGATGACAGGGACTGAGCCATTAGCTAATCTTCATAAACTTTAATACAAAGACATCTGAAAAAATTGATCATCACTTGTTACCAAGATTTGATAGGATGTCAACCACAAGATGCTAAGTTTTAGTGATTAAAAGTGGTTCAAGAATACTGCACGTATGTAGACTTCAATTTTTAGTTCAGAAAATTGTGTGGGGGGATGTGTATACCATTTAAATTGATGTAGTGTTAAAATCAGGAAAAAACCTGTAAAAACCTTTCAAATGTTCCAACCTAAAATGCTGTTTACTGTGGTCTCAACTTTTTGAGCAAAAGCAATGCAACTTTATCTTTTGTATAAAATCATTCAAAAATATGTTGCCATAAAAATATAGCCTGTTTGTTTAGGTTTGGTTGGGGTTTTATACTTTTCTTTGTTTTGAAATAGTTGAATGTGGAATTTTAGCAAGTTTTGGCGAATAGCAAAAAAACTCACCTTTAACTTCTCAACCACTGGTTTTTGTAAACTAGGAAAGGATACAGTGTTCTTCAGATTACAGGGCTATGTTGAACATTCTGAAGACTTAATTTGTACTACTTTTAAGTGGCAGTTTAATCTCCCATTTTACATTTCTGTCAGTACTTGTTCAAGAGCGTACTCCCATTTGGGGAGGCGCATCATAATCTCAGAGGGTGGTGGGTTTGAAGTGTAGTTTGAAGAATATTCAACATAATTCTTTTTTACTTAGAATCTGAATTTCAAATAATGCATAAGATTTTGGTTTCTGAAAGATCAGCACAAGTTAGAAATAAGTGAGAAACACTCTCCTGCAGACAAGGTTGCTCATACTGTTAAAAATGGTCATCTTTTGAGAATCTGACCAAAACTGAATTATCTTCAGACCAAAAAAAAAGCTCATGTTTATACATGAAGAATTATTTTAAATACAGTTTCGAGGAAATTACACAGATTTATTTGAAAGCCATCTAGTTTAAAAGGCTCTTGAAATCGTTGGTTTTTATGGTAACAAGCTGTCTAAAGTTCATTGAGTTTTTGCTCTCATTGGTGAGGTAGCACAAGGGAGTTTCTTCAGATGTTCTCTACTTGGGTGTTTGTGTATTGGCTGGTGAACACTCATATAGGATGATGGTTTTATTGGAAGACTGGAATGGCCAACTCCGCAAAAGGCCCTATGCAAAACTTTAATCTCCTGATTTTTCGGAAGTTAGCTAACTGAAAAAAACTCATAACGTTTTGGAATCTTAAATTTCTGTCAAGCTACTAAACCACCAAGCTGCTCTGAGGCCTAGATTTTGAACAGAAGCGTTTGTCACTTCTGGGAGTGATCTTTCTTTTGGTAAACGTCCTCCTCGCCCTGATTTTTTTTTTTCCTTTTTCTCTTCAAATCTCCACAGTACATAGTTGTATATTCTAGTTGTGGATCCTTGTAGTTGGCATGTGGGACGCTGCCTCATCATGGCCTGAGGAGCGGTGCCATGTCTGCGCCCAGCATCTGAACCAGCAAAACCCTGGGCTGCTGAAGCAAAGTGCACGAACTTAACCACTCAGCCACCGGGCCGGTCCCTGGAAGTGATCTTTAATCGTTAAGATTGGTTAGCAGTCTTCAACACAGTTATTTTGTGACTGCTGAGATCTTTTGCAGGAAAGAAGGATTTTATTACAATTGATTCATTCTTGTGCCTCTGATGAAACGAGCCTGGGTAATCTGGAGCAACTAAATCGTTCCCATGAGAGATCAGTGTTATGGAATTGACCATGAGTATGTAGGTTGCTCTTGAACCATGAGATATTTGGGACATAGAGGTTTTTCATAGACAATGCAAGCAGACGGATGAAAGGAGGGTGTGATAGTAGGGTCTAAGTGGTATTTTAGGGTAGTTCCAAAATTTTTTATTACCAGGAAACCCTTTAAATATTTCTCCCCAAGGACTTTATGTTTTGAATGGCTTTACTTTTCAAATATGTTGTTCTCGTTATGTAATGACATTTCTATTAATGACAGGCATATAGCTATCAGAACTTCTAGAGTGTGATAATCAACATCATATCACCAAGTTATAATGCCATCTAAATTCAGAGAAACTATTTTTGTTAGCTTGTGCAGATTTTTTAATAGGTGATTTCTATCAGACTTTTAAAATACTGAAAATAAATCCAAGAATTTTCATTACTACTTTCTAGGACTTTAGAACTGCACTTAACCACATCACTGAAGATAAGGAAAAATAAAAGGCATTTTTGAGTATGCATTACTTTCACAATCTGGAAAAAAATACTTTAAAACAAAGTATGGACACAATTACAATTTTTAAAGATGATGCAGTTGAACAACTTCATCAGAAATAAAAAGACCCCCCCCCCACATTACACCTTTGATCTCATTTAAAATACATACTTCTATTTTTTCATATATTTATTCTTTAGCTATAGTCCATGTAAACATAGGATTTAAAGCCTGTCAAAACTAAGAATAACTCCAACTGTGGCATAGGTCTTCCCTTATTAATTAAAATTATTTCAATTGCTATTAGCATGCTGTTTTGGACCACTATGATATAGACATTAACAAAAGGCCTTTTAGAGCTAGCCCTGGTGGCCTAGTGGTTAAGTTCAGCACGCTCTGCTTTGGGGACCAGGGTTCAGTTTGCTAGCACAGACTTACACCACTGTCAGTGGCCATGCTGTGGCAGCAGCTCACATATAAAAAGAGGAAGATTGGCAGTAGATGTTAGCTCAGAGCGAAACTTCCTCAGCCAAAAAAGAACAACACAAAACCAGGGGCCAGTCCCATGGGGTGGTGGTGAAGTTCAGCATGCTCTGCTTCAGTGGCCTGGGTTCATGGGTTGGGATACCAGGTGTGGACCTACACCCATCATCAGCCATACTGTGGCATCAACCCACATACAAAAAAAGTGGAGTAAGATTGGCGCAGATGTTAGCTCAGGGCTAATCTTCCTCAGGGGAAAAAAAAAGGGCGGGGGGACTTTTATTTTCCCTCTATTCCCCACCCAAAACAATGACAAATTCAGGTGTACCACTCCACTTCCAATTCTGGGCTGGTGATGGGATTTTTTTTTTCTCCATATCTTGGATCCCAAGAGAGGAGGATCTTCTTGGTGTTGGTGGCAGGTACAGAGATTTGCCATTGAGCCACAGCCAAGATCCAAGATCCACAGTACTATGGGCTAGAGTTTTTTTAAAAATCTGAATCTTTTAAAATTCTCTTGGGTGTAAATATTTGCTGCTTGAAATGAAATCATTCTCATACTTCATTAAGGATACCAAGGGGCAAATTTATCTCTCTGCCTTTAAAAGAAACAATCAAACAGACGCTCTTAACCAGGAAATACACAGACGTTGATTACTGTTCTCTTGACAATTCCTTTGGGAAAAGCATGCAAACTCTTAGTATAACTTGATTAATAACAATGGTCACAGTTAATTAACTCCATTTGTCGCCATGAGAAAGGAAAAAAGCATTACATGATGTCAAATGTTCTCAGAATTACTCCGTAGACTGCTCCTAAGGTCACAATCCTCTTCTTTGTTTATTTAGCATTACCTATTCACATCCCCATGCATTAGCACAGTCCTACATATAGTGTAAGAGTATGTACTCAGGTGCACATATGTATACCTACCTAAGATAAAAGGTATATAATTTTGCAAAAAGTATTTACTTGCTTCTGCTTTCAAGCAACTATGGCCTAAGTAGTTCAAACCAATCCTTCTGAAGACAAGCAGGATGAAATAGTTTTAAAAATCTTGAAAGAACTGAAAGAGCTAAAAAGATAATGAGAAATTCACCTGGCTAAAATCTAAGAGAAGGTCAAAACCTAGAAAAGTAAGCCTAGCACTCAAAGCTGGGTGTGATGGCCTTACCGGACAAAGGGCACAGAAGTCAAAAGCCTAGGTCAACCCCAGGTGGAGATTCTGATAGTCCAATTACTCTGTTAAACAAAGGGCTTCCAAGGGGCTATACTTTCAAGAAAAAAGACGTCCCAGGTTCCTCACCTGGGCAGTTAAGGGAACCTCAATGTCAGAATTTAGATTAAGATGGTCCTGGAAAGGAAAGAGGCCGTGAGTGCCTGGGAAAAGCAAATGAAAATCTTTTCTTCATCCTAGATTTCTGATACTTTTTTGATAGTTTTTCTGATAGTTTTTCAAACATAATGCCTAGCACATAATAAAAAGCCACCACAAGTGAGAATCAGCACAATGAACAAATCCAGGATGTATCAGATCTCCATGCTTATTATGTTGAACTAAAATATAAGCTTGAAAAAATATCTCCAGGGAAGAGGAAATGATAAAAGCATCACAGCAGATTCGATAATCAAACAGAACTTATACAAATGAAACAATACAATAAATGAAGTTTTAAAAAGGTAGATAGGGGTCTAACAACAGATTAGACATAGCTTAAGAATTATTAAATGAAACTATCCAAAATGTAGTATGAAAGGACAAAAACATGAAAATTGCCGGAAAGAACCAGTGACATAAAGGATATAATGGGTAGGTATCACATGTTTAATTGGAGTTTTAAAAGAAGAGACAGAATAAAAGGCAATATTTGAAGAGAGAATGGATGAACTTTTTCCAGAAGAAGGACAATCTACAGATTCAGTATACCAACAAATTGCAAGTAGGAAAAATACAGAGAAATCTATACAAAGATACATCATGGTGAAACCAAAATATTCAACAACAAAGAGAAAATCTTAAGAGCAGCTAAATATAGGTCCAACTACCAGTAAGCAGGAAATACAAGAAATAGAGGCACATGTTAAACTACCATGAGGATGCAACCATGCAAATCTAGAATGTGGAAAATTCAACAGTTAGAATGTCCCATTTCTTCAACAAATAAATAACATGAAAAAATGAGGTGTGGAGGTGCTTCTAAGATTAAAAGAGACTTATGGCAAGCAACATTTATTATGGTAAGATAGCATTTAAAGTGCAAATCATTATTCTTTAATTATGACAGTGCATGGGTTTTGTGGAAAACAGAGACTACCTTCCCGTGTTTGGGGAATTCCCATCATATGAGTCTTGGTGAGAAGGAAAGAGTACTACCCAATATAGAAATTTAAAAATCACTTTCCCAGGCTCCCTTACAGCCCAAGCACAGATATGTGACCTCAGCTCTATCAATCAGAATTCACCTAAATTAGACTTTGAGATAGGAGCTGGTGGATCGAATTGATTCAGTGGAATCAATGCTAGGACAGGTGGCAGTCATGGTGGCAGCCACTTTTCTGATGGAGAGGTGGTTCTAGCAGCAACATCCAGTATCTAGGATTGATGGTGTCACTGTTGAAAGCAGCAGCATCTGTGTACACCAGGAGCAGCAGTAGTAGAAATAGGGGTATCTCTAAAAGGAGCCAGTTCTGTGGTATGATTTTGGCAATGTCCTGGATGAGAGTTCCCAAGTGTGGCTTTCCAGCTCTCCTGGAGAGTCTGAGGTCCTAAAATAGTCATTATTAAATTCATTTTTAGCTCAAAAAAATAAAAAGAGAGTGAGGAATGGCTATTTTACATATTAATTGGAAGCAGTTTCAGAATAGCAAAGTGAGGACATCCAAAATTTCACTTCTCCATAAAAGCAATGAGAACAGTGGCAAAAATTGTCAAAATCAGTTTTTCCAGAACTCTGAAAATAGTCTTGCAATAATCTAAGGACATTTTTTTTTAATGACAATCTCAGAACAGTGAGATTTGTGACATTATAACTTCCGTATAAGAGAATACAATGAACAATTTTATACCAACAAATTAGATAACCTAGGTGTAATGGGAAAATTCCTAGAAAGACAAAAGCTACCGAAACTACATAAAGAAGAAATAGAAAAATTGAGTAAATAAAGAGATTGAATTAATAAGTTTTTTAAAACTTTCCATGAAGAAAAACCCAGGACCAGATGCTTCACTGGTGAATTTTACCAAAATGTTTAAAGAATTAACACCAATCCTTCACAAACTCTTCCAAAAAACAAAAGAGGAAGGAACACTTCTCAACTCATTCTATGAGGCCAGTTTTACCCTGATATCAAAACCTGACAAAGATATAACAAGAAAACTACAGACCAATATCTTTTATGAATATATACACACAAATTCTCAAAAAAAAATTAGAAAATAAAAACCTAGGAAACAGAATCCAGCAACATATAAAAAGCATTATACACTATGATCAAGTGGGATTTATTCCAGGAATGAAGGTCGGTTTAACATCTAAAAATCAATGAAGGTAACACACCATATTAAAGAAGATACTAAAGAACAAAAACCACATGATAACCTCAGTAAATGCAGAAAAAGCACTTGACAAAATCCAACACCCTTTCACGATAAAAACATTCAATAAACTAGGCCTAGAAGGTGTTACGGACTAACACGTGCCCCCTCTCCCCAATTCATACGTTGAAGCCGTAATGCTGAATGTGACTGTATTTGGAAATAGGGCCTTTAAGGAGGTAATTGAGGTTAAATGAATTCAAACACTGGAGGCGGGGTGGGGAGGGGGGGGAACTAATCTGATAGGACTGGTGTCCTTATAAGAAAAAGAAGAGACATTAGAGATCAATCTCTCTCTATACATACACACAAAGAAAAGGCCATGTCAGGACACAGCAACAATGCAACCATCTGTAAGCCAGGAAAAGAGGCCTCACCAGAATCCAACCCTGCTGGCACCTTGTTGTTGGACTTTTAGTCTCCAGAACTGTGAGAAAATAAATGTCTGTTGTTTAAACCATGCAGTCTGTAGTATTTTCTTATGGAAGTCTGAACAGACTAATATAGAAGGGAATTTCCTCAACCTGATCGTCACTGTATAAAAAAGTCCCACAGCTAACATCATACTTAATGGTGAAAGACTGAATGCATTCCCTGTGGGATAAGGAACTAGATGAGGATGTCCCCTTATTACTTCTACTCGACATTGTACCGAAGGTTCTACCTAGGCCAGTTAGGCAAGAAAGAGAAATAAAAGATATCCAGATTGGAAAGCAAGAAGTAAAACATCTCTATTTGAGGATGAAATGATCTTGTATATAGAAAATACTAAAGAATCCCAAAACTATTAGAAGCGATAAGTTCAGCAAGGTTGCAGGGTACAAGATCAATATACAAAAATCAGTTTTTATTTCTATACACTAAGAATGAACAATCAAAAAATGAAATCAAGAAAACAATTCTTTTTACAATGGCATCAAAAAATGAAATGCTTAGGAATAAATTTAACAAAGAACTATAAGATTTGTAAATAGATAACTAAAAAACATTGTTGAAAGAAGTGGAAATATAGCCCACATTCATGGATTGGGCTCAATGTTAAAATGACAGTACTCCCCAACTCGATCTACAGATTCAAGGCAATCACTATCAAAACCTCAGCTGGACGTTTTGTGGATATTGACGCTGATCTTAAAATTCTTACGGAAACGTGAGGGACCCAGAATAGCCAAACAATCTTGGTGAAAAAATAGCAAAGGTAGAAGACTCATGCCTCCTGATTTCAAAACTTCTTACAGGGGCTGGCCCCAGGGCTGAGTGGTTAAGTTGGAGCACTCCACTTTGGGGGCCCGGGGTTTCACCAGTTTGGATCCTGGGTGCGGACCTAGCACCGCTCATCAGGCCATGCTGAGGTGATGTCCCACATGCCACAACTAGAAGGACCTACAACTAGGATATACAACTATGTACTGGGAGGCTTTGGGGAAAAGAAAAAAAAAAACAGTTTGGCAATAGATATTAGCTCAGGGCCAATCTTAAAACAAAAAACTTCCTACAAAGCTGCAGTAATCAAGACAGTGTTGCACTGGCATAAAGATAGACATATAGATCAATGGAATAGAGTTGAGGGTCCAGAAATAAATCACTACATTTATGATCAATTCAGTTTTGACAAGGTTGTCAATACAACTTAATGGGGGAAGAATAGTATTTTTGACAAACAGTGTTGGGACAACTTGATATCCACATGCAAAAAATAAAGTTGGACCCCTACCTCATGACATATACAAAAATTGACTGCAAATAGATCTAAATGTCATAGCTAAAACTATAAAATTCTTAGAAGAAAAATAAAAACACAGGAGTAAATCTTTGTGACCTTAGATTAGACAATACTTTCCAAAAGCACAAGTGCAAAAGAAAAAAATGAATAAATTGGATTTCATCAAAATTAAAAACTTGTGCTTTAAAGGACAAGTGAAAAGACAACTATCAAGTAAGTGAAAAGACAACCCACAGAATGGAAGAATATATTGCAAACCATATATCCGATAAAAAAACATAACTAGAATATAAAAGAAAAACTCATAACTCTGAAAAAAAAGACAAATAAGCCAATTTTAAAATAGGCAAATAATTTGAACAGATATTTCTCCAAAAAAGATACACAAATGGCCAAAAGTACATGAAAAGATGCTGAACTTCGTTAGTTATTAGGGAAATGCAAATACCAAAACCACAATAAGGTACGGCTTTGTACACACTAGGATGGCTAAAACAAAAAGACGGACAATCAGTTCTGGTGAGGATGTGGAGAAATTATCACCCTTATACATTGCTGGTTGCAATGTAAAATGGTGGAGCCACTTTGGAAAACAGTGTGACATTTCCTCAAAAAAAATTTTTTTTTTAAGATTTTATTTTTCTTTTTTCTCCCCAAAGCCCCACAGTACATAGCTGTATATTTTCAGTTGTGGGTCCTTCTAGTTGTGGCATGTGGGATGTCGCCATAGCATGACTTGATGAGAGGTGCCATGTCCGTGCCGAGGATCCAAACTGGCGAAACCCTGAGCCGCCAAAGTGGAGTGAGAGAACTTACCCACTCAGCCATGGGGCCGGCCCCTCCTCAAAAAATTAAATGTAGAGTTACCATATGACCCAGCAATTTCACTCTTAGGTATATACCCAAGAAGAATGAAAACATGTCCACACAAAACTTGTAAACAAATGTCCATAGCAACATTATTCATCACAGTCAAAATGTCAAAACAACCCAAATGTTCATCAACTGATAAATGGATAAACAAAATGTGGTATATCTGTACAATAGAATATTATTTGACTGTAGAAAAGAATAAAGTGCTGATACATACTACAACATGGATGAAACTTGAAAACATCATGCTAAATGAAACTAACTAGACACAGAAGGTCATATATTATATGATTCCATTTATATGGAATGTCCAAAATATGTAAATCCATAGAGATAGAAAATAGGTTAATAGTTGCCCTGGGACTAGGTGAAGACAGAGTAAGGAATGACTGCTAAAATGTGTATAGGATTCCTTTTCTGGGTGAAGAAAAGTTTCTAAAGTGGTGATGGTTGCACAACTCTGTGAACATACTACAAACCATTAAATTGTATATCTAAAAAGATTAATTTTATGGTATGTGAATTACATCTTTTTAAGGTTGTTACTAAAAAAAAGACACATGCATCCAATACAAAGCATACACCTTGATGTGAAACAGATTTGAACTATCAACTATGATGAGAATTTTCAAACACATTAAGGGAAATTTGAACATGCACATGACTAAGGTACTTAGTTACCTTTTAAAGAAAGTTCTTACCTGTTAGAGATACATACAAACATATTTATTCTAAAATGATATGGTATGTATAGCATAAAAAGAAAGAGGTAGAAAAAACAAGATTAGAATAACTGATACTTTTTTATAAGATCATGGTTATGATTTGGGGTTTTCAGAATTTTATTCTTTTAAAGGAGACTATAAATAACCTTTGTACAATATTCTTTATTACTTTGGATTGGAGTAATTCTTTCTTGTACATTTCTCAAATTTTAAACCTTTTGCCATATTCCTCTCCAGAAAGAGTGAATAAACAATAGAGCCATTTACAACACTTTTGTACTAATTTATTTATTTTGTGTCATTTGCCAACATTGGTCTTTACTTTTTTTTCTAGCTTAAGAGAGATATAATAATAGCTCAAGCTGTTTTAGTTTGCTTGCTTTATATTTTAACACGACTGACCTAGTAAGTTAGTTCCTAAAATGCAAAAGAAATTTGATTATTTACCTTGTAAGTTTGTTACTGAAGCAGGATGTTTTGCCTCTGTCATTTTGGCCATTCAGAATATTTTTTATATACTTTTTTATTTTTTGGTGAGGAAAATTAGCCCTGAGCTAACGTCAGTTGCCAAGCCTCCTCTTTTTCCTGAGGAAGATTGGCCCTGAGCTAACATTGGTGCCCATCTTCCTCTATTTCATATGTGGGCCACCGCCTCAGCATGGCTTGACAAGTGGTGCTTAGGTCTGCACCCAGGATCCGAGCCCACAAACCCCAGGCCGCCAAGCAGAGCTACAAACTTAACCATTATGCCACCGGAGCAGCTCCAATATATACCACTATTTATACTTTATATTAGCCACAATGTGGACAGTTATTACATCATATAGAAACTGACCTACATACAGAGAAAAATTAAATTGGCCAAATGTTAGACCATCTAGTACAATGGTAGAATCCTGAATGATTAAAAAGATATTGCTTATAATTTTCTCAAAGATTTTCTAAGAAAGAAATAGAAATTATCAGCCTTTTATTGAATTCCAATGAATATTACTGGTAGGAATATCAAATAAACATGATTTCCCCTAAAACTGCACATGATACATACTTCATTTTAAAAAAATCACATTTCTTTTTATATCACTCAAAACTTTAAATATTGACCCTGGAAAGCTTAGAAATAAAGAACTAAAAAATGAAACTTTCAACTGATAAAACAAAAATCTTTATTAACTTAAAATTGAAGAAGAACAAAATCTTTTTGATGAAATGCAGATAGGCAAAACTAGAGCTGGGAAAATTTGATTTGGTAGAAATTATAGTCATAAAAGGAAATTACAGTGGCAAAATCTACAATGGTAAAATTAGATAAGGGCAAAATGTGATCAAATTTTCAAATAAAAAAATTGATTCTGATTGAATAATTTCAGAGAAATAAAAATAAAATGATAACCATTGGAAATGATTTTACTGCTCTCCATATAAACTTAAAGATTTTAATTTACTTTATATATTAGCTGAAGAAAAGAACTGATAAGCCATCAAGGTATCATTCTATTAAAATATATTTGTTAATAAAAAATATGTAATAAAAAATTTCCTAGTCTCAAAACAGCAGCATAAAAAGTACTCTTAATTTCATATTAAATGTGTGGGGGGTGAGGGAGACAGGTTAGAAAATATTTTTACTTGTTAATTTTTTCCTTTTGTCTTTATTTCCTGATGACAATTTTTTGAAATAAGTTTGAAAATTTATTTCCTACCACAATTCAGATGTACAGAGGAAAAAACAGAAGTTCTTTGTTTTTTGTTTTCCTCTCACACTAAACCTTTTATTCAGTGGGAAAATGCCATTCTAGTCTGTCCTGACATTCTGGGATTCTGTGATTTTTTTTTTCCCCCAAAATAAGACTTTATTCATGGCTCCATAGTAAATCATCATAGGCTGTACCATAATGCATTTGTTACCCCAATGACATATATTTAAGTTTGGCCAATAAAATAACATTGTGGGGTACAACGTAAGTTTTTTTTTTTAAACCTAAAACTATTCTGACCTTCCTCTTATTCAGTGGAAAGAAAAATTATTAAATATCCATCCAGTTTAAGTTTTGACTACCCCAATAATCTAAATGATCTATTGAGATTCATTAAGCCAGAACGAAAAGTATCTGGAGGAAGTCTGATAGCAAGACAGAGTCTTACACAAGGTAAGGTAACCATGGGAGTGAGGTTCCATCATTTTTGCCATATTCTATTGGTTAGAAGCAAGTGACAAGTCCACTCACACTCAAGGGTAGGTGATTACACAAAGGTGTGAATATGAGAAAGAAGAGATAATGAGGGGCCACCTTAGAGTTTGTCCACCTAGCTGGAAAGAAAGAAAGTTAACAAGAAAGATAATACTCCAAGAAGAATGCATAATAAATTGAAAGTACAAAATAAGGTGGCTGGAATAAATCCAAACATAACAGTAATCACAATGTGAATGAATTAAATTCACCTGATAAATGGGTAAAATATAGACAAATGTTGGGTATGTCATTTATATGAGATATACCCAAAAGAAAATGATTCAAGAAGGTTAAAAATATTGGCATTGGAAAACATACAGCATTACCATACTAACAATAGCGATAGGGAAAGTTGAATTTAAGGTAAAAGCAATAAAAGAGATAATGTGGAATATTTCCTACTAATAAAAGTATAAAACACTGGGAGGACATAATAGTTTTGAATATTTATGAACCAAACAAAACAGCTTCGAAATAAATAAAGCAAAAATTTTTAGAAATCGAGAAAAATTTAACAAATCCTGAATTATAATGGGAGATTTTAATACACTTTTCTTAGAAAAATCAATAAATCAAATAAACAAAAATATAGCTTTTGAAGATTTGAGTAGGGGGCTGGCCCGGTGGCCAAGTGGTTAAGTTCTCGCACTCAGCTTTGGCAGCCTGGGGTTTCACCAGTTCGGACCCTGGATGTGGACATGGCACCACTCATCCGGCCATGCTGAGGCGGCATCCCATATAGCTTCAACCAGAGGCACTCACAACTAGAATATACAACTATGTACCGGGGAGCTTTAGGGAGACAAAGAACAAAATAAGATTGGCAACAGATGTTAGCTAAGGTGCCAATCTTTAAAAAAAAAAAAAAAAGATTTGAGTAATACAATGAGCAGCTTGATTTAAAGAAATTGTTATAAAAAATGATAACGTTTCACAACTTGAAGGACCCACAAGTGAAACATACAACTATATACTGGAGGGATTTGGGGAGAAAAAGCAGAAAAAAAAGAAGATTGGCAACAATTGTTAGCTCAGGTGCCAATCTTAAAAACAAGAGAGAATGTCTTAAGCCACAAAGAAAATTACAACACATTTCAAAAGACAGAAATCAGTTCATGTTCACTGAGTGCAATGCGGTAAAATTAATAATTAGAAAGAAAATAGGGGCCAGCCTGGTGGTGCAGCGGTTGAGTTCGCATGTTCTGCTTCTTGGCAGCGCAGGTTCGCCGGTTCGGATCCCAGGTGCGGACATTGCACCGCTTGGCAAGCCATGCTGTGGTAGGCATCCCACATTTAAAATAGAGGAAGATGGGCACGGATGTTAGCTCAGGGCCAGTCTTCCTCAGCAAAAAGAGGAGGATTGGCTGCAGTTAGCTCAGGGCTAATCTTCCCCAAAAATTAAAAGAAAAGAAAAGAAAAGAAAAAGAAAATAACAGACATAAAGAGATCCAAACAAGTTGAAATTAAGAAAAATCATATTAAATGTATATATAGATCTGAAGCTGTATCCTAACTTCAGAAATGTCATAATAAGAAAAAGATAATCTCAGAAAAGACAGCATGCCATATATCTCTGGTTCTTAGAGACTATCCTTTAGACTCCTGCTCCCCTGGGGAAGCTGCAATTATTTCTGCCCCCCTCCCATTTACTAGGACCCTGAACAGCAATGAGTCCAGCGTCCCCTCCTCCAGACTTTCCTTGACATTTCAAGGCTCTGGGTAGCAATATTTTGGGGGTCAGAACAGTGCTAAATATATTTACTTGTTAATCTATTTAATTTTCACAATAACCCTGATGAGAGAAATCCAGTTAAGAGAGTGTGAAATAACTTGCTCAATGAACATCTGTTGACAAAAACCTCAGCAAGAACAAATAATTCATCCAATGTCATGTCCTGTCACAGCCAGGAATCAAACCTGTCTGGCTTGAAAGTCTGTGCCCTTTTATATACACAACACTGCAATTTTGTGTTCAGAGCTGTTTTGCCTAGCTTGAATCCCCATGGAAAAGTTTATCAAGATCATCTGTATAACCAGTCTGTACTCTGTAAGTATATTAAACCAGTAATAATTGATTTACAAAATCTCAATGCTTTTTTTTCTTTTTGTCCTGAATAGTGTTAGAAAAAGCACCATCTCACAATTTCTGCAGGCTTTAAACCTGAAAACGTAAAAATTAGCTGGGACCAAGAAAGTAAAAATATGCCCTACTCTGCATCAGTCTGGGAGGACAGATACAGAGAAAGTCAGCTGCAAATTTCACAGGAACTAACGTTTCCCCCAAGGACATGGTGCAGCTGTAAAGCATCATGACAACCCCCTTCCTTGAGTGGCTACTGCTTCTCTGAAACCGTAGACTGGAAACTTGGCTGTTTGGAATTCTATCAGGAAGAATGAAATATCCCACTCTCTCCAGGAGAATCTAAGTCGCAAAGAAACAACCTTAGGGATTTCCAATCCAGGTGCAGAGCTTCAAAGAAGGGGTTTCTGAAAACAACATGCCACTTTTACCTTAACTTTGTTGTTTCCAAGGAAACAGGAGCCTGTTCAATTTTTCAGTTCAGATCTGATGTTGCTCCCTTTACATACAACTCTGCTTTGCTTTGATCCTATTAAAATTCTGCTTCATTTAAATTTCACCTAAATGTCCCCTTTCCCCCCAATCCTATAACTCTTAACCTTTCCTTTGTTTAGTGAGACAGCCCATAGTTTCTGGGTGTGGTCTCTCTTGTTGCAAAATGTAAATACACCTTCCTTTGACTTCAGGTTTGTCCCTGATGGTCTTTGGCTGATTGGGCTAGTTCCCATGGAGATATGGCCAAGACTGTGCCGCCATGAACCAGGACATCAAGTCAGTAATAATAGGCACATCTGAGATCCTTTTAGTTTCCCCTGCTTGAGGCCTCTCTGTCCTTGACTGCATGGGTTTTGTGCTGAATCTGGACTTTTATGATCTCTTGGCCCTTCAGAGTCCTGCTGATTTCTTGAGTAAGTAGACACGGCAACTTAGCCTTGCGGTTAGGGCTCAAAACTCAAAAAATATAAGTGATATTTGAATTTTTGACCAACTGTCAGCCAACTTCTTATGGGTCGCCTGCTAATCAACTTGCACTACTTCCTGGCATAACTTCACAGAGGATGGTTTGGAATTGTAGTGGCTACTCTGAAGAACTTGACATAACTAAGATTGTTCATTTTAGAGATGCCTTAGAATAGAAAAGAATAAAAAAATCTCTTCTGAGGGGATTGTCTGTCTTATCTGTCTAAAAGAGAGGTCGTTTAGTTTAATAAAGACTCTATACCTCCTCAAATATCCTTCATTTCCATTCTTAGGGGATTATTAAATACTGGCTGTTTTATCTGCGGCTTGATAAAATTGTCAAGAGCTGGAGTTACTATATAAATCAGTTGTAACAACTCATGCGTGTGTGTGTGTGTGTGTCTGTGTGTGTATGTGTTTTGAAATGGGTTTTTCTAGACCTAAACTTCTTCCCTTTCCTTGCAGCAGAAAGATTATTAGCTTTTCTCCAAAGATAATTTTATATTTGTCTAAAACTGGCTCCCAATGACCTTTTTTTTTTCTCCTTCTGTCTTCTCACTCAGAAATTTTAAAGATGAATTGACCAGCAAAAAATCATTCTATTGTCATGTGTGCACCCTAGGAATACCTAGTCCACATAAACAGTCAAAAATTTCTAAAAAGAAAAGAAAAAGTTAATGCTGTTTTATGTAAAATTAATGCTAATACTATATTTTAATTTTTGTAAGACAAAAAAACTTCTCATGCTTTAAACTATCTAAATTTTTTATATTGGGCTTATGAGTCAAATAAGTTGTCCTTTTCAAAAATTGTTTAAGATTAAAAATGTAAAATGGTGTTTAATTAAATGAAAATGTAATGATAGATGTCTTTTAAAATGTTTTGATTATGTGAAATTCTTATAATACTACAAATCATGAGGCCTTAATACATTAATTAAAATTGTTATTTCCAAGTTCTTAGTTAAATTTTTGAGACTTTAGAAAGTAAGTTAGTAGATACATAATCTTTGGAGACTTGGATGATTTCTAAGTAAAAAATAATACAAAACTTTGGTAACTCAATAAAGTTTCAATCTACTCTTATTCTTGAACATTATAAAATGACTATAAATTAACAGAATGTGCTAATGCTTTGATGTCATATATGGGTTTGTTTTTCCAGCTTAAAACTTATAAAGATAATCTAAAATGTGTACTCAAAAAATTAGGTAGAGGAGCCGGCCTGGTGGCGCAGTGGTTAGGTTCACACGTTCCGATTCAGTGGCTTGGGGTTCACCGGTTTGAATCCAGGGTGCGGACATGGGACCGCTTGGCACCCCGTGCTGTGGCAGGCGTCCCACATATAAAGTAGAGGAAGATGGGCATGGATGTTAGCTCAGGGCCAGGCTTTCTCAGCAAAAAGAGGAGGATTGGCAGCAGATGTTAACTCAGGGCTAATCTTCCTCAAAAAAAAATTAGGTAGATATTTCTTAGTTTACTGTCTTCTAGTCTTCTCTCTGTCTGGAGAAAACAAAAGTTGGTTACTTGAAACACCATGTGATGTCACTCATATGTGGAAGATAAACACATGGATAATGAGAACAGATTAGTGGCTAGCAGAGGGGAAGGGGGTAGGGAGACGATGAAAAGGGGTAAAGGGGCACATATGTATGGTGACGGATAAAACTAGACTATTTGGGGTGAGCATGATGCAGTCTATACAGAAACTGATGCATAATAATGTACACCTGAAATTACACAATGCTCTAAACCAATATGACCTCAATAGAGTAATTTAAAAAAAAAATTGGTTACTTTGGTTAAAGGTAGTAATTAATAAAATAATAGAGACTATACTCAAAATAATTACAGAGAAATATGAACACGTATATAACATAATGGATATAGCTTGTCTATTTCCTTTTGTGTTGTTGTTGTTGTTCTTTTTTAAGATTGGCACCTGAGCTAACAACTGTTGCCAACCTTTTTTTTTCTCTCCAAATCCCCCCAGTACATAGTTGTATATATTTTAGTTGTGGGTCCTTCTAGTTGTGGCACGTGGGATGCCGCCTCAACGTGGTCTGATGAGTGGTGCCACGTCAAAGCCCAGGATCCGAACCAACGAAACCCTGGGCCGCCGGGGCGGAGCCCTCGAACTTAACCACTCGGCCACAGGGCCGGCCCCATCTTGTCTATTTCTTAAGTACATTACTGGTTTATTTAAATGCAATTTTAAGTAACAAACACATTGATTAATTTAACATCCTGATCAGATTAATTTTATCTTAAACCAAGGTTAAAAGCTTTAATTTTATAATATATTTATATACTCATGTGCTTATATATGTCTAAACACAAACATATAAATGCATATTAAAATTAATTCAAGTATCGTCTGTAAATAGTAAAATAACAAATTTAAGGTATAAGCAATGTTACCAGATTTATTCATTAAAAACGGCTTACAAATTCTTTGCTACGAATTATTACATGGATAATACCTTAAATAAAAGAGTCAAATTAGAATTTGAGTTTTCTTTTTGAAAAATGACCAGGTTAGTATGTGCGCAGATATCAAACATTCTTTTTAATCACCCAAATAGTCTATTAATTCTCTGGACTTCTGGAATACTCTTGAAGATTTTGACCTAAAATTCCTCACTTTGAAGTTAAGCCCTCAGCAATCACTGTTCCTTGTTGCTGTGGTTTTTAAAAATATCTAAGAAGTATATCTTGAGTTTTAAAAATGACGACTTCTGGGGGGCCGGCCCCGTGGCCGAGTGGTTAAGTTCACATGCTCTGCTTTGGCAGCCCAGGGTTCCGGAGATTCGAATCCTGGGGGCGAACATGGCACCGCTCATCAAGCCATGCTGAGGCAGCATCCCTCGTGCCACAACTAGAAGGACCCACAACTAAAATATGCAACTGTGTATTGGAGGGCTTTGGGAGAAAAAGGAAAAATAAAATCTTTTTAAAAAATTATGACTTCTGTTCATATATTTTCTTCTCTGACGATTCTTCTTGATTTTATCTTTACCGTGTTAGGTCCTATATTCAGAATAATAAAAATTTTAATGTGTTTTTTGTGCTTAAAGTATCTTTGTGCTTCCTGGAACGGCTACTAGGTAATACAAAGATTTGCTCCTTCACCTTATAAAAAGTAAGTATGATTGACAATAATTAAGTTTGTTTGTACATTCTTCCAATTCTACTTCAACTACAGTGGGAAGCTTCTTTTCCTTTCTTCTTCTTCTTTTTTTAACCAAATAGAAAATACTAAAAAAAGGAAAGAAAGGGGGAAAATCCATACTTTTATCAATTTTCTATAATGTGTACACATTATTTTTATTTTAAAAATAAGTAATATTAAAATAGATATTATTTTTTCAATTAGAAAGTTAGACTATCAGTCAAATGCATATTTAATTTACATTACTTTGTCTGAGTCTGTCTTGTTAAGCCAAGAGTTGGGAGACACACAATAAGAAAATGAGTGTCACTGGGTAGGGATAATTTTTGGACTGTGGAGAAATGGCTGGGGCAAGGAAGGGCTATGGGAATCTGGAGTCAAAAAGAGGACTCAGGGGTGTGGAAGGTGGAGGATGTTAGGGGAAACAAAAGATGGGAAATTTGATTTTTCACAGACAAATGAATGAGAAAAACCTGCTCTGAGTACAGCACAGAGCAAGTGAGCAATATAGTACTGAGATGAAAGAGATGAAAGAGGAATGTCCAGAAGTTGGTGTGTAGGGTGATTTACCCAGCAGTTTGGTGTACTCACCAGGGATGGCTAGGTCTTTCCTCCTAAAGTGAAGAGCCCTGGGAATTCTGGGCTGGAAATGTCAACAGATCATTTTACCTATTCAGAACTCAAATTTCCACTTTTATTTTGAGTTGAGAAGAGTAATGTGCTTAACATCACTGAAAGTCTCTGGGGACTTCCTTTCTTTTTTGTTTTTTGTTTGTTTGTTTGTTTTAATTGAGTTATTGATAGGTTACAATCTTGTGAAATTTCAATTGTACATTAATGTTTGTCAGTCATGTTGTAGGTGCACCACTTCACCCTTTGTGCCCACCCCCCACCCCACCTTTCCCCTGGTATCCACTAAACTGTTCTCGGTCCATAGTTTTAAATTCCTCATATGAGTGGAGTCATACACAGATTATCTTTCTCTCGCTGGCTTATTTCACTTAACATAATTCTCTCAAGGTCCATCCATGTTATTGCAAATGGAATGATTTTGTTCTGTTTTGCAGCTGAGTAGTATTCCATTGTATATATGTACCACATCTTCTTTATCCATTCGTCTGTTGATGGGCACTTAGGTTGCTTCCACGTCTTGGCTATTGTAAACAGTGCTGCAATAAACATTGGGGTGCACAGGACTTTTGGGATTGCTGACTTCAGGCTCTTTGGATAAATACCCAGTAGTGGGATGGCTGGATCGTATGGTAGTTCTATTTTTAGTTTTTTGAGGAATCTCCATACTGTTTTCCATAGTGGCTGCACCAGTTTGCATTCCCACCAGCAGTGTGAGGGTTCCTTTTTCTCCGCAACCTCTCCAACATTTGTTGCTATTAGTTTTAGATATTTTTGTCATTCTAACGGGTGTAAGGTGATATCTTAGTGTAGTTTTGATTTGCATTTCCCTGATGATCAGCGATGATGAGCATCTTTTCATGTGCCTATTGGCCATCAGTATATCTTCTTTGGAGACATGTCTGTTCATGTCTCCAGCCCATTTTTTGATTGGGTTGTTTGATGTTTTGTGGTTGAGTTGCGAGAGTTCTTTATATATTAAGGATATTAAGCCTTTGTCAGATATATGACTTGCAAATATTTTTTCCCAGTTAGTGGGTTGTTTTTTTGTTTCAATCCTGTTTTCATTTGCCTTGAAGAAGCTCTTTAATCTGATGAAGTCCCATTTGTTTATTCTTTCTATTGTTTCCCTTCTCTGAGAAGGCATGGTGTCCGAAAAGATCCTTTTAATATTGATGTCAAAGAGTGTACTGCCTACGTTTTCTTCCAGAAGCCTTATGGTTTCAGGTCTCACCTTTAGGTCTTTAATCCATTTTGAGTTTATTTTGGTGAATGGTGAAAAAGAATGGTCAATTTTCATTCTTTTACATGTGGCTTTCCAGTTTTCCCAGCACCATTTGTTGAAAAGACTTTCTTTTCTCCATTGTGTGCCCTCAGCTCCTTTGTCAAAGATAAGCTGTCCATAGATGTGTGGTTTTATTTCTGGGCTTTCAATTCTGTTCCATTGATCTGTGCACCTGTTTTTGTACCAGTACTATGCTGTTTTGATGACTGTAGCTTTGTAGTATGTTTTGAAGTCAGGGATTGTGATGCCTCCCGTTTTGTTCTTTTTTCTCAGGATTGCTTTAGCAATTCGGGGTCTTTTGTTGCCCCATATGAATTTTAGGATTCTTTGTTCTAATTCTGTAAAGAATGTCATTGGGATTCTGATTGGGATGGCGTTGAATCTGTAGATTGCTTTAGGTAGAATGGACATTTTAACTATGTTTATTCTTCCAATCCATGTACATGGAATGTCTTTCCATCTCCTTATGTCGTCATCCAATTCTCTCAGAAAGGCCTTGTAATTTTCATTATATAGGTCCTTCACTTCCTTAGTTAAATTTACCCCAAGGTATTTTATTCTTTTTGTTGCTATTGTGAATGGTATTGTATTCTTGAGTTCTTTTTCTGTTGGTTCATTACTGGAGTATAGAAATGCTACTGATTTATGCACATTGATTTTATACCCTGCAACTTTGCTGTAGTTGTTGATTACTTCTAACAGTTTTCCAATGGATTCTTTGGGGTTTTCTATATATAAGATCATGTCGTCTGCAAACAGCGAGAGTTTCACTTCTTGGCTCCCTATTTGGATTCCTTTTATTCCTTTTTCTTGCCTGATTGCTCTGGCCAGGACCTCCAGTACTATGTTAAATAAGAGTGGTGATAGAGGGCATCCTTGTCTTGTTCCTGTTTTCAGGGGGATGGGGTTCAGTTTTTGCCCATTGAGTATGATGTTGGCTATGGGTTTGTCGTATATGGCCTTTATTATGTTGAGGTAGTTTCCTTCTATGCCCATTTTGTTCAGAGTTTTTATCATAAATGGCTGTTGGATCTTGTCAAATGCCTTCTCTGCATCTATTGAGATGATCATGTGGTTTTTATTCCTCAGTTTGTTGATGTGGTGTATCATGTTGATTGATTTGTGGATGTTGAACCATCCCTGTGTCCCTGGTATGAATCCCACCTGATCCTGATGTATGATTCTTTTGATGAATTGCTGAATTCCGGTTGCCAAAATTTTGTTTAGAATTTTTGCATCTATGTTCATCAGTGATATTGGCCTGTAGTTCTCTTTTTTCGTGGTGTCCTTATCAGGTTTTGGTATCAGCGTGATGTTGGCCTCATAGAATGTGTTAGGAAGTTTTCCATCTTCCCTAATTTTTTGGAATAGCTTGAAAAGGATAGGTATTAAATCCTCTCTGAAAGTTTGGTAGAATTCCCCAGGAAAGCCATCTGGTTCTGGGGTTTTATTCTTTGGGATGTTTTTGATTGGTGTTTCAATCTCTTTCCTTGTGATTGGTCTGTTCAAATTGTCTGCCTCTTCTTGAGTGAGCTTTGGGAGATTGTAGGAGTCCAAGAATTTATCCATTTCCTCTAGGTTATCCATTCTGTTGGCAGATAGTTTTCTGTAGTATTCTCTTATAATCTGTTGTATTTCTGCAGAGTCTGTTGTTATTTCTCCTCGCTCATTTCTGATTTTGTTTATTTGAGCTTTCTCCCTTTTTTTCTTTGTAAGTCTGGCTAGTGGTTTGTCAATTTTATTTATCTTCTCAAAAAACCAGCTCTTTGTCTCATTGATCCTTTCCACTGCCTTTTTCGTTTCAATAGTATTTATTTCTGCTCTGATTTTTATTATTTCTCTCCTTCTGCTGAATTTGGGCTTCATTTGTTCTTTTTTCTCTAGTTCAGTTAGGTGTGCTTTAAGGTTGCTTATTTGGGATTTTTCTTGTTTGTTAAGATGTGCCTGTATTGTGATGAATTTTCCTCTTAATACAGCTTTTGCTGTATCCCATATGAGTTGGTATGGCATGCTATCTTTTTCATTTGTTTCCAGGTATTTTTTTATTTCTTCTTTAATTTCTTCAATGATCCATTGCTTGTTCAGTAGTGTGTTGTTTAGTCTCCACATCTTTGTGCCTTTCTCAGCTTTTTTCTTGTAATTAATTTCTAACCTTATAGCACTATGATCTGAGAAGATGCTTGTTATTATTTCAATTTTTTTAAATTTGTAGAGGCTTGCCTTGTTTCCCAACATATGGTCTATCCTAGAGAATGTTCCATGTGCACTTGAGAAGAATGTGTATTCAGCTCCTTCAGGGTGGAGTGATCTATATATGTCTATTAAGTCCAATTGTTTTAGTTTTTCATCCAGCTCCACTATTTCCTTGTTGATTTTCTGTCTGGATGATCTGTCCATTGATGTGAGTGGGGTGTTGAGGTCCCCTACAATTATTGTGTTGTTTTTAACATCTTCCTTTAGGTCTGTTAATAGTTGCTTTATGAATCTTGGTGCTCCTGTGTTGGGTGCATAGATATTTATAAGCGTTATTTCTTCTTGATGAAGTGTCCCTTTGATCATTATATATTGTCCCTCTGTGTCTCTCTTTACCTGTCTTATTTTGAAATCCACTTGGTCTGATATGAGAATTGCAACACCTGCCTTTTTTTCCTTGCTATTTGCTTGAAGTATTGTCCTCCACCCCTTCACCCTGAGTCTGTGTTTGTCCTTGGGGCTGAGGTGTGTTTCCTGGAGGCAACAAATTGTTGGATCTTGTTCTTTAATCCATTTTGCCACTCTGTGTCTTTTTATTGGAGAGTTCAATCCATTCACATTGAGAGTGATTATTGATGCATGTGGACTTAATGCTGTCAATCTGTCGCTCATTATCTTGTTTTCCTGTGTTTCTTTTCCTGTGTGCTTTAGACTACCCATTTAATACTGCAATTTCTTATGCTGGGTTTCTTAGATTTTTCCTTATCTATGATTTGTGACTCTGTTCTGTACTTTACTTTAGTGTCTACCTTGAAGTTTGTATTTAGAATCTCGTGTATAATATAGTCTATTCTCTGGTGGTCTCTTACTTACTCGACCAATACTGATTTAGACCCTTTGCTCTTCCCCTCCTAAATAATTATTTTCATTTTTTATTCCAACTCATCTTATTAATTTGTAGTTAGAGTGCTAAGATCGTCCTTGTTTTGGTAGTTTCCTTATTTTTACCCTAATGCTATAGTTGAATATTTGCTATCCTGTTCTGGTTCTATCCATCAGTCTCCCTAGTCTGTGGATTGTGTCCCCTTTCTCCCTTTTTTCTTTTTTCAAGTATGAGAGCCTTCTTGAGGATTTCTTGTAATGGAGGGCTTTTAGTTACAAATTCCCTTAACTTTTGTTTGTCTGGAAAAGATTTAATTTCTCCCTCATATCTGAAGGAAATTCTTGCTGGATAGAGTATTCTTGGCTGGAGGTTTTTATCCTTTAAAGTTTTGAATATATCACTCCATTCTCTCCTAGCTTGTAGGGTTTCTGTAGAGAAATCCACTGACAGTCTGATAGGGGCTCCTTTGTAGGTTATTCTCTTTTTTTTCTTACTTCCCTGAGTATTCTTTCCTTATCATTCCTATTTGCCAACTTTACTATTATGTGCCTTGCGGTGGGTCTTTTTACATTGACAAATCTAGGAGATCTAAAACCCTCCTCTACACACATTTCTCCATTGATCCCTAGATTTGGGAAGTTCTCTTCAATAATTTCGTTAAGCACACTTTCTGCTCCATTTTCCTTTTCCATATTCTCGGGAATTCCTATGATCCTTATGTTCTTACTCCTCATTGAATCCATTATCTCTCGGAGATTTTCCTCATTTTTTTTAATTCTTAGTTCTCTTTCGTCCTCTGTCTGGCACCATTCAGCCTGTCTGTCCTCGATTATGCTGATTTGCTCCTCTATTTTGTCTACACAGGCATTCAGGGAATCCGTATTCTGTTTTATCTGGTCCATTGTGTTTTTCATCTCAAGTAATTCTGTTTGATTCTTCTTTATGATTTCAATCTCTTTTGTGAAGTAACTCCAGAACTCGGCTTGTTTCTCTATCTTTCTCTCTACCTCATTGAGTTTTTTGATTATAGCCGCTCTGAATTCATTATCACTTAGTTTACCTAATTCCAAGTCCTCAGGACTTAATTCTGTGTTTTTATTGTTTTCCTTCTGGTCTGGGGCTTTTATAAATTGCTGGATGGTAGAGGAGCGGTTTTTTCTCATGGTGGTAGAATTCAGTTGCCGTTACAGCCTGTCGCCACTAGATGGGGGTCGAGAGCGGCGTGTTAGCTCTCCGCCTTGGGGCAAGATGGCTGCGCCCACTGGCTTTGTTAGGGGGGAGGGGCTGTTACACGCGCCGGTCTGGGTTCAGATCAGTTCTGTTCTCTGGTCTCCCAAGGCCCTTGATTTATAGGGTCCCCGCGGACGGAAGCTTTTCCCCCGTCAGCGGGTCTCCACTGAATCAGCAGCAGGAGTCCTGAATGATCCCCCGGTCTTGCGGCCCCTCCCCCGCTCCTTCCCGACCCGCGCCGCAGCTATCGCAGACTCGAGGGGAGGGAGCGATGTTCTCTCCTACCGTTCCAGCGCCTCCGAAGGTATAAAGCTAGGTTTATGATCTCCGCCTTCTTGGTATTGTAGGTCTCTAACGAGCTGGCATTATGTTTATTCTCTGAAATTCAGTTCTTCCAATCTTTTGTTGTATTTTGGAGGGGAGAGAATCCCGGGTCAGCTCACCCTGCCATTTTCCTCCGCCCCTCTCTCTCTGGGGACTTCTTAATGTACAGTGTTTTATTCTAAAAGAGGACCTTTGACCTCAGATAGTAGTATGCTTCGGAGGAAAAGGGATAGAGGCATAACAGCCATGAGCACAAATACGTATGTGCGTGTCTCTCCTCCTGTCCATTAGCACTTGTGACACACATTCCTTAAAACAAACCACTGATTCAATAATTGGAAATATGAATTATATCAATGAAAATTATATAATAAGCTGAAGATTTCTACAAGCCCAGCCAGAAAGTATAATACCTCAGCTAACTACATTCTCCTTTGGAATTTTATTCTGTTTTTTTGCTCAAAAATATTTTTAAGTTTATATTCCTAAAAGCAAAACAAAAGGTACTTATAGCAATACTAAAATGAGCAACTGCTTCTATTCATCTTTTTATGTGACAGTTTTGTCGAGATGTAATTCGCAAAGCATACAATTCACCCTTTAAAGTGCACAATTCAGCAGTTTTTAGTACATGCACAAAGCTGGGCAACCAACAGCACAATCAATTTTAGAACATTTTGATCACCCCAAAAAGAAACCCCATACTCGTTAGCAATCATTTCCCATTTCCCTCCAAACTCCCAGCCCTAGGAACTGTTACTCTTCTTTCCCTCTTTATAGATTTGCCTATTCTGGGCATTTCATATACATGGAATCATATGTGGCCTTTTGTTGCTGACTTCTTTCACTAGCATAATGCTTTCCAGGTTCATCCATGTTGTAGCATGTATGAGTACTTCATTCCTTTTTATTGCTGAATAATAATCATTTGTATGGTGTGCAGAAAAGCCTAAGATTGGCCGTCCTTAGAAAGTCCTCCTTGCAAGGTTGGCCTTCGGCCGGCATCTGGGAACTTGGATCTGGGAAGATTCCCACCGTTCCCTAACTGGTAAGAGTGGTTTACTCTGCCTTAACCGTTTGTACAAACAAAGTGCTTTATGCTGATCACCTCCTTTTCTTCAGGGAGTCTAGAATGTGGGCACATGTTTGGCACGGGGTACCCATATGACCAGCACCCCATTAAAACCTTAGGCACTGAGTCTCTAGTGAGCTTCCCCGGTAGACAACATTTCACATATTTTGTCACAGTTCATTGCTGGAGGATTGAAGCTCATCCTGTGTGACCCCACTAGGAGAAGACTCTTGGAACCTTGTGCCTGGTTTCTCCTGGCCTTCACCCTGTGCCTTTATCCTTTGCTGATTTTGTTCTGTATCCTATTGCTGTGATAAATTTTAACCCCAAGTGTAATTGTGTGCCAAGTTCTGTGGATCCTCCCAGTGAGTCATCAAGTGTAGGGGCCGTCTCGAGAACCCCTGACACATGGGAATATATCACCTTTTACTTATCCATTCATTAGTTGATGGACATTTGGGTTATTTCCACTTTTTGGCTATTTTGAATCATGCTGCTATGAGCATTCATGCACAGATTTTTGTGTAAACTTATGTTTTAATTTTTCTTGGTTATTGTTGTATAATAATTTGTCTGGCGTTTGTCCCCGGTTCCTGGGAAGAAGAATAAAAATTCTTGGAATTCTCCAAGTAATAAAAGTGTCTTTGTTTTTCACGAGCTCTTTGGATAACAAACGATTTTATGCTAAGAGGTGACTCATGGTGGACCTCTAGATGGCTTCAGGATGTGGCCTGACCATGTGATTAGAGGTTTGGGGCTTTGAGTAGTGTGCTACCAGCCCAACCTCTTGACCTCTAAGGAGGGGAGGGGGCCTGGAGATTGAATTCACTTACATGGCCAATAATTCAATCAATCGTGCCTTTTAATGAAATCCCAATAGAAATTCTGAACATTGAACCTCCATGGAGTTTCCTGGTTGATGAACACATCAGTGTGTCAAAAGCGTGACATGCCCTGAGAGGGCACAGAAGCTCTTGCACTTGGGATCCTCCTAGACCTCCCGTGACGAGTCTCTCATTGGGCTGGTTGTACTTGGTATCCTTTATAATAAAGCTATGGTCATAAGTATAGTGCTCTCCTGAGTCCTGTGAGTCATTCTAGTGAATTATCAAACCTGAGGGTGACATGGGAACTCCTGAATTTGTAGCCAGTGAGTCGGAAGTGCAGGTGGCCTGAGGACGTATGACCTCTCATCTGGTGTCTAAAGAAAGGGCAGTCTTGTTGGGGTCTATGTCTTTAACCTGTGGAGTCTAACAGTAGCTCTGGGTGGGTAGCATCAGAATTCTTTGCAGGACACGAGGTGTCTATCTAACAAGGAAATTCCTGGGCCACATGATTTCTATTCATTTTGTATGTGTTTTTCCCTGAGCAAAAATACTTTCATAAGATAAACCAAATTGAATGTCATGTTTGGTAAATATTCCAAGCCGTTTTTTTGTTCTTCAGAGACTCCAGAAATAAACTATTCCAACTCTCAACTTTTCAGATGAGGAAAACAAGGCCAGTGAGAGAAACAAGACCCAGAAATGTTGAAAATATAAAAGCAAATCTGTGCTTTTGATTGGCTGTTCAGAACTGTTCACACTGCGTTTTACTGCTATTTTTCAAGTATTATTAAAACTCAAATTTAATCAGAAATAGGCAAATTTACAAAAATTTGGCCAACTATTCCAACTCTTTTACTTGACAGATGAGAAAAAGAGGGCACAGCGGAATAAAGTGACAAGTTTACAGTGGTAAACCTGGGTCTATATTTATAAAACTTCATAAAAAAGAATATTAATGTAAATTTTTAAAAATACACAAAGAGTGTTGTTTAAAGTGCGTGTGTGTGTGTGAGTGTGTGTGTGGTGAGCTGGTCAGGAACGCTCCAAACCTGTGATTGCAGAGTGAGTTTCTCATAGATTTCTGTCTTCGATCTTCATACATAGCATATACCCAGAATCTGAAAAACTATTTCATACCTTAGCCTTCTGTACGAGCTACCTGTTGTGAAACTCAACATTATGGGCTTCTGTTCTTTGCTAAACTCATAGTAAAAACTTTCACAAAGCCATCAAGTTTCAAAAGTGTTGTCTATGATCAAACTTGTGATGGGTTAAGTTTTGGGGTATATAAAAGACATATACAATTCATGATCACCAAATGAGTGAAGGAGCAGAAGTTCTAGAAAGACCACTGTACTGGATATCAGGAGCTAAGGGTTTTAGTTCCAGCTCTGATACTTTGTCAGCGAACTTCAACAAGACATTTAGCTTCCTGGCCTCATTTTCCTATTCTGCAAAAGGAGAGGCTCAGACTTGGTCTCTAAGATCTCCTTTTTTCTTCTTCTTCTTCTTCTCCCCAAAGCCCCCAAGTACGTAGTTGTCTATTCTAGTTGTAGGTCCTTCGGGTTCTGCTATGTGGGATGCTGCCTCAGCTTGGCTTGATGAGCGGTGCTAGGTCCACACTCAGGATCTAAACTGTGAAATCCCGGGCTGCCAAAGCAGAGGGTGTGAACTTAACCACTCAGCCACAGGCGCAGCCCCTCTGAAATCTCTTCTGCTCTGACATTTTTTGCTTCTTTATGTCACATGACCTCTAGCACATTCACACAGTGAAGATTTTTCTGCTTTCTTTTCTTAGGATTTGAATTTTGGCTTCAAATATCTCTTTACTTCCTGCAACTCATTTCTTCCTTTTGGGTTCAATTTTCTTCCCCATAAAGCTGAGTTAACCACATTAATATCTGAAAAGAGTGGACTTTAAGGGATAAGAGGGAACAGTATGAGGGGGTTGTTGAGGCCCAGGGCAGGCCACCCCAAATATCCCACAATAGCATATTGATTATTTTAAATTAAAGTTACTTGTTTTGACTTAGTAAAGTCCAATACATATGTATTAAATTGATTTTTCTCTTGTTAATTGGGTCTTGTGTGAATTTTATTACTGGTCCAGCCATAAAAACTTAAGAGGCGGGTAGAGGGGGAAATTTCCCTAAATTCGACAGTTTTGGTGAGCCAGGCAGGAAAATCACCAGCTAGCAAACTGCTTTCTCCTTGAGGCTGCTGCAGCTAAGAGATCCTAGGACATCTGACACAGAAGCCAGCAAAAAGGTAAACTTTCTTACCATGTCAGCCTCCCAGATCTCTGTCTGCAGGGTCTGGTGGGAATGAAAGTGATGAGTTTCCTTTTTCTTCCTCTCTCTTTCTAAATTTACATTAGCAGGAGAAAATATTTATAAAACTAGTTTTTGGGCAAGTGACTCTGGTAAAGATTTGGGTCAATTACTCTTGTTTTCTGTTGATCGCATTCCTCCCAGAGATGGTCATTGTTTTCTTTTGTCTCTGCTAGCCAGAGGATGCACGTGCATCTGGCGGGCAGCCAAGTAGGCTGTGGATCCAAGCTTAGGGAATCTAAAAAAATTGGGTGAACTTTTGGCGTGCTAAGTCACCCTATTCTGTTCAAAAGAAGGGGAAACACAGGATTCCCTGCTGTTTAAAAAGCACTTTTTACTTTCTTAGGCTAAATCTGGAAGTGAATTTTTTGGATCTTAGGAGGCCTGCATCCTTTGCACCTTCTTTTGGGGACGCCTCTTGCATCCATGGTTAAGCCATAAAAAGGCTTATTGGTTGGAGTCACTATCAAGATTCTACTCATCAACGGACAGATGATGGATCCTTTGAACTGGAAAAACTAAAACGGAAAACCCTTTTAGCAAGCTCTCATATTGGTATAACAGCTTGCTGTTAAGACTCCCTTGATAAGATGGAAGGAAAGAAATTAGAACAAAAATCAAAGTCCATACAGATCGTTCCTATTTGCCTTCAGATCTTTGATAGTATTGTGAAAAATGAGGACAATGGAAGTATAATTGTCCAGCATTTAAGAAGAAAAAGAGAAAAAATATAATATAACAGCTGGACTTAGGGACTCCCTAACAAGATGAGAGAACAAAAATTTAGACTTACACAAAAATACATTGTAAAAACTCCTTCTTAAAATCCAGCCCCATCTGCCTATGTTAGCTTCCATTTTTCCTACAAGGTTTACAGAGGGCACTCCTGCCTAATCTCTAAGAGCATACAGGTTACTCATGTAAATACTGAAGCCAGAAAATGAGTTTGGCAGAAATACCAGGCAATAGGACAGGCAATAGGGCTCACTTTGCTGGGCTCTATAATCAGGCTCTGTCAGCTTCAGACCTTCCTTTGCAATATCTTTTACAAATATAACCTAGAAGCCCCTCCCAGGAATTTGTGTACCCTGGACAACAGCCCTTTTACCTCCACTCAACAGCCATTCTGTAATGCTCAGTCAAGAGAGGAAAATAAAATTTCTCATTGTCCCTTCAGACCCATTGGTTTTTGACCCTTTCTCTCCCAGGGATAGCTATTGCATTCTTGCTTTTCTCATTTTGTGTCCTAGGGGCTTGGTTGTTCTTCTCAATAGTAAGAGCTAAGTTTTGCTAACAGCTGTGTAACTCTCTGTATTTGCCTTTAAAATCTTTTATTACCACTTTGGTTAAATAGATAACTAAGTACTGTTTCACAGTGACCTCTGATCCTATATGACCAGTGTTTTAAAACCTGTTTGATATTTTTGACAAACTTCCCAAAATCAAATTCTAAATGAAGTCTTTTGACCTCAACTAACTGGAACATTTCAAAGGAAGTGTTCTCTCTCCTTGTAAAGAGGAAAATATTAAACTAATTGGGTTTATTTGACATGTTAAATTACATGGGAAGCATTGTCAAATAAGGAATAACATTAAGCCTTCCTTATGTTGTATCTGTATATGTGAGATATCATCTGGAAATTACGAGAAATTCCTAAAAATCTAATATGTCCTAGTATAACATTATCAGTCATAATTATACTTATCTCAAAATGTTGTATGTCACAGAAATAACCACATTTCTTTGTCAATTGCATTATAATGAACCATTTTTAAGTCTTTTGTCATTTATAGTTACTCTGATGCTTTTGCAAAAATGCTTCATAGAAAAGAAACTCATAAAACTGAACAGAGGTCTCTGTCATCAAAATTGAGGCCCACACTAAAGGGATTGAATCTGAGTGTCAGGCAAATGCCCTGGGTAATTTTTTTTTTTGAGGAAGATTAGCCCTGAGTTAACTACTGCCAATCCTCCTCTTTTTGCTGAGGAAGACTGGCCTTGAGCTAACATCCATGCCCATCTTCCTCTAGTTTTTTATACATGGGACGCCTACCACAGCATGGCTTTTGCCAAGCGGTGCCATGTCCCCATCCAGGATCTGAACCGGCGAACCCCGGGCTTCCAAGAAGCAGAACGTGGGAACTTAACTGCTGCAATACCGGGCCAGCCCTGCCCTGGGTAATTTTTGTGCAAAGGCAGTAGCAAGGGAATCTATAAAGATTGTGACTTATGTGGATGAAGTCAATTCTGCTTCTGCAAAAAAGAAAAAGACCTGTTATTGCCAGACTTTTGCCATCCTGATGTCCTTGTAACATGACAGCAGTCTGCTCCTAAATCAGAGAAATTAAGATGGGTAAACAGGGGCCGGACCTGTCACCGAGTGGTTAAGTTTGTGTACTCCACTTTGGCGGCCTGGGGTTTGCCGGTTTGGATCCTGGGCGCAGACCTACACACTGTTCATTAGGCCATGCTGTGGTAGCATCCTACATAGAAGAACTAGAATTACTTGCAACTAGGATATACAACTATGTGCTGGGGCATTGGGGAGGAAAAAAAAGAGGAAGAATGGCAACAGATGTTAGCTCAGGACCAATCTTCCTCACCCCCCCCCCAAAAAAGATGGGTAAACAATGGCTATAAATTAAACAAACAGTTGGGGCTATGGGAAGCCCAAGATGGCTATTTGGTTCTTCCTGGATCCCTGGCAAACCCCATTTTTCAATTTTTGCATTCCTTCATCCACCATAGGAAAAAGTTTTTTGTCCCCAGAGACCTCAGAACTCCTCCCTCTGGGTCCTTTGAGCACCTTCAGCTGGACTTCATTTAACTGCTACTTAGTATGGATTATCAATATGTTCTTATTATTGAATGTATGTTTTCCAGATGAATTAAAGCCTTCCCTTGCCACAAAGCTGATGCTCTCACAGTGGCAAAGAAACTGTTAGAAAATGTGTTTCCCACTTGGGCATACCTTCCAAGTCTCCAGTTATCAAAGCACCCACTTCACAGCGCAAAGCATATGAGCCTTAACACAAAATTTGCAAACTTTTTGGAATTATCACTGTCCTTATCACCCTCAATCATCAAGGAAGTTTGAGAGAACTCATGGAAAAAGTGGATTCATGCAGAACAAGAAATAATTAGATGAGACTAAATGAACTGATGAGGATGATTATAATTTTTATGACTTTTTTCCTGAACTATTACTGTTTTTTTAATCTTTTATTTTTCTAGATTTAAGGAAAGCTTTTTTCCTTTTCTCTTGAGCTATCTGTGACTTACAACAATTTTGTGAATTATACCTTCATAAGTGGAATTGAAACAATTACTTTTTCTCCCTACCTGATCCCTCCGGTATTCAGAAACTCTCAGTGAGTATGCTTATTCATGATAATATATTTATTTGCATAAGTTCTATAAGAATCCGTACTCCTTGTAACAGGACACAATTGGGAACATTGGTTATATTACCAAGGCATTGACCAGAATGACATGTTTGGGAGAGACATGCATAAACTCAGATATGACCAAACAGCTATACGGAACTAAGGTTGACTCTATGAAGCCAATAAAGCCCCTTGGAGAAACAGCCTAGTAACTTATTTACAGGGTTCCCAACAGCCTAACCAGGTGAGAAAGAAGGTCACTTCCTGGCAGGTGCAAGAACCTCAAGATATGTTTGGAACCTCAAGAAGAGAGAAATTCACCCAAATCTGTAGGGATTGCAGGTGGAATGTGATGGCAAGTATTTGACTTGGCTTCTTAGCCTTGAGTGGCTATTAAAAGTTCAATCAGGAGATTCCTTGTAAAAAGTTCTAACAACGCAAATTTGAAAGACCCTAGATGATCAATTGCTATTCTTGTTGTACTTAAGTAAATAACTAAACCAAGTTTATTGAAACTAGACTTATTTTGCAAATAAATAGGCCTAATTTGACTATCTTTGGCAAAAAAAAAAAGGTGATTTTAGAGAAAAAAATTGTTGCAGTAAAAACTACAATACACACTTGTGGATGTTAGATTCTAGTGCTGTTAATTTTTCTTGAAGTTTTGTTACTTACCTAGAAACTGGACTGGCTCCTAAATTCTTCTAGTTTCCTCCAGTATCAGGCTACAACTCTTCAAACTAATGTTTCCAATTTTTCTCCCACCTTTGACTTGAAATCATTGAGAACTAAAGCTACCTTTTTCCCTGAAGCCCTGCAAACTGAAGCTAAACAACTTGACATAAACTTAAGAGAGATCACCATAACAGCCCATATTTAGACAATTTTTGTGTCTGTTGCTATGCAAGCTACTCAGAAAGTTTACCTGAACACCCAATGACATCATCAGAGACATTTCAAACCTCAAAATATGCTTCGGCCCTGACACCTAGAAATGTTCTTGACTGCTTGGCCTCTAAGCTCAGAAACTGGATTATAATTTGCTCCCATCATTAACCTTTGTTTTTCTTCTATTTCCATAGAAATGCTTCTTATTAAATACTTGATTGCTTTCACCATAGACCTAACTTTGGGAACCCACCTGCAAGACCCACATCCTGAAATGAGACAGAAACTCTTTAACTGAACTGATACATTTTCAAGACTAAAAGATCTGTGGGCCAGCCCTGTGGTCGAGTGGTTAAGTTCATGTGCTCCACTGTGGCGGCCCAGGGTTTCACTGGTTTGGGTCCTGGGCACAGACATGGCACCACTCATTAGGCCATGCTGAGGTGGCATCCCACATGCCGCAACTAGAAGGACCCACAACTAAAATATACAACTATATACTGGAGGTATTTGGGAAGAAAAAGCAATAAAAAAAAAAAAAAGATTGGCAACAGTTGTTAGCTCCGGTGCCAGTCTTTTAAAAAAAACACTAAAAGATTAATTCAATGAAATAATGGAACAATCTACCATGTCAACTTATTTTTGTTTTTATTTTTTTGGTGAGGAAGATTGGCCCTAACCTAACATCTGTGCCAATCTTCCTCTATTTTGTATATGGGACGCCCCCAAAGCACGGCTTGATGAGTAGTATGTAGGTCCATGCCCAGGATCGGAACCCACGAACCCTGGGCCACCAAAGCGGAGCACACAAACTTAACCACTATGTCACTGGGCCATCCCCTTACCAGGTCAACTGTTAATATGTGAAACTTCCAGAGAAGTTTCAGAGGTGGGAACTGTTGGGGCCCAGGCTAGGCTACCCCAAACTATCCCACAATGGCATATTGGTTATCTTGAATTAAAGTTACTTGTTTCACGTTAGTAAAGTTTTGGCCCTCCTCTCTTTGTTCCCCCTGAAAGCAGGAAATAAATCTCCCTGCACCAGGAGATAGAGACATCCTTATCACCAGACCTAGGGAATTCAGGGTTGAGAAGCCTGTGTAAACAAACTTTGTTACTTTTTACTAATTTACTACCTCAAGCCTAAACTCTGCTCAAATTTCTCACTAATTACATAGCCTCAACCTAAGTTTCTTTGACCTGTCACAAATTTATTGTTTCTTTGTATAAAAAGATATATAAACTCTCTGCTTTGTTCCCTCTCAGAGCACTATTTGTTATTTTATTTTGTTTTATTTTATTTGGTGAGGAAGATTGGCCCTAGGCTAACATCTGTGGCCAATCTTCCTCTGCTTTGAATGTGGGATGCTGCCGCAACACGGATTGATGAGCAGTGTGTAGGTCCACGCCCATGATCCGAACCTGTGAACCCTGGGCCGCTGAAGTGGAGGGTGCAAACTTTACTACAGTGCCACCAGGCTGGTGCCAGAGCACCACTTTTTTATGATGATCTCCCACACATATGTATTAAATTGGCTTTTCTCCTGTTAATCTGGTCTTGTGTCAATTTTATTATTAGTCCAGCCATAAGAACTCTAGAGGGTAGAAGGAGGAATTTCCTCCTATGTGACTGGGTTCAGGGCATTTACCCCAGAATGTGCCAGTTTGGCATGTGGCTTACTTCAAGCCAAGGCAATCAAGGCCCAGTAGACTCAGGAAGATATCTTTACCTGGACTTAACTACCTAAAAGAATTTAGATAGGGGGCCGGTACCAGGAAGAGAGTTATTACCAGAGACACCTTTTTATATCAGAAAGACTTATCCACATGGCATGGCAAATATTTGCTTACCAACCATTTTTTCTTCCCATCTTCCTATGAATTGTTCCCTTCCCCTTTGAAGCCCCTGACTCCTACCCACTTCTCCTGAGTTCAGGAGGGTATATAAGCCTCAATTGCCTAAGTGCCTTTCAGTCTCATGTCTTTATGGGGCTCTTGTACATATGAAATTTTTTGTTTTTCCCCTATCAAAAACATAGGAGAAAATCTTTGGGAACTAGGCCCAAGAAAAGACTTCTTAGACTTGATACCAAAAGCACAATTCATAAAAGGAAAAATTGATAAGTTGTACTGCATCAAAATTAAAGCTTATGTTCTGGGAAAGCTCCTGTGAAGAGGATGAAAAGATAAGATGTAAGCTTGGAGAAAATATTTGCAAGTCACACCAAAGAAAAAGGACTATTGGGCCAGCCCAGGGGTGCAGCAGTTAAGTTTGCATGTTCTGCTTCGGCGGCCTGGAGTTTGCCAATTTGGATCCTGGGTCCAGACCCACACACTGCTTGTCAAGCCACGCTGTGGCAGGCGTCCCACATATAAAGCAGAGGAAGATGGGCACTGATGTTAGCTCAGGGTGTCTTCCTCAGCAAAAAGAGGAGGATTGGCAGCAGATGTTAGCTCAGGGCTAATCGTCCTCAAAAAAAAAGAAAGAAAGACAAAGGACTAGTATTTGGAATATATAAAGACCACTCAAAATTCAATCATAAAAAAATTAACAGTTAAAGTAGAAGATGAGTGAAAGACAGTGTTGTTATGATTTATAATACTAAATATATGGGGCTAGCCTAGTGGTGTAGTGGTTAAGTTTGCGCACTCTGCTTCAGCGGCCCGGGGTCCATGGGTTCGGGTCCCAGGCCCAAACCTATGCACTGCTCTTCAAGCCATGCTGTGGAGGCATCCTGCATAGAAAACAGAGGAAGATTGGCACAGATACTAGCTCAGGGCCAGTCTTCCTCACCAAAAAAAATCCAACAACAACAACAAAAAACTAAATATATTTTTGGTCTTGATTACTTCCTGGCACAGAGCTCTCAAAGACCTTGTAATTTCCTAAGTGATTAGAGCAATAGGGGCATCTTTTGTTATAATAATTTTTATTTTTGTCCTCAGTTTCTGAAATAGCTTCAGAGCAATACAGGGGAAATGTGTGTCTTTTGCTATTCATAAAAATCCCCTTTCAACCACACCCATATGTTAATAAGTGATTTTTGGAAAGTCCCTAGATAACCACATGATGGGCCTGGTTGCCAGGGGAACCAACCATGTGATTAGAGGGTTGGAACTTTCACACTCCACCTCCTGACCTCCAAGGAAGAGAGAGGGACTGGAGGTTGATTTAATTACCAATGGTCAATGATTTAATCAGCCATGCCTACATTAGAAGGCCTCCATAAAAACCCAAAAGGTCAATGTTTGGGGAGCTTCTGAGTTGGTGAAAACATAGAGGTACTGGTGATGAGGATCAAGCCTGCCCCAGGGAGAAAAGCCCAAGGCATCCTGCCCTGCATACCCATCTCTATCATCCAGGAAGCATAGGACGTCCTGACTTGATCCAATCTTGATCCAATTCGTATCCAAAGTTATAGGATCATCCAATAAGCAGACCTTGCCTGCACTGATATCATTTTAACGACTTTTTTACTTAATCATTCCTTTGTCTTGTAAAGAAATAACTCATATACCTATGCCTTACAAATTTAGCCCTACCCTCAACCCATGTTTGTAGCTCTTCACTGCCCATGGGGTCCTGTCCCCATGCTGCAGTTCTTCCCTCCCCATGGGGCCTGTCCCCATGCTACTCCATGCTATTCTCTGAATAAAGGAGCACTACCACCAGACCTTGAGAGTCCAAGAAATCTTTCTTTCTACTCCTTGGCTTGCCAAGCCCACATCACTGGGAGGGTGGTGCATCCAGAGAGGGCATGGAAGCTTTGTGACCCTTCTCCCACACTTTGCCCTATGCGTATCTTCCATCTGACTGTTCCTGAGTTGTAGTCTATTATGATAAACTGATGATCCAGTAAGCAAACTGTTCCTGAGTTCTGTGAGCCCCTCTAGCAAATTAGTGGAGCCTGAGGAGGGAGTTGTGGGAACTTCTGATTTACAGCTGGTTGGTTAGAAGCACAAGTAAAGACTTGGACTTGCAGCTCTGAGCCCTTAACCCGTGAGATCTGGTGCTATCTTCAGGTAGACAGTATCAGAATTGAGTTAAGTTGTAGGCCAACCAGCTGCTGTTGGGAGAATCTGAGAATTGCTTGCTGTTGGGGAAAAAGCCACACATATCTGGTCACAGAGGGCATTGTGAATGTGAGTAAAGGAGAAAACAGAGTGCTTTCCTTTAGAGTTAGTGTCAGAAGTGTTGTGAAGTGGAGTGTTCTTAGTGTGAGTGTAGTGGTAGCAGAGTAGAGGAGAAACACAAGGAGAGTTTTTCCTCGTCAGCATGTGTAGGCATTTCACTGAAGGGGATATACAGAAGGCAAATAAGCACATGAAAAGATGTTCAACATCACTAACCACCAGGAAATGCAAATTAAAATCACAATGAAATAGCACTACACATCTATCAGAATGGCTGAAACAAAAGATAGTGATAATACCAAATGCTGGTGAGGATGCAGAAAAAGTGTACCATCAGACATTGCTGGTGGGAATGTAAAATAGTACAGCCACTCTGGAAAACAGTTAGGCAGGTTCCTATAAAACAAAACATGCAATTACCATTTGACCCAGCAATTAAACTCTTGGGCATTTATTCTAAAGAAATTAAAATTTATGTTCATACAAAAATCTGTACATGCACGGTCGCAGCAGTTTACTTAGAATAGCCCCAAACTGGAAGATGTCCTTCAACAGCTGAATGGTTTAAACAAATTAGTGCATCCATATCGTGGAACACTGCTCAACAATAAAAAGGAACAAACTATTGATACATACAACAAGCTGGAGATGGATCTCTGGGGAATTTGCTGAGTGAAAAAAAAATCCCAAAAGGTTGCAGACAGTGTGATTCTTTTATGTAATATTTCAAAACGACAAAACTTTAGAAATAGAGAGCAGCTTAGTGATTCAGGGATTAATTGATGGGAGGTGGGTATATTCTGAAGGGGCAGCACCAAGTGCTGGAACTGTCTATGTCTTGACTACGGTGGTGGGTACACCAACCTACATATGTGGTAAAATTGCATAATGTACACAAAGTAAAGTTGGGTAAATGTGAAGAAGATTTGCAGATTGTATTAATGTCAATTTCCTGGTTGTGATTTATACTGCAGTTTTTGCAAAATGTTACCACTGAAGGAAACTGAGTAAAATGTGCATGAAATCTTTCTCTGTAATTTCTTACAACTGTGTGTGAATCTACAGTATCTCAATAAAAAATTCAAATAAAGAGGGGCTGGCCCCGTGGCCGAGTGGTTAAGTTCGCGCGCTACGCTGCAGGCGGCCCAGTGCTTCGTTGGTTCGAATCCTGGGCGCGGACATGGCACTGCTCATCAAACCACGCTGAGGCGGCGTCCCACATACCACAACTAGAAGGACCCACAACGAAGAATACACAACTATGTACCGGGGGGCTTTGGGGAGAAAAAGGAAAAATAAAATCTTTAAAAAAAAAAAAAAAAAAAAAAAAAAAAATTCAAATAAAGAAAAAACGTTTGGTGGAATTGCTATTACGATTCTCAGGGTGCAAATCTTATTGAAATAGGCGATTAATCTGAAAAAAAAAAACTACTACTCTTCTGTAGCAAATAAATAAATTTATATTATACAATCAGCCTTTCAGCTTTTAATTCTTTATGTAATATTAGACATTCAATCACCTGGGCTCAGAGCTGTGACATGGAAAATTTTACAAAATATCCTAGAACATTTTCTATCCAAGAGATTAAGAAACCACTGAAGAGGGGCCGGCCCTGTGGCCGAGTGGTCAAGTTCACACGCTCTGCTTCGACAGCCCAGGGTTTTGCCAGTTCGTATGCTTGATACGGACATGGCACCGCTCATGAAGCCATACTGAGGCAGTGTCCCACATGCCACAACTAGAAGGACCCACAACTAAAAAAATACACAACTATGTACTGGGGGGCTTTGGAGAGAGAGAGGAAAAATAAAACCTTTAAAAAAAATTAAAAGAAAGAAACCACTGAAGAAACTTCCCCAGTATAAGTAAAGACTGAAAACGGTGGAAGGATGTGAGTAACTTTAAAAAACCAAAACCAGAGGCTGGCCCAGTGGTGCAGCAGTTAAGTTTGCACGCTCCACTTTGGCGGCTGGGGGTTCGCCCGTTCCAATCGTGGGTGCGGATATGGCACCGCTGGTCAAGCCATGCTGTGGCAGGCATCCCACATATAAAGTAGAGGAAGACAGGCACAGAGGTTACTCAGGGCCAGTTTTCTTCAGCAAAAAAGAAGAGGATTGGCGGCAGATGTTAGCTCAGGGCTAATCTTCCTCAAAAAAAAAAAAAAAAAGCAAAAAAGCAAAAAACCAAAACCAATATGTCTTTACTGATCAACTTAGATGATTGCTTCCTACAGACTAACAGCCTGGCAGCTAGTGGGCCATGGTGAAATTCTGATCATACACTCTACTAAGTGATTACAAACCACATTGATTAAAAAAAAGTTATAAAAAGTGATTTGTAATAATAAGAGAAGAGAACCAAGGACAAATCTTGGAGAATAGTAGATTCTCCAAGAGAAGAGGACAGACCAGAAGATCTTAGTGGCAGAATTCAAGAAGCGGTACCACTCCGAAGTTTATACATCTATTTTTGTAGAGTCAGAGTGGGTTAGGAGTAGAATGAAGAGGACTTTTTCTTTTTCACTCTATATACTTCTGTTTGTCTTGATTTTTAGGGTAAAACTATATTCATGTATTACTTGTGTACTTTAATATTACTTGGAAGTAAAAATAAGAATACAGTATGAAATAAAATAATGAAGCTCTGCAAGTGGTAGACAGTGCGAGGATACTGGCTCCTAGACCCAAAAAGAAGAGCTGTTAGACTGTTAGACTCTGTGCTAGGCCTGTCGTGCCGATTGTCTCACAAGAGGCCGTAATGAACTGCTTTGTTAACCATATGATGTTTGGCAACTTCCTGAGGAAGAGCCTGGGGCCAGCCTCGGTCTCTGCTGTGGCCAGGGAGAGGTATGTCGTCTTCCTGGAGTATCTTGCTGGAAAGTGATACCAGTCTACAGTTTCCCCACAGTTGACAATCACTATCTGCTTTTACTAATTTGTGGGGAAGGTCATCCATCTCTTGCAGAAGAGACCTAGGATGTACATTAAGGGACTCTGAAGTGCTAGGTCAGAAGATGGAGTACTCAGGCATTCTCAACAGTGTTTTCAATAGAAGGTTGGCAAGGGGAAGGAAGAAGAATGATATGGTATGCAGATGCTTAGCTGCATAGAATGTGGTTTCCTGAGTCACATCTTTGGATACTGAAAACTAGTATCTCGCCTAGGAATAGAGTTCATCCTTAAAGGACTAGGAGAAAACAGGTTCCCCTGGAAATATGCCAAAATGATCAAGAGGGCTTTAATTAAATGTTGAAGAAGAGGGGGGAAAATCCAGATAATGCTAAATCTATATATGATGGAAGGCAGCTGAAATGACAGAATGATAATGAACAGAAATCTGAAGTCTTAAAGTTATCAACATGAGATGGTATTTGAAGCTCTGAGTATAGATGAGAACTCTCTATTCTCTTCTTGGCTATCTCCTGAAAACTACTGTGTGATTGCTTGGCTGTTTTTTGTTGGTTTCAGCTTTGAGGTCTTCCATAGTCAGTGAGGCCAATGCTCAGAAGACAGAGATGGGAATGAAGGGGGCTGGCAAGCCTTCCAAAAAGGGCCCACAGGCTGGCAGTACCCACCACAGGCCGAGGCCTAGTTTTCAGATTTCTAGGTACAGATTCTGCCACTGTACAAACACACAAGCCACTGTAAAAATCAAAACGCCAATTTATTAATTTATCTATGTACAATTTTAGGGACAAAGGAAGGTTTTGTTTCCAGCGGCCTGAACACTTACAGCTGCCAGGAAGGATAACACTTTCCTCATATGAGGGTAACTATGGGGCTGAATTATTAATCAAAGGGTGATTGACTCAGAATAAATCCAAGAAAAGGGTGAATATTAATCTGAGGGATGCAGGAAATGGTAAAGTCTGACTATTTCCAACCCTACAAAAGAGAACTTCTCTCTAGTGATAAAAATAGCCATATTCACTAAATTAGAAATTTTTTTGGAATTCCAAACTGGAGGGCACTAAAGAGTCACTGCAGTGTTATTTTCATAGTATATCTATTCAATAGAATATTGGACAGTCATTACAATTTTAGCTATGAAGTTTACACAGCAACATAGGAAATACAGATGGCATTATATCTGATGGAAAAAGCAGGACATACAATTATATTTTACACTCTAATTCCACTGTTTTTTCTTTGAGGAAGATTAGCCCTGAGCTAACTGCTGCCGCCAATCCTCCTCTTTTCGCTGAGGAAGCCTGGCCCTGAGCTAACATCCGTGTCCATCCTCCTCTATTTTATATGTGGGACGCCTACCACAGCATGGCTTGCCAAGAAGTGCCATGTCCACACCTGGGATCCGAACTGGGGAACCCCAGGCTGCTGAGAAGTAGAACATGAACACTTAACTGCTGTGCCACGGCCAGCCCCTAATTCCACTGTTTAAAAGCAACCACATTGGGGCTGGCCCCGTGGCTGAGTGGTTAAGTTCCTGCGCTCTGCTGCAAGCGGCCCAGTGTTTCGTTGGTTCGAATCCTGGGTGCTGACATGGCACTGCTCATCAAGCCATGCTGAGGCAGCGTCCCACATGCCACAACTAGAAGGACCCACAACAAAGAATATACAACTATATACCGGGGGGCTTTGGGGAGAAAAGAAAATAAATTAAAAAAAATAAAAGCAACCACATAAGGGAAAGAAACTGACACCAAACATCAAAATGCTCAGAGTGGTTCTAATAGGAAGGTAATCTTATAAGTGATTTGTCTCTATTATCATTGCTTTTCAAATTGAAAAAGTTTTCTCATGACTAAAAAAAATTTACAGCTGGATTGTATGTAGTGATTCCTGCTTTTTTCTTTCCAGGTCTCCCAAGAGTCTGCATGGAGTCACTAAGTAATCATCCAGCCTCATGTCACTTCCTTTTTGTTTTTTCCTGACAGAACTGGTTATTATACTAAATTAGTAAAATGCTGTAGAAGCAGTATATCCTGATCTCAGCATAGCATTTAAAGTATCTTTGCTCTTGACCAAGGTTCTTTGGGTTACCGTAATAGAAATCTACTCAGATTTGTTCATGGAAAGTGTGAATCTAGGGGAACCAGGAGCATTGCATACAACCCAAGGGAGGAAGTTCAGCTGAGGACGGAAGTCAGTGACTGGTATGTCATCAAGAACCAAGGCAGGGGCCGGCCCAGTGGCGCAGCGGTGAAGTTCTCACGTTCCGCTTCGGCGGCCCCACGTTCGCCCGTTCGGATCCTGGCTGCGGACATGGCACCGCTTGGCACGCCATGCTGTGGCAGGCATCCCACGTATAAAGTAGAGGAAGCTGGGTGTGGATGTTAGCTCAGGGCCACTCTTCCTCAGCAAAAAGAGGAGGATTGGCAGCAGATGTTAGCTTAGGGCTGATCTTCCTAAAAAAAAAAAAAAAAGAACCAAGGGAGATACCATCTGTCTTGTCACAACCACATGGTCTCTGGTTCTTTCTACATATCTGCTTCATTCTCTCTCTCTCCCCCTTCACACTCAAACCTATGTTCTCAGCTTCTCTAATCCACATGATGCAAAAAGCCTGCTCAGTCCTATAATCAAATTTCCTCCCAGCTCTAGCCCTCTGGCCAACTGCTTAGAGACCCAGTATCCCAATTTCAATTCCCAGGACAGAAAAGTCAATTGATCAGCTTGGGTCAGGTGTCCACCCTGGACTTGGCTTTGGCAGTGGAGGTGGGAGTGGGGTCACGTAATATACATTTGGCTTCAAAGGGGCCACCCTTGTTTGGGGGAAGAGTTCAGAGAAAGGAGTCATGGCTTGGCAGGCAACTCAAGAGGTATTTACTACCTGGGTTTCTCATGAGTCCTCAGAGTCAAGGTGGGGAAATGGGAGTTGGCTGAACACACAAAAAGATAGACTGTAACTGCCTAAATGACCACAGCCACAGGAGATAAATCAATGACATCCTGCAGAAGGTTTCTAGAGGGAGTAACTTTCAAATCTTAAAAGTAGATCTCCAGTAGCATCCAGGAAGCCTCTGTGTGGCCTCTGTCCTGATCAACATTTTTTCATTAAAGTCTTGGATTCTTTGGGCCTCATGAATTTGTGCTTCCACTTTCCCTAATATCCTCAAATCTTCTCTATTTCCACCTCTGGCCACACTCTTAGCTAATGACAGACTTCTTAGCTGGCAGAGAAAGATAGAAGGAATCAGGACTGTTAAATAAAAATTTGATAGAGTAAATTTAAAGATCAAATTGGCTTTATTAAATGATTCATGAATTGGGTAGCATCCCATCCAGCAATAGAAAGGAGCTCCATCGAGCTGCAGAAAAGGAAGGGTTTTTAAAGGCAGAGAGGGAGTAATAAAAGGAAATTATTAGCAAAGAATGCATTGTTTTACGGGGCTGGCCCATGGTGCAGCGGTTAAGTTTGCATGTTCTGCTTCTCGGTGGCCCGGGGTTCGCCGGTTTGGATCCTGGGTGCGGACATGGCACCACTTAGCAAAAGCCATGCTGTGGCAGGCATCCCACATATAAAGTAGAGGAAGATGGGCATGGATGTTAGCTCAGGGCCAGTCTTCCTCAGCAAAAAGAGGAGAATTGGCAGTAGTTAACTCAGGGCTAATCTTCCTCATAAAAAAAAAAAAAAGAGAGACAAATGCATTGTTTTAGACAAGATCTCCCTCCAAGGGAAGAATGGAAGAAGTCTTTCAGTGGATTACCTCCTAGTGCCGACCAGGAAATTCCAGGTTGGCTGGTTAAAGGCCACATTCCTGGGAAGGTTGAAACACAATTAGGTTAAAGATTAAGTCTTGGTTTGCACTGCGGGGCCTAACATAAGTGACTCCATTTGGGGCCTATTGATTCTTTTTTAACAGAACTAATTATCTGTTTGTCACCAAACCTACAGATTGACCTACATCTGACCACCAGCCTTCCTTTCCTCCTGTGCTATGGATGAATTGTCTCTGCTCCACCATGTACACTGGATCCCATCTACTCTCACCTACTTAAGAACTTGGCTTCTCCAATTATTGCCCTATTTCCACCCTACATCACTAATTTTTGTCTTCCTACTGGATTATTACTATCATCATACAACCACGGCATAATACTGACGAAAAAAATCAGCCCCCACAACTAGAGCTATATGTCACCTAGACTGCCAGTTAGCCGTAAAGTTAAACTCTCAGCAGATCGAAAAAACTTTTATGTTTCAGTCCCCTTGAGCAAATACTGTATCCCCTTTAAGAAATGTTTTAGCAGTCTTTACAAATAGCTTTCCAAATTTCTTAAACTATGGTCAACACCATAGAATATTATGCAATGTACTTTTTCCATTGGGGTCTTCCAGGATTTGAGTCTAGTTATTGGTCTAGAAGCAATGAAATGAGAGATGATAGGTCTGGGTCTTGAGGAGAATCAACATTCCTCTGCAAAGCAACTACTTCAGGACAGGCCATCAGAGGTTCTTCAGGCAAGAGGAGGCCAATCTGCAGACAGTAGATGGACGAGATTCTGATTGCTGCTGTAACAAATGACCACAAATGCAGGCACTTCCAACAACACAAATTCATTATCTTACAGTTCTGGAGGTCCCGTTGGGCTGGATTAAGGTGTTAGCAGGACTGCATTTCTTGTGAAGCCTTTAGGCAAGAATTTCTTTCCTTGCCTTTGCCAGCCTCTAGATCTCACATGCATTTCTTGGCATGTGGCCCCCTTCCCCTGTCCTCAAAGCCAGTCATGCATCATCTTCAAATCTCTCTTTCAGACTCTGACCCGCCTCTCTCTTACAAGGACTCTTGTGATTGCATTGGGCCCACCCACATAACCCAGGACAGTTCTCCCATTTTAAGATCCTCCATTTAACCACATCTCCCCAATCCCTTTTGCCATGTAGGGTAACATATGCACAGGTTTGGGGGATTAGGATGTGGACATCTTTGGGGCCATTATTCTGCACCACGGCAGAGGTAAAGCTTTTTGCTGGCAAGGAAGGCTTGGCAAAATTCTGGGGTTCAAGGTCCTCAGTTTCATTGAAATCTGTCTAAATATCTTCATCTAATCTAATACTCTCTCTGATCAATACTTTTAATTTTAACATAAGAGAACGTGCAGGTGAATTCAGTTTGCTTTGTAATTCAGCCATCTTCATCATCAGATCTTGGGCTTGTTTCCCAGAAATCTTGACTCTTTGGCTTCATCAGGTAAGGATTTTTTTTTTTTCCCCAGGCAGGTCAGAAACTTTCTGGTTCCTTATCCAGACCTCAAAGTAGGAATTTACAGCTTAAGCTTATCATTTTCTTTCCTTAAGTTCCCCAGTATAATTTGAAATAGCCACCCCACTCTACAGTCCTTGTACCCTTTATTTCCACTATGTTATCATATTGCAGCAATGTCTTGGTAGCCCAAGGTGATAATTAAACATTTGCAACTGTACGCTGTGGACTACTAATGCCATTATCACTGGTGATGGAGTCCTTTCAACCTAATGGGATCAGAGAACCAATTCCCATCCATAAAGTTCTGTGCCTCCTAGAAACCACTTCTATTACCAATAACTAGGTGCAGTGAGGAAAACAAAGCCACAGCAAGTATTCTGGAATAAAGAGATTTAAGGTAGGAACTGAGGGTAGGCGAATGCAGGAGAAACTGGAGGAGTGAAGGTCTGGGAGCTGCAGCTGAAGGATTAGAGAACATTCACTAATGACTTTGGCTTGAAGCACTGGAGCAGATGGAGAAGCCAGAACTCATGGAGGAATGTAAGAAGCCAGGGCTTTTGGAGAAGTCTGAGAAGCTGCCATTTATGGTCTCCTTGACTGTAAAGCAGGAGTTTGCACAGTAGTCTGGGAAGCCATTGTGTTTGCCTGCCACAACTGCAAAGAAGAGCTTGTGGTAAGATCTAAGAAGCTTGAAACTGCCACAATCTCCTGGGAGAAGGGAAGTCTGTGAAGCTGCCACAGCCTCCTGAGAATACTAGCTTCTTTTCTCCGCCTTCCCACTCTCCTGTGAGTGCCACTCATTGGCAACTTGGAGCCGTAAAGGGAAGAGGACTCTGAGAAAAGTTCCTGGCTTCTCCTTTGCCATGCAGAGATGGTACAAGTGGGTGGCAGTAACGCAAAGCTGACAACCAGCAATTCAGCATAGTTAGAATACTTTTGATTTTGAGAAATAAACTGGCAAGTCAAACTGGCTTAAATGAAGCAGGGAATTTATTGAGTCATGTGACTAAGTCTAGCAGTAGGGATAGCTGTAGGTGGAAATCAATCTGGTAGCTCAAAGAATGTGACTAGGATCTGGTATCTTGTCCTCCGTGTCTTGGTAACTCTTCGTTGCTCTTTGATTCCTTTCTTCATAGAAATCTTTTTGTTGCAAAACGGCTGCCAGTGTTTCTCTCAGCTACATGCTTCTCAGTTTATGAACGACCAGTGAGTAGGAGTGTGTTTCTTCACTCTTGTCAAAGGGAAGTGCTTCAGTGTGACTGGTTGACTTAGGCCCCGTGCTCTTCCCAAATCCAGGGTGACGAGATCATTCTGATTGGTGGATACCATGTTCCCTATCCTTTCATCCCACCCCACTGGCTTCTCCTATGCTGTTATTAACAGAAGGGAAAATCAACGCTGGGGGGCTCCAACCCCGAATGCTTAAAACAGTAGCCAAAACATGAAGGATAGGAACCAGTTAAACAGAATAAACTCCTCCTGCTATGGCCAGACGGATCATTTGATGATGTGCCACTACTTTTATAGTGTGATTCTTGAGCAACTGTACTGAGTCTGAGTGCCTGAGATCGCTCAGCCCTGGTGCAAGGAAGCAATTACTCTCATGCAGCTTGTATGGGATGAGGAATATCAGACACCTCAGAGCCTCCGCAACAAGGAAAGGCTCCAAATAGTCCCAGGACAGGAAATAGGTTCCTAAACTTTTTTGGAGGATTTCAATATTTGTTAGTTAAACCTTAATCTGAAGCCCAAACTTTTCTGTATTATGTTCTCTTTCAATAATTATTCCCTTGAACTGTGGCTCCTACAATCTAAGTAGGACAATTATAAAATTAGCAGCTGAAAGAATCTTAGAATTACATTATGAAGCAAAACCTGATACTATTTGGCTTCAGCCTTGGTCTCTGGGAAAAGAAAGAAGTCTGGAGTATCCAAGATGCCAGAACTCATTTGAAGTCAAAATATTGTACCTATTCCAATGCCTGAGGTAGGATTACAATAAGGCTCTGGACCAACCCTAGCTGTAGCAGCTAAGCAAAATTTCATCCTCGAGCTTCAGAAACAGGGAGAAAATAAAAAAAAAATACTGAATTTAATGAAAATACTAGTCTTATTCTTTATTGGGAATATTACCAATGATATTAGTCCAACGCTTGTTTTATTTATTTATATATTTATTTTTCCTTTTCTCCCCAAAGCCCCCCAGTACATAGTTGTATATTTTTAGTTGTGGCTCCTTCTATTTGTGGCATGTAGGACGCCACCTCAGCATGGCTTGATGAGTGGTGCCACATCCACGCCCAGGATTCGAACCAGCAAAACACTGGGCCGCTGAAGGGGAGCAGGCAACCTTAACCACTCGGCCATGGGGCAGGCCCCTCTTGTTTTATTTTTAATGATCCACTGTTGTCATTACAGCATGTTTTCCTTTGTAGAAAATATCATTCTAGAAAAGATAAAGTCACATGACCATATATAAATAACACTCCATTTGTAGATTTGCCTCTTGTCAGAAGAAATCAACCATGAGAGGCTTCATGACAGTAGTTTTCTAACTCACCTCCCTGATACTTTCCTTAGAGTCCACTGTCCATACAACATCCAGAATGATCTGGATTATTAGAATCCTGATTGTAATTAACTGGATTATTCTGACCACTTAAAATTTAAGCCAGGTCATGTCCTGCCCCTGCTCAAAATCCTCCCATAGTTTCCCATCACATTTATAATAAAAGCAAAGTGCTAACCACTGCTTACAAGGCCCTGGGTGAGCCTGTTCCTGGATACCCCTCAGGTATGATCTATTATGCTGTTCCCATTACTCTATTCAGCCACACTGGCTTCCACCATCCACTACAAGTGCCAAGCACACTCCTGCCTTTGCCTTGTAAAGTCTCCCCCAAGCTATGTGTATGGCTCTCTCCCTCACTTCCTTCAGGGATCGACTCCAACAGCTACCTCCTTGAGGAGTCCTCTCTGACCACCCTAACTAAAACAGCACATATTCTGTCTCTGTACCTTATTCACTATTTTCCTTCCTATCATTACCTAAAATTCTGTTACACATGTACTTATTTTGTCTGTTGTCTCTACCACTAGAATGTCAGTTCCATGAGTTCAAAGACCTTGTCTGTTTTGGTCACTATTATAGTCCCAGTACCAAAAACGTACCTTTGCCATTAATGTGTTGCATGGTTGAATGTGAATAAATTCAACTAGAAATAACTCCCGTATTTATGTTAAGCACTTAGATGAATCAAGATATATACATATATATATATATATATATTTTTTCTTTTTTGGAAGAAGATTAGCCCTGAGCTAACATCTGCTGCCAATCCTCATCCTTTTTGGTGAGGAAGATTGGCCCTGAGCTAACATATGTGCCCATCTTCCTCTATTTTATTTGTGGGATGCCTGCCACAGCATGGCTTGATGAGTGGTGCTAGGTCCGTGCCTGGGATCTGAACCCATGAACCCCAGGCTGCCAAAGCAGAGCACGTGGACTTAACCGCCATGTCACCAGGCCGGCCCCAAGATAGGAGGTAGGATTTGGTGATTGATTGGATCTGGCGGGTGAGGGAGAGGACCATATCAAGAAATCCCTGATTTTTGCCAGGGGCACATGGGTCTGTGGAGGTGTCATTTACTGAGAAGAGGAAGACCAAAGAAGCTGATTTGTAGGGAAGATGGGGTTCAGTTTTGGACATCTGACACTTCAAATGCCTGTGGGACATCCAAGTGGAGATGTTAGGTAGGCAGTTAGATATGTAGGTCTGGAGTTAGGCAATTACATTTCCTTACTGTTTGAATCCTTTTTGACCTAGGTGTTTTTTTTTCTTTTTTTTGAGGAAGATTAACCCTGAGCTAACATCCACCACCAATCCTCCTCTTTTTGCTGAGGAAGGCTGGCCTTGAGCTAACATCCACGCCCATCTTCCTCTACTTTATATATGGGACGCCTACCACAGCATGGCTTGTCAAGCGGCGCCATGTCCGCACCTGGGATCCGAACTGGCGAACCCCGGGCCACTGAAGCGGTAGGTGCGCACTTAACTGCTGCGCCACCAGGCCGGCCCTCTTTTTTTTTTTTATGAAGTTTGGCCCTGAGCTAACATCTGTGCCAACTTTCCTCTATTTTATGAGATGCCACCACAGTGTGGCTTGACGAGCGGTGCTAGGTCCACGCCTAGGATCTGAAGCTGTGAACCCCGGGCTGCTGAGGCAGAGCATGCGAACTTAACCACTATGCCACTGGGTCAGCCCTAGGTTTTCTTTAATTGAATCTAACGGCACCCTATTGACATCTCTGTGGTTAAGTAGAACTCAGCCTCTACGATGGACTTTTGCTGAAGTAAAACTTGACTGTCCACAGTGATGGGGCCTCTATTTTAAGTGAAGTGAGAGCTTCCTGACAACCAGGAATGATGACAGAGAATGTTCAGTTTGGGCAGTTGGTCACTTCACCTAAAATCACAAGCTAATTCTTCAACAAAATGCTTAAATCCTGCTGAGGGTGTTCTGCAAGTGAGTAAATGGCTGTTTAACATGGTTGTGGAAGCTCAAGTGTGTGTACCTTGTGTAGGAAATGGGTTCTTCCTGTTTCTTCTTCTGGACACTGTTTATTCTAGGTGGCCAAATGGAATGCATATTCCACTTGAAAAATTTGAGCAGAGGCTATGCTTGCCCTGTTTGTAGAGTGTATTCAGCAGATTCAAACTGTGACTCCTTGATCTAGGTGTGTACATCTTGTCCTGGGTTCAAGTGATTCCAACTTAAATCTCAAGTAAACTTTTTGTTTGCCTTTTAGAAGTACTCTAGTTTTTTCTGCTGTTATTCCTTCACAAAGGCTGAATTCAGTGAGGATCCAGTATTTCAGTGTTACCTGAAACACACTGGAAAGCTCCTGAGACGACAGAATTCTTGCTGGCATGGACACTGAGAGACAGTATTGCTTCCTTGCAGTCGTTTGGGCCAGTCTAGCACAGCACCCATATACAACCTTCAGTCCCTTAAACATTAAATTCTTACCTATCATGGTGGAGTAAAAGTTTGATTTTTCTCCTTCTTAAATAATTTCACACATCAGCAAGAGGTTTCAGGAAATAATATATTTTTTAAACCAGGAGTCCTTACTTTTTTTTTTTTTAAAGATTAGCACCTGAGCTAACATCTGTTGCCCGTCTTTTTTTTTTTCTCCCCAGAGCCCCCCAGTACATAGTTGTATATTGTAGTTGTGAGTGCCTCTGGTTGTGCTATGTGGGATGCTGCCTCAATATGGCCTGATGAGTGGTGCCATGTCTGCGCCTAGAATCCAAACTGGCAAAACTGGCCCTGCCGAAGAGGAGCGCATGAACTTAACCACTCAGCCACAGGGCTGGCTCCAGGAAGAGTTTTTGTGTCAGAGATGAAATGGGATGGTGGGGAGAAGAGACTTAACTCCTTGGAAGCACACCTAGTTTGCCCTAAAGCCCTGAACCTAGCAAATGGGAAATATGTAGTATTTTGTCATTCAATAATCCAACCAGCAATTAGTCTATTATATGTGCCTAGGTCTACGTGTGGGTATGTGTGTGTGCACATGTGTGTAGGGTAGGGTGGATATGCAGAACACATTACCTTCATTCTCCAGGAACTCATGGTCTAGTACAATTGCATATTTAAAATAAGTAAGGATAAAGGGCTGTGAGATCAGATGATTAACTCTGCCTCAGGGAGTCTGGGAAGGCTTCACAGTAGTAACATTTGATTGTGGTTTTGAAGGATGAATAGGAGTTTACTCAGCAAATGAGGAATGTTAAAAGAGCTAGGGGTGAAGTTAAGTGAGTTCTAAGAGGAACAACGGGTGGATGTAGGAGCTTAAGATACAGAGATTTAGACCACAATAAGTGGGGATATGAGCATATGGCATCATACATACTTATGTAGCATATAGTAAAGGTGTTATCTTTAAAATCATTCCTAGCTTTTCTGGAATTTTTAATAGAAATTCTGAGAAGTCCAGAAGCTACTGGGTTACATGTGAATTACAATGAACCTTTTGGGAAAGCCTATTACTAAAAGTGGGCACGTCTAAAGCTGTCTTAAGAGCAAAACTATCCTCTCTTGAAGACGGAGAAGATTCAAGAGACCTCCCTTCAGGTGATCTTCTTTTTAGTTGTCTCTAAATTAGAATATTTGGTTTGAGCACCGTACCCACTCTCTCCGTGGCTACTATTTTGACACGTAGAGACATACCCGGAAGTCACTATTACTTGATCTAAGATGTACATTCTTGGCATTGCGTGTGCGTGATCTGCTTAATACAGGATTTTGGTAAGATCACATTTTTAAGACATTTACAGAACATGATCTGTATTCTTGAGTTTTAATTATTCTGTAATGCAAACTCTGCTAGCTTAATAGTAAAAAATGAGATACTTTTAATCTTCCCTTGAGATTTTTGGATAGCGTTCAACGAACAAATTCACTTAATTACATATTCGAAGACAAGTATTTAAACTCTTCAGAGTTCCTTGCCATATTTTGCACTGCTCTTTGCTTCCTCAGTGTTTGGGCACACACTAAACAAGTAAATAATTATTTGCTGGCTAAAGAAGTACTTAAAAACTTGATTTTCTCCTGGGTGTACTGCAGGAAGCCGCCAATCCCAAAGCCCGAATAACCCCGTTTCCAGCCCCAAGGCTTCTGGGATTCCTAACATGTCTGTTACGGAACTTTACTGTTAGGCTGCATGAAACGCCTACCGGTGTTTTAAAAAAACCAAACCCCACAACACAACAAACTCAAAAACCTTGTAAGGATGATCCACAGCATTTATATATTCTATTTAGGACAAGCACCTAAAAACATTAAATGAAATGAACCCCTGGTTGACCTAACACACTTCCCAACTGTTCGTATTTTCAAAGAATCGCGGCAGGTTTTAGGATCTTCACATAAAGCAAGCAAAACAAAACAATCCCTGCTCCTTAAAATATGCAAGTTATCTCCCTCTTTTGACGAAAAACTCCAGGAGAAAAGCAGGCAAGCAAAAATCTTACTTGGAAAGCAAATCTTAAAAGCAGCCCTAACCGTCAGCGGCCTCGGCCTGCTCGCCTGGGGCTGGGCAGCGCGGTGGCGGCAGCCGGGGAGACCTCAATGTCACCGGGTCGCGGGCAACTACGCGGGCGGAGGAGGTGCGGCAGTCCGCGCCCGCCCGCAGCTCAACGCGACGCCTCGCACCCGGGACGGCGAGCCAGGCCCCCGCCGGCGCCGCGCTGGCCGAGCCGGAGGCACGGGGTCGCCTCCGTTCTACGTCTGGGAGCTTCGAGGACACACGAGCCGCGAGTAGGCGCCTCCCCTCCCCGACCCAACGCCGCAAGCGCGCAGGGAAGAGTGGCCCTCCCGGAGACGCCACCACAGCAGCGCCCGTCGCCGCCGCTCCCACTCCCAGCTAGGGCGCGGGGATGGGGTGGGTGGGGGAGCCGCCTCCAAGAACCCTCGGCTGGGCGGGGACAGAGGAAGGCGCCCCTCTAGCCGCGCCTTCGAACCAGCGCTCCTTGTTCTCGATGGTCCCCGCGCGGCCGTGTTAGTGAACGCCATTTCCGGTTCCTTTTAAAGGCCCCAGGCTGTGCGGCGCAGCGCGTGAGAGGAAGGTATAAAAGGGAGTGAGAGGGCGGGACCGAGGAGGAAGGGGGGGGGGTGAAAAAACTAGCGGTGGAGGGGGCGGAGGAGGTGCAAAGGGCGCGCTCGCACGTCACGTGACCGGGACGCGCCGTTCTTCCGTCGGCCATTTTAGGTGGTCCGCGGCGGCGCCATTAAAGCGAGGAGGAGGCAAGAGCGGCCGCCGCTGCTCCTTATTCTTTTTTAGTGCAGCCGGAGAGAGTGGGAGTGCGCGCCGCGCGAGAGTGGGAGGCCAGGGGAGCAGGCAGAGCGAGGCGCAGGAGCCTTTGCAGCCACGCGCGCCTTCTCCGGCTTGTTGTGTGCTTCGCGCGGTAGAGCGGGCGCGCGGCAGCGGCGGGGATTACTTTGCTGCTAGTTTCGGTTCGCAGCAGCGGCGGGTGTCGTCTCGGCGGCGGCGGAGGCAGTAGCACTATGTCGGAGGAGCAGTTCGGCGGGGACGGGGCGGCGGCGGCGGCAACGGCGGCGGTAGGCGGCTCGGCGGGCGAGCAGGAGGGAGCCATGGTGGCGGCGGCGCAGGGGGCAGCGGCGGCGGCGGGAAGCGGAGCCGGGACCGGGGGCGGAACCGCGGCCGGAGGCACCGAAGGGGGCAGCGCCGAGTCGGAGGGGGCGAAGATCGACGCCAGTAAGAACGAGGAGGATGAAGGGTGAGTAAGGGGCGGCCCGGGATAGTCAGGCCCAACTAGTCCCCCCTCCCCCTCCCATCCCCCGCCATTAGGCCTCGTTCCCGCTCTCCGCCCGCCCTCCAGGACCCCCTGTAGCCTCCGCGTACTGTCGGCCGCTTGTCTACGTTGGGCTCCCCGGGGCTTTCGTTGCCTTCTCTCCCTGCCTGCTGCTCGCCCCCTCCCCCATCACACACGTTTCCACCTTTAGCCGTCACCATGCTGCTCCCCGGCCCGCCCTCCTTCCCTCCCTCGCCGTGGGTCTCCTCCCACCGACTTAGCCGCCAGGATTTTTTCCCGCCTGTCGAGGGGTACCTTTTTTCTTTACCCGCTGTCCCCTCCCGTCTCGGTTTTCTAAAGTCCCGGGCATAAAAACGCAGACAGACACAAAAGCTTTTATGCTTGGACTACTGAGGTTTATTTGGTGCTTCTCACTCCACATCCCGCGACGATGCGATTCTTTATAAGCACATGGTCCGGGGGACGTGTGGGCTGTCCACTTCTGCTGCTCCCGCCTCGGCTTCAGGCCGAATGTTTTCTAGTATTTTGAATAAGTTTCGCCTCGATCTCTTCGTTTTCCCACTGTACACTGTTGCACAATGGCTTGTTTACCTAGTCCCTATTTCACAGCCTACGGAACAAATTGGGACTGGTGAAATTCCCCGAATCGCCTGTTGGTACGTCGGTTGTGCCCCACGGGCTTTCGCTAAGTTTCTTGTCGGCGGGGCCTGCACTTGACTGGAGCTGTTCCTGCCTCGGGCTTGCCGCCTGCCCTTCCCCCACCCCGCCGAGTTATTCCAGCCGCGCACACTTTTCGCGCCCTCAGCTATAGGGTTCCCCAACTGTTCGTACAGGTTGTACTCCGACCTTACTTTTCCTGTGAAGTTTCCATTTTTTTACAAAACCGTTTTTTCCTCTCCCGCTGCCCAGGATCCTTTTTTGGTCTCTCTTGATTTCTCCTTTCCGCTCTCTTACCCCCTGTTATAGGAGGCCCACCAGCCGCCTTTCCTAAAATAAACAAATCCTGTATTATGCTGTGGCACGATTGTTTTTCTGCACGTTTTTAAATACTAACTTGCCTCCTTCAATTTGACTAAGTTATCTGTCACTTAAAGCTGCCTTTAATATATTAGAATGCAGCATTTGGGAGCGGGAGCGTACGTAATACAGGAGTTAGCAGGAGGGACTAAATCAGGGTTCTTGGTTGGGTTTTCTTATTCCCGTTACAGACTGCTGATCCTGGGTTAACGGTTCCATTCCTTTTTGTAATGAGGGAAGGTGTGTGTGTGGTTTTTTTTCACTGTAACAAGGAGAAAGGTGTTGGTGGAGAGTAAAAGCAATAAAATGTCGCTTTAACACAGTATTAGAAAACATGATTTCCATGATTCGGAAAAAGCATAAGATTTGCAGGGGGGAGAGAGAAGCACTTTGGAATATAGAATTTAATAATCTCAGCCCAGGCAGGCTGTTTTGCTGATTGTGCTGGCTTTGGGAGAGTGGAGGTGGGATGGGAAACTAGTTTTTCTTAATTAATCAGTTATCTTGAAACTTTTATGTATAGCTTAATGTCAAAAAGGAATATGTTAAATATTTGGGAACGTAAGCCTTGGACATTTTGGTTTTTGTCTTCTGAATTCTGTTATTTGGACAGAGGCACCAAAATGATAAATTGTATATCTTGTTGTTTGGGGCAGGCTTTTTGTTAGTCTTGATTTTTCTAATCGCAAAGCTAGCTGCCTTTGTAGTTATCTACTGTTGAACTGAAGTGTAAATGAATTAAAGTTTTTAACCCTAACAATGTCAAAAACTAAAACTAGAATTTTGATTGGTTGCTGTACCGGTTGTTAATTCCCTAGCCATTCAAACTCCTCCCCACGACACTCTGAAGCAGCGACGGCACAGCGGGAAGAATGGTAAAACTTTTAAATTTTATTTCTGTATTATAAAGGTTTCAGTAGTCATAACATGTAGAGGCTGTGTATTGGTTAGTTGCCCATTGATCCCCAGGAAATTCTAGACATTAGTACAGTAGGGTATTCTTGTACCTGGGATATAAAACCTTTTTAGGCATTGTGCGTGATCTTTGGGCAAAATTGATGCCATTACATGGTTTTTGGTCTGTGGTAATGCATGTAGTTGTGGTTTGGCCAATTAAAGCTTAATATGATTAGTAATATTTTTACATCTGGGCAAGGAAAAATATTACTTTTAATTTCAAATTTGATTTGTTTTTAAGTTGAAAAATATTTTTGTTGGAATTCTAAGTTTAATGCTAAATATGAAGGTAACTTGATATAAAATTGTGTGTTTGAAATGTCTTGCATGTTATACTGAAATATTCTGGACATGTCAAAAGTAAAACAGTTTTAGTAGTGTTGTGTATATGTATTGTGCAAAAATGTATCTTTTGTCACCAACCATGTTTGTAAATAAAACTAATAAGATTTGGATATGTACTAGTCTGAGATTGGCTGGTGTGGCTTTCCACTACAGCTCTTATCAGATATTTTGTTTTCAGTGTGATGTGGCTGGAATGTTAATTACAGCTGGTTGACATGTATTCACAATTGCATGACTTCTTTTTGGAAGGCTGGTAGATTATCTTTATTCCTCTCCTTCCTTTTTCCTTAAATGTCCATCTTCTACCTTTAGAATTATATTTGAGTTTTCCAGGAGTTTGTGTCCATCACCACTGGAGTTTAGAGGGCCAATAATTTGCAAATAGTTGACATATCTGTTCAAATTATTTTCTGTTTTAAGAGCCCAGTTGGGATAACCTTTAAATTTTACACGAGCTTTACTTACGACTATATTCTCATACACTGAAAACTCTCCAGTTTTATATTGCAAGTAAAGCAGACTGGAAACAGTATGCAAAAGAGAAAAGCAAAAAAAAGAGACTGGGGTCAGAGTTTGACATTCAGAATAAAAAGGTTTTTGATGAAAATTATCCCCTCTATTTGCCACTGTGATAGTTCAGTTTCACTGCTAGTTACTGGTGGCAAACTAAAGAAAGATTAAACTATAACTGTACTTGACTTTTCTACTCCATTACATATTTCAAATCTTATGTAAGCAACTATCTTCAGTAATTTGAAAGGATCATAAACTTAGGTTTGAAGGTCACTTGACTCTTGTAAGAATTATACTTGCCCTCCTACCTAATACTTTAACTTTACAAGTTTTTTGAGTGACCTCTTTAGTAAAAATGGACAATTAAATACTCAACAGTTAATGTACATTTTAGATTATGATCAGTTGTCATCCACTTAAAATAGGGGTTTACTGAGGTCACTTTAAGTTAAGGAAGTTTACAATTAAATAATGTTCTCAAAGTCTAATATTTGACTTTTTAAAATTATCGCCCAATTGCTCAGCCTCATCCTGTTACAGATAACTGTTTTTCTTTTTGAACAAAAAGGCTCTCAAGACCTTTAAACTTCTTTGATTTCTGTGCGCTTGCCACCCTATCTATTCCTTTCTCTATCTTAATTTGACGGATATTGGGTAACAGTTTCTTAGCAGTCTTAATAGTTTGGATAATAGTGGTTACCAGATATAAAATGATCTGTATTTAATTTCCTAAACACGTTTCTGCATTGCTTTTCTTTTCACAATTCTGATGAGAATAAAGTGGTTACGATTTCATCCTAAAAATATTTTAAAAATCAATTTGTTATAGACTTAAAGTTGTATTTTAATTTGAATATAAGAATAAACAGCTGTTTTGAGGAGGACATGCCTGTTATACCTCTAGTGGATGTTTCCACAGTTTCCTGTGGACCTTTGGAGTAATTATTCATTTCCATAGTAAAATACCTTCCTGAGTGCACCTCTTTTTAATCTTTCCAACTTTAACATCCCTAGTTTTTACTTATAAGCTATTGCACTGGAATTTCCCGTTATGGGTGTAGATTCATTTTGTTCTCTACAGAGCTGCAGTTCTTTTTAGGTTAGGAGTTTAAAATTACTTAGTGCCTGGCAAAATATACATGCCATGTAGCAAGCTACTTGGAGGCAGAGTTTTTAAGTAAAATCTCATGATTATTGGAAAACTATAATGTGTTAGCTTTCAGACAATTTTACAAGGTAGGTACGTTGACTTGCCTGCATTGGATTGGGCAGGAAACAAAATAGTCCCATTCAGTTATGAGCCAAAGTATAGCAATACTTTTAACAGGACAATTGATCTAGTCCTTTAAGCATCAGTGTGTGTAAGCTTAAGTATGATTCTTTTTTGGGAATTTTGTGAATTCTGCTATAGATTGTCTCCTGTCTAATTTTTAAGAAATGGGCCTACACATGTTTCTGTTTTAAATATTTGAGATTATAATCTATACCCTAGTGCTTCTGGGGCATTCTGAACATTGTTTGCTTTGTAAAACAAGTAACTCTTCGAGCAGCCTCATGCCAGATTTTGTTGGCCTTTGATTCAGTAAAGTTGGGTTTACTGTAAAGTTGAGACCCTGAGTAGAAGGGTCTGAATTTTAGCATTTTTGGAACCTTTGACAAGTTTCCACTGTTAAAATTGCAGAAGTTGTTGCTCCCAAATCCTGAGATGAAGAACATGTAAGGGAAGAGTGTTACATTCTTTTCATTTCAAATTCTTATCTATTATGAAAGATACTAAAAATCACCTGACCTTTTGGGTTTGGAATTGGAGGATGTCATTGAAGTTTTTCAGTGCTGCTTTTTGACGTAAATATACTTGCCTTAAGCCTGGGGGATTTTTCCTCAAGTCATGTGGCCCCTTCTGTAGACTAAATGTATATTTACTGTGTATTTTTCATATTGCCCAGATATTCTGTCATCTGTAAGGCTGCCCTAATATAAGAAAGCTTTGAATCTACTATTGTCATGTGTGATTTATGGCCAACGAGGAGGAGGGTTGGTTTTAGCTTTCAAGTGATACATGCCATACTTGAAAGCATTTTCAAAAGGAATAGAATAGTAACTTTTTTCCTATTCCACTTAAAGTTGTCCACCACGAGTGTGTGCAGATTCACAAATGTAGTGAAACATAACTTCTGTTAGTCCAAGTTTTATTTGACTTTAGTTTTGCTTCAACGTTTTAGTAGATAGGGCACTGAACTGGATGCTGGAAGCGTGGGATCTGTTTCTGTTACTTCACTCCCAACAGTGTGGTCTCAGGTAATATAACATGTTTGTTACTTGGTTTGCTGATCTCTGTGTTGGAAACAATGCTCACCACAGGAAGATTGACTACATAGCCTGCTTTCATAGCTTGTATGTATTTATCCCGTGCCTTAATAGTTGATACTACCAGTGATTTACTCCTGTGGAGTAAAGGTAAGCATGTTTTAGTTTCTGGAGTATTATATTGCACATTGGAACTAGACATTTAAGACTATTTGGGGGTGGGGTGGGGAGACTTGTGTTAACTGGCAGTGTTTGGCCAATAATCAAGGTGATAGTTTTAAGTATTGGGTTATGTTCTGTGAACTCCTGCTTATCTAGACTTGAAACTACCACAAAGCCCAAACAGCTCGGAAATTCCCCCACTCCTTTAGTCTTGTGAGAAAGATGGGTGAAATTGTGAGAAAGATAGGTGAAAAAGTATCAGCAAATATGCTCAAAAAGCAACCAACAAATGGTGTTATGGAATGAATCTACTATAGTTTTTCCCTTATACTATTAAAAACTAATGTGATTTTAAAGCGTTGCAAGGTTCTAAAATTTCATCAAGAAAGGAAAAATGTATTTTCTGAGTTTAGTGTTGATATCTAAATTGATTTCCAGTAGAAAACTTTATAGAATTGTGCATGTGTAGCAATCTCAGTTAACCAGAACCTTAACCTCTAGGTTAAGGAAACACCATTCCTTAACTTCTAGGTAGATGGGAATTTACCTTATAAAGCTGATTGAAAGTTTATTTTAAAAGTAAAAATAGAAGATGTCATTCCTGCATTGGAGTGACATGAAAAAGGAGAGATTTTGGGTTAAACATTTAAAGTTTATTTAAAAACTGTTGTGTTTAATTTATTAGCTATTATGTTTTCAACTTAGTTACTTTTGGTCATTTAGGGTCAATCTAAAGTATGAAGTAAAGAGATTTAATATACTAGGCTAGAGGAATTAATCTTTTTTAATGATTTGTTAAAAGTTTGTCAAACTCTTTCCAAAGGTATTTTTTATACAGATTCTAAAATGATTACCCTACCACGTGATACTGTATAGTTGGAAAAAGTAAACTCCTTCCCCCCTTATAGGTAACTAGTGACTTAATTTTAAGATAGATCTATAATCTCTAAGGAAAGATACTCATTTATGTGTTGATGAGATTTCATTATACTTAATGTCATTTTAGGATTTTTAAGGGAATAATTACAAAGGTGAAATACCAGAAAATTTATTTGCATGAAGATTATTGGTATACTTGATTAACATTACTCTAAAAGGTGACAGTGATTGGGTAGTCATGTTACATACTTGAAATGTATATCAGATTGATATTTTGTTGTATTTTTTAAACTGTCAGAACTTGTTATGGAACCACATACTGGAGATCATGAATTGTTAGGAAGTGTATGAAAGTTATAGAATACTTCTTTTTGTTCCTATTCCAAAATTAGAAGGAAATGTAATAGTGTTTATCATTTTACTTTGAATGAGGTGTTTCACAGTGAAGGTTTGTTAGGGGAAGTATCTTTAAATAAAATACTTCTGTTGACTTTGGAGTGTTAAACTTAGTGACTTCAATAGTACAGGGAATAAGTTTTCCTGGATGGGAAAAAATAGTATTTAATTAGAACATTTTCCACCAGCCAGCACTGTTCATATGTATTGCCTTTTATGTTTTGAAATTATTCCTTACTAAAATTACTGGCATTCGTGTAGACTACAGATAAGTCATCAAGATGATTTTGGAATCACGTTTCATTTAAGAGTCTTAGAAACCCAGTTTCCAGTGTGTGTATCTTTTACATGGAATATTAAAATAATTTCTGGGTTACTTTAAGTCTGTAGCGTTGAAAATAATCTTAAGATCCATTTATATGAAACTCATCCTGGCCTTTCCTTCTTAATGTTGGAAATTTCATATAGCCCATGTAGATTTTAAAAAGTTAAGCCACTGAGTAAATGAAGTTGCTTTATTAAATTATATTTAGATTGTGCTCTACCCCTTCTAAATAATTTACTTTTGTGAGCACTTAGGATGGGTCAGACTATGTTCCCTTTAAGTGTGTTTGTTCATGTAATCCTCACTGAAGATATATGAGCTAGGCTCTTAGTTCTCTTTTTTACAGATGTGGAAACAATCTTGGAATTTCTTTTTTTTTCCTTAGGGTCATCCTATTAGTAGGTCGTAAAGGTAGGATTTAAACCTAGGCAGTTTGGTTTACTGCCTCTAAAATTTACTTTCTCTAAAAGACAGTGTCCCACGAAGCAGCCAAAATTCCTAAATGACACTGCATAGCATTTGGATAGTAATCTGCACTGAGTTGTGTAACTTTATGCCTGTCATTTAATTACATAATATGGTGTAAATTAATAACTGTAAAAGCAAGGAGATTTCAATTGTTGAGTAAATGGTTTAAATTGAATACTGTTGCCTTTGGGGTGCTAAATAGCTTACGGATAGGATTAAGAAGTTAAACTTTGTTAATAATACTGTAGTTGAAGTCCTACATTTTAATTGGAATTATTGATTCACTTATAACTAAGGATCAAATTTTAAACTTAGATTGCAGCATTAGCGGCCCGTTTTTGTTGATACTTGACCAAGTCTCATGATGTAGTTTTAACTTGGCTGCTTAAGATGTTTCTGAAGTTCTGTCTCTGCATTATAAAGTGTTTGCACATCTTGACAGGAGTGGGAGTGACAGCAACTTGAAAGTCAGTCTTTTGTATTCAAGTCTGCAGAGGTAATCTGGACGGACAATAGGTATTGTGCTTTAAGCAAGATACTGCAATATAAAATATAGAAAACTTAAGTTGGTATCATTTTATACCACCTCATAATTTCAGGGAGAGCATGTCAGAGTGCTGGTGTTCTAGAGAGGCTAAAGTAAGTTCCTGTTTATCCAGAATTAAGATAAGACCTTTTCTTACTGTACTGTACCGTTGTATCTTGGTTTGCCTGCTGTGTAAAGAGGGAATGGATTTAGTATGTTCCATTTAGGAGAGGTGGAATGGATTTAGTATGTTCCATTTAGTAAAGATGGAATGGATTTGGTGCAGTGTGTGTTCATTGTAGTATGTTCACCTGTCTGGTTATCAGTTGTACAGCACCCTTATTACAGAAGGAAAAGAAAGTGCTTTTGGGCTGTCAAAGTGGTGCATTTCTCTCGAAGAAGAGTCACTTAGGCTCTTGCTCAGAGAATACTTTTTTTCATATAAAATTTGAAAAGTTTGAGTGCTGGTTACCTTCCCTACCCAATGGAAGGGGGAGGCATTTTAGAACAGCAACTGGTGATTAATCAGGCAAAAATGAAAATAGAACTTTTTAAAAAGCTAAGAAATGAAATGCAGTTAGTGTATTAATAAATGGCTCTGTAATTTCAGAAGACCCTATGGGCATGCAACAGTAGCTTAATATATTAGCGGTGAATGACCCTTAGAGTGTTAAATCATGGTTAATGTATTTCGTTAAGAAGGCGGAAGTGTGTGTGATAGGTTGTAGAGAAAATTAATTCCAAATAATTGAAGGGTGAAAAACAACTGGAGAGAGATTAGGGAAGGATAGCAGTGCTTTAAGGAGGGTGGGATATTTGGCTCCTCATTCTCTAAAGGTGCTGGATAGCTGAAGTTTTACTATGTATTTTCCTCTAATTTTTTGAGAAATAGTAATTGTATGGAATCTGTATAAATTACAGTTGACCAGAATATTTAATGTTCTGGATAAATGGGATTTGATTGTTATTTTAGGAAGGCTAGCATCTTCAGTGACCTTTTAGCTCTAAGATAGGCACATTTAACAACTTCTCTACTAAAGGCTATGTTAAAGGTGGGACGTTTCTTTAGAGAACACTTTATTGGGCCACTTGATGAATTAGTATGCTTAATCTACTATTTAAGAAAACTGACTTCCTGTGCTGTGAAAAACATTCGGGGCTTGTGAATAATTACAGAACATGCCTCATTCTTGGTGTTATAGTTTACTTCTTTCTAATGGTTTTCTGTTTCTTAGTTTTAAGTTAAGAACACTTGACCCAATATAAACATTGCCTTGCCTAAATAAAGTCAAAACTTGCTCTGTCTCAATATCTGAGAAACAGACCAGACTGCCACAAAATTTTCCTTCCTTTCAGCTTTACCTTTTTAAAATAACACTTTTGTTATTCTCTTCAGGAGGTTAAAATAATTTCAAACTGTTAAGTTATTGATGGAAAATTTCTGTAATACTCACGTTAGTGGTAATTTAATAGTTAAATTTCAACTTTATTGAAGTTTCTGTTCTACAACTTGCCATGGATATCTGAGCAAGAGATCATTTTTTTATACTCAGTTCTCTTTCTCTTTAAAAACATAGCCGTGTCCTCCTCACCTTGAAAGGGTAAATATTGGTAATGGACTTTCATCTATGAAGGAAGTGCTCTGGATCTTGAGGTTAAAAATAAAGTGTTTAAGGCAATTTACGTGCCTATGATTGGATATTAGAAGGTGCATTATTTGAATAAAAGAAAATGTAATTTTGAAAATACCTCAACTTTTTTTCATGGAATTGGCAATAAAGATTAAAAGTAACTATACAACATTATGGGTGTTTTTGTTAAGTTCATTTGATTATAAAATACAAAAATAGTTAATAAAGGTTACTTCAAGCATGGAAATTTTGTTAGAGGAAGTCCTGAAGTTAACATATAAATGGCCCACCTCTAGAGTACATGGACAAGTTGAAAACCTAATCTGAGATGGGAAGCACAGTATATGCTTAAAGTAAGACTTTTTTTGCATTAAAAGTTAATTTTGTCATTAGAAGTAAAAACAAGTCTGGTAGGAGAGTAAGTAAGATCAGTAACACCTCAGTTAATCTGGCATCTTTAGGGAGAAGCAGAAGCAAGATCTTATTCTAGGGACAAAATTGGCCTTGTTGCAAAAATTGGCTTTGGTGGCAATATCATAAAAGCCCACAAGATGGAGATGTTTTCTGCTTTAATTTCTTTCTGGGAGCTGAAACTTAGAACAGCATCTCTATCCCTACCCCTGACCCACCCCAGTTAAAAGATGAGAAATCGTTGAGCAAGCATGGTTTTATTACCAGGGTGAAATTTTTAGCCCTCACATAACAAATTCTGACAGTTTACCCTTAAAATAAAAATCTCCAGTCCTGTCTTTTTAAAGGGTAGGAGGTATATGTTTACTCTTTTTGGGGGGGTGGGTGCAAAGGGGGCAGATACAAAAAGGGTCACAGAGCTGCCAGATCTGAGCTTTATGGCCTTTTGCTGTAAGAAAAAAACAGTTTCACCCTAAGGGGTTTTTTTGGAGTATATATTTTTGGTCTTAAAGTGTCTTGGTGGTTTCCACTTACTACCTGTCACTTTTAGCATTTTAAAGATTTAAATAATTTACTGCTGGTTAACTGAGGTTCTACTGTAAATAAATCATCTAGGTTACTTAGTGGATTGTGCTTCAGTGGACGATTCTTTTTGTTCACTAAATTGTTTACGTGATTACTTTTTTTTATTAAGGACTCTTAGCACATCAAAAAACTGCTTAGAACTTAATTGTGAGACTATGATTTTGCATTTTATGTGCTAAGAGTGGTTAATGAGAGAACTGTTAAATAGACAGGAGCTTCAGTATAGACACATGCTGGTTGCTGTGATCACTGGGGACTGCATGGCCTTTTTACAAGTTTAATGAAGATTTGGAAGGGAAATTCGAGGCTAAGATTCTGTATTTTGCTATTACCAGTATTTAACTTGTAATTTAGGAAAGACTTAAGGTACAATATTTTTACTTTGGGGATACATTTATCTTTTTGGCAAGTCAAAAGACTTAATCTGCTGCTTGCTCACTATTTTGTAATTATGCAGGCACAGCAGTGATAAGCAAAACTTTCCAAAACTGGAATAAGATTTTCTTAATATGTGGTTATATAGGAAGAATACCATTTTAATATGCTGCCCAGTAAAATTGGTGCAGTTTGGAAAAGGTAGTATTATGTGGATACTTAAGGCAAAGTGTATTTTATTTTACTTTTTAGTATGTTAATATTGCTTTTTGTCTTTACAGGAAAATGTTTATAGGAGGCCTTAGCTGGGACACTACAAAGAAAGATCTGAAGGACTACTTCTCCAAATTTGGTGAAGTTGTAGACTGCACTCTGAAGTTAGATCCTATCACAGGGCGATCAAGGGGTTTTGGCTTTGTGCTATTTAAAGAGTCGGAGAGTGTAGATAAGGTAGTGTGTTATGTGTTCTGATCAGTTAATAAAAAAAAGCGGATAGTTTGATACAATTAATTTGCCCATTATTTGTGATTTCCCATTTTGCAATTATACAAAGGAGGAGATACAGTTCTTGCCAACACATTTTATGAAGAGTGTGTCAGATTCAAGAATTGTTTACTGAGTACCTTCTGTGTGCCAGGCTCTACTAAATTAAAATTAACTTAAAAAATAATTGAGACTTAAAGACACCTAGTTAAAAGGGTGTTGTGATGAGTTCACAGAAGTACAGATTTTGCTAGGCAAGAGACTTTTGACTGAATCATTTTAGTCTTGGGCTGAGGAGAAGTAGCAATCATATTTGTATTGCTGACAGTTAAAGATGTGATGGTTTTTTATTAATTGATTAAATTTGTATCTCCCCGCCGTACCCATTCTTCCTGACCTTTAAGGTTAAACACTAGTATATATTAGCTGATGTCACATCACCACAATTTGACAATGTAATTGTGAGTCAGTCAACATATGCCTGGCATTAACTACATTTATTGAACTATAACTATTTTTGTAAATAGACTCTGAACTTTAAGATATACATATTTAAAATGAAAACTTCAATTTCCTTAGGTCATGGATCAGAAAGAACATAAATTGAATGGGAAGGTGATTGATCCTAAAAGGGCCAAAGCCATGAAAACAAAAGAGCCTGTTAAAAAAATTTTTGTTGGTGGCCTTTCTCCAGATACACCTGAAGAGAAAATAAGGGAGTACTTTGGTGGTTTTGGTGAGGTATGTGGTAATGTTTTGACCCAATTTTTGTCAAAATTAGTGTGAATATCATTGTTACATTATGGATTTTTCACTGAGTTTTTCAGAGTTTTAAAGTTTGAACAGATTATGTGATTAGTTT